>NC_069502.1:352157269-352820369 GCF_027579735.1 Bombina bombina
GTGATCAGTGTAAATCACTATAGGTAGTGAGGTACCTTCAAGAAGGTGTCTCCAGAATTCAAAGGCTCTTTTAATGGCTAGAAGTTCCTTGTCCCCAATGGAATAGTTGATCTCTGCTGAAGTCATAATTTTGAATAGAACCCAACTGGGTGTAGTGGTTCTTTAGGAGACTGTCTTTGGGAGAGGACAGCTCCAAGAGCATAATCTGAAGAATCCACCTCTAGGGTATATTGAAGGTTTGGATCAGGATATTTCAGAATGGGAGCAGATGAAAAGGAATTCTTCAGGAAGCTGAAATCATCATCCTGTTCTTTGGTCCACTGGAAAGTGCAGTTAGCACTAGTTAATTTAGTCAGAGGTTTCGCAATTTTTGAAAAATTGCGAATGAACTTTCTGTAGTAGTTTCTGAAGCCAAGAAACTTTTGTAGTTCTTTCCGTGTTGAAGGTGTGGGCCAGGATTTTACTGCTTCCACTTTGTTATCTTGCATTTGAATCCCATTTGGGCTGATGGAATAACCCAGGAACTCTATTTTGTTGGTGTGAAAAATACATTTTTCCAATTTGGCGTAGAGCCGATGGACTTGGAGTCGTGCTAAAACCCAACTAACATGTTTGATATGTTCTTCTAGATTTGTGGAATAAATTAGAATGTCATCTAGGTAGACAACAACACATGTGTCAAGGAGATCATGGAAAATGTCATTAATAAAGAACTGGAAAGTTGCGGGTGCATTGGTTAAGCCAAAGGGCATAACTAGATATTCAAACAACCCATACCTAGTTCTAAAAGCGGTAAGCCACTCATCCCCCTCTCGGATACGCACTAAATTGTACGCCCCTCTCAAATCTAATTTAGTAAAAATCTGAGCATGCCTGAGTCTTTCTATGAGTTCAGGAATGAGGGGGAGAGGGTATCGTTTTTTTATGGTTATTTTGTTCAATTGTCTGAAGTCAATGATAGGCCGAAGAGATTGGTTTTTGTTCCACACAAAAAACATTCCTGCACCAGCAGGAGAAACCGAAGGACGGATAAACCCTTTCTTTAGATTTTCATCTAGGTAAGTCTTTAGATGATCCAGTTCTGGTTGACAAAGTGGGTATAAATGTCCGATAGGTGGTGTGGTTCCAGGTTTCAATTCAATAGGGCAGTCATAGATTCTGTGTGGGGGAAGGGTGTCTGCTTCCTTCTTACTGAAGACTTCAGAGAACTGCTTGTACATTTCTGGTATCAGAGTTTCTGATGTGGAGGATAAACTGTGAAAAAAGGTTCTATGGCAAGTCTGTTGGCAGAAATCAGAATTTAATTGAACATTTAAGGATTTCCAATTAATATCAGGTTTGTGTAGCTGTAGCCAAGCTAGCCCAAGTACTATTGGGAATAATGGAGAAGTGATTACATCAAAGGTGAGATGTTCATGATGTGTTTTTAATGTGGTAACAGAGAGCGGAATGGTGTGATGTGTAATCGGCCCTGATGATATCTCAGAGCCATCAACCACACGAAGGAAAATAGGAGACAACTTTTTTATCAATGGTATTTTATTTTTTGAAACCAGAGAACTGTCAATGTAGTTTCCTTGTGCTCCTGTATCCAAGATGGCTGGAATGGTCACTTGCTTATTTGCCCACTGTAGAGAAAGAATTAAAGAACAATGAAGAGAGTTGTTATGTTTTAACTGGAGAGAAAGATTGGTATGGTACTTACTCTTCTTGTTCTGTGGCAAAGAGGGGCAATCCTTTAGAGTATGAGATGAAGATGCGCAATACATGCAGAGGCCTCTAGTCTTCCTTCTGATGCGTTCTTCAGGAGTTAGAGGTCCTCTAATATAACTTATATCCATTGCTTCAGCACCAGTTGAACCAGTAGGAGAACTGTTAGAAGTGGGATGGTTTAGAACCTTATCCTTCTTGTAAACAATTTCAGGGTATTGACGTTCAAATCTTCTTTCACGTAATCTCCTATCAATTTGCCTGCTGAGCTTCATAAGACCTTCCAATGTTTCAGGCAACTCAGTTCGGGCTAATTCATCTTTTACTGCGTCAGAAAGTCCAAGCCTGAACTGGTTTTTTAAGGCAATGGCGTTCCATTGAGAGTCAATAGAATATTGCTTGAATTCTGTTATGTAGCATTCAACAGGTTTGATACCTTGTTTTAGGTTCCTCATCTTTTTCTCAGCAGTATACTGTAGGTTAGAATCATAGTATAATTCATCCATGATATCCAGAAAAGATGAAAAAGATGAGAGGACTGGATTATTTGTCTCAAAAAGAGTGTCTGCCCAAATGCGAGGTTCACCTCTTAAATAGCTTATCATTGTAAGGACTTTAACCCTATCATTTGGGTATGTTCTAGGTTTAAGGGTGAAATTAAGCAGACAAGCATTTTTAAATTGACGGTATAAATTCCTATCTCCATTGAAAAAATCTGGAGGTGCAATAAATGGTTCTGACATTGTCAGGAAGGCTCTGTTTAGTAGAGACAGTGTCTTTTATTACTTTTCTTAAAGTTTCATTTTCTAATTGTAACTCTCTAAAGGCTTGACTAAGTTGGTCTACTCTTTGTGTTAAATTATAAACAATTTGAGGAAGCTCTGCTGGATCCATTATATATGGCTTAGTTGTTATATCAGGTTCCTTGGTTATTTGAATCACAACTGCAGAGTCTAAATAAATTATATTTGTTTCACAACTGAAGTACAGGCTATTATATCAGCATAGACTGTTTTACTCAGAGTGATTTTTATAAAGGAAGGCAGAAAGTCTTTATATGGTTATATATTATTGTTATACCATATAAGTATTAAGAGTCTGAAAATAAGTATTAGTATTAATAACAACTTTTGACATTGGTATAGCTCAAGCCCAAATGAGAGAGATAGTGTTCATTGTAATAAGCACTGAAGCGTGAGAGATATGAGACACACAGACTGCAGGTGCTGACAGGGGCGTGACCTGCTGCGAGACACAGCACTCTGAATAATGCTTGCAGCGTGGATATCTGAACACAGACCAGTTAGTGTAATAGGAGCTGTGAGAAACGCTGAGTTGTAAGGAGCTGTATGACACGCTGAGATGAGTGAAGCTGTGTGACGTCACTTAAAGTCCGGTATGAAAATGAATCAAAGAAAGTTTATATCATTAACATGAAACATACGTTGCAAATAACAGTAATGACTGAGAGACAAAGTCAATTTAGAGAAGTTCAAAAGGAAACATGATATTTGAAATTAGCCGTTACTTTAGGCATCCAAGGTAAATTAGATTTGATACAAATACCGTAGCGGTAGTAGGTAGAATCCTCCTGTTGGAAATTAAGTAGCAATTCCTGTAGAGATGTAGAGTTGAAATAAATTAATACTTCTTGGAATAGTAATACTTCAGGATGAATGAGACTAGTTGTTATTAGTCCCTGTATGAGACCAAACTGCAGCTGGTATTTGTAATCCAAATGATAAAGTAGTAGAAGTAACACTTCTCTTGATAGGAATGTAGCTTATGAGAAACAGAGCACTGGTTTTAGCAAACAATACTCAACAACTAAGCACTTGTTTGGGGCGGGCTGATGCCTTAAGTACAGGTGAGGAAGGTGAGTTGAGGCAAAAGGTAAAAGCAGGACTGGAATCCTTACAGAACCCCCCCTCAAGCAAGCCGACCACGGGTTGAAATTTAGGTCTACTTGGATAGCGTCTATGGAAACGAGCAATAAGCTTCGGAGCATTAATGTGTGCATGAGGTTCCCAAGTGTCTTCCTCTGGGGCGAACCCTTTCCATCGGACCAGATACTGTAATTCTCCATTATAATGTCTTAAGTCCAAAAGATCATAAACTTCATAGACATCAGTGCCCAATTGAATAGGAGAAGGGGGTAAAAGAGGTGCATCAGGCTTATCTCCTAAGTAGGGTTTCAATAATGATACATGGAAAGTTGGGTGAATGGGTAAAGAATCAGGTAGGTCAAGCCGGACGGCATTTTCATTTATGATGTGTAGAATTTTGAATGGGCCAAGGAACAACCCAGCCAATTTTTTACTTGGTAAGTGCATTTTAATGTTTTTGGAAGATAACCAAACATAGTCCCCTATGGAATATTTTGGAGAAGCTCTACGTCGTAAATCATAGAATTTCTTCTGAGAAGCCTGAGCTTGCTTGATGTTATCACGTAAATGTAGGAAATTTTCAGCTATGTTTTGTGTCAACACATCAACAGATGGTGAATCATGTGTAGAAGTCGTTTGGATAGTGAATCTTGGGTTGAAACCATAATTGGCGAAAAAGGGAGAGTAATTTGTAGTGCTGTTAATGGTATTATTATAGGCAAATTCAGCCATAGAGAGAAAAGAAGTCCATTTATTTTGATGATATGGGCAATAGCAACGTAGATATTGCTCAAGCCACTGATTGAGTCTCTCAGTTTGGCCGTTAGTCTGAGGGTGGAAGGCTATGCTTAACCTTTGATCGATTTGGAGTGCTTTAGTGAGTGCTTTCCAGAAGCGTGAAGTGAATTGGGTTCCTCTATCAGTAGTTAAAATGGAGGGTAACCCGTGGTATCGTACAATGTGGTTTAGAAATAAGTATGCTGTTTCAATGGAAGTGGGTAACTTGTGATAAGGAATAAAATGTGCCATTTTAGTAAAATGATCTGTAACAACTAATATGGTAGTTTGTCCGGAACTAGGTGGTAAATCAACTATAAAATCCATTCCCAAATGAGACCAAGGAGATTCTGGTACTTCCAGAGGAATCAAATAGCCATAGGGAGGTCTCCTTTCTGGTTTTGATACTGTACAGGTTGTACAACGTTGTATATATTCCTTTATACTGGTTTTCATCGATGGCCACCAGTAACTTCTGACGATGAGCTCATGAGTATGTTTGATACCTGGATGACCAATTAGTGGGGGGTCATGATGATCTTTGATTATTTTCTGTCTGAAACGTTCTGGAATATATAGTTTAGAACCATGGAAGTAAAAACCATTCTGGAGGCTTAGACTATCTAGTAGGGTTTGGTCTTCTGAAGATAGATCAGATTGGTATTCCTTATCTTGTTGAGATAGGATAGCAAGGAAACGAGTAGGGGGAAGAATGCTAGTAGGAGAGTCTTCTTGTACAGGTCTTGAATCTCGTCGAGAGAGTGCATCTGCCTTCCCATTTTTTGATCCCGGCCTGTACATGATTTGAAAATTGAAACGACTAAAGTAGAGACTCCATCTCACTTGACGTCCAGATAAAGTTTTGTTATTTTGTAGATATTCCAAATTCCGGTGATCAGTGTAAATCACTATAGGTAGTGAGGTACCTTCAAGAAGGTGTCTCCAGAATTCAAAGGCTCTTTTAATGGCTAGAAGTTCCTTGTCCCCAATGGAATAGTTGATCTCTGCTGAAGTCATAATTTTTGAATAGAACCCAACTGGGTGTAGTGGTTCTTTAGGAGACTGTCTTTGGGAGAGGACAGCTCCAAGAGCATAATCTGAAGAATCCACCTCTAGGGTATATTGAAGGTTTGGATCAGGATATTTCAGAATGGGAGCAGATGAAAAGGAATTCTTCAGGAAGCTGAAATCATCATCCTGTTCTTTGGTCCACTGGAAAGTGCAGTTAGCACTAGTTAATTTAGTCAGAGGTTTCGCAATTTTTGAAAAATTGCGAATGAACTTTCTGTAGTAGTTTCTGAAGCCAAGAAACTTTTGTAGTTCTTTCCGTGTTGAAGGTGTGGGCCAGGATTTTACTGCTTCCACTTTGTTATCTTGCATTTGAATCCCATTTGGGCTGATGGAATAACCCAGGAACTCTATTTTGTTGGTGTGAAAAATACATTTTTCCAATTTGGCGTAGAGCCGATGGACTTGGAGTCGTGCTAAAACCCAACTAACATGTTTGATATGTTCTTCTAGATTTGTGGAATAAATTAGAATGTCATCTAGGTAGACAACAACACATGTGTCAAGGAGATCATGGAAAATGTCATTAATAAAGAACTGGAAAGTTGCGGGTGCATTGGTTAAGCCAAAGGGCATAACTAGATATTCAAACAACCCATACCTAGTTCTAAAAGCGGTAAGCCACTCATCCCCCTCTCGGATACGCACTAAATTGTACGCCCCTCTCAAATCTAATTTAGTAAAAATCTGAGCATGCCTGAGTCTTTCTATGAGTTCAGGAATGAGGGGGAGAGGGTATCGTTTTTTTATGGTTATTTTGTTCAATTGTCTGAAGTCAATGATAGGCCTAAGAGATTGGTCTTTGTTCCACACAAAAAACATTCCTGCACCAGCAGGAGAAACCGAAGGACGGATAAACCCTTTCTTTAGATTTTCATCTAGGTAAGTCTTTAGATGATCCAGTTCTGGTTGACAAAGTGGGTATAAATGTCCGATAGGTGGTGTGGTTCCAGGTTTCAATTCAATAGGGCAGTCATAGATTCTGTGTGGGGGAAGGGTGTCTGCTTCCTTCTTACTGAAGACTTCAGAGAACTGCTTGTACATTTCTGGTATCAGAGTTTCTGATGTGGAGGATAAACTGTGAAAAAAGGTTCTATGGCAAGTCTGTTGGCAGAAATCAGAATTTAATTGAACATTTAAGGATTTCCAATTAATATCAGGTTTGTGTAGCTGTAGCCAAGCTAGCCCAAGTACTATTGGGAATAATGGAGAAGTGATTACATCAAAGGTGAGATGTTCATGATGTGTTTTTAATGTGGTAACAGAGAGCGGAATGGTGTGATGTGTAATCGGCCCTGATGATATCTCAGAGCCATCAACCACACGAAGGAAAATAGGAGACAACTTTTTTATCAATGGTATTTTATTTTTTGAAACCAGAGAACTGTCAATGTAGTTTCCTTGTGCTCCTGTATCCAAGATGGCTGGAATGGTCACTTGCTTATTTGCCCACTGTAGAGAAAGAATTAAAGAACAATGAAGAGAGTTGTTATGTTTTAACTGGAGAGAAAGATTGGTATGGTACTTACTCTTCTTGTTCTGTGGCAAAGAGGGGCAATCCTTTAGAGTATGAGATGAAGATGCGCAATACATGCAGAGGCCTCTAGTCTTCCTTCTGATGCGTTCTTCAGGAGTTAGAGGTCCTCTAATATAACTTATATCCATTGCTTCAGCACCAGTTGAACCAGTAGGAGAACTGTTAGAAGTGGGATGGTTTAGAACCTTATCCTTCTTGTAAACAATTTCAGGGTATTGACGTTCAAATCTTCTTTCACGTAATCTCCTATCAATTTGCCTGCTGAGCTTCATAAGACCTTCCAATGTTTCAGGCAACTCAGTTCGGGCTAATTCATCTTTTACTGCGTCAGAAAGTCCAAGCCTGAACTGGTTTTTTAAGGCAATGGCGTTCCATTGAGAGTCAATAGAATATTGCTTGAATTCTGTTATGTAGCATTCAACAGGTTTGATACCTTGTTTTAGGTTCCTCATCTTTTTCTCAGCAGTATACTGTAGGTTAGAATCATAGTATAATTCATCCATGATATCCAGAAAAGATGAAAAAGATGAGAGGACTGGATTATTTGTCTCAAAAAGAGTGTCTGCCCAAATGCGAGGTTCACCTCTTAAATAGCTTATCATTGTAAGGACTTTAACCCTATCATTTGGGTATGTTCTAGGTTTAAGGGTGAAATTAAGCAGACAAGCATTTTTAAATTGACGGTATAAATTCCTATCTCCATTGAAAAAATCTGGAGGTGCAATAAATGGTTCTGACATTGTCAGGAAGGCTCTGTTTAGTAGAGACAGTGTCTTTTATTACTTTTCTTAAAGTTTCATTTTCTAATTGTAACTCTCTAAAGGCTTGACTAAGTTGGTCTACTCTTTGTGTTAAATTATAAACAATTTGAGGAAGCTCTGCTGGATCCATTATATATGGCTTAGTTGTTATATCAGGTTCCTTGGTTATTTGAATCACAACTGCAGAGTCTAAATAAATTATATTTGTTTCACAACTGAAGTACAGGCTATTATATCAGCATAGACTGTTTTACTCAGAGTGATTTTTATAAAGGAAGGCAGAAAGTCTTTATATGGTTATATATTATTGTTATACCATATAAGTATTAAGAGTCTGAAAATAAGTATTAGTATTAATAACAACTTTTGACATTGGTATAGCTCAAGCCCAAATGAGAGAGATAGTGTTCATTGTAATAAGCACTGAAGCGTGAGAGATATGAGACACACAGACTGCAGGTGCTGACAGGGGCGTGACCTGCTGCGAGACACAGCACTCTGAATAATGCTTGCAGCGTGGATATCTGAACACAGACCAGTTAGTGTAATAGGAGCTGTGAGAAACGCTGAGTTGTAAGGAGCTGTATGACACGCTGAGATGAGTGAAGCTGTGTGACGTCACTTAAAGTCCGGTATGAAAATGAATCAAAGAAAGTTTATATCATTAACATGAAACATACGTTGCAAATAACAGTAATGACTGAGAGACAAAGTCAATTTAGAGAAGTTCAAAAGGAAACATGATATTTGAAATTAGCCGTTACTTTAGGCATCCAAGGTAAATTAGATTTGATACAAATACCGTAGCGGTAGTAGGTAGAATCCTCCTGTTGGAAATTAAGTAGCAATTCCTGTAGAGATGTAGAGTTGAAATAAATTAATACTTCTTGGAATAGTAATACTTCAGGATGAATGAGACTAGTTGTTATTAGTCCCTGTATGAGACCAAACTGCAGCTGGTATTTGTAATCCAAATGATAAAGTAGTAGAAGTAACACTTCTCTTGATAGGAATGTAGCTTATGAGAAACAGAGCACTGGTTTTAGCAAACAATACTCAACAACTAAGCACTTGTTTGGGGCGGGCTGATGCCTTAAGTACAGGTGAGGAAGGTGAGTTGAGGCAAAAGGTAAAAGCAGAACTGGAATCCTTACAAATAGGTATAATATACGTGGCGGCGGGGTCCATGAGCTGTGGTTTAGGGGTTCATATATTAATTATAGTTGCGGTGGGGTCTGGGAGTGGCGGTTTAGGGGTTAAACATTTTATTTAGTTGTGGCGGGGTCTGGGAGCAGCGGTTTAGGGGTCAATATGTATAATGTAGGTGGCGGCAGTGTCAGGCCGCAGTTTAGGGGTTAATAAGTATAAAGTAGGTGGCAGAGATGTAGGGGGGACAGATTAGGGGTGTTTAGACTTGGGGTACATGTTAGGGTGTTAGGTGCAGACACTTACCATAGAAATCATAGGGATATCGGGCAGCAGCAAACATGAGCTCTCGCTGCTTTCAGACTCCCATTGATTCCTATGGGATCCGCCACCTCCAGCGCGGCGGATTGAACACCAGGTACACTGGCCCGGAATAGTGGAGAGCGTACCTGGTTGTTCTTTGATAACTTCCAAAAGTAGTCAGATAGTGCCGAACTTGGGTTCAGAACATCTGTAGTGACGTAACCATTGATCTGTGTCGGACTGAGTCCAGCGGATAGTATGTTACATAGTAAAAACACAGACTTTTACACTCAACTGCTTCAATTGCCCTCTAACTTACTACAGCTTGATTTCAGACACATTCTCTCTCAGAACACAGAGAAAAAACACAGACTTTTACACTCAACTGCTTCAATTGCCCTCTAACTTACTACAGGTAGCCTTCTGGAAAACAGCTTCATTATATTTTACCTTCTAAGTTGTTTTATTGTATGTGTTTGTATATTTAGTGATAATTCCTTTTTTTTGTTTTTATTTTAAATGTATATATTACAGGCTGTGCTAGTCATAATTTGCATACCTCTAGCTCATTGCACATCTTATCAACCTTGTCTGCCATTATGTTAAATTAGTTTAAGCAGCGCTTGTTCATTTATCTGTCTATTTGTTTTAATGGTTTTATTTCACCCCTTGTATGTCTGTCTTATCTCTGTAATATTTTTTTTTTATGTGTTTTTTTTTTTGGTTTCTGCATGATTGACCCTTAGCTTAAAATGTCCATAAATATACCCTCCCACTCATTTTAACACACTCTCGCTGGGCCATCATTAACCAATATATCTCTCTCCTTCAGCTTGATTTCAGACACATTCTCTCTCAGAACACAGAGAAAAAACACAGACTTTTACACTCAACTGCTTCAATTGCCCTCTAACTTACTACAGGTAGCCTTCTGGAAAACAGCTTCCCTCCCACCCTACCCCTCACCCCACCCACCCCAAGCTCATTTCCTCATTTATAGATAGTCTCCCACACAACTTTCACTCTCCTGAAATGACAAGTGCAAACACCGATCAGCTCATCCTTCTATTCCCTTAACCCTATAGAATACACAGTACTTTTGTAATATTATGTTTCATATACCTTTTTGTTCCCTTATGCAATTGTTACAGTAATTCTGTGTCTTATGTTTTTAACTGGTTCCCAATTCTGTAAAAATGCTCAATATATACATATTCCTTTTTGCTACCCTTTGTCTCTATAACAAACTACACTATTCAATTACTCCTTCTCCCTCTCCACCTGCACTGTTCATTAGCCCATCTCTCTTAAACTCACCTTACTTTTGTACTCATGAACTTTACCTATTCCTAAACACTCTCTCTCTCCCCTGCAACTCATCTCAAAAGCAGTCTCACTACTGCAAATCTGTATCTCATCTCATGTCACTCTCCCTCTTGCTTCTACTTATGGCTGGTGACATCTCCCCTAATCCTGGTCCCCAACCACTGACAAACCGTGCACATCCCTGTGTACCATCCCATAGACTCAGAAAACAAAACTCTGCACACCTTACTCACATTCCTCTTGCATCTAAAACCACTACCCCTTTCACTTGTGCACTCTGGAACTCTCGCTCTGTTTGCAACAAGCTCACTTCTATACATGACCTCTTCATCTCCTGCTCCCTCAACCTTCTGGCCCTAACAGAAACCTGGCTCTCTCCCCTTTTCACAGCATCCAATGCTGCTCTGTCACATGGGGGTCTCCACTTCAGCCACTCTCCTAGGTCTGGTAATAGACAAGGAGGTGGTGTAGGTATTTTGCATTCCTCTCGTTGCACCTTTCAACAAATACATCCTATCTCTTCCCTCACTTTTCCCTCATTGAAAACCCACATGATTTGCTTATTCTGCCCTCTCTCTGTACGTGTTGCAGTCATATACCGACCCCCTGGCTCCTCAACTCAATTTCTAGATCACTTGGCTGCCTGGCTACCCTATTTCCTTTCCTCAGACACCCCTGCCCTCATTCTTGGCGACTTCAACATCCCCCTTAACAATCCCACTGCCTCATCTGCTTAACAACTTCTGCAACTCACTTCCTCTTTCGGACTGTCACAATGGACTGATTCTCCCACTCACAAAGACGGTCACTCTCTTGACCTGATCTTTAGCTATCAATGAACTCTCTCAAACTTCTCAAACTCCCCATTTCCTCTTTCTGACCACCATCTCCTTACCTGCAACATATCATCCCTTCCTACAACTTTCCCACCTTCCACTCCTCACACCAAACTTCACAGAAGCATTATGTCTTTAGATCAGCAACAACCGTCATCCATCTCCTCCTTTTTCTGCCCTGAACAATCTATCTGCCACTATAATTCCACCCTTATATCCGTCCTTGACAATCTCACCCCTCTTACCACTGCTCGGAAATCACACACTCATCCCCAGCCCTGGCATACTCCTCTGACACGGTACCTACGCAGATGTTCCCGTACTGCTGAACGGCATTGGAGAAAATCACGGAGTTCAGCTGATTTTCTTCATTACAAATTCATCTTGAACTCCTACTAATCTGCCCTTAATCTCCATAAGCAACACTACTTCTCTACTCTTATCTCTAATCTTTCTTCAAACCCAAAACATCTGTTCTCCACTTTCAATACTCTGCTCCGTCCTCCCCCACTTCCTAATACAACTTGTCTGTCAGCTCAAGACTTTGCCAGTCACTTCATTAGCAAAATTGACTCCATCAGACATGAAATCAGCTCTCAACATAATTCCATTCTCTCCTCCCCTCAAATACTCTCACTCAACCACAACCCTCATAACCTGAAACTTAGTTCATTCTCCCCTGTTACTGAGGAAGAAGTTTCAGCACTTATACTGCACTCTCACCTCACTACCTGTCCCCTTGACCCTATCCCCTCACAGCTGCTCCCCTCTCTCTCTGCTACCCTTACCCCTATACTAACACACATTTTCAACCTCTACCTCAGCACTGGTACATTTCCCTCATCGATGAAACATGCACTGGTCACACCTATCCTCAAAAAGCCTTCCCTTGATCCTACCTCCCCATCCAACTACCGCCCTATTTCCCTCCTCCCTCTTGCTTCAAAGCTTCTTGAAAAACTAGTATATGCATGCCTATCCCATTTCCTTACGTTAAACTCCCTTCTTGACCCACTGCGATCTGGATTTCGTCCCTATCACTCCACAGAGACAGCTATTGTTAAGGTCACCAACAACCTACTTACAGCTAAATCAAAAGGCCACTTCTCTCTGCTTATCCTCCTTGATCTGTCCGCAGCCTTTGACACTGTCGACCACCCTCTTTTGCTCCAAACCCTCCAATCCTTCGGCATCTGTTACACAGCCCTTTCATGGCTCTCTTCCTTCCTATCAAACCGTACCTTCAGTGTAGCCTTCTCTGGAGCCTCCTCTGCCCTGTCACCACTTTCTGTCGGAGTACCGCAAGGCTCTGTCCTCGGTCCCCTTCTCTTCTCAATCTATACATCATCACTAGGTTTCCTAATTAAGTCCCACGGTTTCCAATATCATTTGTATGCCGATGACACCCAAATCTACTTCTCTGCACCAGACCTATCTCCTTCCTTGCTTACCCGTGTCACTAACTGTCTTTCTCACATCTCTTCCTGGATGTCCTCTCACTACCTCAAGCTAAATCTCTCCAAAACTGAGCTCCTCATTTTCCCCCCTTCTTCCAAGATCTCCACCCCCAATATCTCTATAACTGTCGACAACTCCATCATTACCCCTACCCCGCATGCATGATGTCTCGGGGTCACATTTGACTCAGATCTTTCCTTCACTCCACACATTCAGTCCTTGGCTACAGCCTGCTGCTTCCACCTTAAAAACATCTCTAAAATTAGACACTTCCTTACACAAGAGACAATTAAGATTTTAATCCACTCTCTCATTCTTTCCCACCTTGATTACTGCAACTCTGTCCTCTCTGGTCTCCCCACCTGCTGCCTAGCTCCTTTACAATCCATAATGAATGCCTCTGCCAGACTCATCTTCCTTACACGTCACTCTTCATCTGCTGCGCCTCTCTGCCAATCCCTTCACTGGCTTCCTCTTGCCTCTAGGATCAAACACAAAACTCTCACTCTTACATACAAAGCCCTCAACTGCACTGCTCCCCCTACATCTCAGACCTTGTCTCCAGATACTCTCCCTCCCGTCCCCTTCGCTCTACTCATTACCTCCTACTCTCCTCCTCTCTTGTCACCTCATCACACTCCCGTTTACAGGACTTCTCCAGACTGGCTCCCATCTTGTGGAACTCTCTGCCTCGCTTCACAAGACTCTCTTCTAGTTTTAAAAGCTTCAAGTGTTCCCTAAAGACTCTACTGTTCAGGGACGCATACAACCTACGCTAACCTTTCCTAATACCAGTTAATCTTCTCCACTGCAATCCCCTGAACCCCCTTAGCACGTAAGCCTAAAAGTCCAGCTGTTTGTAGATCACCTTCTTAAGAGCTGACTACAACAGTGCAACTCTTGGCAGGGCCCTCTACCCTATAATTGTTTTGTTGTACTCCCCCTTTGTTTATAGCGCTGCGGAATCTGTTGGCGCTCTACAAATAACCGATAATAATAATAATAGATTCTACTTTTGCTGGTCTGTAGGGCTTGATAACTATGGCGAATCAGCCTCGCCACAAATACGCTGCGGAATTCCAGCGTATTTGCGGTTGACGGCTTGATAACTAGAGGCCCATATCTTATCAAAAATGATAATTCATATCTCAAAACTCTATTTATTTATATAATGACCCGCCTTCTGTCTGGTCAGTCAGAGCATTTCTTGTAGTGGAGAAATTAAACACGAAACCCCTGAAATTTTCTGTGTTTTAAATTTAAAATAAGAAAAAGCACAAAACAATATTCAAAATATAGGAAAATATTTTAAATGTTTAACAAATAATATTTGACTTTTAAAATATAATTAGACACAATTTAACTTGCAGTAGTCATCCTGTTTAAGATGCATTATTGCATTTATCATATATTCACCTAGTGGTTAGGAGAGAGAAGAGTCTAAATATTAATAATGCAATTAGAAAGTATCAATAACAGAAGTTTTACAGACAATGGTGCCTACAATAAAGTTGATCGATAAATATTAAATGATAAAAGGAGCAGAAATTGACAGCAAGAAAAAAATTAAGATAAAGTAAAACATTATCAGATAGGGTTTCACTAATGGTACGTTAATTGAGGATTCCCATACATTATCTAATGCAGTCAATATTAACAGAGCCAGAACTGATATCTATTATACAAACATTACAATATATTGGTATTCTTTGCAATATTACACAGGAGAACACATGATTATAGATATAAAAAAAGTATTTGTAATCTTTATGCTTTGATCATTGTATTAATGTTTTTATAGACGCACTTTATATAACTTAATTGAACGCAAGTTAACTTTATTGACATAAAGTTCAGTGCATGGATTTTAATGGAAACAGAAAGGTTGTAAAAGATCAATAATGATGGATGAATTCAAAAACTGAAGAGGTTCAATACAATAAATGCTATTTACTCAGTACTCAAAGCACTTTGTACTTATGGACTTAGAAAATAAATGATAGTAAATAGTATTATAGATTGAAGTCATATATTAAAGCATTATATATATGGATATTACTGTAAACTTATGGCATTTTAACAAACATTTACATGCAGAACTATAAACCTGTGATTACAATAGTATTACATCTGCTGTCACCTATTTTGCCAATTACATTATGATCAAATGCATTTTTAACATTTTTGCATATTTACTAGAGGTATTATTGTTGACCTAATATACAGTATATTGGGATATCTGCATATTCTCTTAGACCACCAGCTGCTGCATTATCCTCTTCTGTTATTATAGCACAACTAATCCCTTTCCTTACTGTATTATCTCCTTACCCAACCACAAGAATTACTAGCCACCACCCCAATGCATTATACCTCAGCTATTAAATAATATATAGGCCCAATCCCATCTGTAAACTTAAATTGCACTAGACCTTGTTTACCACAGCTGCATTAACTCCTCAATCACAATTAAATTGTAACTGTGAGCCTCAACAGCACTAAGCTAAATGTACATCAGCTGCATCAACTCTAATACCCCCAGCTATCACAATTCAAATTAGAACCCTTCATTTAAAGACCTCTGTAATTAAGCAGATAAATACCAGGCACCTAAATAACTTAGAGGGACACTGAACCCAATTGTTTTCTATTGTGATTCAGACAGAGCATGCAATTTTAAGCAACTTTCTAATTTAATCCTATTGTCAAATTATTTTCTTTCTCTTGGTATCTTTATTTGAAATGCAAGAATGTAAGTTTAGGTGCCAGACCATTTTTGGTGAACACACTGTGTTGTTCTTGCTGATTGGTGGATAAATTCACCTACCATGCTTTCCATGGTTCTGAACCAAAAAAAATAGCCTAGATGCCTTCTTTTTCAAGTAAAGAAAGCAAGAGAATGAAGAAAAAATTATAATAGGAGTAAATTAGAAAGTTGTTTAAAATTGCATGCTCTATCTGAATCACGAAAGAAAAAATGTGGGTTCAGTGTCCCTTTAACATCCAAGTAAATGCACCATTGTAAACTATAGCACCCTTGGGTTCTGCTCTCCCAGACATGCAAGCCAATTGTGTGAGATTACACTCACAGCATAATTTATGTTTATACAAATGAAACTCATGCACAAATAAATATTTCTCATCATATTACTTCACTTCACTCAAGTGTAACATTCCATGGTGGTGCAGTATATGTATCTTATCTACATTTTAGTAAATAATTGTATATTTGTTAACACAATAAACTAATTATAAAATGTCATTGTTTTAGGCTAGACTTAAGTATATAACTGGGTAAAATGTTAACTAATGGAATAAAAAAAGAATATGGACTCGCTGCTACTTCCTTTTTATATCATCAAGTAAATGTGGTACAAGAAACGTGATCACATAGAATAGCCACCACAACAGGGAAAACAAAACAGGAAATACCTCAGGATATATAATACAATGAAGCAGATGTATGACTTACAGAATAAATTATATCATCTTATTATTTATAGACATAAAATACATTACCTGGAATAATTTGTTTTCTAAAAAGTTCAAATACACACCTTCCTTTGGTGTATATTCTGGATTGGGTATCCTGTTGAAAACTTCTTAAACTGTTGCCTGTATAATTCAATTGTCTGATCCATTAAAATGTGTGGCTTTTGCTGATTTCCCAGGTTCCTGTTTCTGGGTTGCTTTCTTACTACTCTTCTGCACATTCCTTGAGTTCTGATGCCTGGTTTTGTCTATTTATTTATTATTTATTATTATTATATGGCCTGTTCCTAACTTCAGAGAGCAGTATCTCCTGCATTAGTGGATCCAGTTTACAAACAAGGTAACTTTCAGTTGGCCTTACATTCTAACATCCAATATTAAAAAAAACCTTAATAATAATAACATAAAAAATGTTGATCAATTTACATAGCGGTTACGGAGAGGAAATAATAATAATCTGCTTTTTAAAAATCATGAATCATGAGTTTCTTTTAAAAAATGCAATAAATTTCAATGAGGATGTTGAAATGCTGTTCCCGTTAACATACTGATGAATGTGACACAATCGTCACATTTAAGAAATCCAGTCTTCTGACTTGCCGTTGTACTTTTATTTTAAAGGACCAGTAAATACGGTATATTTGCATATTCAAAAAATGCATGATAAAAAGACAATGCAATCGCATTTAGGGGCCAATTTATGTACAACCTAATTTGCTGATTTAACATTGCACAAGCAGGTCTGGTGAACTGCTTGTGCAATGCTGCTAGCAGGGGGTATCAATCAACCCGATCGTATTCGATCAGGCAGATTGATGTCTGCAGCCTCAGAGGAGGTGGACAAGTTAAGGAGCAGCGGTCTTAAGACCTCTGCTTCTTAACTCCTGTTTCCGGAGAGCCTGAAGGCTCGCGTGGAAACACAGGTATTGGGGCTGATACAGAGCAGGCGGACAGTTTATGGAGCAGCGGTCTTTAGACCACTGCTTCATAACTTCTGTTTCCGGCAAGCCAAACACGGGGCATCAAGCTCCATATGGAGCTTGATAAATATGCCCCTTAGTCTGAACTTCAACTGAGTTTTAGATTATTTTTTTTCTGACAAATTTAAAAGTTATGCCTATTTCCACTCCTCTGTATCAGCCGTCAGCCAATCACACATGCATATACATATATTCTGTGAGTTCTTGCACATGCTCAGTAGAAGCTGGATAATCACAAAAAAATACTTGGCTGGTAACTGACATATGTTGCAAGTTCAGGGTATACAATGCATTTGTAGCAGATGACATGATAATTACAGTAATACTTGACTGGTAGCTGAGATATGTTGCAGGGTCATTGTATATAGTACAGTTGTAGCAGATGACTGCATAATCAAATACATACATTGAATGGTAACTACGATATGTCGCAGGATCAGGGTATACAATAGAGTTGTAGAAGATGACTGGATAATCACAGTAATACTTGATTGGTAACTGAAATATGTTAAGGGTCAGGATATACACTACAGATCTAGCATATGACTGGGTAATTACATTAATATTTGACCGGTAACTGAGATATGTTGCAGGGTAAAAAAAAACATAATATAGCTAGGTACTTACGGTCAGTAGAACCAAGGCAGAGGACATCAGGGAAGACAGGAATAACTTGAAAACCCTTAGGAAAGGGCATGCTGGAACTCACACAGAGTGATCGGAACATCAACAAAGCTGGTGCATTGAACCTTGACCTGAGGATGTCTAATATAGAGACTACTGAGATCTGGTGGAATATAATTTATTAGGCAGGCAAGTTCCAGCAGTAAGATGCATGAAGGCTATGACCCAAACACCCTGATTGACATATTCAGAAGACGCAGTCTTAAGGTGATGGTAACAGCAGGCAGGCATGACATATTGGTAGGTTACATGCTGAATAATGTTTTAAGTGGAGTATTGAACAAGTGTTCATATCTGTTAACCATGTTGAATATTGAACATGTCAATAGATGTGGGAATAAGATAAAACTTGAAATTGAGTTGGTTAAACAAAAGTTATCACATATTGACTAACCGACAGAGGATTTGGTGACAAACCTAGATATTTTATATAACAATGAACTAATTGCTTTTAAGGGAAAAAAAAAAGCTTTCAACAGTTGAAAATGACTACAGTGAAAAGAGAATTCACAGATGGCTATATGGTAAAGATGTTGAATTTTTTTTTTCTCCACTAGGAGATTCCATAGAGTTTTACAATGCCGAAAATTACTGGATACTAGACTTGTGTGTCAGAGAGAAATTTGTTTTATTCTGAATCTTTGTGAATGAATATTCATAAAATGTGTTTTTCTAAATATTCATCTGCTGCACTTTTTGGTATTTGTTTAGTTTTAAATGAAACGAGTACTGAATATATACATTCATTTCTGTAGAACAAATGTAAATGTTCCTTTGATACAGGTGGGAAAGATTGCCAGGAGCATTATACTTACTCCTAGTGTGCTGGAGAGCCATGCTAATCACGACTCTTCTCCACAGAACCCCCAAACTGTGCTAATAGGAGGCTTATTGCGGCAGATGCAAGGTCCCACACAAAAGAACCCTCTCCTTTTAATGCAGGGTCTGTCACACGTAACCTTTAAAAGTAATTTACAAGAAACAACGAATACTGAAAAATGTCATTAGTATTTCTTTGTTCTCTTTAAGTTCAGTTTTTTTTCGTGAAATCTAAATGAATATCTGTATTTTTGTTATGAGTTCACATTCATAACAAAATGAATGTACAAGCCTACTGGACACAGTAGACAGTTATGGTGGGCGATGGCAATGTAGAAGATAATGTAGCAAAATAAAAGGTACATTTTGCTGGGGTACTACCCATTGAGCTATGAACCCACCTTCACCAAATAAAAGTGTAGGTGCCCCCACACAAGGAGCAGGGGATACAAACTTGAAGGAGCCCAAAAAAGAAGATAGATATTGGGGCCGAATTATAATTGTCGGGCTGACATGATATACTGTAGCGTATCATGTCCGCCAGACATCACTGAATGCAGATAGCATACTCTGTCTGCATTTAACATTGCACAAGCAGTTCTAGTGAACTGCTTGTGCAGTGCCGCGCCCTGCAGATTTGTGGCCAATCGTCTGCTAGCAGGGGGTGTCAATCAGCCTGATCGTATAGGATTGGGCGGATTGATGTCCGCAGCCTCAGAGGCAGTGGACCAGTTAAGGAGTTAATAATTCATAACTGCTGTTTCCGGTGAGCCTGAAGGCTTGCACGGAAACAGGGGCATCAAGGGCTATTTTGCCCTTGATAAATTGCCCCCCTAGTCTTTAAAGAAGTAGAACACTTTCAGATGATGAGATTAATGTTTTCAAACATCACTTATCTTTTGTATCTACTCCTAAACCTGATAGATTCAGCATCATGTTTGACATACATACTTTCAAGGTACAACAGGCTGGTTCTGTTTTTAAATCTCCCTCCAATTTTGAGCAACTAATTCCATTATTAAGACCTTTACACACATGCTCTTCTCAGAGAGAGTGGGTCGGCTATTGATCTTAAGTCCAATTTTTCTGTTAGTGTGCATGTAGCATTATGCAAGCTGATGAATAATAACTCAATAATCATTCACCCTGCTGATAAGAGTGGGACTATTTTGATTTAGGCTTATGTTGATTACAGAGGTGTGGATAAACATCTGTTCTCTGATTCATTTGTGTATGTCAGATTAAAGGGAAATCCTGCATATGAGGCTGACATTATTGACAATATGCCTAATTCTATGATGGTTGAACATTCCAAAACTCTGGTGCTTTATTTGCTACCTAAGATTGACCAATATATATATATATATATCCCAGAGATTTTTTTTTCTTGAGTAGCCAAATACATTGTTTTTCATGTAAAACCTTTTGTAAAATAAACTTTTGTATATCTACAAGATTCCTCAACTTTGATTAAGATCCTTAAACAATTCCAAGAGCTACAGGATGATTATATTTTGGTCATTATGAATGTTAACATCCCACAAGTGGGTGGGCTGGAGGCTGTTAGAAGCATGGTGACAAAGCAGTGTAAAGTGACCCTCCTGTTTGCCTAGATGGGTTTATATTTTAATTCAACATAAGTTTCCTATCAGATTTAAACTGGAACTTGTTGTAAAGGAGATACACTTTTTAGATTTGAATATCTTTAATTTAAAAGAAGATGGAAGGTGTAGATTTGGTGCATCAATATATACAAAGGCAACTGACCCTAATTCTCATTTGCTAACTAGTAGCTATTATCCCCCACATAAAAAAAAGGAATGTTATCTCCTCTCAGCTCACTCAGGTTGTACATAATAATACAGAGGCATTAATGAGGTATGTACAACTTAAGGAAATAAAAAAGACATTGAGGACACGTAGATTGAGGGCACGTGTATTAATATGCAGACACAGAAATTACTCATACAAAACAAGAAGGACAGTAAGTCCAGAGACAATATCAATTTTATTAATACTTATACCCCTATGCATCACACACTGAGTGAATCCATAACTAGAAATCGGAGCATTATAAACACGGATAATGCATTACCATTTCATGTAAAAAACATTTCAGGGTGGTATGCCTTAGTGACAGTAACATCAGGGGCGCGATCCGATATACGGCACAGGTTTCGGAGCAAGCGTGGAAACCTGTGCCGCCCGTAGTTTCACCTCGCACATCGACCTATCACATATACGGCGCAGACAGTTGCTAAAGTGCCGTAAGTCGGACAAACTAGCAATGTCCAGAAATAAGCGTAAGTACAAATTTCTGGAGTCGCCAGTGACTTACGGCACTTTAGAAACTGTCGCCGCCTAAGAAAAACTAACTAAAGTATAAAATCTCCCGTAACTGTCTAACACGCCTCCCAAACATCATCCCGACACGTATACCCCTCTATCCCAATCCCCCCTCTCACTCCTAATAATAAATATATTAACCCCTAAACCGCCGCTCCCGGACCTCGCCGCCAGCTACATTAAATGTATTACCCCCTAATCTGACCTCCCTACACCGCCGCCAGCTATATTAAATGTATTACCCCCTAATCTGACCCCATTACACCGCCGCAAGCTACATTAAATTTATTACCCCCTAATCTGAGCCCCCTACAGCGCCGCCAGCTATATTATATGTATTACCCTCTAATTTGAGCCCCCTACCCCGCTGCCACCTACATTAACTATATTAACCCCTAATCTGAGCCCCCTACCCCGCCGCCACCTACATTAACGATATTAACCCCTAATCTGAGCCCCCTACCCCACCGCCCCCTATTTTAACTATATTACCCCCTAATCTGATCCCCCTACACCGCCGCCACCTATTTTAAATATATTAACCCCTAATATGATCTCCCTACACCGCCGCCACCTTTTTAAAATATATTAACCCCTAAACCTAAGTCTAACCCTAACACCCCCTAACTTAATTATTATTGAAATAAATCTAAATAATATTAATATTATTAACTAAATTATTCCTATTTAAAACTAAATACTTACCTATAAAATAAAACCTAAGATAGATTAATAATTACATTGTAGCTATTTTAGGGTTTATATTTATTTTACAGATAACTTTGTATTTATTTTAACTAGGTACAATAGCTATTAAATAGTTAATAACTATTTAATAGCTACCTAGTTAAAATAATTACCAAATTACCTGTAAAATAAATCCTAACCTAAGTTACCATTACACCTAAAAAATAAAAAAAAGATTACAGGAATTTTAAGCTAATAACACCTAATCTAAGCCCCTAATAAAATAAAAAAGCCCCCCAAAATAATAAAATTTCCCTACCCTAAAATAAATTTAAAAAGTAATCAGCTCTATTACCATAACTATTTAATAGCTACCTAGTTAAAATAATTACCAAATTACCTGTAAAATAAATCCTAACCTAAGTTACCATTACACCTAAAAAATAAAAAAAAGATTACAGGAATTTTAAGCTAATAACACCTAATCTAAGCCCCTAATAAAATAAAAAAGCCCCCCAAAATAATAAAATTTCCCTACCCTAAAATAAATTTAAAAAGTAATCAGCTCTATTACCATCCCTTAAAAGGGCCTTTTGCGGGGCATTGCCCCAAAGTAATCAGCTCTTTTACCTGTAAAAAAAAGGACCCCCCATTACAACCCACCACCCACACACCCCTACTCTAAAACCCACCCGATCCCCTCTTATAAAAACCTAAGTCTAACACCCAAGTAGTCCTTACCTGTCCTGAAGACCGGAAGAGAAGGTCCTGTTCCAGGCAGAGAAGTCTTCTTCCAAGCGGCGACATCTTCATTTTTCAGGAACCAGCCGGCGCGGAGCGCAGGAGTTGAAGACTGATGACTGTGGAGCTGAAGACCATCCAATCTGGAACTGAAGACCGGCGATGCTGGAACTGAAGATCGGCGATGCTGGAACTGAAGACCGGAGCAATGGAGCGTGGAGGATCCTCTTCATACGATCTTCAAATGACGTCCCTTGAATTCCTATTGGCTGATTTGAGCCTTCAAATTCAAATCAGCCAATCGGATGAGAGCTACTTTAATTCTATTGGCTGATTTGAATAGCCAATAGAATAAGAGCTACTGTAATTCTATTGGCTGATTAGAATAGCCAATAGAATTACAGTAGCTCTTATAGATTTATTTCAATAATAATTAAGTTAGAGGGTGTTAGGGTTAGACTTAGGTTTAGGGGTTAATATATTTAAAATAGGTGGGGGCGGTGTAGGGGGATCATATTAGGGGTTAATATATTTAAAATAGGTGGCGGCGGTGTAGGGGGATTAGATTAGGGGTTAATATATTTAAAATAGGTTGCGACGGTGTAGGGGGCTATGATTAGGGGTTAATAAATTTAAAATAGATGGTGGCAGTGTAGGGGCTCAGATTAGGGGTTAATATAGTTAAAATAGGTGGCGTCGGGGTAGAGGGCTCAGATTAGGGGTTAATATAGTTAATGTAGGTGGCGGCGGGGTAGGGGGGTCAGATTAGGGGTTAATATAGTTAATGTAGGTGGCGGCGGGGTAGGGGGCTCACATTAGGGGGTAATACATATAATATAGGTGGCAGCGGTGTAGGGGGCTCAGATTAGGGGGTAATAAATTTAATATAGGTGGCGGCGGTGTAGGGGGATCAGATTAGGGGGTAATACATATAATGTAGGTGGCGACGGGGTCCGGGTGCGGCGGTTTAGGGGTTAAACACTTTATTAGGGTTGCGGCAGGGGATTGCGGTTGACAGGTAGATAGACATTGCGCATGCGTTAGGTGTTAGGTTTTATTTTGCAGGTAGTTTAGGGAGTTACGGGGCTCCAATACTCAGCGTAAGGCTTACTACACCTGCATTTTGTGGCAAGGTGAAAATGGAGTAAGATTTCTCCATTTTCGTCACTTAAGTCCTTACGCTGTATATTGGATACCAAACTGTGCGGGTTTGGTATATCACTCTATGGGCCAAAAAACTACGGCCGAAGGGTGAAATATACGAGCGTAACTTCTATGTTACGCCGTATATGTGATACCAAACCAGCGCAAAATTTGGCGTCGCCGGCTTTTGCGGGCGACACTTCATATCGGATCGGGCCCCAGACACCTAATGGTTAAAACAAATCCTTTAAGTGCTACCAAAGAACTATATGATTAAAACTGCAGATGACTGGATGTTATTAATGTGATGATGATAGCATTCCCAACTTAACAAGAGTTTTTAAATAAGCTTACTTACATAAGTGACTATGTGATATAAATTTTTAACATGTCTCTGTTCCCTTTTCTAAGTGGGGAAAACTACTAGAAGGCAGAAGGCTGACCACATGCTCTTAGGGAGGCCATTAAAAGTAGCTCCTCTGACCAACCTATGACTCACCATTTTGCCATGATGGGATATAGTGTTGTAACTCTAAGGACTATGATTATTGATCATGTCCCACCCTTGATGATGTGGGGAGTGGAAAGAAAATTGTGCAATTATGTATTTACCTGTTTGACAAAGTTGCCCCTAAATCAGGACTTTGGTTCTTTTTATTTAGGTGAATTGGATTATGCTAACATTAGGTAACTACAATAATCTGTACAACTAAAGACATTTTTTCCTGAAACTTATAGTGGATATACAAATTCTACATTTCCTTATGAAATTGCAGATTTTTGAAATGTAAAGATAGAAATAACAACAATCTATATGTCAAACTTTTTCCACCTGTAATGTGATCTTTAACAAACAACAATCCAGAGAAAAAAAACAAACCAAATAGTTAATTATAAGGTCCACTTTAAATAATAATAATTTTAAAAAAAACACACCCACTACTTTTGTTGAATCACCTTTTTTATTTATTACAGCAGAAAGTATTTAGCGAATAAGTGTCTAATAACTTAGCACATTTAGACTTTTGAATTGTATCTATTCTTTGCAAAAAAGATCAAGTTCATCAAATTGAGAGGGATCTCCTGTGTACAGCTCTCTTTAGGTCATTCCACAGTTGTTTAATTACAATCTGGGTTCTAACTGGGCTATTCCAAGACTTTGGTTTTCCTTTTCTGAAGCCATGCCTTGCTAGACTTGGATGTGTGCTTTGGGTTATTTCCATGTTAGAATGTGATATTCCTATTCATCTTCAGCCTTCTAACAGAGGCCAACAGGTTTTGTGCCAAATTATCTTGATATTTGGAGCTATTTATTATCCAATCTATCGTGACAAGAGCCCCTGACCCAGCTGAAGAGAAGCAGCCCGAAACCATGATGCTACCACCACCATGCCTTAAAGTCGGTATGGTGCTCCTTGGATGATGAGCTTTATTGGCTTTGCCCAAAACATATTTCTGCAATTAAGACAAAAACGTCAACCTTTTTCTCGTCAGACCATAGAACATTTTTCCTCATGCTTTGGAGTGACTGAATGAATCTTTTGGCATAATTTAGATGGGTTTGGATTTTCATGAGCCACACCTATAGCCCAGACATGTGCAGAATGGGAGCAATGGTGGTTACTTGCAAAGAGTGACCTGTAAATGCCACAAATTCCTGTAGCTCCTTCAGTGTTGCCTCTTGGTAGCCTCCCTTATATGTTTTCTCCTTGCACACTCATCAGTTTTGTAGAGTCATCTTGATCTCAGTGAGTTTTGAGTTTCAGCACTAAGGGAGTTTTTAAATTGTTTGCTGCATAAGGGGTGTACAGTTTTAAACTTTATATTTAACTGTTTTATTAAAGCTTGATTTTTAACTGATCCTGTTTGTTTATTTATTATCTCCTACACTCTGCTTTGAGTGCTTGTGAGTAAGGGATTATTTTCACCTGCGGGGGTCTAACAAACAATATAAATTTAACATATGAACTTTGTGAGCTTGCTCAATGAGGCTTAATGCATTCAGTTTCTCTGTTTTAATTACGTTTCTCAGTTTACTTATAGGGTTTGAACACTAAGGGCTAGATTACAAGTAAGGCGCAACAGTTTTGTGCACACAATATTGTCTTTTTGCTAGCTTTTTTAATTTCTCTGATATTACAAGATGAGCGAAATTGTGATTGTGCTAGCGAAATTGCCATTGACGCTTCAAAGAATAGTGCAATCTCAGAGCTTTGGTTAACTGTTTTCTGAAACAAAAAAGTTGCACAAAACACTTCAAAAATACATTACAAAGTACAGTTACACTCATATTAACACTGTCTAATAAAAATATTTACAAAAATACTGCACAAAAAAGTTATAAGAGCTCAAAGATATGAGATCTCGGGTTTTTTAAAAAAAAAAAAAGTACTAACTTAGAGATAATTGCTTAATATATATTTGTATGTATATAGATATATCTATATATGTGTACATATATATATATATTAATGTATTTATATGTGTATATAGATATGTATTGACAGACATATATACAAATATAAACACATAAATATATAAGTACACACATATAGACATATATACATGCATTAGAGCCCTTTGCCATTAAAGGAATACTAAACCCAAATGTTGTCTTTCATGATTCAGATAGAGCATTCAGTTTCAAGCAACCTTCTAATTTACTTGTATTATCAATTTTCTTTGTTCTTTTGCTATCTTTATTTGAAAAAGCAGGAATCTAAGCATAGGTAGATGAAAAGATGTAAAAACATTTATATGAAATATTCCTATTTAATAAAGATTTTAACTATGTATTTACTGGAAATATTTCACGATTGATAATGCAAATATGCTATGTTGTTTGCGTGATGGGTGTTTTTTTTAACAATTTTTTTTCTCCTTTGAATTCTTCTGTTTGCAAGATATTCGGGTGTTTTTTTTCTACTTTTTTTCGTGCACAAAATATATTTTTTTGGAACTTGTAAAACTTGCGGAAAAAAAATAATATAAATCTAGCACTAAGCATGTTAGAGCAACTAAGGGGTTAGTATATCCACAGTGATATTTCATATTAAAAGGGGAAGTAGGAGTAAGAGACAGGCCAGTTCAGAGCTGTTACACCCTAATAGATTTTTCAGTTTAAGTAAAGGTGCTGGGGATATCAGTTCAGGGTTGAAAATGTTCTGCCTAGTGCCTAATATAGTAAACAGTCCTTCAGTCATGGAAGAGGAGCATACAAATCTTGGCCCAAGGCAGATATTTCTTGTAGAAGACTCTGTTATTATGAAGGTTGATGGGGTAATTTGTCATACAGACCCCTTAAATTGAACAGTTTGCCCTCTTCCATGGGCTTGTATTAGGCAGCATATTGTATAAGGCATATTAAGTTAGCAAGAGATGGAGTGTCATACAAAATGACTTCAGGGAGTTAGGTAGCAAGCTTAAAAGAAGGACCTCAAAGGTAGTATTTTCTAAAATAATACCAGTGCCTATTTATCGGAGTGCCATTTATGCCATATGCAGTAGGTAGGACAAACTTCACATCCTTTAAATGTGAGAATAGGTGAACATCTCAGGGACATAAAAAAACTATAATAAAGATTCAGCGGTTGCCTCTCACTTTACCAACTTACATTTTAGGAATGTTCCCTATATTACATGTATCTGTGATAGATAAAGCTTTGATGCTTCCCAGGGGTGGTGACTTGTTTAGAATAATCTCAAAAAGAGAATTATTCTGGATCTATAAACTACAAACAAGAAAATCTCTGAGTATAAACAAAGAATGGAATATGAGTTATTCAGTATAAACCATTTCTCATTTAATTTTTCATTTTGTTTCCCTTTGATTATATATGACATGTTCATAGGTCATCAGTAAACAAAAAAGTATTGTACTGTTGACTTTATTTATTTATTATATACTGTTTTTTGTATTAAAAATGTATTTTACATTGAAGTGCTGTATTCGGCTAGATTACGTGTTTTGTCAGTAAAGCTGTGCGGGGCTAACAAGCATTTTATGCTCACCGCTCATCTACAGACAGCGCTGGTATTACGGGGTTTTTTAAACCCGGCGTTAGCCGCAGAAAAGTGAGCGGAGAGCAATATTTAGCTCCACATCTCACCTCAATACCAGCGCTGTTTACGGTAGCTGTGAGCTGATAAAATGTGCTTGTGCACGATTTCCCGATAGGAATCAATCGGGCAGAGCTGGCTGAAAAAAAAACACCTGCAAAAAAGTAGCGTTCAGCTCCTAACGCAGCCCCATTGATTCCTATGGGGAAATACTTTTTATGTCTACACCTAACACCCTAACATGAACCCCAAGTCTAAACACTCCTAATCTTACACTTATTAACCCCTAATCAGCTGCCCCCAACATCGCCGACACCTATATTATATTATTAACCCCTAATTTGCCACTCCGGACACCGCCGCCACCTACATTATACTTATGAACCCCTAATCATCTGACCCCAACATCGCCGACACCTACATTATATTTATTAACCCCTAATCTGCCACCCCCAATGTTTCCGCAACCTACCTACAATTATTAACCCCTAATCTGCCGCACCCAACGTCGCCGCCACTATATTAAAGTTATTAACCCCTAAAACTAAGTCTAACCCTAACCCCCTAATTTAAATATAATTCATAATAATAATTCATTAAAATAACTCTAATTAAAAACAATTATATACAATTATCTAAAGTACGAAATAAACACCTAATTACAGAAAATAATAAAATAATTACAAGTTTTTTAAACTAATTACACCTAATCTAATCCCCCTAATAAAATAAAAAAGCCCCCCAAAATAATAAAAAGCCCTACCCTATACTAAATTACAAATAGCCCTTAAAGGGCCTTTTGCGGGGCATTGCCCCAAAGTAATAAACTCTTTTACCTGAAAAAAAAAAGTACAATACCCCCCCAACATTAAAACCCACCACCCACACACCCAACCCTACTCTAAAACTCACCCAATACCCCCTTAATAAAACCTAACACTAACCCCTTGAAGACCACCCTACCTTGAAAAGTCTTCACCCAACCGGGCCGAAGTCCTCAACGAATTTGGCGAAGTGGTCCTCCAGACGGGCAGAAGTCTTCATCCAGGTGGCATCTTCTATCTTCATCCATCCGGCGCGGAGTGGGTCCATCTTCGAGACATCAGATGCGAAGCATCCTCTTCCAACGAAGTCCAACTGAAGAATGAAGGTTTCTTCAAATGACAATATCCAAGATGGCGTCCCTTCAATTCCGATTGGCTGATAGAATTCTATCAGCCAATTGGAATTAAGGTAGAAAAAATCCTATTGGCTGATGCAATCAGCCAATAGAATGCCAGCTCAATCCTATTGGCTGATTGGATCAGCCAATAGGATTGAACTTCAATCCTATTGGCTCATTGCATCAGCCAATAGGATTTTTTTCTACCTTAATTCCGATTGACATCAGCCAATCAGAATTGAAGGGATGCCATCTTGGATGACGTCATTTAAAGGAACCTTCATTCTTCAGTTGGACTTCATTGGAAGAGGATGCTCCGCGTCGGATGTCTTGAAGATGGACCCGCTCCGCGCCGGATGGATAAAGATAGAAGATGCCGTCTGGATGAAGACTTCTGCCCGTCTGAAGGACCTCTTCTGGCCGGCTTGGATGAAGACTTCTGCCCGTCTGGATGACCACTTCGCCCGGCTTCGTTGAGGACTTTGGCCCGGTTGGGTGAAGACTTCTCAAGGTAGGGTGATCTTCAAGGGGTTAGTGTTAGGTTTTATTAAGGGGGTATTGGGTGGGTTTTAGAGTAGGGTTTGGTGTGTGGGTTGTGGGTTTTAATGTGTGAGGGAGTATTGTACTTTTTTTTTACAGGTAAAAGAGCTGATTACTTTGGGGCAATGCCCCGCAAAAGGCCCTTTTAAGGGCTATTTGTAATTTAGTATAGGGTAGGGCTTTTTATTATTTTGGGGGGCTTTTTTATTTTATTCGGGGGATTAGATTAGGTGTAATTAGTTTAAAAAATTTGTAATTATTTTATTATTTTCTGTAATTTAGTGGGGGGGTTTCTAGTACTTTAGATAATTGTATTTAATTGTATTTAATTGTAGTTAGTTTAGGGAATTAATTTAATTGTAGTGTAGTGTTAGGTGTAATTGTAACAGTTTAGGATTTATTTTACAGGTAAATTTGACTTTATTTTAACTAGGTAGCTATTAAATAGTTAATAACTATTTAATAACTATTGTACCTAGTGCCTGTAAAATAGAAATAAACTCTAAACTAGCTACAATTTAACTATTAGTTATATTGTAGCTATCTTAGGGTTTATTTTATAGGTAAGTATTTAGATTTAAATAGGATTAATTTAGTTAATGATAGTAATTTTATTTAGATTTATTAAAATTATATTTCAGTTAGGGGGGGTTAGGGTTAAAGTTAGATTTAGAGGTTAATACATTTAATATAGTTGCAGCGACGTTGGTGGCGGTAGATTAGGGGTTAATAAATGTAGGTATGTGGCGGCGATGTTAGGGATGGCAGATTATGGGTTAATAAAATTGAACTAGTGTTTGCGATGCAGGAGTATGGCAGTTTAGGGGTTAATATATTTATTATAGTGGCAGCGATCTCTGGTTCAGCAGATTAGGGGTTAAAAATGTATTATAGGGTTTGCGATGTAGGGGGGGCCTCGGTTTATGGGTGTTAGTGTACTTTTTAGCACTTTAGTTAAGAGTTTTATGTTACGGCGTTAGGCCATAAAACTCTTAGCTACTGACTTTCAAATGCGTTAGGGATCTTGAAGGTAGAGGGTGTACGGCTCACTTTTAGGAAGACTCTTAATACCGGCATTAGGAAAATCCCATTGAAAATATAGGATACGCAATTGACGTAAGTGGATTTGCGGTATTTTAGAGTCATGCCAAAAAAGTGAGTGGTACACCTGTACCTGCAAGACTCGTAATACCAGCGGGCGTTAAAAAGCAGCGTTGGGACCTCTTAACGCTGCTTTTTAACGCAAGACTTGTAATCTAGCCATTTGTGTTTCTATTGGCTAAATGTGGTTTTAATGGCCTGATAGAAATGACTAACATTATCTATGAGTAAGCGCCGGACAGTGGCACGAAAAGGGTAAGTTGTTTAACGTATATTTTCTTTCCTCTGTGTACATGAAGATTTTTTATTGAATTATGGAATAAAGTATTTTGATTTTATTATAGCATTTGAGTGAGGCAGTTTTTGGGTACTGGACGACGGTATAGCTACCTGGGAGTTCTATTGAGCACCCAGGCCTGTGCATGTTGCAGGGTCAAAAGGATGTTTACCCAGTCCAGTCTGAGAGTTCAGTCACCATCTGTGTTTTGTATATGTCTAGGGTGATTACATAAGCCTGTGCAGTGTGCACCTATGACTTGTTCCCAGTTTGTTTGATTGAGAGCTTGCATGGTTTGGCTGTATTAGGGACCCAGGTTTGGAAGAGACCTTGATGTGGTACCTAGGCTTGTCCCATTTGGCAAGTGCTAGACTTCCTCTGTGTGTTGTGTTAACTTGTTTTGTAATTTTTCCTATGGGCCTTGCACTCAGACTTGTCTGGGGTTAACTGCCTGGGACACTAGGGACGGTATAGATACCTGTGAGTGCTATTGAGCACCCATGCCTGTGCATGTTGGAGGGTCATAGGATGTTTACCCAGTCCAGTTTAAGAGTGCAGTCCCCTTTCTTTTTTGTATATACCTATAAAGAGGAATAAGTTTGTGCAAACCAACATTCCAGCAGAATAGAAAAAGAAAAAAGGTAATAAATCAGAAAGGGCTCCTCATCACACTCCTGTTTACAGGACTTCTCCAGACTGGCTCCCATCTTGTGGAACTCTCTGCCTCGCTCCACAAGACTCTCTTCTAATTTTAAAAGCTTCAAGTGCTCCCTAAAGACTCTACTGTTCAGGGATGCATACAACCTACACTAACCTTTCCTAATACCAGTTCCTCTCCTCCATTGCTATCCCCTGAACCCCCTTAGCATGTAAGCCTAAGAGTCCAGCTGTTTGTAGATCACCTTCTTAAGAGCTGACTACAACAGTGCAACTCTTGGCAGGGCCCTCTACCCATTTGATCCCTATAATTGTTTTGTTGTACTCCCCCTTTGTTTAAAGCGCTGCGGAATCGGTTGGCGCTCTGCAAATAACGATAATAATAGTGTAGTTTTTCAGTATCAGTATGTCAAGTATTCTTTAAAAACAACTTGCCTATGATATTTGCACTTCACTTACTAATACCAGCACACACAAATGTGCTCTAGTAAAACAAGTTAGGTGCAATGTGAACACGACCTAGCGTTTGCATTGCACGGAAGCATTGCACTCACAAGAGCATGCTTCCATAGGCTCCAGTGGGATCCACATTCTCATGCCGTGAGACACAACTTAGAACCTTGCGCAGCAAAGGGGGTAAGTCGCATAGTGATTGCAGCAGATTTTAAATATATATGATTATATACATATATATGTATGTGTTTTTATGTCTATATACAGTATCTCACAAAAGTGAGTACACTCCTCACATTTTTGTAAATATTTTATTATATCTTTTCATGTGACGCTGAAGAAATTACACTATACTACAATGTAAAGTAGTGAGTGTACAGCCTGTATAACAGTGTAAATATACTGTCCCCTCAAAATAACTCAACACACAGCCATTAATGTCTAAACCGTTGGAAATAAAAGCGAGTACACCCCTAAGTTTAAATGTCCAAATTTGGCCCAATTAGCCATTTTACCTTCCCGGTGTCATGTGACTCGTTAGTGTTACAAGGTCTCAGGTGTGAATGGGGAGCAGATGTGTTACAATTTGTTTTATTCCTCTTACACTCTCTCATACTGTTCACTGGAAGTTCAACATGGCACCTCATGGCAAAGAATTCTCTGGGGATCTGAAAAATTGAATTGTGGCTCTACATAAAGATGGCCTAGGCTATAAGAAGATTGCCAAGACCCTAAAACTGAGATGCAGCACGGTGGGCAATACCATACAGCAGTTTCACAGGACAGGTTCCACTCAGAACAGGCCTCGCCATGGTAGACCAAAGAAGTTGAATGCACATGCTCACCATCATATCCAGAGGTTGTCTTTGGGAAATAGACGTATGAGTGCTGCCAGCATTGCTGCAGAGGTTGAAGGGGTGGTGGGTCAGCCTGTCAGTGCTCAGACCATACAGCTGCCTGGTTGTTGTCCCAGAAGGAAGCCTCTTCTAAAGATGATGCACAAGAAATCCAGCAAACAGTTTTCTGAAGACAAGCAGACTAAGGACATAGATTGCTGGAACCATGTCCTCTGGTCCGATGGGACCAAGATAAACTTATTTGGTTCAGATGGTGTCAAGCGTGTGTAGCGGCAACCAGGTAAGGAGTACAAAGACAAGTGTGTGGGGCATCCTCAAACGGAAAGGTGGGGGAGCACAAGGTCTCTAACATTCACCAGCTCCATGATGTCTTCATGGAGGAGTGGAAGAGGACTCCAGTGGCAACCTGTGAATCTCTGGTGAACTCCATGCCCAAGAGGGTTAAGGCAGTGCTGGAAAATAATGGTGGCCACACAAAATATTGAGACTATGTGCCCAATTTGGACATTTCCACTTGGCAACAAAAGTGTACTCACTTTTGTTGCCAACGGTTTAGACATTAATGGCTGTGTGTTGAGTTATTTCGAGGCCACAGCAAATTTACACTGTTATACAGGATGTACACTCACTACTTTACATTGTAGCAAAGTGTCATTTCTTCAGTGTTGTCACATACAAAAAAATATAATAAAATATTTACAAAAATGTGAGGGGTGTTCTAACTTTTGTGAGATACTGTACATATATTAACATATAAATATATATGTATTTAAGCATTTACATATATATTTACAGGGAACATACAGTTCCCCTTAGACTTTAATGTAAAGGCACTTTTCAGTGCTGTTTTTTTCTAATACCCCACACCCGCCACATTCAACCCCTAAAAACTGCTTTGTGCAGTTGTTTTTTTTATTTTAAAAAAGCTACTTTTCTCTAAATAAAAAAAATACAAGACTCTTAAATCTGGAACCAATTGGGGCACTTTTGAAAAATTAACTATATATCTGATCTCTGGTTAATTTCCTGAGCGCTAATTGCTACCCTGAGCTCACGTGCAATAACCAACCATTTGTAACGGCTGGTTATTTATCATGCGCCCATAAACGGGTTAATTTGCCCATTTACGTGCGTGTGATGAATTAGCACTCCACTTGTAATATAGCCTTAAGCCTTTATGCAAGGTCTTCATTTGTGCTAACCTGACAAGTGCAAATTTGTTCGTACTCGAGCGCATGTGTTTATTTTTAACTTGTAATACAAACGAAAGTTAACGTGGTCACGATTTTGCTTATCGTGACTTGTGCAAATAAATTCACGCTACCTCTAATCTAGCCCATATTTATTAACTTTTATCATGTGCATCATTTTAAGATTTGTTTAAACATTGCTTTATTTTTTTATATCTTATTATTATTTTACTTTATGGAATCATAAGAAATTTCCGAAACTCTAATGTCTGACCTAAAGTAAAAGGAAACAAAAAAATAAAAGGCAACTCTTTTCTTGTTCACCCCTTTGAAATAATGATACCAATTTTAGAACCATAACCCTTGTCCTGTTACAATGTCATATCTTTTTTTATAGTCTTTTCTGTTCATTGCAGAGATAACTTTTTAAAATGCATTTTTAAGAGTATTTGACCTATTTACACACAAAGCATGTTTTCCCCAAGTCCCTCAACTACTGTTTGGAACATATTTTTTCAAAGGTCATTGATACATTTTATAGTTGAAAAGTAAGCAGAGAGACCCATTTTTTTAATTACTTCAGTTAGAAACTGTAAACATTTACGGCTAGATTTAGAGTTTTGCGTTAGAGGGGGTGCATTAGCTACGCATGGTTTATTTCTAACGCTCAGAGTTTTTTAACGTGGGTATTTAGAGTTTATAAATAACCATCTAACGATACTCCTAACGCGTGTATTTCAGACGCGGAATCCCGCCCGCGTTAGACAGTCTCCCATAGAGATCAATGGAAAATCAAACAAACACGCTTTTTTCACCTAACACTCGATCTTGCGAGAAATACGCACAGCTCGGTCATATGACGTATACTACATAATGCACAACAATAACACACTGCAAATGTCACAACAACAATCACAAAACAAAGCACATAAGCATTACACATTCAGAAGCGGGGGAAAATTAATAAAATAAAATACAGGGAATACGCATATAATTTAAGATGCGGAAATACGGAAAATATCAAAATTGAAAAATAAAAGCACACTCATACACAAGCAAAATACTCGCATTCAATATTACTATATATTAGGACAAACATACATATACAACACTTCACTAATACGACACCATCGCAAATTAACATTTACACATAATACTATGGGACAATGTTATAGAAAACGATCACTATGACATCATCGCATTCTACACATTCCACAAATACTAACTCGAAATGAGCATGCGCAAATTCACACAACTAATACACATTGAACAAATACTAATTACTAACAAAGCACACCTGAACACAATTTACAATGCAAACAGGTACATCATTAAACATTTACACAGGGTATATAAGCACCACACAAGCATGGCTTCTTTGACTGTGTTGCTGGTGGGTTTTTGGAGATTGGAGATTTGAGATTTAGTGCCTTATTGTGAGTTAGTGTGAGAGAGTCAGTTAGTGTTATCGTGAGTGAGTTAGTGGTAGTTAGTGAGAGTTAGTGGGAGCGTGAGTTAGTGGGAGCATGAGTTAGTGGGAGCGTGAGTTAGTGGTAGTGTGAGTTAGTGGTAGTGTGAGTTATTGAGAGTTAGTGGTATTGTGAGTTAGTTGTAGTGTGAGTTAGTGGTATTGTGAGTTAGTGGTATTGTGAGTTAGTGGTAGTGTGAGTTAGTGGGAGTGGGAGTTAGTGGGAGTGTGAGTTAGTGGTAGTGTGAGTTAGTGGGAGTGTGAGTTAGTGGGAGTGGGAGTTAGTGAGCGGCAGTTGATTTGGGTGAGTGTGCGAGTGCTTTATCTGCATATTTAACACATTTACACGCAAACACATTCAATACATACATACACTTATCAATAACACTACATACACTCCATACCCCATACCCTCTCATACTACACTCCATACCCCATTCCCTGTAGTCCCATTCCCTTTCATCCCATTTACTCTTATCCCATACCCCATCCCCATCCCATCCCCTAGTTACATTTAGTTTACATATCCTCCTTTTAGTCTTCTTATACATTTTGTTTATTTAAATACTCCTTACTCTCTTTTATTTATATCCCTTTCACACTTTCAGCACTTTTTTTGTCTTTTTCGTTCTTTATTTTGACCCCCTTTCATTTGATCACACTCACTTTTTGTTTGCTTAGTTGGGGTTTAGTTTAGAGAAGAGATGGAGGAGGGCAGGCAGGAGATTAGTCAGGGGAGAGGTAGAGGGGGGAGGAGAGGGAGGGGGAGAGGAACAGGGCAGGAAGGGGGGCAGGAAGCGGGGGTGGAAGCGGTGGGTGGACCCAGCCACTTGGTTCAAGATGAACAAGTGGCTGGGCCCAGTGGCGGACAGAGTAGGGCTTCACAGTCCGGGAAACAGAGGGCATCGTCACAGGGGAAGGCCAAGGCAACTAGGGAGGCGAGGTTTTCTATGGAGGAGAAGGAGGCCCTCGTAGAAGCCTATATGGGCAGGTATAGGAGGCTGCAGGCTCAGAAGACCACCCCGAGTGAGAAGAGGAAGCTCTGGCAGGAGATAAGGGATGCAGTTAATGCAGTGGGGGGCCGAAACAGAGATATGGACTCTATTAAACATCGCTACCGGGACTGCAAGATGGATCTTAAAAAAATAACCCAATAGGACATAAGTCGTCCGGTCCAATAGGTAAACATATCCGGTTCACCACTTCCAGTACAGCAAATTTTGGCGCAAAGATTTTGGCGCAATTAAAGTTGAACATGATTGGTTAGATAAGGGTATAAAGGCCTTTGCTCACCTAAACCATATAATAGTCTTGAAAAAGGCCTCTTTTGTGGGCTGAAACGCGTTGACAAGTATATGGTGAGCTATATTCCTTTTAACTATTGAATATTTAAACAGTATTATACTATGCTATTATCTTTTATTCACAGGTTTTGAGGACTTCCCAGATTCATTTCATCTTATTATTTATTATTATTATTATTATTATTATTTTTTCTACAATTTTTTCATCTCTGCATATCCCTCATTGTTAGGATTACAACTAAAGGGACACTACACACTAAACGGAGTAACATCAAGGAACACTTAAGTTTTATACTATTTTTTTATATGTTTTTTCTGTGATCACTTTCACTAGTTTGTGTACACACTAGTTGCTCTTATTTTTAATTTTTTATACATCTTTTTCACATTTTTGGATTGAAGTATATTTTGCATATTTTCACACCCATTTGGACTGTTTTTTGTTTTATTATCATATTTTTGTGGATCACGTTTTTTGGAATTAACCATCTAAACACCACTTCTATATTATCTGTTATTTTTTCTGTTGTTTTTATCACTTCCAATATTCACCAACATTTTTTAATCAGTAACTAGATCACTCACTTCATGGACTAACGCCAATTGTACCTTTTTTCTTTGTTTATTTGCCACAGTACATTATTCTATATTTGTAACAGTATATATCTGTTAGCGTTCATACGCCTTCACTGCAGCATCCACTTCATATGTGAGGCTAATATATATGTGTTATATTTTATATTTGTTTTAACCAGCCCTATTGGTAATTGTTTTAATATAATTTAAGTTTTAATGTTAACATGGATCCATGTCTACCTATGTAATATGTATTAAATTTTTTGTGACATCTTTGTGAATACTATCTAAGAGTTTTTTGTGCTATACACTCATCTCGAATTTTGTCCACACATTTATATTGTGCCATCACCACACTTGTGGTTCAGTATTAGTGCTATACAAGTAACACAGTGTTATTTCCACCTGTGGTCTAGCATTACACATATCCTTCTATATTACTTTAACCCATACTAGACCTTGCCTCTTTTGGCGCTCCTATCTAGTCATTTTCTACTTCTATTCCACTCTGTGGGTAATTGGGGACCCACTCTAGACAGGAGCTATAGGTTTTCCATCCATAGCGCTGTAGGACAACACTAATATTTTAAAAATACCTACTACTATTAAGTTAAAATTGACAAATGGTAATATTTTTAGATAAAGCTTATCCCAGAATTCTACTTCTAATTGGCTAGGTCTATATACATTGCATAAAATATATTGAATATTATCTACCTCAAATTGCATAATAATAAATTGTTCTCCCTCATCCAGTGCCTAAGAAATAATATCAACCTCCAGCATTTTATTAAATAAGCATGCAAAGCATTTCTTCCTTCAGTCTCATGGGGTGGCAATAACCTTCCCTATCCAATTAGATGTAAATTTATCCATCTTGTGTGCATTCAAGTGTGCCTCCTGGATGACAGCTATATCAGGTTGGAGTTTCTGGAGGTGACTTATCACCCTTTTTCCTCTTGATAAGGGAGGTTATGCCCCCCACATAGCAGGATACTATTTTAACTGTTTTTAATCATTTAAGAAAGCTATAATTCTAGACGACTGCTCGATTCTCTCTTATAACCACATGAATAGGTGTGGAGTAGAGGATGGTCAAGGGAGAGGAAAAGAGGAGAGGGAGAAAAAAAAAGAAAGAAAATGGGATGCAAAGAAACATTTATATAAAAAGGATATATCAGAACAGTGCAAAATAAAACCCATCCATCTCAAAGCAAAAGGCCTTTATTCCCTTCATGCTCTGCATCCTAAATCTGAGTGGAGCCCAAACCTTCTGCCTGTCTTCTAATTATTTTTATTGAAGTTGTCTGCAAATTCTCTCACCTCCTGATATGAATGAAATATTAGAATTTCTGAATTAATTATAAACCTTAGTTTTGATGGGTAGATGATTATGGCATGTGTGCCATATTTAATCAATTGGGAGCAAATTGGAAAGATTTGGCATCTTTTGTATCACTTGAAAAATCTTGGAAAAGTAAAATATTATTGCCTCCAATTTGTAATGCTGATGTTTTTCTATACTGAGTAAGGATATTGATTTTGTCTTGGAAATACAAATATTAAATTAAAACAATTCTTTTTCTGACTTTCTCTCTCCCCTCTTCTCTAGGAGCTTCTATCCTATGTGCCCTATCCACTAAGATATGATTATTTGAGGTCTGTAGTCCTAATTCTCTAAGACGGATAACTGAGGCAAAATGTATCAGGTCTAAGAATTAAGGGAGTTCAGGCAGACCTATAACTCTAAGTTTTGTTTGCCATGACCTATCCTCGAGTTTCTCAATTCTGTTCTGTAACAGCTGAATCTTAGTTTCCTGTCTCTTAATATTTTAATCTTCTGAACTAGTTAGATCCTCCAAATATGAGATTCTATTTTCTGATTCGATAATTCTTGCTAAGAATTGTCTTACTTCACCTGTTAAATCTGTAAATTCTTTCCTTAATTTATCAAATTGGGGGTGTATTATATCCGTGATTTTATTGACTAAGCTCTGTGAGTCAATGGCTACCTGTGAAACAGTGAATTCCATAATATTATCTAGAGGTGTCATTGTTTCTAATTTTGTATCTTTGTGTTTGGGGGCGATCCCTGGAGATTTAGATTTAGTGCTTTTAATATATTTTTACATTTGTGATTAAATATGTCTCGGTGAGAAAACAAACTCTGTTCCAAAAACTAAAAAAGATGATTAAACTAGTAATATACACATGTCAATCTTGTGAGATATAATGTTGTGGATCTGTGCAAATATTGAAGTTGTGCAATAACCAAGACCTATGTCAAATGATTAGGAGAAAATAAATCAAAAGCGCGGGACACCATATCCTCTTATATATGTGCATGTACCATGTGAAGTGTTTTGTTTGTTTTTTTGTTTTTGTTTTCTTTCTCTTCCCCTCTTTTCCTTTTAAAATAAAAATAAAAATAAGGAAAAAAGCCAAACAGTGAAGCAAAAAAGAAGAACAAGTAAATAAGAAAAAAAGTGGTTAGAGGGATAGCTCCTCTTCTTTAGATATTTGTATATCCACACTAACTCCTCTAGATATGTAGCCTTTACATTTACTCAGGGGAATATATCTTCCCTAGTATGACTGTGTCAATGTGTGTCCCCAAACAGCATACATTTATCTACATAACTTAGTAAATAGACCAGGTATAAACAGTCAAAATTTAGAATCTTGGTACCGCAGAAAATATATATAACAAAAGGATACACAACATTACCGTCTTATACCAAGAATCTGCTAAATACAGGACCCAACCCAGTCCTGATGGCACCTAAAGAAGCAGATTTCTTGCCCCCTATATCATGCCCTATAGAACAGGCTGCTATTAGCCACTCAGTTGCCACAGAGGAGAGCTCCAATAGAAAACTCTAACTTGGTGTTTTATACTAATAATAACAGTTCATGTCCTGTGCAATCTCTGAGCTTCAGTGAGGGTAAGGCTGTCTAGCCAAATATAAGCCAGTAACTTTCTTTTACTGCCAATTCCTGTGGTCATATGAAGGGGGCTTTCTTCAATATGGGCAGCAATAAGTTATTTTCCATAGTTAATATGTTATTAACGCCCTTTTTCCTCCTTGCATCAGAGCAGTATTTTTAGGTTGCTCCATCAGAATCTACAGTCTGACACCATGAGTATCCCCTTCTTGCCAGCTTTTTAGCATTTTGACTCTATCTAAGGCAAGTATTAATTGTCTCCGCTCCTTGTAAGGGGTGAGAACCATGCCCCCAAAAAAGACTGAGGCCAGTAACATGGGGGGGGGGAGATAATAAACTGTCCCCAGAAACAGAATATATTTCCCATGTCTGGTATCAATTTGCAGGAAAGGTAAAAATAAAATGTTACTTATGTTGACTTTGTCTTGATACTATTCCACTGTCATATCTGTCACTTAGAAGCTCCCTGGGAAATGTGCTTCTACAAATCTGGTGATAATGGAAGCGTGGAGCATTGTGACATGGATTCTGTATCCATTATTCCTCTTTCTGAAGCGTAGCCCAGCACGCCTTGAAATGCTTCTACCCTGAGGGACCTTGGGGATGTGGGTACCGAGTATGACCCGCAGCACTCATCTCATGTCTCAATCAGGGATCCTGGAAGTAGCAAGAGGAAAGGCTGGATCTGCACAATAATACCCTTGATTCCAGCACTGGTATCTGCAGAGCGATGTAGGGAGCAGAACGGAAGTGCATCTGTCTTTTCAGAGGTGTCGGCCTTTGTGAGTTACCTGCTATCGGCACTTGCTAGAGGTTCAACATACGACCCTGGTGTCAGGGGGTCAGTATCCAGGCGGCATCCCAAAATCTTCCGCCAAGGACTCGAATAGCTTGGGGCTCTCCCCAAACTAGCGCTCTCCCTAGTTTTGCACACCAGACAGCCACATTCTGTCTGACTCCGCCCACTAACGGAACCTCCGTACTATCAGTGTTCATGTCCTTCCCCATGCTATTGACATGATTCTGGAACCTCATCACACCTATATTAACTTTTAAAGATTGGGAAGAATAGAATTTTTATTATATCCTGTGGCTTTGATTGTAAGCTAGAGATGTGAAGAAGACAGTAGTCAGAATGTTACTAAGTTAATTAGATACTCAAAAAAGAAAGCCTCTTTCAAATGTACATACATAATAGATATAAAGTAAAATCATATTGCTCTTATATTGAAATGAGCATTTTAAAATTTAACTTTTATTTGTTCACATTAAAAATATTCAATGTAGTCGGACCTAGTACATATTGTATTAATAAATTCTTCAACTGGATAATTGTGAAAAACTATAAAGTGGGAAAATAATGTAATAGTATACGTTTTAAAATAAGGACTGACAAGAGTAATTTATTGCCTTATTGCTTATGTTATCAATATCGAGTCAGCCCCAAACTATATATTGCTAATTTTCCCTTATTTTAGACAAATAACCAGTGAGTAATGATACAAGCAGTAATAATTAAAAACACAATGCTGCAGTTTCTTAAATATGATAATGATAAAGATCACACATATTTTCTACTGAAGGTTTGTAGATAGATTCTCAAGTTTAATTATCCTGCCACTCGTTAAGTTCTAGTATTATACTTAGTAGTATATGGTGGCTAACATAGCCCATTTATTATCCCATAAGGATTATCCCACACAATAGCTTATCATACAAACATCTAACTGTGGCTAAAATCCTTCAATCTGGGAGCTGATTACTTTTTAATGCTTCTACTAATCCAACACTCATGTAAAGTATGTATCATTCAAATACAAGCATGTTAATATTAGAAGCTACAGTATGCAAGTTAAAATGAGAGACAAGACTCTACTGCAGGCACCCCTGACACGTGTTTCACAAAACACTTCTTCAGAGAGGGGCTGGATTGAAGGAGTTTAGCTAGATGCTTGTATGATAAGCTATTGAGTGGGATAATCCATATGGGATAATAAATGGGCTATGTTAGCCACCACATACTAGTAAGTACAATGCTAGAACTTAATAAGTGGCAGGATGATTAAATTTGAGAATCCATCTACAAACCGTCAGTAGAAAATAAGTGTGATCTTTATTATTATCATATTTAAGAAACTGCAGCATGGTGTTTTTAATTATTACTGCTTGTATTATATACTCACTGGTTATTTGTCTAAAATAAGGGACAATTAACAATATATAATTCGGGGCTGACTTGATATTGATAGCATAAGCAATAAGGCAAGAAATTATTCTTGCTGGTCCTTATTTCAAAACTTATACTATTACATAATTGTTCCAAAGTTATGGTCTTTCATTTTTACCCTGTCTCCTCCTACAGATACTTTTTCACACTTGGCTGTATGGTTGGTTCCTTTAATTGCTTTACCTTTTCAATATCTGTGAAATAGGATGAACTTTCTCTTCCTAGCTTTTGTCTGTAGTCTGGACCTTCCTAACTCCTATACTTCCCATCCCACATTCAAACCTACCATAACTCCCTGGATTAGATGTCTGTCTTGATGTGGGGATTTTAAATAACTTATTCTTTCTGTCTTTTTGGTCCTCTAACCCCAAGCACCTACAATAACCCTTCTTAAACCCACTTTTGTTAGTTACTAAACATGGTAGGATTTTATGCCTGTTACTTTTTATATGGATGAAAAGAAGAAAAAAAAAATAAGCATAGAAAAATGAGGAATGAAAAAACTTTACTGTGTTGAAGATTTGGGACTCTCCAGTGTATTTGATATCACTCTCAGCTATCCTGTAATGGAAATAATAACATAAATATAAGTTGTGATGAGGCTGATTAAGTAAGGTTTTTTGCTATAAATTGCTAAAAAAAAGTGATACATTTGGTAAAGGGATCCCATGTCTTCTTGGCTTTGGTTGGGCTAGAATGTGTACAGATCCCTTGTGTATGAATAGATCCAGGTGAGTAACTGAGTGATTGAATGAGTTAGTGAATTAAGAGTGATGAGTATGTTTACCACACTTAAAGTTGTAGCATATTGGTGGGTAAAATGGGAGTAGGTGGAAATAATAATAATGATATTTGGGGAACTGTGTGGTCTTGGAGTTTAGTGCAATGGAGAGGGTAATTTGCATTAAATTATAAATATGACAGTATTGAATACAATCCCAATAGTTGTAAATGTTGAAACTCACTATTTATTAAGACCATTACAAAATGTATTAACATATGATGCATTTCTCATATCACTTTCTCAAAGATGACTGCAAAATTAGAGAGGAGACCATGTAGTTAACAGTTATTTAATAAATAATACTTTTTTACATTTACAACTTTTTGACGTCATTTTATTATCCTCTACCTTTGCCTGCACCAACATTTTTGCATATAAAATAGGAAACTATCGGCCAGATTACGAGTTTTGCGTTATGAGGGGTGCGGTACTAACTTGCACGTTATTCTCAAAGCTCACTTTCCTACAGCGCTGGTATTACAGGTTTTCCTAAACCCGGCGTTTAAAGACAAGAAGTGAGCGTAGAGCAAAATTGAGCTCCATACCGCACTCCAATACCAGTGCTGCTTAAGTCAGCGGTGAGCTGGTTGTACGTGCTTGTGCACGATTTCCCCATAGACATCAATGGGGAGAGCCGGCTGAGAAAAAGTCTAACACCTGCAATAAAGCAGCATAAAGCTCTGTATCGCAGCCCCATTGATTCCTATGGGGAAACACATTTTATGTTTACACCTAACACCCTAACATGAACCCTGAGTCTAAACACCCCTAATCTTACACTTATTAACCCCTAATCTGCTGCCCCCGACATCGCGGGAACCTACATTATACTTATTAACCCCTAATCTGCCGCTCCGGACATCGCTGCCACTATAATAAACATATTAACCCCTAAACCGCCGCACTTCCGCATCGAAAACACTAATTAAACATTATTAACCCCTAATCTTCTGCCCCTAACATCACCGCCACCTACCTACATTTATTAACCCCTAATCTGCCGTCCCCAATGTCGCCGCCACTATACTAAAGTTATTAACCCCTAACCCTAAGTCTAAACCTAACCTTAACACCCCCTAACTTAAATATAATTCAAATAAATCAAAATAAAACTTACTATTAATAACTAAATAATTCCTATTTTAAACTAAATACTTACCTGTAAAATAAACGCTAAGCTAGCTACAATATAACTAATAGTTAGATTGTAGCTAACTTAGGTTTTATTTTTATTTTACAGGCAAGTTTGTATTTATTTTAACTAGGTAGAATAGTTACTAAATAGTTATTAACTATTTAATAACTTCCTAGCTGAAATAAATTCAAATTGACCTGTAAAATAAAATCTAACCTGCCTTACAATAAAACCTAACCTAACCCTACAATTAAATACATTCCCTAAATTAAATACAATGAACTAAATTCAATACAATTAGCTGAATTACAAAAAACCCCCACTAAATTACAGAAAATAAAAAACAAATTACAAGATCTTTAAACTAATTACACCTAATGTAATAACCCTATCAAAATAAAAAAGCCCACCCAAAATAAAAAAAAAACCTAGCCTAAACTAAACTACCAATAGCCCTTAAAAGGGCCTTTTGCGGGGCATTGCCCCAAAGAAAACAGCTCTTTTACCTGTCCAAAAAAATACAAACAACCACCCCAACAGTAAAACCCACCACCCACACAACCAACCCCCCAAATAAAAGCCTAACTAAAAAAACCTAAGATCCCCATTGCCCTGAAAAGGGCATTTCAATGGGCATTGCCCTTAAAAGGGCATTTAGCTCTATTTCAGCCCAAACCCCTAATCTAAAAATAAAACCAACCCAATACACCCTTAAAAATCCTAACACTAACCCCCAAAGATCCACTTACAGTTTTAAAGAGCCAACATCCATCCTCAACAAAGCTGGGAGAAGTCCTCAGTGAAGTGGCAAGAAGTCCTCAACAAAGCCGGGAGAAGTCTTCATCCAAGCCTACAGAAGTGGTCCTCCAGACGGGCAAAAGTCTTCACCCAGACGGCATCTTCTATCTTCATCCTTCCGAAGCGGAGCGGCTCCATCTTCAAGACATCCAGCGCGGAGCATCCTCTTCAATCGACGGCTTCTTCTACAATGAAGGTTCCTTTAAATGACGTCATCCAAGATGGCATTCCTTAGATTCCGATTGGCCAATCAGCCAATAGGATTGAGCTTACGTTCTATTGGCTGTTCCAATCAGCCAATAGAATGCAAGCTCAATCCTATTGGCTGATTACAACGGCCAATAGGATTTTTTCAACCTTAATTCCGATTGGCTGATTTATCTAAGGAATGCTATCTTGGATGACTTCATTTAAAGGAACCTTCATTGTAGAAAAAGCCGTCGATTGAAGAGGATGCTCCACGCCGGATGTTTTGAAGATGGAGCCGCTCCGCTTCGGAAGGATGAAGATAGAAGATGCCGTCTGGGTGAAGACTTCTGCCCATCTGGAAGACCACTTCTGCCGGCTTCATTGAGGACTTCTTGCCGCTTGGATGAAGACCTCTCCCAGCTTCGTTGAGGATGGATGTCGGCTCTTCAAAACTGTAAGTGGATCTTCAGGGGTTAGGATTTTTTAAGGGTGTATTTTTTATTTTATGTAATTTAGTGTTTTTTTTTTATTTACCTAATTGTATTGAATTTAGTTAATTGTATTTAATTTAGGGAATTTATTTAATTGTAGGGTTAGGTTAGGTTTAATTGTAAGGCAGGTTAGATTTTATTTCACAGGTAAATTTGTATTTTATTTAGCTAGGCAGTTAATAAATAGTTAATAACTATTTAGTAACTATTCTACCTGGTTAAAATAAATACAAACTTGCCTGTAAAATAAAAATAAACCTAAGCTAGATACAATGTAACTATTAGTTATATTGTAGCTAGCTTAGGGTTTATTTTACAGGTATTTAGTTTTAAATAGGAATTATATAGTTATTAATAGTAAGTTTTATTTAGATTTATTTTAATTATATTTAAGTTAGGTGGGGTTAGGGTTAGACTTAGGGTTAGGGGTTAATAACTTTAGTATAGTTGCGGCGACGTTGGGGGTGGCAGATTAGGGGTTAATAAATGTAAATAGGTGGCGGCAATGTTAGGGACAGCAGATTAGGGGTTAATAAAATTTAACTAATGTCTGCGAGGCGGGAGTGCAGCAGTTTAAGGGTTAATATGTATATTCTAGTGGCTGCGATGTCTGGAGCGGCAGATTAGGGGTTGATAATTTTATTTTAGTGTTTGCGATGCGGGAGGGCCTCAGTTTAGTGGTTAATAGGTAGTTTATGGGTGTTAGTGTACTTTTTAGCACTTTAGTTATGAGTTTTATGTTACAGCTTTGTAGTGTAAAACTCATAACTACTGACTTTAGAATGCGTTATGAATCTTGATGGGATAGGCTGTACCGCTCACTTTTTGGCCTCCCAGGACAAGCTTGTAATACTGGCGCTATTACAATCCCATTGAAAAAAGACTATACGCAATTTGCGTAAGTTGATTTGCGGTAAGGTCAAAAAAGTGTGCGGTGCCCCTAAATCTTCAAGACTCTTAATACCAGCGGTAGTGAAAAAGCAGCGTTATAACCTTTTTCACTATAACGCAAAACTCGTAATCTAGCCGTATAGATATAGATACACTTACCTTTTTGTGCGGAAAAGTAGAAAGGATGCAGATCCTTATTATTATAAATGCACTACTGCTACAAAAGCATCAGTTAATGTTAACAGTGATCCAAAGGTTGTGTCAGAAGGGTCAATGCAACTGACATATCTGGTAGTGAATGTGTTTAAAAAATACTGAAGCTAATTTCTAAATGTGTTTTGTTTAGATAAAACAAGGAAAAAAGTTGATCACACCCTCCCTTTAGTAGATCATGATCACATTCACTGTTGTTTTGGTCACTTTTTTCTTCCTGTTGGCTAGAAGGATGCTATTCATTGTAATTGGTTGCTTGATTTCCTGCATTCTATCAAATGTTCTGACCTCTACTCTATATTTAGATAATCACTCCAGAAGTTTGGATAACAGCACACCTGTCTTTGTGGGGTATGGAATAAAAGGACCTGCCAAAGTCCCAGTGCATAATCCAAGAAACAGAGAATATTCCAGCCTCCAAAATCTTTAAAAAGAACCTTTATTTCCACATAGGGTCCTCAGAAGAAAACATACAATGTTTCAAGCCTATTCAAGGCTCTTAGTCATGACTAAGAGCCTTGAATAGGCTTGAAACGTTGTATGTTTTCTTCTGAGGACCCTATGTTGAAATAAAGGTTCTTTTTAAAGATTTTGGAGGCTGGAATATTCTCTGTTTCTTGGACTCTACTCGATATTAACTGGAGTAAATACAAACCAGTGAATGAACCTCTAATCACACAAGTCTTTGTCAACATTACCTTTCCCAGAGCATCTACTCAAAAAGACTTGTAGTCTGGCAGTTTACAAATCACAAAACATTTGCGATATTATAATTACTTAGACATACCTGATTATCTGTTATAAATGCCATATTTTGATTTAAGAGTGAACAGCCCTTCCCATAATAAAATTGAAATATGATATCTTAAATGACAAGAGCAAGCATTCTCTAAACTGAGTTTTCTAATTAAAAACAAACAAACATGCAATTTATATATTATAGATTAAAATAATAAAGCTTCAGCATGTTATTTATAATTGCATTTTGATTTTTATCATCCATTGTAGGGGTTCTTAAGCAGCTTTCATCATAGTTTATTAAAATAAAAAATATAATTACATTAATTATATTTTTTGCTCACTTACATGTATATAAAAGTCAATATTCTTTATATATTCTTCAAAATTAACTTATATTCTGGTATTCTTATTAGCACATATTGCTCCACATGGATTTACTCAACCTCTGTTGCCATGCAACCAGAATATCTCAAGCCCATTGTCTAGCAGGCCCACGTTTATAACACTCTATAATTTGCAAGTCAGTCAATAATTTTGTGAACCTAATACATTCATTATAATGAACACTATCCAGTACTTTACTTATAAGGTGAAACATAAAAGCAGAGAAGTGTTAGAAACTGAACAATACATGGTCAAAACAGCTAATCAAAAAGCCACACTACTTGCGCTAAAGACATTATAATACTGTTTTTAATGTAAAGCTAGAATAATATTATTTGCAGTAAATACTTATTAGATTCATTATAAAATATAATTATAAATCAAATACACTAATGAATCAATAAGTGTTTATTTATTTTTTATTCTTCAAGGAGCCATACAAAGGTTTTTTTCAGATTTATAGATTCTTATATGCATTGTTGCAACCCCTGCCTTGCAGCAATAATTATATAAAAATATATATAAAAAAAATTCAGTCATTTCAGTACAATTCAAATTTAAAGATTTATATGGACAAATGTGCAGCCAATTTCCTTGTTAATATACAGAATATTAAAAATATTTTCAATAATTTCAAATAACATATATTTAATAAATCAGAATAAACTATTGTTGTATTGAGTCGATAAACTTAAAGGATTACTTTCCGTTATAATTTTTAAGCCAAACAACTAACATATTAAAGTTAATAAACATTAATTAAAACCTACTGACCTATATTTTCTCCAAAACGAAGTTTCATAACGTTCTAAAAGTTATATCTTTTATTCGCCGATGATGTCACGTTATCCTCCCCACTATTTTCAGCACTGCATGTTCAAAATACTTAAACCAATGAAATTGTGTTTAAAGCGCCATTTTGAAACCTAGGTATTGTAAACGGATTGGTACAGAGCAAAGGATACCCACAGAGTGGGTTTGGAAAACAATTAAATTTGCAGACAAGATTTCTGATATACGGTAGAGATATGTTAATGAAATGCTATTGATAAAAAGCGTATTTGGGGTAGTTAGTTAGTAACAGGCATAGAAAATATTTACTTACAGTGGCCCTTTAAGTTAATAATACATATTATTAGTCATAGTGCCCCAGTTATCAAACCCTATACTCTGCACTGCATCACAGCAAATAAGTAGCGTCTGTTGACCGCATTTATCATTGCGGAAGCAAATGTGTGAGAAATGGGTTTGTCAATTATCTTGGTCATATCTGAAGCAGCTTCATTAATGGAACCCATAATGTTTATCAATTTCTACAACAATAATTATAGTATTTCTACATTGTAACATACATTGCAAAAGCTCTTTAAATGAATGACAAAGATCATTTTCTTTTCTTTGCTGTAAGTTAAAAATATAAATATCACAAAGCTTACAAATGACCCAAATTTTGCAAAATAGCCTTTAGTTTAAGATTCTGTCCTGTTGTTCTCTAAAGTCCCCAAATTTTCTTGACTTCTGACTGTTATTTGATGCTGAGCACATTTACCAGTAGCTAACAACAGTTAGCACTGTTGCTGCCTTTATCTTTATTAGTATACCTGGCAATAATCCACTGAAATACATTTTTATCTATTATCTATATCAAGTTGTACCCATGTCATGCCTCTGATTAGTATTATGCTCATTGCTAATTCAAACAGATATTTATTTTTATGTTTGGCAACACTCCTGCCTAGCCTAAACCTCACCACACCCCTTCACTGCTCATCCCCCACCATATTAGAGCACTAGCAGTGGTTCCCTCACTGGTATTATAATATTTTAAACAATTAAACAATTATAGGACCAATAAATAAAGTAACACCTATATTTGTCACAGAGTCTCTCAAGTGTAACTACTTGTAAATGTATTATATGTAAACAACTCACTCCGAGTTCCACAACCCGCGGCTATCACAGGGCTTAATAAAATGCAACCCACAGTGTTAGTATAAATGTGTCAAATGGCAACACAGGCTTACCCCTCCTCCATCAAGATTCGCCTTATCCGGCAGCGGTTATGTAGGGATTTGAAAAGTTCTAACGTAATCCTCTGTGCAGTCACAGATAAACCAGTCCTTGTTAGCATAAAACGCTTATACTCACAGAGAGGGTATACAGCCTCGATGCGGTGCCGACACCGTGTTCCCGGCACAGGCTGTGATGCTGGAATCGCTTGGGCTCTCCACTCCTCCCCTAAATGTAAAGTATCCGATATAGAAGCAACAAGGTAGCAATTCCCAAAGCATCAATCCGGAGAGAACGTGTAGTTTAAAACGTCCATTTTATTGGCTCTGAGGAAGTGCCGCAAAGGCAGGAAACACGTCAGCTGCAGTTACTGAGTGCTGTGCCCTTTTGTTCTTTTAAACTTTTTGTCAATAAAATGGGCGTTTTAAACGACATGTTATCTCCGGATTGATGCTTTGGGAATTGCTACCTTGTTGCTTCAATAAATAAAGTAGATTTGCATAATCAACAAATGCATGATAATAAGACAATGCAATAGCACTCAATCTGAACTTTAAATGATTAGTTTTTTTTCCAACAAATTTCAAAGTATGTCTATTTCCACTCCTACTATCTCATGTGCAGGGGTCAAGTCCAGTGGGAATGCATGGGATTGGAATTCCTGCACTAGTTTTGCAGGTGGAACTAAGTTCCCCATGGACAGAGAACAGAAATTCTTCAGTAAACACTGCTGAAAGTGGAGGGAATAGCTGGAGCACAGTCTAATTAGAGGTATAGTAATATCCTCTAGTAATGGGCAATAACACTTCTTACAATACACCAAATACAAGCCTGTCAACATTCCTGCTGTGTGATCACCTGGCACTGTGTGGAACACATGGTGCTTACATCTCTGTATGGCTTGCTCTGGGGTTATTTAGCTCCCCTCATCAGAAAACTAAATTTATGCTTACCTGATAAATTTCTTTCTTTCCGGATATGGTGAGTTCATGTCATCATCAATTACTGTTGGGAATATCACTCCTGGCCAGCAAGAGGAGGCAAAGAGCACCACAGATAAACTGTTAAGTATCACTTCCCTTCCCACAAACCCCAGTCATTTGACCAAAGGTAATGGAGATAAAGCAGTAACGCAAGGTGTAGAGGTGCCTGAAGTCTGTCTTAAAATAAAGGACGGGGCAGTGGACTTATCATATCCGGAAAGAAAGAAATGTATCATGCAAGCATAAATTTAGTTTTCTTTCCTATGATTTGGTGAATCCATGGTATCATCAATTACTGGTAATCAATACCCAAGTTAAAAGACACAGAAGATTAGGGAGGGACAAGACAGGTATCCTAAACAGAAGGCACCACCGCTTGAAGAACGTTCCCTCCAAAAGAAACCTCGTCCGAGGCACAAAAATCAAATCAATAACATTTGGAAAAATAATGCAAAAAAGACCAGGTTGCAGCCCTGCAAAACCAATCCACAAAAGCTTCACCCATGAAGCCCAAGAATAAGAGACAGTCCTCATGAAAGGATCCATAACTCTCTCAGGAGACCGCAGCCCCACAGTCTGAAAAGCTAACAAATTAGACTTCTCAACCAGAGAAAGGAGAAGTAACAGTAGATTACAGAAAACAGAAGAAAAACTATTAAGCACGCACAACAACTAAATTGTGCATACACATTCCTCAAGGGATAAGAATGAGGACACAGAGAGGGAACACACATTCCCAAACACTATTTCCACTTAGGATAAATAACAGCCTTATCCGTAAATAAGATAAAGCGAATCACACTGCAAAGCCGAGAGTACCTAAACTCTCCAAGCAGAAGAAATAGCAAAAAAGAAAACTTCCAAAATTAAAAATTTAAACTCTATGGAAAGCTATGACTCAAACTGAGCCTGCTGCAAAACCTTAAAACAAGGTAAATACTACAAGAGGAGAAACAGACTTAAACACAGGCCTGATACTAACCAGGATCTGACAAAAAAAATTTCACGTCTGGCGCATCCGCCAGACACTTGTGTAAAAAGGGATAACACAGAAATCTGACCCTTCAGAGAACGGACTAACAAACTGACCTCCAAACCTTCGCGGAGAAAGGGTAAAACCTCTAGGAATCCTGACCCTACTTCCAAGAGTAGTACTGGGATTCTGAAATTTAGGCCATACCTTACGGTAAAAGTTACCAGTAACAGGCTTACAAGCCTAAATCATGGTGTCAATGACTAATACAGTAAAACCACGCTTAGACAGAACTAAGCATTCAATCTCCAAGCAGAAAGTTTCAGAGAAAACAAAAGTTGGATGAAAGAATGGGCCCTGATTAGAAGGTCCTTCCTCAGGAACAACTACCAGGGTGGAAGAAATACATCTCCGCTAGGTCTGAATACCAGATCCTGCGAGACTATGCAGGAACTATTAAGATACTGATGCTCACTCCCATTTGACATGAGCAATGACCCATGAAAGGAGAGCAAGCTTGAGGAACAGGGATATCAGACTGAAATCCCAAAGAACCACCAGGGTATTTAACAGAGCAGCCTCCTGATCTCTTGACCTATAACATAACTAGGAAGTACTGCCACCTCCAGCTCCAGCACCCCTATTAGAGGGTTAACCAGGATAATACCTCTGGGAGAAGTGCCCACTCCCCGGGACGAAAAATCTGACTGCTCAAGAAGTCCACTCCTGGTATTCACTCCTGAAATGTGAATAGCGGATAAACCAGGAATGTGAGGCCACCGAACAATCCCCGACAATCATAGCAAAGGAACTCCATGTTCCTCACAGGTGGTTAATGTAAACCACTGAGATGAAATTGTTTAACTAGAACCTGAAAAACCAGTTAAGACAACTGAGGCTAAGCCATAAGAACATTGTAGATCGCTCTCAACTCCAAAATGGTTATGGTGAAAGCAGACTCCTCCCAAGTCCATAGTCACCAACCCAACAGGCTAGCGACAGTGGTCACTATTACTCAGGAAGATCTCCAGAAGCATGTGCCTTTCCCGAAAAACCAAAATATTTTGTAGAATGGGGGCAATGATCCCGCTACCTCTGGCAAGCTGAGCAAGTGTTCTACCACTAATTCCCCTCTCTGAACCACAGGGAACAATCTCTTGTCGACAGATCTAGATCTATCCTGCGAGACAGAGCCACAAAATCCCCACTTCACTATCTGAACATGCATAACAGCAGACTTTCAGATGGAATCGAGCAATGGATGATGTCCAATGAAACCACCATCAGACCAATTACCACCATACATTGAGCCCCTGAAAGGCCTAACAGTAGACTGCAGAGATAGGGAAACTAAAAAGGTCCCTAAGAAAACTACCCTTGAAGCTGGAACAAGGGAACTCATATTCAGATTCACTTCCCATCCATGGGAATGAAGAAAAGACAACAAGATCACTGGATGAGAGTTTACTTGTTGAAGGCGCCTGAACCACAATGTCGTCCAGGAAGTCAAGGCAGTGTGGCAGAAGACCACCACTGCAATTCCCTGGAAATTGAGTGGCAAGGCCAAAGGAAAGAGCCACAAACAGAAAGTTTGACCGAAATACAAATCTCAGGAGCTTGAAGATATGCGTCCTCCAGGTCTATGGCCCCCATGAACTGACCCTCTTGGACAGAAGAAAAACCCCCCAACTGATTTTCATTTAGCAGGACAGTACCCTGAGAAAATTGAGACACATTAGGTCTATCATAGCACGAAAAACTCCCTCTTTATCTGGAACCACAACCAGGGATGAATAGAATCCTAGGCCCTTTTCCCAGAATAGGAAACGAACAATCATTCACAGAGAAGAGAGGCTTCAAAAAGCACTTCAATATGCCTCACTTTTATCTTGACTGCAGATAATGGAGAGGAGGAACCTGCCTCTGGGAAGAAAGGTATGATTTTATGTCATAACCCTGAGATACTATGTACGCAACCTATCTGGGACATCCCGTATCCATGTTTGAAGATAGAGATATTCAGCTCCCCACTTGGTTCGATCCCGGATTGGGGGCAAACTCCTTCAGGTCTAAAAATTAGAAATCTTCTTGTCAGATCAGGACCCAACAAGGTCTTACCCTTGTAAGAAATTGCCAGAGACTTGGCCACAATGCCCCCCGGTTAGCACAGCCAAGCCAGATATCTTGGCTCCCAGCTAAAAACTTACATGGTAGCATCAGAAGAAAGGAATTTCATTCTGGATCTCATGCAAAGGAGTCCCTACCGAAATTAATCAGACAAGGCGTCGCAACAATAAAGTGTCGCACTTGACACCATGGAAGACTGCAGGGGCGTTACACAGCCCAAAGGGCATTACAAGGTATTCGTAATGTCCAGATCTTGTGTTGAAGGTGGTCTTCCATTCGTGGCCTGGAAAGATGTGAATCAGATTGTATGCCCCACGTAATTTGGTGAAAAAGCGAGCATCCTGGAGAGAGTCATACAGTTCAGTGATCAATGGTATAGGATAGTGATTCTTGATGGTTATGTTGTTTAAGTCCCTGTAGTCGATGCAGGGTCTGAGCCCACCATCCTTTTTGCTGACTTAAGAAGCCTGCCCCAGCAGGAGAGGAGGAAGGGCAAATAAAACCTTTAGCTAGGCCTTGGAGAGTGGATACGTTCTCCCTTTAGGAAGTGGAGCTCCGGGAAAGAGGTCAATATTGCAGTCATAAGGACAGTGGAGTGGCAGCACATCGGCTGCCTTTTTCTCAAACACATCCGCAAAGTCCGCGTATACTGAAGGAAGGTTTGAAGGAGTCTGTATACTGGCTATGGGAATGCGAAGCAGAGGAGTAACTTTAGCAAGGCAGGAGTGTAAACAGGAGGTACCCCAGGAGGCCAGTTGTCCCTCAGCCCAGTCGATTTGTGGATAGTGTACCCGAAGCCAAGGAAGACCAAGGATGACAGGCTGTGCTGGGGAATTAATTACCTCGAACTGCAGCTGTTCGGTATAAAGGACTCCCACAGTCAGGGTCAGGGGTGCTGACTCAAAATGGATCAAGCCTGAACCAAGGGGGATGCCATCCAGAGTAGTTATTTTGAGACAATGTCTTTTCTGCAAAAAAGGCAAGCCAGCTTGAATCATAAAACGGTTATCCAGGAAGTTTCCAGCTGCCCCTGAATCAATGAAGGCTTGGGTGTGGACAGTATTCTGAAGAAAGGTAAGGGTAACAGGTACCAGGATCTGAGAGGAGTGAGGGGATTTAGTAGAGATCATGCTTAGAGGTACCCCTGTGTTATCCCCTAAGCATTGGCTTTTCCTGGCCAAATGTCACAGTCCTTTAGTTGGTGGGAGTTAGATCCACAATAAAAGCATAGTCTCAGTCTCCTTCTATGAAGGTTTGAAGGAGGAGAGATCCATGGGTTCCTCCACTGAGGTAACTGGAGCTGCTGAAGGGGTAGAGGATACTGCCGAAACCGGATGAAGAGGAGGAGAGGAGGGAAGGACCCTCCATGTTCTGTTTCTCTTGGCTTGTCTCTCCTGAAAGCAAGAGTCCAGACTGATACAAAGCGTTATAAAGTCATCCAAAGAAGAAGGAATATCCCTATAAATGAGTTCATCTTTGATGCGTTCATGCAGACCCCTTCTAAAGGCTGCCTTGAGAGCACTGCCATCCCAAGTGGTTTCAAGTGCCAAGGTGCGAACCATCCCAAGTGGTTTCAAGTGCCAAGGTGCAAAACTCGATGGCGTATTGTGCCACAGTTCCATTGCCCTGGTGGAGATCCAGGAGAGAATATTCTGCAGCAGAGGTACGGCCAGAAGTCCCAAGCACAGAAGATAAAGCAGAAATGAAATCATCATCATCATGCAGGAGTGGAGTGTTCTGTTCCAAGAGGGGAGAGACCCAGGCTAGGGAGTTGTATTTCAGTAAGGAAATAATAAAGGTGACCCTTGACTGGTGAGACTGAAAGGTGTGAGTATCATTGCGGAAGTCCAGCCTGCATTGGTTAAGAAAGCCCCTGCAACCAGTAGTACCTTCATACTTGTCAGGCAAAGGTATCCGGGGCATACTTCCAGAAGCAGAGGAAGAAGTCACAGTACTAGGAGTAAGGACAGGTGGTGAAACAGGAGTGATATTCCTCACTGTAATAAGGAGAGTTGAGCCTTAATAGCCTCTAGCTTGGAATCCATATTCTGCAACAGTGTGGTATGGGTTCCCAACATCTGTCCCTGAAGATAAACAGCTCATGCCACCTCCTCTGGCTCCATGGTCCAAGTATAATGTAATGCTCGTGGGATACTCCTCTATCAGACCGAATTCGGCCAGTAGTCTTGTTATCCCAGCATCGAGCCGGAATGATAGGGAATATCCTAGAGCAGAGAAAGTTAGTAAGATGAGGAAGGCGGTACTCACCACAGGCAGGACAGTCCCCAGCAGCAACGGCAGAGCAATCAAAGGACAAACCACTAGAATGGTCAGGCAGGCAGGGTTTGGCAACAGCAAAGCAGTGCAAGGGCACACCACTAGAATGGTCAGGCAGGCAGGGTTCGGCAACTAAGAGGCAATCCAGGATAGCAGAAGTTAATAAGCAGAGTAATCAGACAGGCAAGGTTCAGCAGCAGTATATCAATCCAGCAATTAAGGGGTATAGCAGGCAGAGTAGTCAGACAGGCAGGGTTCAGCAGCACTGTATCAATCCAGCAGTTAAGGGGTATAGCAGGCAGAGTAGTCAGACAGGCAGGGATCATACACAAAATAGGCAAATTGATACAACGATTTGTCAAACCCAGGAGCACACAAAGTAACACCTATACTTGGGTAGTGACAGATCGTTGTATAAGAACTTACATAGGTGCAGGGTTGACTTCCGACCAGCCTCAGGAGCGTGCAGCGATGACGTGAGCTCCGCACACATCTGGACCCGACAAATCCCCAGGCAACAAACAGGGAAGGGGACGCAAGGAGATGCTGCACCCCTAGCAATGGCTAGTGCGGCATGGCATGACAAGAACAAAGATAATAGATAATTTGATAATAGAAGTAAATTGAAAACTTTTTAAAAATGGTATTTTCTATCTGAATAATGAAAGAACATTTTTGGGTTTAATGTCCCTTTAACTCTGAAGGTTACTACTTCAGCATCAGAAAAAAGGAATTATTCTGTTCTGTCCGATTCTGAGATTTCACCCTCAGAGGCTACCAACGTATCCACATCAACATGAAGTATGAGGAAATGCAACCTGAGTAGCAGCAGGTGGAGAAGAAACCTTACTACCTGAGTCTCAAATTTTCTTCTAGAGTTTTCATTTTAGCATAGGAAAGGCAGATAAAGCCGCATATATCACAAATATATCTGGGCAGCTAATTCTGCAGGCAAATAAACTCTGCCAGGAGATAGAGAGGAACTGTAGGGCACTGTATGTGATGCCATAATGGCTTGGGACGTCTGAGGAGAAAACTGTGGTATTGCCTAAACAGCATCATCCTAAGAGACATGAGGCTCAGATATAAAAGATAAAATATTTTATTTAAAACATTAAACTCTTTTTAAAATGGGGAAACCAAAATTGCATAGTAACACAATTTATTACCCAAGGCATCACCTGATTTGTCCTTAGGAGCAATCTATCTCCAAGAACAAAATAGCAGCACAAAATTGTATTATACTAAAATAGTGCATACACTTTAAAATTAAACACATTTTAATGTAAAAACAAATGCCTTTACTTTCACTTTAAATATATAAGTTGCCCATGTGGCTAGCACATATATATGAAAGATTGCTCTAATAAACTCCCAGCCTTTATATTCAAAGGACTGGAAGCAGCACCAGTATCGCTCAGTCACGCAGTGTCAGACTGAATTAGGAGAGCAGCTCCATCAGAGCATCGGGTATACCAGGGAATTCCTATTAAATAGAAAATAAAAGAGCCATAACGCCAACTAAAAATAAGAAAAAAACCAGGCTTAACATAATGAAAATTGTGCCGCTCCGTTCTAGAAGGCGGAGACACCATCAAGTGAAAATGAAGAGAAAATGAAGTGGGCAGCTAAAATCAAGTGCACGCTTCATTATAGCAACCGTCAGAATAATTTGCCAAAAGTAAGACATTAGCCGACTATATCCCAGTACACACATTCCCCAAACTATTGACTCACCACTATACTACAGTGGATATACATCCATAATAACACTAAGCAAACCCAATAAGCTGACAGGTGAAGGATTATTAAAACCGGAATTAAAACTCACTGTAAAGGGTACCATAATTTATAAATAAAGCCTCATGGGGGGATTCCACTATAAGGAACAAACCCCACATGTCTCACACATAAAAAGTGCCTGCCACTGCCTAAATGAAATCCTTCCCAAGGATTATGAGTCCCAATAATGTTGCAGTTCATTCTTAAGTGCCCATCTCCTAACCTAGAAGACAAATAAGGCACTTACCTGCAATCCAGCTGTCAGGCAGGATGAAAGCTTGCCCGGTATGAGAGGATGCCACTCCTCACCGAGACCTGCAGAAACAGAGACAACAGAGTAAGCCTACTCTGGCTTTCTATACCATGAGCAGGAAAATGTTAGGAAAATGCAGAAAGGCCCACCTCACAAGTTCCTAACTGCTTTAAAGCCACCACTGCCCTACTGAAGAGACTAACGTGGAGTACGGCTAGACTCAATTTTGAGAGGAAATCCTACTCAGGCTTTTAAATAATAAAACCTTGATTGAAGTGAAATAAATCCAATCTTCTTTAGACCCCAAAAACACCACCTCCTCCTTGCACTGAAGGCAAAGCAAATGACTGGGGTTTATGGGAAGGGAAGTGATACTTAACAGTTTATCTGTGGTGTTCTTTGCCTCATCCTGCTGGCCAGGAGTGATATTCCCAACAGTAATTGATGATGCCGTGGACTCACCATATCTTAGGAAAGAAATAGGCCTTTTGCACCTTAAGTGGGTCAGACACGAAGATCTCAGGCCATCCTGGAAAGGAAGGAGAGTGGAAAAAGGAGGGTGTGAGGAACTGAAACTAAGCTGGCTATGCACCATGTGAGTTAAAAACAAAGTATGGACACCCTGGATATAGACATAAAACAACAGGCATTCATATGTTTAGGGTTTCACAACAAACCAAAATTTTCTCATCAAGCTTGGAAGAGTCATGTCCTTCCTGCTTCCTGCTTTCTCTCTGATTGTAATTACTTTTAGTTCTTCCAAAGATAGCTGGGATGGGGTTTGCAAGGGAAATATATGTGTACACAAAAGGAAAAAGTCCTTGCAATTAAAGTTGTTTGTGAAACATCCTGTAGTAGGAGAAACCCAATTACTTTATTTTATACACAAATAGTATATGTAGTCTGTGTTAGTGTCGGTATGTCTATCGGTTTATGGTCAGCAGGATATATTCTCTGCAGAATGCTGTCCTGTGTAAGATAATATATTTGCTGCAGATTCAACCTTACCAGTTTCATCCCAGAATGCAAGGTGACCTGTTTTACTTTCAATGTTACTGTGCCCTCATGCCTCCTGCTTCCTCTGCCATGTTAATGGTAAATTAAAATTACACTTAGACATCTTGTGACCATAATTTTACTTTAAAATCACATTATCATAGTTTTCTTACTGCAGAGTGCACACACAAGCCTTACCAAGATCATTATATCAGATGTTTACATTACAGAGCAAAAATTTTACTAAGGCTCTTAGCTTTATGCATTATTCAACATCAGCTATATACAAATGCCCCATTCATGTGTTCACTAAAAAGTGTAAAAATGCAAAGAAAGTTGGATGCGCCAAACTAAATATAAAAAAAATAGGAGAATATTAGCTCCTATTAGTTATTTTTTAGTCCATTTGCGTGTGAAAGTCAAGGTTTTACTTGTTGTATATACCCCTCAAGAAACGATCATTGTGAACCGAGAAATGCGTTGTGTTATACTTGTTTTAATTAAAGTCTATCGGCTAGATTACGAGTTGTGCGTTAGGGTTAAAAAGCAGCATTGAGAGGTCCCAATGCTGCATTTTAACGCCCGTTGGTATTACGAGTCTTGAAATGACAGGCTCACCGCTCACTTTTTTGGCCAGACTTGGAAATACTGCAAATCTACTTACGTAAATTGCGTATCCTATATTTTCAATGGGACTTGCATAACGCCGGTATTACGAGTCTAACCAAAAGTGAGCGGTAGACCCTCTCCCGTCAAGACTGGTACCGCATTTAAAAGTCAGTAGTTAAGAGTTTTACACTACAACGCCGTAGCATAAAACTCTTAACTAAAGTGCTAAAAAGTACACTAACACCCATAAACTACCTATTAACCCCTAAACCGAGGGCCCCCACATCGCAAACACTAAAATAAATATTTTAACCCCTGATCTGCCGAACCGGACATCGCCGCCACTATAATAAACATATTAACCCCTAAACCACCACACTCCCACATCGCAAACACTAGTTAAATATTATTAATCCATAATCTGCCTGCCCTAACATCGCAGACACCTACCTACATTTATTAACCCCTAATCTGCCGCCCCAACGTCGCTGCCACTATATTAAATGTATTAACCCCTAAACCTAAGTCTAACACCTAAACCTAACCCCCCCTAACTGAAATATAATTTAAATAAATCTAAATAAAATTACTATCATTAACTAAATTATTCTTATTTAAACTGAAATACTTACCTGTAAAATAAACCCTAAGATAGCTACAATATAACTAATAATTACATTGTATATATCTTAGGGTTCATTTTTTTTTTACAGGCAACTTTGTATTTATTTTAACTAGGTACAATAGTTATTAAATAGTTATTAACTATTTAATAACTACCTAGTTAAATAAAGACAAATTTACCTGTAAAATAAAATCTAACATATGTCACAATTACACCTAACACTACACTATAATTAAATTAATTACCTAAACTAAATACAATTAATTACAATTTAAATAAATTATCTAAAGTATGAAAAAAACAAACACTAAATTATAGAAAATAATAAAATTATTACAAGAATTTTAAACTAATTACACCTACTCTAATCCCCCTAACAAAATAAACCCCCCCCAAAAAAATAAAAAAGCCCTACCCTACACTAAATTACAAATAGCCCTTAAAAGGGCTTTTTGCTGGGCATTGCCCCAAAGTAATCAGCTATTTTATCTGTAAGAAAAAAATACAACCCCCACCAACATTAAAACCCACCACCCACACAACCAACCCTGCTCTAAAACCCACCCAATCCCTCCTTAAAAAAACTTAACACTAACCCCTTGAAGATCACCCTACCTTGAGAAGTCTTCACCCAACTGGGCCGAAGTCCTCCACGAAGCCGGCAGAAGTGGTCCTCCAGACGGGCAGAAGTGGTCCTCCAGACGGGCAGAAGAAATCCTCCAGACGGGCAGAAGTCTTCATCCAGGCGGCATCTTCTATCTTAATCCATCTGGCGCGGAGCGGCTCCATCTTCAAGACATCCGACGCGGAGCATCCTCTTCAAACGACGGCCGACTGAAGAATGAAGGTTCCTTTAAATGACGTCATCCAAGATGGCGTCCCTTCAATTCCGATTGACTGATGGAATTCTATCCGCCAATAGGAATTAAGGTAGAAAAAATCCTATTGGCTGATGCAATCAGCCAATAGGATTGAAGTTCAATCCTATTGGCTGATCCAATCAGCCAATAGGATTGAGCAGGCATTCTATTGGTTGATTGGATCAGCCAATAGAATGCGTGCTCAATCCTATTGGCTGATTGCATCAGCCAATAGGATTTCTTCTACCTTAATTCCGATTGGCTTATAGAATTCTATCAGCCAATCGGAATTGAAGGGATGCCATCTTGGATGACGTCATTTAAAACTGAATTCTTCAGTCGGCTGTCGTTTGAATAGGATGCTCCACGTCGGATGTCTTGAAGATGGAGACGCTCCGCGCTGGATGGATGAAGATAGAAGATGCTGCCTGGATGAAGACTTCTGCCCATCTGGAGGACCTCTTCTGCCCGTCTGGAGGACCACTTTTGCCCGTCTGGAGGAAAACTTCTGCTGGATTCGTGGAGGACTTTTGCCCAGCTGGGTGAAGACTTCTCAAAGTAGGGTGATCTTCAAGAGGTTAGTGTTAGGTTTTTTTAAGGGTGGATTGGGTGGGTTTTAGAGTAGGGTTGGTTGTGTTGGTGCTGGGTTTTAATGTGGGGGGGGGGTTGTAATTTTTTTTACAGGTAAAAGAGCAGATTACTTTGGGGCAAAAGGCCCTTTTAAGGGCTATTTGTAATTTAGTGTAGGGTAGGGCTTTTTTTATTTTGGGGGGCTTTTTTATTTTTTTAGGGGGATTAGAGTAGGTGTAATTATTATTTTCTGTAATTTAGTGTTTGTTTTTTGTCGTACTTTAGATAATTTATTTAAATTCTAATTAATTGTATTTAGTTTAGGTAATTAATTTAATTATTGTGTAGTGTTAGGTGTAATTGTAACATAGGTTAGGTTTTATTTTACAGGTAAATTTGTCTTTATTTTAACTAGGTAGTTAATAAATAGTTAATAAATATTTAATAACTATTCTATCTAGTTAAAATAAATACAAACTTGCCTATAAAATAAAAATAAACCCTAAGATAGATACAATGTAAATATTAGTTATATTGTAGCTATCTTACGGTTTATTTTACAGGTAAGTATTTAGTTTTAAATAGGAATAATTTAGTTAATGATAGTAATTTTATTTAGATTTATTAAAATTATATCTCAGTTAGGGGGGTTAGGTTTAGGGTTAGACTTACGTTTAGGGGATTACATTTTTTTTTTTTTGTAAATAATTTTTATTGAGTTTTTTAAATAATACAAAGTAATCATTCAACATGGATATTGTGACCTCAAATGACACAGAAAATATAAAAGAGACAAACATGCTGCATGAGGCCATTGACTAACATAAGATAAGGGGAAATTCACATCAGCAAATATCTATCAGGAGGATAAGATTACTTAGAAATGAACAATATATATTTCAAATGGTACAGCATATGTAGCTGCATATAGGACAACTCTAAAGTGCAACAAGGTATAACATAATATTAAAGGGACATTAAACACTAAATACATGCTAGATAGAATGATGCATTCAAAGAAAAGATTAGTCCATGAGTAACATGTAGATGTATTTTTTAAAGTTTTATTAGTTGTTTAAAAAGTGACAAAATAAGTGTAAAGTTTTAGTGTCTATAAAACACTGGGAGCTGCCATGTTATAACTTGTGTTACCTTCTCTGCTGTGGCCAATTAGGGTCAGTTATAAATAGGTCTCTAGAGTGTGCAGCCAATGGTTGTGCTGGATTTAACAGTGTTCTGCACTTCCATTTCTAACAGGAACTGAAAAGCTCACAATTTCAGAATGAAATTACAGGCAAAGAGGACAAAATAAATAATGAAAGTATATTGCAAAGTTGTTTTATTATATACAGTTTATAATTTTATATTACCATCTCAAAGTGTTTAATGTCCCTTTAAGAAATATGCAATATTATCATACTGAACATTTTATATACCAATATGCACACTATCTTAAGCAAAGATTTTTAACGTATATGTAATAATTCAGTATACCTGATTGTTTCAGGCTGAACAGTCTATATTCCAAAATGTGTAGCATATATGGCGGCATTTGAGCAAATATTTTTAGAGCATATGCAATAGTTAAATATACCTGATTGATTCAGACTGAACAGTAGATATTTCAAATGGCATGGCATATGTAGCAGCATATAAGAAAGTTGTAATGTGCAGCAATATATAACAAGGTATGGAAAAATATGCAAATATTATCCACCATCAGGCCAAACATGATATATACCAATATATGAAACATCTTAAGCAAATATTCTTAAAGCATATATAGTAGTTGAGTGAATATAGGAGGAAAGGTGCAGTATGTTGCACGGAGAACCGCAAAAGTAACTGCTTGGGAACCCCAGAGCACTTTAGGATCTTTACCAGAGTACTTTAGGATGGGGGAGGGGAGGGGGGAGGAGCTTACTGATAGCTAATGGAGTTAACAATGAAACCACTGTAAGTATATTTTAACCTTAAAATGGATTAAACAAAAGGGTGACACTATCAAACACACATAGCAATAAACCATTACCAGCATGGTTAATTCACCAATATATTAGACGTGATTTTATCTGACTAGAGCCTTATCTATCTGGAGACATTGGATAGAGTAGCCTAATCCCAGTATAACGGTCAATATAGAAGCATAGAGAAAACCCATAGGGAAAGTATAGTTTAAATGAGTTAAGTGTGGCTCATCTGTCTACCCTACCTATATAAGGTTTTTTAAATTACACAAACTATGGGTCAAGAAATATTGGAGGCTAAAATATATAGAAGGAAAGTATGAACTAAGGAAATCTAAGAACTGAAATATATATATCTAAAAGACACCTTTAAATCAGAACAGTAAAGGCTCAATACAGCAGATAAATATACTGAATAGTGAGATCACTACCGTTCCTGTTATGGCAAACAAACACAGTAAGGTAGTTTAAATTAGTGCAAAGCCAAAATGAGAGTTCAGCAACACTGTGCCAGAACATATAAGGGTACATACAAAATAAACTTCAACCTTCAACTAATTACCCCTCGCCAAGGGAATGAATAATTAACAACGAATACTAATAACATTAACCATGGAGCGGGCCTATTAAAGTAAGTAATGATAATGATAAGTATCTGGGGATAAACCATAGGGTGTTAAATATGTACTAGATGGGGAAAAATAAAACCTAGAATAGTGCAGTGCTGACTTCAGTGTAGGAGAATATGAAAATAGATCACAAAAGCAGCTGTATTATTTGTAATATGTCCTGCAACACGGGTATGGGCCCTATACCCAGCAACAGATATAAACTGGAACTAAATAAGCATCCACACCTTAGGCACTAAATAACACAGTAAAATCTGCCAGTATAACATCCAGCACGAGGTGTAGATTATTATGATACATATAACATATATCGTCCCCAGAAAACAAACCTTTCACTAAATCAGAAATAGGCTCTATGTCCCCTATAATACCGCTCAATGATAATAATAATAAATGAACACAAATTATGTATTAAGAAAGGAGACTGTAAACCTTGTCCCCACTCTCTATTAGTATACAGAAAATAATTAAAGGGAATCTGGGCTGTAGCTAAATAAATGAACTTAAACCTATATGTGAAGACACTAACCAACACAGCAGCTATACAACATGCAGTAAGTGTTCTGAGAGCTATTTCAGTTACCACCGTTAATTTTCACTGGTGACCATAGTCTCTCGAATAACATACAAAACTCCTAATGAGACTCTTGCAGGTGAGAATAACCATAGTCCAGACTCTTAAAAGGCTGCTTAGGATCTTTCAGACCAAGCCACAAAGTAAGTCCAGTCCCATCGCAGGTCTAACCAATGCCGCATCTGGAGTCGGCTTGAAGAGAAGTCAGTGAGGGGAAATCATGCATTTGGTCATGGGACAGCAAACACCGATCCACGCTCCATCCTTGCACAACCCGTCCTCCATGGTCAAGAAAAAACCTGTGTGTGACGGACCATTTCCATACCCACATCAACAGCATTGACTAGACGGGACTTTCCACTCCTCAGATGTCCGGTAGGCGATAACAGGTAAGTGATCTGCAGCATGAAGTGGGCTGCCGTAACGCTCCTAGAAGTGACTACAGTGTCCGATCTCTGCATGTCCTGTGGATATGGAATCTTTTCCTCCAGGGTAGGATCCTCTCCGACACAACCAACCACCTGAGCACACAATGCAGGGCTATCGTAAATGCTGATATCTGAAGGGCTCCGCGACTTCACCTGGTGATCGGGACAGTACTAGCTGGTAAATCCTGCCCTGTTGCTGCTGCAAGTGCCTGCGACAAGTTGGAAAAATGAGCATCAATGAGGGCCCTGATTTCTTTGCCCCACGAGATCAGCGCCATCTTGGATGTCTTATTCAGCTGGATCTCCACACAGATTGCTACGTCCCTATGGTAAACCACAGTGATTAGAGCTTTGATATTCCCGGGCACATAGCACAAAGAGCTTATAAAAGTGAGGTCCATCTCTGAATAATGTTGAGCTGCATGATAGAGCAGATAAGCCCCATATATTATATCTAGAGCCAGGAGCTCTGCAGAAATGTGACCATCTTCTTCAGTGGCTAGCTCCGCCCCCGATAATACATTTAATATAGTGGCTGTTACGTTGTGGGCGGCAGATTAGGGGTTAATAAATGTAGTTAGGTTGCGGCGACATTGGGGGCGGCAGATTAGGGGTTAATATATATAATGTAGGGTTCGACGATGTTGGGGGCATCAGATTAGGGGTTCATAAGTATAATGTAGGTGGCGGCGGTGTCCGGAGTGGCAGATTAGGGGTTAATAAGTGTAAGATTAGGGGTTCATGTTAGGGTGTTAGGTGTAGACATAAAAAGTATTTCCCCATAGGAATCAATGGGGCTGCGTTAGAAGCTGAACGCTGCTTTTTTGCAGGTTTTTTTCAGCCGACTCTCCCCCATTGATACCTATGGGGAAATAGTTCACGAGCACGTTTTACCTGCTCACTGCTACCTTAAGCAGCACTGATATTGACGTGAGATGTGGAACAAAATTTTGCTCTTCGCTCACTTTTTTGCGGTTAACTCCGGGTTTGTAAAAACCCGTAATACCAGCGCTGTCTGCAAGTGAGCGGTAAGGGAAAACTGCTCATTAGTATTTCCCCATAGGAATCAATGGGGCTGCGTTAGAAGCTGAACGCTGCTTTTTTGCAGGTTTTTTTCAGCCGACTCTCCCCCATTGATACCTATGGGGAAATAGTTCACGAGCACGTTTTACCTGCTCACTGCTACCTTAAGCAGCACTGATATTGACGTGAGATGTGGAACAAAATTTTGCTCTTCGCTCACTTTTTTGCGGTTAACTCCGGGTTTGTAAAAACCCATAATACCAGCGCTGTCTGCAAGTGAGCGGTGAGGGAAAATAGGGAAAACTGCTCGTTAGCACCGCACCCCTGTTAACGCAAAACTCATAATCTAGGTGTATGGTTTTAACACTAGATTTTTTTGCACGACTGAATTTTTTTGCCCTATTTTTTCTCACAAAGTTTAATGGGAACTATCTTCATTTTGTTTTGTTTCATATTAGAGGAAATTTTGCTTACCTTTTTACTTTGAGCCTCCTATGGAGTTGCAGAAGTTGAAGGAAGCGTCTATCAGCTACCTGCACAGTCTGAAAAGGCACAACAGCTGACCGAGTTTATTGCCGGAGGGAGAGCTATCTGGACAGCTCCTAAAGGTCCAGCAGGTGGTTGTAGCACTTCTCAAGTGCCTTATACTCTGTGAGTATAATGTATTCTGTGTTTGTGTCCTATCGCATTGATCTTACACCATTGTGGAGTTTCTTCTTTCGCTACTTTCCAGATTTGTTCCACTAAAATATGTGTGTCTGGCTTCTCAGTATTCAGTATCAGTTGAATCCTAAATTACAAATAAAAATGTCACCCCTGCCATGTAAAAATGTAAGCATGGGTGTCTATCCACAGGCCCAAAGGCAACCATTCAGCACTTAATTGTTTCAATTTGCCTTTATTAACCAGAGTGTATAGATTATATACATATAAATACAGTGTGTGTGTGTGTGTGTGTGTATTTAATTGGGAATTTTGGTGAGTCTTGGTGAGTTCCCACACTTTTTTGTTTTGTAGGACTTGGCACCTGATCATGTGAAAGCCATCAGCCAATCACAAATGCATATATGTTTATTCTGTGAATTATTGCAAATGCTCAGAAGGAGCTGGTGTCTCAAAAAGTGTAAATATATGCACATGTTGTTAATGGAAGTAATTTGGAAAGGTCTTTAAAATTGTGTGCTCTATCTGAATCTTAAAAGTTTAATTTTGACTTGAGTGTCCCTTTAATGGCTAATTTAAAAGTGGTGCACAATCAATAGCATAGAGTGGTATCTTGCAATTGGTCTCAAGCAAAGAATTGTGTGCAATCTGGTATTACACGTAAATGGCTATACATTTTTTTAGCATGCCCTATAGTTTTAATGGATAATGCAGGTGTAATAACCACACCAGATTTTGTATATTTTGTGCCTGGTGTAGTTTTTGTGCAGAGTCTCTGTGTTGGACTTGAACCAATGTCTCCTGATCTCTGGGTGTGTGTTGTTCACTGACCTTATCAATCTGTAGAACCGCTCATCTGGGAGTCTGTTTAGTAGGGTTGCTGATTATTGTCTGCACAAACTTGTCTTTAGCAGGTGCATCTTATTGTCATGTTATATATTATATATTATATATTAGTTTGATATATAAGGCAACTACAGTCAGCTATCAGTGCTCTGATATAAAGGGTGATTCCTGTGAAAGCTATTTGATCTCTGTCTTCCTGTTTTTTGTTGTTTTTTTAAATTTATTTTACATCAGCTTAGTTTTTTTTGGACTTTACCTTCTTTAGTTATTTTGATTATTGTTGCTTCTCCAGTTTGATCCTCTATGTTTCTGACTCTGTTGCATTTTCTATGGCTACTATTACAGTGTTCCTTAGCAAGTTTATAACTTGCATACTTTGCATACTACAGTAACCTTGACTCAGGCCGGCACCTCTAAACTGTATAGGTACGTAGGACCTGTACCCTTTTTGCACTGCTGACCACAGTGTCTCTGACTTGGACTTGTATCTTGCCTGCACTTCTGAACTATATTCCTATTCAGGACCTGCAAACTTTTAGCACCACAGATCATGGTGTCCCTGGCGTGGAACTCAACTCTGCATGAATCACTGAACTGAATTCCAACTCTGGGTTTTACCTTACTGACACCACTGAATCTAGTGCTTAAAAGTAAGTAAACTTCATCTTGGCAGAATGTAGAGAGTCACCAAATGATTTCTTTCCCACTTAAAGGGACACTGAACCCAATTTTTTTCTTTCGTGATTCAGATAGAGCATGCAATTTTAAGCAACTTTCTAATTTACTCCTATTATCAATTTTTATTCATTCTCTTGCTATCTTTATTTGAAAAAGAAGACATCCAAGCTTTTTTTTATTCAGCACTCTGGACAGCACTTTTTATTGGTGGATAAATGTATCCACCAATCAGCAAGGACAAACCAGGTTGTTCACCAAAAATGGGCCGGCATCTAAACTTACATTCTTGCATTTCAAATAAAGATACCAAGAGAATTAAGAAAAATTCATAATAGGAGTAAATTAGAAAGTTGCTTAAAATGGCATGCTCTATCTGAATCATGAAAGAAAAAATTTGGGTTCAGTGTCCCTTTAAGCTCAGTGACTTATAAATTATGACATCTGTAAAACCCAATAGCAAACTCTATTTATCATATGGCATACATGAGACATCATATATCAAACTGTCAGTGGGTTATAAAAGAACAAGTGCAAGAATTTAAAGTTATCAAATGGAAGTTTCCTCTGAATATTATCTTAAATTTGCATGTTCATAAAAAGTATCCCCACCAATCTGGCCCATGGTCCTTAATACTGTGGCATACATCTATGCGATGGAAAAAATGCTATTTCTACTCACTAAACAACTCAGACCTCTTCAAACTCATCTGGGCAGACTGTGGAACAAGATTTGATACTTTATGGATACCTAACGTCACGACTACTGACTAAAATCAAGCCTCTTAAACACTCACCCTTCCCTCTTCTCTCTTTCCCTGTCTCACCCCACCTTCTTTCTTTCCCCCTCCCATAACCCCCCCCATATAAGATCTTATTCATTTTGTAATTAATATGAATAACATATACTTACCTTATTTAAAAATCGTGATTACTAAGCACTTATACTTTGGGACCTGTGAGTCGTTCCTTCCATCGTATGTCTAACTTTGTTATATTACAACAATTTTGTTTAAATAACATTTTTAAAACATAAAAAAAGAAAGACAATTTTACAAAAAAACAACAGCAAAAAAAAACTAATACATTTAAGATATTAATTAAATGTCCTTATATAAAAAGCAATTTCATGGAAAAGTTTTGAGAAAAAAAAAAGTTTGCATCAAACTACCTATTATAAGAGAGAGCATGATTGAAGCTTACTTCTGGCTTCAGTGCCTTACAAAGCACCTGTTTTCAAAGTTATTATTTCACCATTAATTAATTCATTTCAAGTGTAGTGGCCTGAATAACTTTTTATTTTGCACAATACAAGTTACAAATTACATAGGAATAAACTGGAGATCAGACTCACACCCAGCTAAACAAGCAATATAGGCCTCGCTTCCATTGAGTCGTAATTAGGTTTGCGTGCACTCGCAAACCGATAAATATGCTGTCGGAAGCAATATCGTTTATCGACTGTTTCCAATGGCACGTTATACCTCAATATCGGCAGCTGGACTTCGGCTGCCGAAAAGATCTTCGTGTCCCATAGAAAGTAATAGAAGCCGTTAATCGATAAATTATGCCAGGTTTCCAATGAAAGCGCTAACCGTTAATACATTGTCGGAGGCTGTTGATACATTGAGAAATATTACCCCCAGCTCAACTAGGTGTAAAAGAGGAAAATTGTGCTTTTTGAGACCTATTTTCTATTGAAATTATAAAACTTGCAAATAATGCAAGTGTTTTAATGTAGAAATAAATTGTTATAAGTAATATTTATTGTTGTCTCATGCATAGAAATAGTTGAACTTATATTCTAATAGAAATATCAGTATATATTTAAATATAATAATATATGCAAGAACATATCTACAGAATGCAAACTAGACCTATGCCTAGGGCAGCAATAAATATTACTTATATTTATGAAGTGTTAAATATAATTATATTAGAAAATAGTATTTGATTATTAAAAATATGGATAAGTGTTTTTTTATTTTTCTTGAGAGGTGATCACCGGTAAGGAGCACGGACATTAAACGTAAATTCTATAGTGTAAGGTCGGGTTACCTTAGCAACTAATTGATTTTCAAGAAATCCAACATCAGATGGAAGCGTTAACACAACGTTAACTTACAGCTACACGAAAAGAGCGACTGCACGCTATCCGCAAAATATTTCAATGGAAACCTGGTACTAAAATGGAGCCGTAAATTACTTTTAGCTGTCGGCCGCTTCGGTAGCTTACGGCTCCATTTTTAACGACTCAATGGAAGCGAGGCCATAGAGTGTTAAGCACCTACTTCTATGAACCTATGCCAGTGAGCACTGAGCAGTGAACACAGTAGCTAATCAAGAAACTTTTAGGATATCTATTTTCCTTCAAAACATATTACTGAAATGGTATGAAAAGGCAGGTTTGGGAAGGTTAATTATTAGAACAGCCAATAGGATTTTAGTAGCTCTCATCCTATTGGCTGCATTGAATTTGAAGATCCAAATCAGACAATAGGAAGATGGATGAAGATGGAAGATGTCACCGGCTCCAAGAAGACTTCACCGCTGCCTGGAAGAGGACCTTTTCCGCCGGACTTCAGGAACAGTGAGTACCTATTTGGGGCTTAGAGTTAGGTTTATTTTTTTATTTATTTTTTATTTTTTAGATTAAGGATTTTGGGCACTGAAAAAGAGCTGAATGCCTTTTTAAGGGCAATGCCCATATAAATGCCTCTTTAGGGGCAAAGGGTAGTTTAGGATTTTTTAGTGCTAGGTTTTTTATTTTGGGGGGTTTGGTGGATGGGGGATTTTACTGTTAGAAGGGGGACTTAGGATTTTTTAAGGTAAAAGCGCTGTTTAACTTAAGGGCATTCAGCTAGAAGACACATTCAGGTAGAAGACACAATAAATTTAATTGATCATATCAATCACACCTTAAAATATAACACCCAATTGCTGCATTTTGCATTTAGCTAGAAGAAAAAATCAAAACTAACTTGATATATAAATTCATTAATGTGGCATGAAGACTAATTGTGGGTACATACCTCAGGGGCGGGACTGACCCAAATTATGATAGGAAACACTACAACTTTCTGCAATACATAGATTGCAAAATTAGCTTTTTTGGGAGAGTAGATCAATACTTAAGAGACTTTCATGAAATAAAGAATTTGGTTCACCTAACAGCAGATAAAAACCAACATTTATGAAGAACCGGGCGGACAAGGTTCGCTCCAGCGAACCTGTTCAACTGGTATTGCAGGCCATAAAGCAGCAATATGATGCCTGCATTTATCATTGCACCAACAACTGCTGGTGCAATGCCACCCCTTGTTAGCGTGGTGGCCAATCCCGCTGTCAATTACCCCGTTCTGACTTGTCCGGGGTGATTTTAGTCTGCCAACTGAGTGCTGGCTTGCAGGTTATGAAGCAGTGGTTTGATGACCGCTGTTTCTTAACTATCAGCTGCTGGCTCACTTATGTGTTCCTGCATCAAAGCTACATAAAGCTGCATCTCACAGTTTTATAAGTTTTGCCCAAAAGGTGTAAACTACTACTAGGAAACTAGACCAGAGAATAAGAATACTGAATCTGCATGAATTGCAAATAAATTTTCTATAAAGATTTCCAAGAAAGTACTTATCTTTAACTATATATATATAAATATTTTATATATATGTATATATATATATATATATATATATATATATATATATATATATATATATATATATACAGAGAGAAGTGCACTCACAGGAACGAACAACTGGCTCAATACCATTGTTAGCCTGTTCTATGGCGATTTACCACCTGGGTGCAGCTTTCTGTATGTATATATATATATATATATATATATATATATATATATGTATATATATATATATGTATATGTATATATATATATATATATATATATATATATATATATATAATCTATCATCTATCTATCAATCATTCTCTCTCTCTATCTCTCTCTCTCTCTCTCTCTCTCTCTATATATATATATATATATATATATTTATATACACATACACACACACACATATTGTTCACACATGCATAGTGATCACTGCAACATGATGAAATTATGATAAATATTTCACCCTGACAATGCCAAATCCATTTTAATTCTTAGAAACACAAGGCTTATTAACTAAATATATAGAACCCTAGCAGACTTTCATTTTTACTTAATCATGGTATCATGATTAAGTTATGGCAAATGTTAACCAGAAAATAAATGAATATGTATATAAACAATTATGTATACATATTTCTATCTGTAGCAAAAAATAGTTATATATATTTTTGCTAATTGTTTCTGATTAATGTTATAGATTTATTTAGTGAAGATTGTTTTTATCTTAACTGCTTATTTAGAAAAATGCTACAATCTGTTTTATTTAATCATGTTCTATGGAAGATTTGGTTATTAATCTTCTTCTAGTGTTGTCAATAAAATGGTTTATTTGATATATTTATAATGTATGACTAGATAATTTCTGCACTTTAAATATTATTTGCAAAAAATAAAAGCTAAAAGAGAAAAATATGTTTACAGTTAAATATATTTTATAATGTTTGGTTAAAAATTAATTGTATATCACATGTCCCCTTTTTCAAGGGACAATTGATCTATTTATGTGGCCCTGATTGTGTGTAATTTTCTGAGCTTCTTAGACACCAAGGGTCCAGAATTAATTGTAAGGGCTCATATACCAGTGATACCAATCTATGCCAATAGAGTACAGTCTTGTAATTCAAACCTAACACCTTATCTCCATGGCATTTCTAGTCATTATTGCCCTCGTGTGGCTAACATGTGCTTCATCAGACATAGAACAACTACCATACTGCTACATAATTATCTTGCCTAGTGTTAAACTTTTTTTGTTTGTTTATTTTCTAATAATAATCATACAAATATGTGGTTTTTGTTAACTTTGAGAAATGGGGGATGCTATAATAAAAATGTGCACCACCAGTAAACTTTTGAATTGCATCTTTGTGTCTATCTTTATGCATTTAAAATGTCAACATTCTCACCAACCATAGAATTTAGGATGTTAAACCCCTAACACAAAAAGCTCATTCACTACAAAACCCAAGATACCTACACACCAATTAACTGGAATGCCAACAACAAAACTCTAATAATAAGGCCCCATCAACTTGTTCTTCTTTTTAAATATTGGGGCTCAGTAGTTATTATTTAAATATATTGTATATCAGTGGTGGGCAAGAGGTAGATCGCGGTCTACCAGTGGACCGTGAGTGAATTTTGAGGTGACCGCCTGAAAAATTTCAAAAGTCTGCATAATTAGAGAAATATTTCTCACACATCTAGATTCTGAGTGAAGAGCCTTGCCACTGTAGATGTATGAGAAATGTTTCTCTTATGCAAACTTTTGAAATCGACTATGAGTCTATGACGGCGGTATGTGTACTTCAGCATGCGCGACATGGCTGTAGCTGAACTCGCTGCCCCAGCTTTGGTTACTGCCTGTCCCAAACTCTCCTACTTTTTGTCTCAAGAGCGGTCAGTCCATAATACCGACTCTTCATGCGCCAGGCTGAGATGCTGCCCCTCAGGTTCTTTTACTTACTCTGTACTAGGCTTTGATGCTGCTCTCTGATACTTTCTCTGACACACTAATATTAGCTATACTGTGCTAGTTTCTGCAGACTTCTGTCCTCAGAATTTGTTGTCACCAGATTGTGCAGGTCAGTGCTGTTGCTGCTATACCAGTCTCTGGTTGCTGTGTAAGGCGGTACAGAGCCTGCAGGTCCTGCCGCTTTCACAACTATTTGTAGTAGTCTTCAGCTAGTAGCAGACGGATGGAGACCAGTCAACAGAACCTGCCCCCTAATCAACCTGACATGGTGTCCAGTCAATAAAATTACTTTGTAGAATGAGTCTGTCTATAATTGGCTGAGAATAGTTCATTGTCATCGTTGTACCTGAGCTGTGGGTTTCCCATGTGTTCCAGGCTTGACTACTCCGCTAGCCCTAGACTCGAGCCGTCTTGATTTTGAGACTACTTATTCATACGCAGGCGTGGTACACAGGTAAGGTTGCTTGATGGTCCCAGTGTGGTGTAAAGAGAGAGATCTCACAGTCAGTAAAGAGCGCGGCTGTATTTATTATTAAATAGTGCGGCTGATTTTTAAAGCTGTATTATTTGTAGCAAAAATAAAATTTTCAGCCAGCAGTTCCTATTTGTGGCAAAAATACAATGTTCAGCCAGCAGGTCCTATTTGTGGGAAAATACAATTTTCAGCCAGCAACTGGTGTGTTTGTTTTTAGTTAGGTGACCACGTCACTTGGAATAAAATTAGCGGTAGCCCTTGCCTTACAAAAGTCTGCCCACCCCTGATGTAAGGTGTAATAAAACAAACCTCTATATTGCTATATTACTGGCAATCCATCATGGTTACTTTACTAGGCAAAAACAAATAATGTGCATGAAGCATAATTACATCCATTTAGCACCATTTCATTAATTTAGCAGCGTTTCCTGCATTTAGCAGACTCAAGGAGACCCTCATGGGGATAGATCTATAGCAGTTATGATGCATCTGTTTAAAATATGTAAGATATGTGAAACATAGAGGTACACATAATAGTCCACATGTTACAAAAAACGGAACTAAAACAGATTCATAAACGGATCAAAAAACAGATCAGACAAAAACAAAACAAAAAAAAAACAAAGAACAAGGTGTTAGATTTACCTCCTGTTGTCCTCCTAATCCGCTCCATAAGCTGGATGTCTACATATCCACAGCGTGTGGCCTTGCCGCATTCACAACACCCTGGCTCAAAAGACAGACGTCACAGTTCCAAATGGCTAGGGTCAATCGCAACAACAGTGATATATTGAAGAAAAACCTACAACTACAGGACATGGCAGCAAGGTTTATTGCCAGGGGACACAAATGGGAACACTTACTTGACTGCATTAACAAACAAAATAGACCTAAAGTGGTGGAAGAGAAGAATTCTCGCAATAGGATTACATTTGTCACTAAGTATTGTCCGGATACTAAGAATATTGGACATAGCATTAGAAAACATTGGGACATCATCCAGAGTGACTCTAACTTACCATTCCAGGATTGGAATAGTCTCAGGGTGGGATTCAAGAGAAATCAGAAACTGAGGGACCAATTGGTTTTAACAGATCCTAAACACTGTTATACCAAATCAACATGGTTGAAGGGCACTAAAAGAGGATGCTTTTGGTGTATTGGCTGTACAACATGTAATGCCATGATTCCGGGCTCTACCTTCCACCACTCGGAGACTAATCAGAAATGTCAAATTCAACACTACTTGACATGTACCACCCCGTTTGTAGTGTATATGATCAATTGCCCGTGTGGGCTTTTCTACATTGGAAAGATGGGTGATGATGCACGTACACACATGGCAAACTACATGTCCTCCATTAGAGCCACAATCAAAAAGGGAAAATGTGATCAACCTGTGGCCCATCATTTTGCCACCAAGGGACATACAGTGCAGGACCTAAGGTTCAAACAAATAGATCATGTACCAGTACTACCGAGGGGTGGTGATAGACATCAGAAACTACTTCAAATCGAGTCCAAGTGGATCTTTACACTGAATACAGTATGCCCGAATGGATTTGTCCCTCATTATGATGTTACCAGTTGATGAGAGAATCACAATCTATAATGTATGAGATGACAAGATATGTTTAGATACACAGAGACTAGTACCAAGCTAATATCTATAAGAGGCGCCAAGTTATCCAATTAGGTACAATCTAACTGCAACCTATATATATATATATTTAATAAATAGTTAATCACAGCACCACTAAAGCATTCTATCCACTGTCGGGAAAATAAATAAAAGATTATATATATATATTTAGGGTGCAAGAGTTTAGTAAAACCTCCAATTCTACCATCTACAAATAACAAAAAAAGGAACTCAGCACACCTCAATTTAGCAAAAGTGTAAATGCAATTTATTATAAAGTATCTAAATACAATTCTATGGTATGAATCCACAACTTTCAGTCCATCCACACATGCAAACCACTTTCATTCATAAAACAATTGGATTCAACACAGGCGTCCCTGGAAGAATCAGCCAAGGCTCTCAGAAAACCGCTATTTATGTCTTAGAAAGTATTGTATTTAGATACTTTATAATAAATTGCATTTACACTTTTGCTAAATTGAGGTGTGCTGAGTTCCTTTTTTTGCTATATATATATATATATATATATATAGATATTTAGCAAGTGAAAATACAGCCACACAAATAAAAACAAAAGTAAAAACAGATGTTATGATAACAGGTGAAATATGGATCACACAATTATATAAAAATAGACATAAAATCAAAGTCTAGTAATGAACCACAGTCCAATAGGTGTGTAAGAGTCCTTACATAGGATTGGAGATTCAAATCGATGACAAGAAAGTCTCACACCTCCAGGCAGCTCCTCTAGAGTGTCACACCAGAACACAAAAGAAAGAATATAGAATACAAAAGATAGAGGGCGCCACATAGTGCAAATCAGCTGGTCACACCAAAGGATAGTGTAAACAAGGAGTCAATCCTACTCACATGATGAGAGGCACAAAAGTGCTATACAGGCAAGCCGGATCCAAAAAAAGTAATCCGGTAGACTCTTAAACTGATTGAGTTTCTTAGATTCTTTATAGGGTAACCTTCAGCAGTTTACCCACATGCCTTATTCTTGCATACTCTGCTGAACATTTTACAATATGTTTAGGTATTATATGTACCAATTTAGTTCTTGTCTGACTTTGACGTCTTTAACCCCGCCCCCTCTTTTCCAAACCGCTGTTAAGTGGATGCCAATACGTTAGCAACTTCCAACATTCGCTTTATTATTCCGTTGTTTCGGGAGATTATTTTGGTTTATTACCTGGGAGATTCCCTCAGTGTTACTGGAGGAATATACATGAGTTTAAAACATTTTGTAACTATGTATGACATATGTCACCCAGAGGGTGTGTAATCATCCTGATTGCTGATTGGTTGCTGTTAGGTATATGTGTAGCAGCTGTGAGATTGTTTGTATAGCCTGAGGAAAGGGTGCTGTGCCACTGAGAAACATGTTGCTGTTGTTTTAAGCATTTTATTAAACTTTTTATACATATATTATCTCGCTGCTGCATCTTATTTCTTCTTGGATTGCTTACTGACTGCTGGGTGCCCTTCTGTGGCTTCAAGTGAAAATCTCTGGACTCCTATTACAGTGGGACGAGGATTACCCCTGTTTCAGTTGTACTTGAGAGTCTGCCGGATGACTTTTTTGGATCCGGCTTGCCTGTATAGCACTCTTGTGCCTCTCATCACGTGAGTAGAATTGACGCCTTGTTTACACTATTGTTTGGTGTGACCAGCTGATTTGCACTATGTTGCACCCTCTATCTTTTGTATAATGTATGCCACTCTTCCAAGGACTGCAGTTGTAATTTCTAATATCTAGTTCCTTGACTCTCTGGGATTTTTTTATCCCTTTAAGAGATTTTGATGCCACGCTGTGGGTATAGAGTAATTCACCATACAATTTACCATACAATATCTCTCTTTATATTTTGTATACAGTAGTTACTATACATCCCCTTCACGCACATGACTATTAGCGGTGCTTTAATTTTAGCCCATTTATAGATCCTCTCTTATCATTAGCAATTTTTTGGATCTATGAGAATAGAACACCCAGGTAGCTTGAGAGCCTTTGCTTATATGCATATATATTATTGCTCTAATGAAACTCAGGGATTTGCCCCTCTAAGAGATTAGTACGTTGGTCCCTATGTGTACCCTATACTATATTGTATTAGTCAGGGGGTAGTGCCAATATGACAGGTATAGGTATTATGTTTTATAATCATACAAGAGACTCTTGCCCTATGATTTTCTCACCTTTGCTAATACCCAGCGCTTAGTGCTTTATGGCAGCTGATATCACTCTGTTGTATGAAGTTAACAGATTAGCACGTTAGGTTCCTATTATGTTATGTATTTAAAGGATAGACTCTTATAGTGCTACAGTATTATATCAGATGTATTGGCCCATATTTATAAAGCTCCATACGGAGCTTGAAGGGCCGTGTTTCTAAAGACCGCTGCTCCATAACCCTGTCCGCCTGCTCTGAGCAGGAGGACAGGAATTGCCGGAAATCAACCCGATCGAGTATGATCGGGTTGATTGACACCTCCCTGCTGGCAGCCGATTGGCCGCGAGTCAGCAGGGGGCAGCGTTGCACCAGCAGCTCTAGTGAGCTGCTGGTGCAATGTTAAATGCAGAGAGCGTAAATCCGCACTGTCGGATCAGGTCCGCAAGACCTTTGATAAATAGAGGCCAAAGTCTTATATAACAACATTACACATTGCGATTCATGTACAGGTTATATACCTATTTGGAGATACATATCATTTTAATAAGTAATAATGTTTTTCACTGAAATAACTATATGTACCACAGGGGGATGGATGGTCTCCGTGGAAACAACGTGCGGCCTCTCAGGCATGTCCCTGAACTGTGACGTCTGTGAGACCACATGCTGGGGACATGTAGACATCCAGCTTATGGAGTGGATTAGGAGGACAACAGGTGGTAAATCTAACACCTTGTTCTTTGTTTTTTTATTTGTTGTCTGATCTGTTTTTTGATCTGTTTATGAATCTGTTTTAGTTCTGTTTTTTGTAACATGTGGACTATTATATGTACCTCTAGGTTTCATATCTCTTACATATTTTAAACAGATGCATCATAACTGCTATAGATCTATCCCCATGAGGGTCTCCTTGATTCTGCTAAATGCATGAAACTCTGATAAATTAATGAAATGGTGCTAAATGGATGTAGTTATGCTTCATTTGTTTTTGCCTAGTATAGTAACCATGATGGATTGCCAGTTATATAGCAATATAGAGGTTTGTTTTATTACACCTTGCATTATCCTACATGTATGATTTGAGTCATATAATTTATATACTTATATATTTGATATGTGCACTAAATGTATATTGATATATGCTTTGATATCAAGATTGTTATTCATTGACTGACACTATTTGTTTTGGATCATTGCCATGACTACGGTTTTTGGCTCACTTTCACTTCACTGGAAGGGGCCTATATTGTTTAAATAGACTCCTGTGTTTTGTGTTTGCTTGTCTGAGAAAGGGGAGTGTGTCAACGAAACGTCATGCTTTTTCAAATAAAGTACACTTGAAAAGACCATAGAGTGCATTCTTCCACTTGCTATATCTAACTGTTGGCACCCTGGCAGTTGACATTAAGGTGAGAGTGCTCTTTGGAACTGGATAGATAGATAGATAGATAATATATATTTATAAAGCCAAGTAATGCTTTTCAAAGAGTAGAACTTTCCTGTAGTATATCAGTCTGATCCCGTCTATTACGCTCAGTCAAGCACTGAAATACCAGCAACCCCGATCATTTCGGCCTTCATCGGCACTTATCAGTGAGGTGTAGTCATATCCTTCTAAGCACACTGAGCAAGGAGTCCACGTCTGGTTGCCCCTTTTTCCTTTAGAAAGACTTAATACACACAGAGAGAAGTTCACTCACGGGAACGAACAACCAGCTCAATACCATTGTTAGCCTGTTCTATGGCAATTTATCACCTGGATGCAGCTTTTTTTTAACCCAGTAATACTTTTCACTAAAGGCAACAACCTAGAGGTATGCCTATATATATATATACATATATATATATATATATATATACACACATACACAGGTAGATAGATAGTTATATATATATATATATATATATATATATATATATATATATATATATATATAAAGCCAAGTAATGCTTTTCAAAGAGTAGAACTTTCCTGTAGTATATCAGTCTGATTCTGAATATTATAGTCAGTTTAGCGCTGAAATACCAGGAACATTACGTGTGTGGATTTTATGCTGTCTTTTGGGTTAGGGGCTCATTTGGCAATTATGGTAATTATCTAAAATCACAGGTAAATAAGACAACTTATTGGAAAGATGGTACTTCCCTCATTCCAAACTTGGGTCTCATAATTTTTTGTGGGGGGTGATAGACACCCTTTAGTTGCTTTATCATCTTGTCAAACATTGTCCAGGTGCTTAATTCGGGATGGGGGATCACTTACAAATTAGTGGTTGGTATGGCCAAACATTCAAAAGGAAAATTTCCTATTTTACATTGGAAGTCTCATAATCTAATTATATGGGGGATATATTTGTGGTTTTATAGCCCAATGACACACAATAAATTGATCCAAGTTGTAACTGTTATCAACTGTATTCTATTTAGGCAAGTGGCCCCATTTGGCAAAGGGCATTAATCCCTATTACATAAGGGGACACTTGTACCTCTAGCAAAAACAACATGAAATAAAGAATCTGTTAAGCACCTCTCCCTCTCAGCCAAATTTGCAGTTTAAATGCTCTTTCAGGTTATGGTCATTTTCATGCAATTTCCTGCAACTTACTGAGGTATTAAACCCCTCAGTTGAACAGATCATCATATTTCCCTATATGTAGTTTTGGAGCTAATATGTGGACTTTTCACCAAATTCAGCTTTAGCAATGAGAGTCCCAGTGATGTTTGCCACATACTTGGTCCCTGTAATATCATCACACAATTACATGGTCATATCATGGAGCTTTCTCTCTACATCCAGCAAGGCCCAAGAACACAGTGTTCTTCCTTCCCAGCTGTAGGGGATTGTCTACAGGATGGGAACTGACAGGGGGCTCCCATGGCAATAAACAATGATTACTGCCAACAATAAGGGTATAATGCAAATGATGACCAGAGGAAAAGTGATAATAGTCCATTATTTACTTTGTAACACAATACATTTTTTAAATTCATTTCGCAAAATCAAACAATATGGGGCAGTGGCTGTTTCTATCAAAACCTAACATTAAAGAATCAAGTAGAGATTTTTCTGTAAAATTATTTGTTCATGTTTGCTATGATCTTTAACATTAACCTCTTAACCCAATATAACATATATACTGTATATACTTCATGCAGTATTTTGCCTGTCATACCACATTACATATATACGTCGGGGCTTCAGAAAGCTCCTGAACTCCATGATTGGTGCTCCAGTTCCATATGTAGGTAGATGCCAGATCATTACAGATGGTGATGGTGTGTGTATCACCATCTGTAACGATCATCTGCTGGAGCCGATTAGAGGGAAACTGGGAGGCTGGTGGGCGGTCTGTCAGCGGAGGCAGGGGGATGAAGTGGGATCACCATACACTGCATAAAAAAAAATAAAGGGAGAGGGAGGGATGGGCAGCTACACTACAGTAAAAGGGGGTGGTGGGACCACTACACTACAGAAAATATAATATATATATATATATATATATGCGCGAGTACTAAAGATGGCCACAAAAAATGGGAGGGGGAGGGTTAGAGACCTTTTTGGGGGATCAGGAAAGTGGGCGGGTTGAGGAATAAAAATTAAATCTAAAATAAAAATAATAATAATTAACTATCTGCCTGTACCTAAGATGGTGTTGACCAGTGGGAGGTTAAGGAGGGAAAATAGTTATTTGGGTGGGATCAGGGGTGGGAGGTTAATCTCTACACTAAAACTAAAATTAACTTTACAAGCTACCTAATTAACCACTTCACTGCTGGGAATAATAGAAGTGTGGTGCATAGCTGCAATTAGTGGCATTCTAATTACCAAAAACCAATGACAAAGCCATGTATGTCCACTTTTTCTGAACAAAGGGGATACCAGAGAAGCTTTTACAATCATTTGTGTCATAATTGCACAAGTGGTATGTAAATAATTTCACTGAGAAACCCAAAGTTTGTGAAAAAGTGCTCTATTTTTGTTTAAATAGAGTGATAGGAAAAATGCTAAAAATTCTCTGGTATTTTGGGTAAGTTCTCTGAAAGTCCTGGTAGCTAAGGGATTAACTTATATATTACTTTAAAAACACTGTATTGTATATAGTTTATAACATTTTCATACAGTTTCTTTACAGTGAATACATTTTTTTGTTGCAAAAATATCACAACTATCTGGCAATGTCACCCTATTAATTTAATGTGTTTGTATTCAGTTTGACAGCTTTGCTGCCTTTTAGCATTTTGGATACAATAAAAGCTAACTCAAGGGTACTAAAGCTAATATCAAGGTTAGGTAAACTCTAAAGAGATACTACTGTAAATGCAACTGCATTATACATCACATTTTAAAACGTATTTGCAATGATGGAAATTATATGTGGTTAAAGTAAAATGGAAAACAACATTTATTTCAGCAAGGTTTAAAGTTACTTATTAGTGTAACAAAAATTTAATGATCTGTTTTGTTAGAGCCATTTATTTTTAAATACATTTTCTTATTTTACTGTGTTATTTTATAATCTTCAAATAGGTTAAGCATTTGGTCAAAGTTTAAATCCTGGAACACCCCAACTCTTCTCCAGATGATGGTTGACCAGACACATGTACAGTATTTCTATTCCTTATTGATGTGGAACAGGATTAGAAACATATAAACAAAGATTTTGAAAGAAAATAAGAACCATAGACCCAACAAACCTGCCCAATATTTCCTAAAAGTATAAATTTATCTAGGTCGTAGACCAAGTACTTTGGTCGTTCCCGACAGTATTTGTCATTACCACCTCTTGTGGAAGTTTATTCCATGATTCAATCACCCTTTCTCTAAAAAAGTGCTTGCACAAATAATCTCTGAATAAGATTGATATCATGACTCCTTGTTCTTGCATTTTGTTTTTTAGATGTTGACTATACATTAAACCCTTTTGCAGAGATTAAATTTATATTAAATGAAACTAATTAGTTTAAATTATAAATGCTGTAAACTATTTTTTCTTATTCTAGAATAACCATTTAATCCTGTTTTATGTCTAATTTTTCATTTTACGGTTAGAGAAATGCAGAAAAGAGAAATCCCTTTCTGTACATTGATAGTTTTTGAAATTGCAAACTGTACAGTGAGTTTATGAAATCATGGTTTGTACAGCGAGTTCTGCTTCTTTGGGCTATATTTAAAATTCTGTCACATAGCAGTTTCACGATTTACAGAGTAAGAACTCTGAAAATCCTGTTTAAGGAGATGAGCGGCTAGATTACGAGTTTTGCGTTATGAGTGAAAAAGCCTCATAAAGCTGCTTTCCACTACCGCTGCTATTACGAGTCTTGCAGGTATAGGTATACCGCACACTTTTTTGGTAGTCACGCAATGTAAATACCGCACTTTTTAAAAAGTCCTTTTTCAATGGGACTTCCACAACGCCGGTATTGTCTGTCCGGCCAAAAAGTGAGCGGTACAGCCTATAACTACAAGATCTGTACTGCCACCTGAAAGTCAGTAATTATAAGTTTTACGTTACAAAGCTGTACCAAAAAACTCATAACTAAAGTGTTACAAAGTACACTAAACACCCATAAACTACCTATTAACCCCTAAACCGAGGCCCATCCCGCATTGCAAACACTAAAATAAAATGATTAACCGCTAATCTGCTGCTCCAGACATCGCCGCCACTATAATAAACATATTAACCCCTAAACCGCTGCACTCCTGCATCATAAACACTAGCTGCAACCTATATTACTGTTATTAACCCCTAATCTGCTGCCCCAGAATCGCCACCACCTAACTACACTTATTAACCCCCTAATATGCCCCCAATGTCGCCGCCACTATACTAAAGTTATTAACCCCTAAACCTAACCCGAAGTCTAACCCTAACGTAACCCTAGCCCTAACACCCACTAACTTTAACATAATTAAAATAATCCCATATAAAAATTACAATTAATACCTACATTATTCCTATTTAAAACTAAATAAATACTTACTTGTAAAATAAAACCTAACCTAGCTACAATATAACTGATAGTTACATTTTATCTAGCTTATGTTTTATTTTTATTTCACAGCTAAGTTTGTATTTATTTTAACTAGGTAGACTAGTTAGTAAATAGTTATTAACTATTTACTAGCTACCTAGTTAAAATAAATAAAAACTTACCTGTAATTAATAAAACCTAACCTGTATTACACTAAAACATAACATTACACTAAAATTAAATAAATTAAATTAACAAAATTCATTTATTTAAATTACAAAAATAATAAACACTAAATTACACAAAATAAAAAAAGAAATGATCAAATATTTAAACTAATTACACCTAATCTAATAGCCCTATCAAAATAACCCCCCCCCCCCAAAAAAAAACAACAACAAAAAACCCTAGCCTACACTAAACTGCCAATGGCCCTTAAAAGGCCTTTTGCAGGACGTTGCTCCAAAGAAATCAGTTCTTTTACCTGTAAAAAAAAAAATACAAACAACCCTTCAACAGTAAAACCCACTACCCACACAACCAACTCCCCTAAAAAACCTACCTAAAAAACCTAAAGTCCCCATTGCCCTGAAAAGGGCAATTGGATGGGCATTGCCCTTAAAAGGTAGGTTTTTTTTTAGGGGGGTTGGTTGTGTGGGTAGTGGGTTTAAATGTTGGGGGGTTGTTTATATTTTTTTTACATGTAAAAGAGCTGATTTCTTTGGGGCAATGCCCAGCAAAAGGCCCTTTTAAGGGTGATTGGCAGTTTAGTGTACGCTAGTTGATAATTTCTTTTTTTATTTTCTGTAATTTAGTGTTTATTATTATTTTTTAATTAAGATAAATATATTTTGTTAATTTAATTTATTTAATTTTAGTGTAATGTTAGGTTTTAGTGTAAGACAGGTTAACTTTTATTTTACAGGTAACTTTGTATTTATTTTAACTAGGCAGCTAGTAAATAGTTAATAACTATTTACTAACTAGTCTACCTAGTTAAAATACATTCAAACTTACCTGTGAAATAAAAATAAAACATAATATAGATACAATGTAATATTAGTTATATTGAAGCAAGCTTAGGGTTTATTTTACAGGTAAGTATTTAGTCTTAAATAGGTATTATTTAGGTAATAATAGTAATTTGTATTTACATTTATTTTAATTATATTAAAGTTAGGGGTGTTAGAGTTAGGGTTAGACTTAGGTTTAGGGGTTAATATATTTATTTAGTGTTAGTGATGTGGGAGGCCAGAGGTTTAGGGGTTAATAACTTTATTATAGTGGCGGCGGTGGCGGCGAGGTTGGGGCGGAAGATTAGGGGTTAATAAGTGTAGGTAGGTGGTGGCAATGTTGGGGCGGCAGATTAGGGGTTAATAAGTGTAATTTTGGTGTCCGTGATGTCAGGGGCAACAGATTAGGGGTGTTTAGACTCCGAGTTTATGTTAGGGTGTTATGTTTAAACATACATTTTCTTTCCCCATAGGAATCAAAGGGGCTGCGTTATGGAGCTTTACGCTCTGTTATTGCAGGTGTTATTTTTTTTTGCCGGCTCTCCCCATTGATGTCTATAGGGAAATCGTGCACGAGCACGTAAAATCCAGCTCTAAGCAGCGCTGGTATTTGTGTGCGGTATGGAGCTCAACGCTGCCATATTGCCCGCAAACGCAGGTTTATGGAAAACCTGTAATAGCAGTGCTATTAAAGGTGAGCAGTGGAAATAACTTGCAAGTTATTACCGAGCCACTCATAACGCAAAACTCGTAATCTGGCCGGAGATTAGTTGTGGCTATTTTTACAAGAAAATTATTTCCATCACTGTTTACCTTGTTTTTAGTTGAAAACCTAACAGTAAAAGTAATTTTTTTTAAACAATGATAGAAAAAAAACAAAACATTTATAATCTATAAAAAGTTAAAGGGACATAATACTCATATGCTAAATCACTTGAAACTGATGCAGTATAACTGTAAAAAGCTGACAGGAAAATATCACCTGAGAATCTCTATGTAAAAAAGGAAGATATTGTAAGTTCTGTGTAAAAAGTTATACTCAGTTACTGCTCAGCTGCAGGTAAAAAAAAAAAAAAAATGAACAGCAGCCAATCAGCATCTGCAGTGCTGAGGTCATTTCACTTAACTCTCATGAGATTTCATAGTAAGCTTCCTTTAACCTGAATAGGAAAATACTATGAGAGTGCACGAGGCTCATCCCCTAAGCTGTCCAAGGACAGACATACTAATATGCTGCTTAGAAATCCTTTACAATGAGATGTGGCTACTGAGGAACTTTTGAGGTAAAATATCTTCCCTTTTTACATAGAGATGTTCAGGTGATATTTTCTAGTCAGCTTTTTACAGCTATACATCATCACTTTCAAGTGTTTAAACATTTGGGTATTATGGCCCTTTAACAAATATAGGGCTAGATTCCAAGTGGAGCGCTAATTTATTGTGCACCTTCAAATGGGCAAATTTGCCTTTTTGCGGCACGGGATAAATAACCAGCCATTACAAGTTGCTGGTTATTGCTACTGTGAGCTAGCGGTAGCAATTAGCACTTATAAATTTAACCAAAGATCAGATCAGCGGTTGAGCAGTTAATATGTTAATTAGGTGTTTGCGTTGTGGGAGGTTTGCTGATTAGGGGTTAATAGGTTTATATTGTAGTTTGCGCTGTGGGGGGTTGGCGGTTTAGGGGTTAATATGTTTATTAGGTAGTTTGTGATGTGGGGAGATGGTCGTTTAGGGGTCAACTTTTATTAGACATTGTGATGTGTGGGGATGGAGGTTTAGAGGTTAATAACTTTTATTAGACATTGCGATGTGGAGGGATGGCGGATTATGGGTTGATATTGTGCATGCGTTAGGTGTTTGTTAATGTTTTCAGGGAGTATGGTGCTTTTATACTGAGCACAAGGCTTAAATTTAACCAAAGATCAGATCAGCGGTTGAGCAGTTAATATGTTAATTAGGTGTTTGCGTTGTGGGAGGTTTGCTGATTAGGGGTTAATAGGTTTATATTGTAGTTTGCGCTGTGGGGGGTTGGCGGTTTAGGGGTTAATATGTTTATTAGGTAGTTTGTGATGTGGGGAGATGGTCGTTTAGGGGTCAACTTTTATTAGACATTGTGATGTGTGGGGATGGAGGTTTAGAGGTTAATAACTTTTATTAGACATTGCGATGTGGAGGGATGGCGGATTATGGGTTGATATTGTGCATGCGTTAGGTGTTTGTTAATGTTTTCAGGGAGTATGGTGCTTTTATACTGAGCACAAGGCTTGTTGCGCCTGCCTATGTGTGGCGAGATAAAAATGGATTGAAAGATCTCTATTCTACATGCAAAAGTCCTTGGGCTGCATATGTGATACCGACTGATTACACCAGTTCTATGTTAGTTTATGGGAGTAAAAACTGTGGCCGACGTGTAAAATATACGCCTGTAACTTGTCTGCTGGCTGCACCATATATGTAATCGCTCGATTAGACTAAAAATTTGCAACATTGGATTTAGCGCCTGTCACCAAATATGTGATTGTGCCCCATGTTTGAAAAGCACAAGAAAATCAGACAAGCTTTAGGCCTCTATTTAACAAGGTCTGGCGGACCTGATCCGGCAGTGCGGATCAGGTCCGCCAGACCTCGCTGAATACGGAGAGCAATACACTCTCTGTATTCAGCATTTCCAATGGGCCGCCAGCAGGGAGGTGTCAATCCGGCGATGTCTGCCTGCCTGCTCAGAGCAGGTGGACAGGTTATGGAGCAGCGGTCTTTGTGACTGCTGCTTCATAACTGCTGTTTCTGGCGAGTCTGAAGACTCGCCAGAAACACGAGCAGTCAAGCTCCTTTCAGAGCTTGATAGATAGGCCCCTTAGTGTCACCCCTCAATTAATAGCAAATGTGTCACATTTGTTAACATCATAAATAATCAGAGACTATTCAGAGATGTTTGATACAAAACAATAGTATCAATGGGAATGTTTTTTTTCTCCCTTTTTCATGACAAAAACAAACTTGTTGACAGCACCTAAATTTAAACCATTAGTTCCTCAATTACAATAAACTTAAAAAATACAACACAACTGGAGGTAAATATCAACAGAAAAAAAAAACAATTAAAGCTTGGTGAGGCATATTCATATTGTATTTTGAAAGTCCAGCAAGTGCAGATCTATCACTTGGAATTATATATATATATATATATATATATATATATATATATATATATATATATATATATATATATATATATGTGTATGTGTATGTGTGTGTGTGTGTTTAAATATTTATTTAATATATTTATTTGTATATATATTAACAGACATATATACACATATAAAAAACAAAAATACATATGTTCACATATAGACATACATATAAATGCATTGGAGCCCTTTGCCGTCAAGTAGATAAAAGCATGTAAAAGTATATTTATTCATATTCATATTTAATAAAGATTTTAACTATATATTTACTTTAAATCTTTCAAATTCCAATGTTCTGCAAATAGCAGAATGTTATTTGTATTTATAAATAGATATTCCTATTAATATCTATACATATCTATACCTATATATAATTTGATAGATATATATATGTATGTATATATATATTTTACTAAAATACCATCAGATATATGTAGAACTATGTATTTAGGAATTAATAGAACATATTCTTCTATGTGAAGTAAAATATTTTCATGTAGGGTTAGCGCACTTGGGAATATTTGATCGGAGTCGCGTGTGAGTAGGGTGTAAGGTTTTTTTCCCCACTTTTTTTTGTTCCATTGACTTCTTTCGGGAAATATATTAACAAACACGCAATATATTCAAAGTTATGATATTTACATGCGTCAGGTTAACGTGTAAATGAAAACTTTTTTCTTTAAACTTGTAATATGAGCACTACCTGGCACACACAAAAAGCTTGCTTGTAACTGAGTTAGCATGCGAACGTGAACAACAAATAATGCTCCCCTGGCCCAAATTCTTTAATTAAACTTGAGGGAATTAATGATATGGCATTAGCCTGAATCTCAAAACCAAATGTGTGTCATTGAGCTCCCGACTGATGTTATAAGAGATCTACTTCCAAGGGTTTTTAGACATCATCTAGCTGGAGATATGTGAATATTGCGGCTCTGGTGAAGGAAGGTAAGTCAGATCAGTTATACTATCCATTCATTGGAGACAAGGTTGACCTGCAGCTCACACCACCTCACCCAGTTCTTTACAACTAGAAAGCAGTTGGTCCACTCTAGGTCGGAGAAATGCAAGCAGTTCCATAACAATTTTACTTTCAGCTTCCATAGCCACGTGCGCAGCAGAGACAGATCTATACAGCAGAGGAATAAATCCTTAATATTTATCACTATGACTTATGGGGTGGAAGTGTTTGAGGTACTTCTATCTGCTAAGGGAGTGGCAGATGGTATAAAAAATGGCTGTGAACTGAAAATCAAAGGAGGTTTCTTTCAGAGCTGAAAGCCTGCAGCCATTCTGTAGAGCCGTCCACCGAAGTCCTCCCCTATGTATTTTTTTATTTTCTCCTAAAATAAATATTTCTAAATCAAATTCAATAGCCAAGGATCATTAATGCTCATATTTTAAGCTGTTCTCTTGACAGCACTGTAACTCTCTTGGAGGAGCTGCACAACTCAGTGTGATAGGCAAATGCAGTACAACTAGCACTAGTAGTAAGCTTTCATAAATACAAAAGGGAACACATTGGAAACTGGCCAGTCATATTACCATATTACTTTCAAATAGTCCAAATTTACAAAAGTACAACAGGGAGTAAAGGGAAGGGAAGCCAGTAACTTTGCCATAGTCAAGTAGTTTTAAGCAGTCCAGATTTTCAGCAATGCAGAAGGTAGCTCACATGAGACAAACAAATATCTTTGTGAGAGTCAGGTAGCTTTAAGTCATCTATATTTTGTGGTAGAAAAACTTGGAGCACACTGTAATTGAGCCAGAAAGAAGCAGGGTCAAGCCAGGGTGAAAAAGCAAGCTTGAAAAAAAAATACTGGAAAAGGCAATATTGTCCAGAATGCACAGCAGTGCTGTCAGAGACCAAGCCTCCTGCAAGCCCTGCTTTGGGGCATGATCGTTTTCACTGAATGTAGACTATAACTGTATGTATTATATTGATGTAAGCAAAATATATATGCAAAATAAAATCCATCTTCTTCTCTGGTATACATTTTATACTGGCAGAAATTAATTTTGGTACCAATATTGCTCTTAGATAGAATCCCTATTACATTGCTAGAGTAGAAAGAGGTGTTTTACATAAGAAAATGTAGAAGATGAATGCTTTAGAGATAAAAGTGAAATTTACTTTTGGAGAACATTTTAAGAAAAGCATTGATAAGACCATGAAATAATTGAGAATCAAAAGTGAATAGAAGAAGTCCAGATGATACAGTTCCTATGTTTTTTATATTGGTGTACAATTAAGCATTAAACACTTAGCACAAAGCATTTATGGGATTTCAGATGGTTTTAGATTTTAAAGATTTCTTTGAAGAGACTGCTATGAATGTTTGGCTATAGTTGTACACTTGGATGTTATGGAATAAATAAAGGTGTTTTATGTAGAAAACTAGCAATATTATAACTGAAAATGGCTTTAGGCAGCTTCAAAGTAGGAATATAATCTTGTTGAAATAATGGTTGTATGTACAAGATGCTAACATTATCTAGCAGTGCTCAAGTGAAAAAGCCTAACAATATTGTAAGTATTGGATGACAAAATATAGTTATTTAAATAAGTAGCTTTTAAAACAGGGTAGGAGTGACCACCTGGCTGCACAAAAATTAATTGGAACAAGAAATTTGTATCTGATTTTTTAGATAATAGATCAGATTACAAACCCCTATGAATTAGATTTATACATTAATTATGCTTCTTAGATAATGGCATTCCAGCTTGATGTCTCACTTTGACTTGACTTTTACAATTTTCCTGCCTCACACTTGTATCTGCTTGATTAGCTGAATCTGATTCAAACTGACTTACCCCAGCATATATTTATATATTCATACTAGCAGCATACTTATTTTAACTGCTTAGCCATTGGGTATTTCCTGGACTTATATTATCACCTGACTAACAGTACTAAGCAAAAATCATCATAAATAGTTCCAAATGCAAAAGATAAAAAATTATGTAGCTGGTTAAATTCTGTGCACCTATTAATCTTGTTATCCTTTCAAATATTTAGATTACCCTGTGTATTCTGTATTAAGATGAGTAACCCCTTTTAGGTCATAAAAAAAATGTTCTTAGTTTAGTGACTTACAATATGTTTTTGTTTTATTTGCTACTTTCATCTGATAACAAGAGACATGTTGGGATGACTTTCCTGGTAGATGGTTTTCTCACTGATAGAATGGGGCTTTACTTTGATATTTATTTACGGCTAGATTTAGAGTTTGGCGTTAGCTGTCAAAACCAGCGTTAGAGGCTCCTAACGCTGGTTTTGGGCTACCGCTGGTATTTAGAGTCAGTCAGGAAAGGGTCTAACACTCACTTTGCAGCCACGACTTTTCCATACCGCAGATCCCCCTACGTCAATTGCGTATCCTATCTTTTCAATGGGATCTTTCTAACGCCGGTATTTAGAGTCTTGGCTGAAGTGAGCGTTAGAAATCTAACGACAAATCTCCAGCCGCAGAAAGAAACCAGGAGTTAAGAGCTTTCTGGGCTAACGCCGGTTTATAAAGCTCTTAACTACTGTGCTATAAAGTACACTAACACCCACAAACTACCTATGTACCCCTAAACCGAGCCCCCCCACATCGCCGCCACTCTATTAAATTTTTTTAACCACTAAGCTGCCGACCGCACACCGCCGCAACCTACATTATCCCTATGTACCCCTAATCTGCTGCCCCTAATACCGCCGACACCTACATAATATTTATTAACCCCTAATCTTCCGCCCCCGCTATCGCTGACACCTGCATATTTTTTTAACCCCTAATCTGCCGCTTCGTACACCGCCGCAACCTACATTATACCTATGTACCCCTAATCTGCTGCCCCTAACACAGCCGACCCCTATATTATATTTATTAACCCCTAATCTGCCGCCCCCAACGTCGCCTCCACCTACCTACAATTATTAACCCCTAATCTGCCGACCGGACCACACCGCTACTATAATAAATGTATTAACCCCTAAAGCTAAGTCTAACCCTAACACTAACACCCCCCTAATTTAAATATAATTTGTATCTAACGAAATAAATTAACTCTTATTAAATAAAATATTCCTATTTAAAGCTAAATACTTACCTGTAAAATAAACCCTAATATAGCTACAATATAAATTATAATTATATTGTAGCTATTTTAGGATTAATATTTATTTTACAGGCAACTTTGTAATTATTTTAACCAGGTACAATAGCTATTAAATAGTTATTTACTGTTTAATAGTTTCCTAGTTAAAATAATTACAAAATTACCTGTAAAATAAATCCTAACCTAAGTTACAATTAAACCTAACAATACACTATCAATAAATAAATTAAATAAACTACCTACAATTATCTACAATTAAACCTAACACTACACACTATCAATAAATTAATTAAATAAAATACCTACAAATAAATACAATGAAATAAACTAACTAAAGTACAAAAAATAAAAAAGAACTAAGTTACAAAAAATAAAAAAATATTTACAAACATTAGAAAAATATTACAACAATTACACCTACTCTAAGCCCCCTAATAAAATAACAAAGCCCCCCAAAATAAAAAAAAATGCCCTACCCTATTCTAAAATTAAAATAGAAAAGCTCTTTTACCTTACCAGCCCTTAAAAGGGCCCTTTGCGGGGCATGCCCCAAAGAATTCAGCTCTTTTGCCTGTAAAAAACATACAATACCCCCCCCCAACATTACAACCCACCACCCACATACCCCTAATCCGGACCGGCAACCATCTTCTTCCAAGTGGTGACAAGCGGCTCCATCTTGAAGACCTCCAGCGCGGATCCATCCTCTTCTTGCAACGTCCTAAGTCCGAATGAAGGTTCCTTTAAATGACGTCATCCAAGATGGCGTCCTTCAAATTCTGATTGGCTGATAGGATTCTATCAGCCAATCGGAATTAAGGTAGGAAAATTGATGGAATCAGCCAATCAGAATCAAGTTCAATCCGATTGGCTGATCCAATCAGATTGAGCTCGCATTCTATTGGCTGATCGGAACAGCCAATAGAATGCGAGCTCAATCTGATTGGCTGATCGGATCACCGCTTGGAAGAAGATGGTTGCCGGTCCGGATCTACTCTTCTGCCCGGATAGGATGAAGACTTTGGAGCCTCTTCTGGACCTCTTCAGCCGCCGCTTGATAGAAGACTTCAAGCCGGATGATGGATCTCCAGCCCCCGCTTGGGCTTGGATGAAGAATTCGGAGCCTGGAGCGATCGGTGATACCTGGCATGGTGAAGACAAGGTAGGAAGATCTTCAGGGGCTTACTGTTAGGTTTATTTAAGGGGGGTTTGGGTTAGATTAGGGGTATGTGGGTGGTGGGTTGTAATGTTGGCGGGGGGGGTATTGTATGTTTTTTTTTACAATCAAAAGAGCTGAATTCTTTGGGGCATGCCCCGCAAAGGGCCCTTTTCAGGGCTGGTAAGGTAAAAGAGCTTTTCTATTTTAATTTTAGAATAGGGTAGGGCATTTTTTTTATTTTGGGGGGCTTTGTTATTTTATTAGGGGGCTTAGAGTAGGTGTAATTAGTTTAAAATTGTTGTAATATTTTTCTAATGTTTGTAAAAAAAAAATATTTTTTGTAACGTGGTTCTTTTTTATTTTTTGTACTTTAGTTAGTTTATTTCATTGTATTTATTTGTAGGTATTGTATTTAATTGATTTATTGATAGTGTAGTGTTAGGTTTAATTGTAGATAATTGTAGGTAGTTTATTTAATTTATTTATTGATAGTGTAGTGTTAGGTTTAATTGTAACTTAGGTTAGGATTTATTTTACAGGTAATTTTGTAATTATTTTAACTAGGTAACTATTAAATAGTTATTAACTATTTAATAGCTATTGTACCTGGTTAAAATAAATACAAAGTTGCCTGTAAAATAAATATTAATCCTAAAATAGCTACAATATAATTATAATTTATATTGTAGCTATATTAGGATTTATTTTACAGGTAAGTATTTAGCTTTAAATAGGAATAATTTATTTAATAAGAGTTAATTTATTTCGTTAGATTTAAATTATATTTAACTTAGGGGGGTGTTAGTGTTAGGGTTAGACTTAGCTTTAGGGGTTAATACATTTATTAGAGTAGCCGTGCGGTCCGGTCGGCAGATTAGGGGTTAATTATTGTAGGTAGGTGGAGGCGACGTTGTGGGGGGCAGATTAGGGGTTAATAAATATAGGGGTCGGCGGTGTTATGGGCAGCAGATTAGGGGTACATAGGGATAAAGTAGGTTGTGGCAGTGTACGGAGCGGCAGATTAGGGGTTAATAATAATATGCAGGGGTCAGCAATAGCGGGGGCGGTAGATTAGGGGTTAATAAATATAATATAGGGGTCGGCGGTGTTAGGGGCAGCAGATTAGGGGTACATAGGGATAACGTAGGTTGTGGCGGTGTACGGAGCGGCAGATTAGGGGTTAATAATAATATGCAGGGGTCAGCGATAGCAGGGACGGCAGATTAGGGGTTAATAAGTGTAAGGTTAGGGGTGTTTAGACTCGGGGTTCATGTTAGGGTGTTTGGTGCAGACTTAGGAAGTGTTTCCCCATAGGAAACAATGGGGCTGCGTTAGGAGCTTAACGCTGCTTTTTTGCAGGTGTTAGGTTTTTTTTCAGCTCAAACAGCCCCATTGTTTCCTATGGGGGAATCGTGCACAAGCACGTTTTTGAAGCTGGCCGCGTCCGTAAGCACCGCTGGTATCGAGAGTTGCAGTGGCGGTAAATATGCTCTACGCTCCCTTTTTTGGAGCCTAACGCAGCCCTTCTGTGAACTCTAAATACCAGCGGTATTTAAAAGGTGCGGGGAAAAAAAAGCACGCGTAGCTAACGCACCCCTTTGGCTGCAGAACTCTAAATCTAGCCGTTTGTATTTTCTTTTTATTTATTTTTTTATTTTTTTATATAATTTTTATTGAGGTTAAGTACATATGCAGAAAAGAACATATCATTCAACATCACAGTTATGTAAAAAAAAATACTGTAAATAAACCTCACATTTTCTATTTTTGTTGCATAGAGAAGGAAAACTGTGAACCTCACATTTTCAAAAAACAAATAGGAAATAATCATTACACATATATATAGCAACCTAAAAAAAAAGTTATAAGTATAGCAAAGATATACTGATTATTAGAGGCCATTGGTTCACATAAGATAGGGGGATGTTCACGACAGCAATTACATATCTATAAGATTGAAATATTTTAAATAGAACAGTATATGTTTCAAACTGCATAACACAAGTGACTACAATTAGGACAGCACAAATGTATAACAAGATACAGCATGATAATATTCTTATCCACAATAACTCAGGCAATTCTTATTATCCACTGTCAAACTAAATATATTGTATACCATTATACCTCGTAGCTTAAGCATATGATTGTAAAACATATACATTAATTGGGTGAACATAGGGGAAAATTGCGGTTAATTACGAGGAAAACCGCGAGAGTAACTACTGGGGGGAAACCCAGAGCACCTTGAGATACTCGCATATGTCAGAATAAAACACATGCGGGGGGGGGGGTAGGAGACCAAAAATATAGAAAGAAAGGGCGCAGACTTTTATAAAGCCCATTGGCCAGAGGAGCTCCATAAGCTTATTGTATTGTGGTTGTTTAATCACTGGGAAATAATGAGCGATAGCCTGAGAAAACGTTGCCGCTAAATAAACTTGAAAATTAAAGTGTTCTCGGGGCTGGAGTAAAATATTTTGATATAGTGCATATTAATTAATTATTGAAAGCACAGACTTCGACTGCATGTAGGGAAGCAATAGTAAATAAAGTAGAGGGCAGTTTAGTATAATATCTACGTACATTTTGGGACTATGACAAAGGAGGAGCCAGTTAGCAAGTGAGCGACATGTGCATATCAAGAGCAATCCCTGCAAAGAGCTTGAATCTGCTATTGCTTGTATAGAGATGAAATACATGAATATTGCTGCGAGTAGAGAATGTGATAAAGGGTCAAAGTTAGCTCTAGGCCAAGATGTGGTTACGTCTGATCTGAAATATAGGGAGAACATTTTTTTTTTATTATATGTGTAGACCTTGTCACCTGGGCACGGGCCCTATACCCAAAGACAGGTCAACTAAATTGAGAAACGTGTACTCCGTTAGAGGATCATTGAACCCAACCACTGCAGCTCCCTAGTAGTGAAAGTTAATATCTATTTCACAGAAACATGGCAAACAGGGTTAAACAAATATATGCGATAACTGGTCAATACCGGAGAAATATGGACATTAGAGATATTTATCAAACAGTTAACATCACCATAACCGACTATTGCATTGCCCATGTCTGATAACTAAGCTAAAAGCAGTAGCTACCTACAATGAACTAAAAATAACTATACTACTGGCCTCTATAAGCAGCAAAATATGCATAAAACAGTACCTGCCTGTTTGTAACGCGTAAATAAGTGTACGGGTCAGTACTATACCTCATTCCAGACAATAGTTTTGCAAATAATAGTTATAAGCTTCTGACTTAAGCAGGTCAGGCAATAGTGGTTACATATAGTTACTAGCGTATGTAAAGTCAGTACTGTATGCTAAATAGGAGCACAATAATATTGAAAATATAAACTAACATAACAACATTCAGGTCCTGATATTACTATGAAACCCTTTAAAATACAATTAAATAGAGTTATAGGTATATATTTTAGGATTATAAGCCTCATTATCTGAAGAACAGTGTAAGCTGGGGTTATCCCCAGACGTATAGAGGAGTCTCTCAATCAACAATCCAGCAACTAAAATATAGAGTAAATAAATAAATTGGGCTTCAAGTAGTACTATAGCTAGTAGCAAGTCAGACCTATGCCACAAAACTAAATGTATGAAAACTTTTATAAAACTCTTTCATAAATCCAGGGCATGGCTGAAAAAAAAAAAAAAAAAAATACCAATAGAAGAAAGCAAATTAATACTAATGCAAACAGTTGATGTGAGCTAAATATAACTATAATAAACAAAAGACAAGTATCATATTCGTCCAGCTCATTTGGAGAGGATGGCACAACATTTTTCCTTAGTAAGTGTTCCCTCTGTTGGTGAAATGGTAGAAAATAAGGGAGTAATCAATTTTCACTAGCCCAAAGAGAAGAAGCTTTAGAGAATACAGTCCGCATTGCTGCACTCCAACTCCCAGCTTATATAGTCTGCAGGGTGCATAAGTAGAAAAATGTAACTAGAAACATAGATATCTGAGCATCGATGAATTATGTAGACAGTGAGAGAACAGGTAGTCAGGAGGGGACTTGGCACCAGCCTTCACTAATAATCCACTTCAGCCCTCTTCAAAATAGGTTAGGGGTAGCATATAAGCAAACGAAAGTCTCTCACCCTGAACCAACTGCTCCCCAAAGCCATCCAGTATTATAGCGCTGCCTCTCCAACCTGGGACATTCTTAGCCTGTGTATATGTCGCTGTTACAGCTCGCCCGGCACTGCTATCACACAACTGAGGGGAAGCAACCCAAATATGGCCGCCACCCACAAAAGCTGCGCACATTATGTTGCAATGAAGGTCCGGCAACAAGATCAGACCTTCCGTGTAGTATGTCGGGTCAATAGCCGACCGGCAAACAAGATCTGCGGTAGCGTAGCTCCCAGCCCCAGCATCACAGTCTAGCCAGTCTTTGCGACAGTAAGTATGAGTGTCTCTGTGCTGTGGAGAATCAACATGGCTGTACAAGACCTCGTGGCTCAATGCCGCAACACAACCACTCTGGTAAGTGACCGGATCAGTGGGATTCAGAGCGAGGGCCACATGTCCATCAGCTGGCTGTATAGGTTTGTCCTCTCCTGTACCTGTATTAACACAGCACTCGTGTAGAACCTGCGCTAAGCAGTCAAAATGATCCTGCAGGAGCTGCTCCGCTGTTTGCCACCATGCGTCCCAGGCCCCCATCATAGCTTAATATCTGGATCTCATACAAAAACAAAAACAAAAAAAAAAAACCATCAGAGAGCTCCCAATGACTCCAGTAATGCGGTGCTTGAGAATGTCCCCTTTTGATATAGGAAAGATTGCTTTAGATTCCCATAAACAGTGCTTATAATATTTAAGAGCCAGGAGCTCTTCACAGACACGTCTGGTTTCCTTGATAGTTGGCTCCGCCCCCTGTATTTTCTTTTTAAACATCCATTTTGATACCTTACAGGTGAAACTCAAAAAGTTAGAATATTGTGCAAAAGTTCATTTATTTCACTAATGCAACTTAAAAGGTGAAACTAATATATGAGATAGACTCATTACATGTAATGCAAGATAGTTCAAGCCGTGATTTGTCATAATTGTGATGATTATGGCTTACAGCAGTGTTTTTCAACCAGTGTGCCGTGGCACACTAGTGTGCCGTGAGAGATCCTCAGGTGTGCCACGGCAGACTGACAACAGTGTGACATATGTTTTAAACTTTGCTTGTTTTTTACTCCCAGTGCAGGGGTAGTTTGTAGGAGGCATGGCATAACAGCACAATACATACAGTATGTGTGTGTTTGTGTGTATGTGTATATATATATGCTGTATATATATATGCTGTATTAGGCTACAATGTGTGATTTTTTTTAAATTTTGGGATGGTGGTGTGCCACAGGATTTTTTAATGTTAAAAAGTGTGCCACGGCAAAAAAAAGGTTAAAATTCACTGGCTTACAGCTAATGAAAACTCCAAATTCAAAATCTTAGAAAATTAGAATATTACATGCAATCAATAAAACAAGGATTTACATAGAACAATGTCGGACCTCTGAAAAGTATAAGCATGAATACTGTATGTACTCAGTACTTGGTTTGGGCCCCTTTTGCAGCAATTACTGCCTCAATGCGGTGGGGAATGGAAGCTATCAGCCTGTGAAACTGCTGAGGTGTTATGGAAGACCAGGATGATTCAATAGCGGCCTTTAGCTCTTCTACATTGTTCGGTCTCATGTCTCTCATATTTCTCTTGGCAATGCCCCACAGATTCTCTATGATGTTCAGGTCAGGTGAGTTTGCTGGCCAATCAAGTACAGTAATCCCACGGTCATTGAACCAGGTTTTGGTGCACATTCTTAGTGGGTCGTTGGGCAGAGAGATAATGTTCATTTTCCATTGTTCTCTCAAAGGGCCCCAATGATCGAAAGTGCAATGAGGCAGCAAAATATTTCAAAGGCTCTGCACTATGTCGGGTGAGTCTGTCAAAATATTCCTAACTTCCGACATAGAGACCTCACAGAGAGAAGTTTACTAAACATGCCATTGGATAACACCCAGCATTGCCGCCCATATTGGCAATGTACTGTAAAGGATGCTTTGCAATATACTGTAACTGCCATGATAAACCACTAATGATCAGACTCCTAACCGCCACATACCCACTGCAAGTATCTATCCTATTAACCCCTTAAATGCAACATATACACCACAAGTATTAAAACTAATAACTCCTTTACCTCCACATACCCACCGCAAGTACTATCCTATTAACACCTATACCGCCACATACCCACCACAAGTACTATCCTATTAACACCTATACCACCACATACCCACCGCAAGTACTAAACTATTAACTCCTATACCGTAACATAGAGCTCACATAATGCATAAATTAGAATAGGGCTCACATGATGCATCACTACAATAGGGCTCACATAATGTATACATTACAATAGGGCTCAAATGATGCATCATCATCATTACAATAGGACTCACATGATGCATACATTACAATAGTGCTCACATAATGTATACATTACAATAGGGCTCACATGATGTATAGTGATGTCGCGAATAGTTACCCGGCGAATAGTTCCCGGTGAACAAAGCATGTTCGCGTTTGCCGTGGCGGGCGAACATATAAGATGTTCGATCCGCTCCCTATTCTTTATCATTGAGTAAACTTTGACCCTCTACCTCAAAGTCAGAAGACACATTATAGCCAATCAGCAGCAGACCCTCCCTCCCAGACCCTCCCACCTCCTGGACAGCATCCATTTTAGATTAATTTGGAAGCTGCATATTCAGCAGTGTCCACTACAGTCCTGAAGGACTCATCTGATCTCTGCTGTAAGGACAGCACCCCAAAAAGCCCTTTTTAGGGCTAGAAAATCAGTCTGCTTTTTTTTTTTTTTCCCTGTGTAATCTAATTGCAGTTGCCTGCCTGCCAGCGTGTGTGTCAGGCTCACAGCGTATACTGTGCCCACTTGCCCAGTGCCACCACTCATTTCTGGTGTAACAGTAGTGTACATTTAAAAAAAAACAACACTTTTTGACAGTGAAATAATAGCAGAAAGCTGCCAGTACCCAAGATGGCCGCCAATAAGGCAGATGGGGAGGGTTAGAGAGCTGTTTTGAGGGGGATCAGGGAGGTTGGTGGCTAAACATTTAAAAACCTTTTATTTTAGTACTGGCAGACTTTCTGCCAGTACTTAAGATGGCGGGGACAATTGTGGGGTGGGGGAGGGAAGGGAGTTGTTTGGGAGGTATCAGGGGGTCTGATGTGTTAGGTGGAAGGCTGATCTCTACTCTAAAGCTAAAATTAACCCTGCAAGCTCCCTACAAACTACCTAATTAACCCCTTCACTGCTAGCCATAATACACATGTGATGCGCAGCAGCATTTAGCGGCCTTCTAATTACCAGAAAGCAACGCCAAAGTCATATATGTCTGCTATTTCTGAACAAAGGGGATCCCAGAGAAGCATTTACAACCATTTGTGCCATAACTGCACAAGCTGTTTGTAAATAATTTCAGTAAGAAATCTAAAATTGCGAAAAAAATTAAGTTTTTTTTTAATTTGATCACAGTTGGCGGTGAAATGGTGGCATGAAATATACCAAAATGGGCCTAGATCAATACTTTGGGTTCTCTACTACACTACACTTAAGCTAAAATTAACTCTACAAGCTGCCTACATGCTCCCTAATTAACCCCTTCACTGCTGGGCATAAAACACGTGTGGTACGCAGTGGCATTTAGCAGCCTTCTAATTTCCAAAAAGCAACGCCAAAGCCATATAAGTCTGCTATAATGGCATGTCTGGCACACAGTGTTGGGGCAAGGGTCCATCTGACCACTGATACCTGGTCTGCAAAGCATGGTCAGGGCAGGTATATCACCTACACTGCGCACTGTGAAGCGGGTGTAACCCTTACACTACCTGATCGATACAACATCATACCTGATGTTTTAAAGCACGTTATTCCAAACAATTTAGGAATGTTAGGTGATTTATGCCCTTTATGGATTAAAACCAGACTCTGCATCAACTATGTAATTTTCCATGGGAGTTTTGCCATAAATCCCCCTCCGGCATGCCACAGTCCAGGTGTTAGTCCCCTTGAAACAACTTTTCCATCACTATTGTGGCCAGAAAGAGTCCCTGTGCGTTTTACATTTTGCCTGTCTATTGAAGTCTATGGTGGTTCGCCCGGTTCGCCCGTTCGCGAACTTTTGCGGAACTTCGCGTTCGCCGTTCGCGAAACCCACATTTTTAGGTTTGTGACATCACTAATGATGTATACATTACAATATGGCTCACATAATCTATACATTACAATAGGGCTCACATGATGCATCATTACAATAGGGCTCACATGATGCATACATTACAATAAAGCTCACATGATGTATACATTACCATAGTGATCACATGAATCATACATTACAATAGGGCTCACATGATGCATCATTACAATAGAGCTCACATGATGCATCATTACAATAGGGCTCACATGATGCATCATTACAATAGGGCTCACATGATGCATCATTACAATAGGGCTCACATGATGCATCTTTACAATAGGGCTCACATGATGCATCATTACAATAGAGCTCACATGATGCATCATTACAATAGGGCTCACATGATGCATCATTACAATAGGGCTCACATGATGCATCATTACAATAGAGCTCACATGATGCATCATTACAATAGGGCTCACATGATGCATCTTTACAATAGAGCTCACATGATGTATACATTACAATAGGGCTCACATGATGTATACATTACCATAGGGCTCACATGATGCATCTTTACAATAGAGCTCACATGATATATACATTACCATAGGGCTCACATGATGCATCTTTACAATAGAGCTCACATGATGTATACATTACCATAGGGCTCACATGATGTATACATTACCATAGGGCTCACATGATGTATACATTACAATAGGGCTCACATGATGTATACATTTCAATAGGGCTCACATGATGAATCTTTACAATAGAGCTCACATGATGTATACATTACCATAGGACTCACATGATGTATACATTACCATAGGGCTCACATAATGTATACATTACAATAGGGCTTACATGACGCATCATTACAATAGGGCATACATGACGCATCATTACAATCGGGTATACATGATGCATACATTAAAATAGGGCTCAAATGATGTGTACATTACAATAGGGCTCAAATGATGTATACATTACTATAGAGCTCACCTGATGTATACATTACCATAGTGATCACATGATGTATACATTACAATAGGGTTTACATGATGTATACATTACAATAGGGCTGACATGATGCATCATTACAATAGGGCTCACATGATGCATAATTACATTAGGGCTCACATGATGCATCATAACAATAGGGCTTACATGACGCATCATTATGATAGGGCTCACATTATGCATCATTACAATAGGGTTAAAATGATGTATACATTACCATAGGGCTCAAATGATGTATACATTACGATAGGGCTCACATGATGCATCATTACAATAGGGTTCACATGATGTATACATTACCATATGGCTCACATGATGTATACATTACGATAGTGCTCACAGGATGTATACATTACCATAGGGCTCACATGATGTATACATTACAATAGGGATCACATGATGCATACATTACCATAGGGCTCACATGATGTATACATTACCATAGGGCTCACATGATGTATACATTACTATAGGGCTCACATGATGCGTACATTACCATAGGGCTCACATTATGTGTACATTACCATAGGGCTCACATGATGTATACATTACCAAAGGGCTCACATGATGCATACATTACAATAGGGCTCAATGTATACATTACAATAGGGCTGACATGATGCATACATTACCATAGGGCTCACATGATGCATACATTACAATAGGGCTCACATAATGTATACATTACAATAGGGCTGACATGATGCATACATAACCATAGGGCTCACAGGATGCGTACATTACAATAGGGCTCACATGATGTATACATTACCATAGGGCTCACATGATGCATCATTACCATAGGGCACACATGTTGCATCATAACAATAGGGCTTACATGACGCATCATTATGATAGGGCTCACATGATGCATCATTACAATAGGGTTAACATGATGTATACATTACCATAGGGCTCACATGATGTATACATTACGATAGGGCACACATGATGTATACATTACGATAGGGCTCACATGATGCATCATTACAATAGGTTTCACATGATGTATACATTACCATAGGGCTCACATGATGTATACATTACCATAGGGCTCACATGATGTATACAATACCATAGGGCTCACATGTTGCATCATAACAATAGGGCTCACATGATGTATACATTACTATAGGGCTCACATGATGCATACATTACCATAGGGCTCACATGTTGCATCATTACAATAGGGCTCAATCATTACAATAGGGCTCACATGATGTTTACATTACCATAAGGATCACATTAATCATACATTACAATAGAGCTCACATGATATATACATTACCATAGGGATCACATTAATCATACATTAAAATAGGGCTCAAATGATGTTTACATAACAATAGGGCTCAAATGATGTATACATTACTATAGAGCTCACATGATGTATACATTACCATAGTGATCACATGATGCATACATTACAATAGGGCTGACATGATGCATACATTACAAAAGGGCTCACATGATGCATCATTACAATAGGGCTCACATGATGCATAATTACATTAGGGCTCACATGATGCATCATTACAATAGGGCTTACATGACGCATCATTATGATAGGGCTCACATGATGCATCATTACAATAGGGTTAACATGATGTATACATTACCATAGGGCTCACATGATGTATACATTATGATAGGGCACACATGATGTATACATTACGATAGGGCTCACATGATGCATCATTACAATAGGTTTCATATGATGTATACATTACCATAGGGCTCACATGATGTATACATTACCATAGGGCTCACATGATGTATACAATACCATAGGGCTCACAGGATGTATACAATACCATAGGGCTCACAGGATGTATACATTACAATAGGGATCACATGATGCATACATTACCATAGGGCTCACATGATGTATACATTACCATAGGGCTCACATGATGTATACATTACCATTGGGCTCACAAGATGTATACATTACAATAGGGATCACATGATGCATACATTACCATAGGGCTCACATGATGTATACATTACCATAGGGCTCACATGATGTATACATTACTATAGGGCTCACATGATGCGTACATTACCATAGGGCTCACATTATGTGTACATTACCATAGGGCTCACATGATGTATACATTACCAAAGGGCTCACATGATGCATACATTACAATAAGGCTCACACAATGTAAACATTACAATAGGGCTGACATGATGCATACATTACCATAGGGCTCACATGATGCATACATTACAATAGGGCTAACATAATGTATACATTAAAATAGGGCTGACATGATGCATACATTACCATAGGGCTCACAGGATGCGTACATTACAATAGGGCTCACATGATGTAAACATTACCATAGGGCTCACATGTTGCATCATTACAATAGGGCTCACATGATGTATACATTACCATAGTGCTCACATGATGCATACATTACCATAGGGGTCACATGTTGCATCATAACAATAGGGCTCACATGATGTATACAGTAAAATAGGGATCACATGATGGATACATTACAATAGAGCTCACATGATGTATACATTACCATAGGGATCACATTAATCATACATTACAATAGAGCTCACATGATGTATACATTACAATAGGACTCACATGATGTATACATTACAATAGGGATCACATGATGCATCATTACAATAGAGCCCACATGATGTATACATAACAATAGGGCTCACATGATGTATACATACCAATAGGGCTCACATGATGAATACATTACAATAGGACTCACATGATGCATACATTACAATAGGGATCACATGATGCATCATTACAATAGGGCTCACATGATGCATACATTACAATAGGGCTCACATGATGCATACATTACAATAGGGCTCACAAAATGTATACATTACCATAGGGCTCACATGATGTATACATTACAATAGGACTCAAATGATGCATACATGATATATACATCACAATAGAGCTCAAATGATGTGTAATTTACAATAGGACTGACATGATGTATACATTATAATAGGGCTCACATGATGCATCTTTACAATAGAGCTCACATGATGTATACATTACCATAGGGCTCACATGATGTATACATTACCATAGGGCTCACATAATGTATACATTACAATAGGGCTTACATGACGCATCATTACAATAGGGTTTACATGATGCATACATTAAAATAGGGCTCAAATGATGTGTACATTACAAAAGGGCTCAAATGATGTATACATTACTATAGAGCTCACATGATGCATACATTACAATAGGGCTCACATAATGTATACATTACAATAGGGCTGACATGATGCATACATAACCATAGGGCTCACAGGATGCGTGCATTACAATAGGGCTCACATGATGTATACATTACCATAGGGCTCACATGATGTATACATTACCATAGGGCACACATGATGTATACATTACCATAGGGCTCACATATTGCATCATAACAATAGGGCTCACATGATGTATACATTACTATAGGGCTCACATGATGCATACATTACCATAGGGCTCACATGTTGCATCATTACAATAGGGCTCAATCATTACAATAGGGCTCACATGATGTTTACATTACCATAAGGATCACATTAATCATACATTACAATAGAGCTCACATGATATATACATTACCATAGGGATCACATTAATCATACATTAAAATAGGGCTCAAATGATGTTTACATAACAATAGGGCTCAAATGATGTATACATTACTATAGAGCTCACATGATGTATACATTACCATAGTGATCACATGATGCATACATTACAATAGGGCTGACATGATGCATACATTACAAAAGGGCTCACATGATGCATCATTACAATAGGGCTCACATGATGCATAATTACATTAGGGCTCACATGATGCATCATTACAATAGGGCTTACATGACGCATCATTATGATAGGGCTCACATGATGCATCATTACAATAGGGTTAACATGATGTATACATTACCATAGGGCTCACATGATGTATACATTACGATAGGGCACACATGATGTATACATTACGATAGGGCTCACATGATGCATCATTACAATAGGTTTCACATGATGTATACATTACCATAGGGCTCACATGATGTATACATTACCATAGGGCTCACATGATGTATACATTACCATAGGGCTCACATGATGTATACATTACAATAGGGATCACATGATGCATACATTACCATAGGGCTCACATGATGTATACATTACCATAGGGCTCACATGATGTATACATTACCATTGGGCTCACAAGATGTATACATTACAATAGGGATCACATGATGCATACATTACCATAGGGCTCACATGATGTATACATTACCATATGGCTCACATGATGTATACATTACTATAGGGCTCACATGATGCGTACATTACCATAGGGCTCACATTATGTGTACATTACCATAGGGCTCACATGATGTATACATTACCAAAGGGCTCACATGATGCATACATTACAATAAGGCTCACACAATGTAAACATTACAATAGGGCTGACATGATGCATACATTACCATAGGGCTCACATGATGCATACATTACAATAGGGCTCACATAATGTATACATTAAAATAGGGCTGACATGATGCATACATTACCATAGGGCTCACATGTTGCATCATTACAATAGGGCTCACATGATGTAAACATTACCATAGGGCTCACATGTTGCATCATTACAATAGGGCTCACATGATGTATACATTACCATAGTGCTCACATGATGCATACATTACCATAGGGCTCACATGTTGCATCATTACAATAGGGCTCACATGATGTATACAGTACAATAGGGATCACATGATGGATACATTACAATAGAGCTCACATGATGTATACATTACCATAGGGATCACATTAATCATACATTACAATAGAGCTCACATGATGTATACATTACAATAGGACTCACATGATGTATACATTACAATAGGGATCACATGATGCATCATTACAATAGAGCCCACATGATGTATACATAACAATAGGGCTCACATGATGTATACATACCAATAGGGCTCACATGATGAATACATTACAATAGGACTCACATGATGTATACATTACAATAGGACTTACATGATGCATACATTACAATAGGGATCACATGATGCATCATTACAATAGGGCTCACATGATGCATACATTACAATAGGGCTCACATGATGCATACATTACAATAGGGCTCACAAAATGTATACATTACCATAGGGCTCACATGATGTATACATGATATATACATCACAATAGAGCTCAAATGATGCATACATGATATATACATCACAATAGAGCTCAAATGATGTGTAATTTACAATAGGACTGACATGATGTATACATTATAATAGGGCTCACATGATGCATCTTTACAATAGAGCTCACATGATGTATACATTACCATAGGGCTCACATGATGTATACATTACCATAGGGCTCACATAATGTATACATTACAATAGGGCTTACATGACGCATCATTACAATAGGGTTTACATGATGCATACATTAAAATAGGGCTCAAATGATGTGTACATTACAAAAGGGCTCAAATAATGTATACATTACTATAGAGCTCACATGATGTATACATTACCATAGTGATCACATGATGCATACATTACAATAGGGTTTACATGATGTATACATTACAATAGGGCTGACATGATGCATCATTACATTAGGGCTCACATGATGCATCATTACAATAGGGCTTACATGACGCATCATTATGATAGGGCTCACATGATGCATCATTACAATAGGGTTAACATGATGTATACATTACCATAGGACTCACATGATGTATACATTACGATAGGGCTCACATGATGTATACATTACAATAGGGCTCACATGATGCATCATTACAATAGGGTTCACATGATGTATACATTACCATAGGGCTCACATGATGTATACGTTACCATAGGGCTCACAGGATGTATACATTACAATAGGGATCACATGATGCATACATTACCATGTGGCTCACATGATGTATACATTACCATAGTGCTCACATGATGCATACATTACCATAGGGCTCACATGATGTATACATTACCATAGGGCTCACATGATGCGTACATTACCATAGGGCTCACATGATGTATACATTACAATAGGGCTGACATGATGCATACATCATACCCCCAACTGTCCCGATTTTCGCGGGACAGTCCTGATTTTAGGGGTCTGACCCTCTGTCCCGAGTTGCTAGCCATATGTCCCGATTTGCCCCAGGCATTTAAAAAATTTTTTATTTTTTTTATTTTTTTTTTAAATTCTTTTTCGGTCCATACTCAGAAGCAGCTGGCTTTGCTCTCACAGGGTTAGATACCTGTTATATTCCCTGTGGAAAAGGAATGGTGTGTGGGTTAAGCAGGAGTAAGAAGGCTGTATACACTCTGACCACGGGTAATGGTGACCTCTCTAACCTACCTCTGGTAATGATGATATCTAACCCCTGGTGAAAATACTAGCATGCCTTCAGTTTTATACAATGAGCAGTGGCAGCCACAGACTGCCAGCTAATGTGCTTGCCAACCCCAGGACCCCATAAAATGAATTACAGATACCCATATATGATGTAGTGTGTGTGTCTATCTGTATCCATAACTGTGTGTGTGTATCTGACTATCTGTGTGTATAAGTTTATGCTATGTAGTGTGTGTCTGCATGTATAAATGTAAGCTATGTAGTGTGTGTATGTGTATCTGCATGTATAAGTGTGTATCTGCATGTATAAGTGTATGCTATGCAGTGTCTGTGTGTGTGTCTGCATGTATAAGTGTATGCTATGTAGTGTCTGTGTATCTGCATGTATAAGTCTATGCTATGTAGTGTGTGTGTATCTGCATGTATAAGTGTATGCTGCATGCATAAGTGTATGCTATGTAGTGTGTGTGTATCTGCATGTATAAGTCTATGCTATGTAGTGTGTGTGTATCTGCATGTATAAGTGTATGCTATGTAGTGTGTGTGTGTGTGTATCTGCATGTGTAAGTGCATGCTATGTAGCGTGCTACTGTGCATTTTTGCTGACTTTAAAGGCCAGAATCTAGAATATTAATGGGGAATGCAGAGAGTAGTTTTAAAGAATTTATTAATAAATGTGCAATTAAGATAAAAATATTTAGCAATGTCTTTGCAAAGGCTTATTAAATACATAGCTCACATAGCCATACCAGTGGTTTGAGCTTGTGTTTGATTTGCTGCCTAAGTGTATTAAAATATATGACTTTATTTAGAATTTTATTTTTATTACTTTGGTCTTATGATTTTTTAAGCCCCACCCACCACATTTAATTTTTTTTGCGGGGGGGGGGGGGTGTCCCTCTTTTTAATTTTGAAATGTTGGGAGGTATGATACATTACCATAGGGTTCACATGATGCGTACATTACAATAGGGCTCACATGATGTATACAGTACAATAGGGATAACATGATGGATACATTACAATAGAGCTCACATTAATCATACATTACAATAGGGATCACATGATGCATCATTACAATAGAGCTCACATGATGTATACATAACAATAGGTCTCACATAATGTATACATAACAATAGGGCTCACATGATGTATACATAACAATAGGTCTCACATGATGTATACATAACAATAGGTCTCACATGATGTATACATTACAATAGGACTCACATGATGTATACATTACAATAGGACTTACATGATGCATACATTACAATAGGGATCACATGATGCATCATTACAATAGGGCTCACATGATGCATACATTACAATAGGGCTCACATGATGCATACATTACAATAGGGCTCACAAGATGTATACATTACAATAGGGCTCACATGATGTATACATTACAATAGGGTTTACATGATTTATACATTACAATAGGGTTTACATGATGTATACATTACAATAGGGCTCACATGATGTATACATTACAATATGGTTTACATGATGTATACATTACAATAGGGTTTACATGATGTACACATTACAATAGGGTTTACATGATGTATACATTACAATAGGGATCACATGATGCATACATTACCATAGGGCTCACATGAGGTACACATTACCATAGGGCTCACATGATGTATACATTACTATAGGGCTCACATGATGCGTACATTACCATAGGGCTCACATTATGTGTACATTACCATAGGGCTCACATGATGTATACATTACCAAAGGGCTCACATGATGCATACATTACAATAGGGCTCACATAATGTATACATTACAATAGGGCTGACATGATGCATACATTACCATAGGGCTCACATGATGCATACATTACAATAGGGCTCACATAATGTATACATTGCAATAGGGCTGACATGATGCATACATTACCATAGGGCTCACAGGATGCGTACTTTACAATAGGGCTCACATGATGTATACATTACCATAGGGCTCACATGATGCATAAATTACAATAGGGCTCACATGATGCATCATTACAATAGAGCTCACATGATGCATCATTACAATAGATTTAACAGGATGTATACAATACCATAGTGCTCAAATGATGTATACATTACAATATGGCTCACATGATGTATACATTACAATAGGGTTTACATGATGTATACATTACAGTAGGTATCACATGATGCATCATTACCATAGGGCTCAAATGATGTATACATTACCATATAGATCACATGATGCATACATTACCATAGGGCTCACATGATGCATACATTACCATAGGGCTCACATGATGTATACATTACCATAGGGATCACATGATGCATACATTACCATAGGGCCCATGTGATGTATACATTACCATAGGGCTCACATGATGCATGCATTTCAAAAGTCCTCACATGATGTATACATTATAATAGAGCTCAAATGATGAATACATTTCAATAGGGCTCATATAATGCATACATTACCATAGGGCCCATATAATGTATACATTACAATAGGACATGATGCATATATTACAATAGGGCTCACATGATGTATACTTTACAATAGAGCTCACATGATGTATACATTACCATAGGGCTCATTTGATGTATACATTACAATAGGGATCACATGATGCATACTTTACCATAGGACTCACATGATGCATGCACATGATGCTTTCATTACCATGGGCTCACATGATGCTTTTATTACCATGGGGCTCACATGATGCATACATTACAATAGGGATCGCATAATGCATACATTACCATAGGGTTCACATGAAGTATACGTTACCATAGGTATCACATGATGCATACATTACCATAGGGCTCACATGATGCGTACATTACCATAGGGCTCACATGATGTATACATTACTATAGGGCTCACATGATGCATACCATACCATAGGGCTCACATGATGCGTACATTACCATAGGGCTCACATGATGTATACATTACCATAGGGCTCACATGATGTGTACATTACCATAGGGCTCACATGATGTGTACATTACCATAGGGCTCACATGATGTATTCATTACTATAGGGCTCACATGATGTATACATTACTATAGGGCTCACATGATGTATACATTACAATAGGGCTCACATGATGCATCATTACAATATGGATCACATGATGTATACATTACAATAGGGCTCACATGATATATACTTTACAATAGAGCTCACATGATGTATACATTACCATAGGGCTCACATGATGTATGCATTACAATAGGGATCACATGATGCATACTTTACCATAGGACTCACATGATGCATACATTTACAATAGGGCTCACATGATGCTTTCATTACCATAGGGCTCACATGATGTATGCATTACAATAGGGATCACATGATGCATACATTACCATAGGGTTTACATGAAGTATACGTTACCATAGGTATCACATGATGCATACATTACCATAGGGCTCACATGATGCGTACATTACAATAGGGCTCACATGATGTATACATTACTATAGGGCTCACATGATGTATACATTACAATAGGGCTCACATGATATAGAGGGCAGCCCCTACAAGCGTTGGTGAGGTTTTTTCTCATTCCATCATCTTTATCATCGGGCCCTTAGTCTGATTAGTCTGATGACAGGCATTGGAGTTTGGAGCAGCAGCAAATGCATGTTAGGAACTTCTCCCACTTACTTCCTTCTAGGGTAATCAGAGGCATTATTTGTTCCTACAATGTAATTATATACACTATAATAGGGAATTTGGTGGAACTTTAATAACAATAACTTAAAAGTGTTTAATTAGCATTTTTAATTACAACAATAACTTAATAATCCTAAAGATCCTCATTTTTTGGAAACCAATGAGCTAAGAGAACTAATGAAGAGTTGATTAAGAAAGATGAGCTGCTGGTTTGTCATGTGGTTTGTCTGGGTCTGATAGTTTCGATAAATTGCCTATCCGACCTTTAAAAAAAATAAATGCAGGGAATGAGTTCCTCTTTTATTCTACTCCCCCACCGATGCTTCGAAGTCTCTCATCATTACTGTTTAATCTCAATAAGTGGAGTTAAATATTGACTTATAGGTTTTCAGATAGAGACTTCAATTGCTGCTTTTTAATTTATTTTAAATTGGGTGCTTTATTTTTCATTTAAATATTGTTAATTGCATTTTTAAGTCAGCCTATGGTAATTTGGTCTTTTGTTTAAATTATTTTACTCTATGTTGTATCAATTTATCTAAATTATTAATGTTGGTTACAGATAAAGTGGCATTGTTCTTAAAAAGTAAATTATAATACATTTTTATACATTCCAATGTGAGATTTTAAATTTAACTTACATTTATTTCATATTTATTTGGTAAATAGAAATAACCTATAATGTGAATAGATATTGCATTTTGCAACAAAAGTAATTGTATTTTTTGTTTAAATATTTGAAAATTAGACCTCGAACAAGTACAACTGTGATGAGTATGAATTGATTCTTTATACCTTTACAATATATCAGAATGTATGTGACTGTGGTACCATAATTTCCAATTTATTTACAGACTGAGTGTGATACTGTTGGTCACCATGCAATTTACTATTTAATTTTCCTCAAATGGCTTTTACAGTGACCTTTCAATAGCTTGTGTCTCTAAAAACAAGACTGTGTTATGCTTCACAGCTCTCCTATTTCCACATTGTTAAGAATTTCGTAAAATGTTATAAAAAATTCTATTATATTACATCAAATCAACAGGATTTCTTAGAGAGAAAAAAAAATGTTAGTTGCTACTTTTTGTAAGGTAATCTTCAGAGATTGTTTATAATTTCAAGTACAGGATAAATTACCAATTGTTTTAGATTTATCTAACTTAAGATCTTTCATTAGTTATGGACAATGGAAGTTAAATATCTGCTAAAAACACTGATTGTATCTAGAATAGTTGTTCTATCTGAAGAGTGCCAGACCTTTATAAATAATAAAAATAATATTTAAAGGGACAGTCTACACCAGAATATTTATTGTTTTAAAAGATATCTTTATTGCCCATTCCATAGTTTTGCATAACCAACACAGTTATATAAATACACTTTTTACCTCTGTGATTATCTTGTATCTAAGCCTCTGCAAACTGCCCCCTTATTTCAGTTCTTTTGACAGACTTGCATTGCAGCCAATCAGTGCTGGCTCATAGAAACTCCACGTGCATGAGCACATTGTTATCTATATGAAACACATGAACTAATACCTTCTAATGGTGAAAAACTGTCAAAATGCCCTGAGCTAATAGGCGGCCTTCAGGAGCTTAGAAATTAGCATATGAACCTCCTAGATTTAGCTTTCAACTAAGAATACCAAGAGAACAAAGCAAAATTGGTGATAGAAGTAAATTGGAAAATTGTTTAAAATTACATGCCCTATCTGAATAATGAAAGTTTATTTTGGACTAGACTGTCCCTTTAAAAGAATAATTCTTTAGCAATCAAGGTACCACTAAGCTATACACTCAGTCCCAGAAGTAAATATGTAAGGTCCATGTCAATATATGAATAAAAAGGCAAAATAATATACAGTGCATGCTCTGTATTTTTTAAATGCAAAGGATCATGGAAATTTAAAGGACAGTACAAAATGACCCCTAAGCCTTATAATGGGACAACTTTGTTCTAACTAATCAAGGCTATAATGTTTGTTTTGAATATATCATTATACATAATAATTATTTAGTACTCAGCTAAGATTTAAAGCAAAACTGGAAGAGTTAGTTACTGCATCTGGCCAAATGGGACAAGCCCAGGTACCCTGTCGCAGTCTCTCCCAAAACATGGGTCCCTTATACAGCCAAACAATGCAAGCTCTCAATCAAACAAACTGGTAACAAGTCAAGGGTTCACAGACTTATATAACCCCCCTAGATATATACAAAACATGTTGCAGGGACATGAGATGTGTACCCAGTTCAGTCTGTGAGTGCAGTCCCCTTCTGTGTTTTGTATATGTCTAGGGTGATTACCAAGTCTGTGAACCTTTCACATGTTCCCAGTTTCTTTGATTGAGAGCTTGCATTGTATGGTTGTATTAGTGACCCAGATTTTGGAAGAGACCTTGACTAGGTACCTTGGCTTGTCCCATATGGCCAGATGCAGTAACTAACTCTTCCAGTTTTGCTTTTAATTTTAGCTGAGTACTTGCAAGTGAGTGCTAGACTTCCTCTGTGTGCTGTATTAATTTGTTTTGTAATTTCCCCAATTGGCCTTACACCCAGACTTGTCTGGGGTTAACTGCCTGGGACTCTGGGGATGGTGCAGCTACCTGTAAGTGCAATTGAGCACCCAGGGATATGCATGTTCCAGGGTCATGGAATATCTACCCAGTCCAGTCTGTGAGTGTAGTCCCCTTCCATGATCTGTATATGTCTAAGGTCTGTAAACCCTTGACTTCTTCCCAGTTTGTTTGAATGAGAGCTTGCATTGTATGGCTGTATTAGGGACCCAGGTTTTGGGAGAGACCTTGACGTGGTACCTGGACTTGTCCCATTTGGCCAGATACACAGATGCAGTAACTAACCCTTCTAGTTATATACTATATATATATATATATATATATATATATATATATATATATATATATATATATATATATATATATATATATATACTGTATATATATATATATATATATATATATTTATATATATATATATATATATATATATATATATATAAACAAACAAAAGAAAGAGTCCAGACAAAAAAGCTCAAAGCTAAGTGGGCTTAAATATTTTAAAAGTCTATCTGTATAGCAAGAAAATGGCATAAAAATGACTATGTATGTGGGCCGTAAGGAGGGCTGGGATGGGCGTCTGACACATTTCAGCTTCTATGGAGCCTTAATCATAGACTGTATAGTGCCCTATAGCCCTGCACTAATTAATATAGGCTGATATCACCAGTTATTGGATACTAAGGCCCTCCTATGCCACCAATGAAAACAATCTAAAGGGTACACACCCATCTAGATAGGCTCTATAGTGTGTTATTAACTCATTTAATTAACCTATTTGATTAACCTGCTAACTCTTTAAATGCCTGGACAAGTATATATAACTGTACTGGTGTAGTGGTTTAATGTCTTGAAACCTAAAAACTATTGTAATAGTCTAATCCTATATACCATAACTAAATTTAGATTTGACTAACCACTTGATTGGCCACTTGAAGTTTTAATACACAAAAAGTGATTTTAGGAGCCTAACTATTATATGGCTAATTTGTTTGTTAAGTCATATTGTAGAGGCAGGCTTGAGAATAAGGGAATAAGTGGAATAAAATAAATTAAATAATTAATGGATAAACCTCAGTTATTTCCGTTTTTTCCAATTTTTTTCAATATTTCCAGTTTTTTCAGTTATTCCATTAATGGGACCTAGGTGAAATAGCTTTTTTACCCTGACTACAAGGGAACTAAATATCAAGGGCCACTATGTAAATGGAGATATACACTGATATGACTGAGAATTTAAGAAAAACTTAATTCCATAGTTTTAATCTGATTGTTACCTATTGTGTGATATTAGTGAACAAACATATAGATGGGCACACATGTATATGAATGTACAAACACCCACACGTATTATATAGTGTGAATATCTGTACATACATATTCTCAGAATTTAAACATTTTTACCAATGATTTATCAGATCAGTCTCAATGTTGAGATCTATGGGTTGTCGACTTCCTAAGGTGAAGATCCAAAAGACCTCCTTCTTTTTTTTTTTTAAATATCTTTATTTTTGTGTGCCACATATAGGAGAATGATACATCACATATTCAGTAAACAATAGACATTACAGAGTTTCAAAAAAGGGTGAGAATCGAGAACCTAAAGTGGTCTAGCCTTTACTATCACTTATCAAAAGTCCAGAGATTGTCCATGAGAAATATACCCCCACTGAAGAGTATTGACTGGACCTGTGAAACTTGAATCAATCCCCCCATAAGGCACTTTTTAACAAACATATAGTACAATACAATTAATACAATACAATACAATTCCTGTAACTTAGCCAACTTACCCCAGTTTGGATGCTCCACCTCTACTCCCTACATTCATAGCCTCCTTTTTAGTCCCATTTCCACTCTCCTCTGAGATTTGCCTCTAATATATTATCTGTGTTCTTGAACGGTGCTATAACCATCTTACACAGTAGGATTGGGAGTGTGTGAAGGAAGGGTTCCCATTTTGTGATAAATTACTTCACTCTCTTTACGATATCACCCAGCCCATCTGCCTGTTCAATAAACATTTGATTTAGCATTGTCTGCTTCAATTGTGACACAGTAGGTGGGTCATGTTTCAACCAGTTTTGGAATATCAGGCGTCTTGCTACCAACACTATATTGGACATGATTAATCTGGAAGTTCTCGGTATATCCCCAAGATATAGTAGTATGATGTTTCTAAATGTAAGTTCCCTAGTATGTAGGCTCATGCACCTATTTGCCCAGTAAGTTGTCATTTTCCAAAATTTAACTAGCTTGGGGCAGTTCCATGTCATATGTTTGATGTCTGCCTCTTCTTTCCCGCACTTTGGGCATTTATTGTCCCTGTTTGTTTTCCATTTCTGGTATTTCTTGGGCGTTATGTAACTATCATGTAAGAGTTTAAAGTGTGACTCCCTCACTTCCGACGAAAGAGTGGCTCGCTTGACTCTAAGTATGCTCTCTTCTATCTCCCTATCGGAAACTTCCTCATCCAGCAAGGATCTCCAGATCTCAGCTATTCTATTCAAGCATAATGTGCTTGTTGCTTTGTTCAAGGTTCGGTAGAGTGGGGATATGGATGTGTTGCCCTGTTCTGCTAGTTGTATAATGTGCACAATCTGCGACTGATCTGTTCCCTTGTTCTCCCTACGCAGTGCTATGTGGTAAGACCTGGCCTGCAGATAAGCATAGTGGTGTGTTCTTGGAAGCCCGAATAGCTGCCTCAGTTCCTCAAATGGTTGCATGTGTTCCCCCCCTATCTGTAGGGTCTGGCCCACCGTGCGTAATCCAAGCCTTCTCCAGTGGCTGAAGGCTTCTGATGTTAGACCCGCCGGGAATTCGGGGTCCCCCCCCCATGGTAAGTAAGATATTACTCTATTTCCCCCCCCCCCAGGTGTTTGCAGGTCAGTCTCCAGGCTCTCGCTGGGTGGTTCAGTAAGTCAATGTCCATCAGGTATTTAGTCGCTTGCGAGTGTGTAATATGTGGTATCATTTCTAATGTCCAAGGTTTTATCAGTGTGTTTTCTAGTTTAATGTTTGTGAATGTACCTTGCCCTGTCATCCAATCTATGACAAATTTGCACTGGGCCGCCCAATTGTAAAATTCAAAATTGGGCAGCGCTAGTCCCCCCATTTCACGTGTTGCTGTGAGTTTCGAGTAGCTGACCCTATGCTTTTTATTGTTCCAGACAAACTGAAGGACCGTCTGAGTCACTTCTCGTAAATCTGTCTTTTTGAGCAGATAGGGTAAAGTCTGAAAGAAAGTAACTTTGGAAAGTAGACCATTTTTATGAGGCCCACTCTGCCCGAGGTAGACAAGGGGAGTGGAGACCATGTTTTAAGCAGATTTTTCAACTGTCCTAGTAAGGGGCCGTAATTTATTGAATACCACTTTCGTGGGTCTGCATTGAGATTTATACCTAGATATTTAAAGTTCCCTTCCACTACTTTAAAATCAAACTGTGGAATTTGTCTATCTCCTTTGGATAACAACCAAACTAGTTCAGTTTTGTCTGTGTTAATCGTGTAACCTAAGATCTTACCAAAGTCTGTCACTAACTTCATTAGTCGGGGAATGTTACTGCGTGGGTTTTGTAAAAATAAAACCATATCGTCTGCAAATAATGAGATGTGTGAACGCGTCTCACCTATCTGCATTTCCTCTAATTGTTCCCTGATTGCCCACGCTAGGGGTTCAATCGCAATGTCAAAGAGGAGGGGAGACAGGGGGCAACCCTGCCTCGTACCCCTGTGTAACATAAAGGGCTGTGTGGCCATCCCGTTTACAAGAATCGATGCCTGGGGGATCCTATATAGATTGGACACTGCTTTTACAAATGAACCTTCTATTCCCATCTTCCCCAGAGTATAAAAGAGATGATCCCACAGAACCTTATCGAAGGCTTTTTCAGCATCGATTAGTAGTAGGGCTGCTTCTTTGTGGCTTTCTCTCTTCCCTTTATCCCGTGAGATCTGACAATAGTACTGAATGACTGTTTGGACTCTCCTAATGTTAAGGACTGATGATCTCCCCTTGACAAAGCCTGTCTGGTCGCTGTGGATGAGCGATGGCAAGACTCTTGCCAATCTATTGGCAAGGACTTTTGTCAAGATCTTGTAGTCCTGGTTTAACAGGGAGATAGGGTGGTAAGACTGTGTGAGAAGGGGGTCACGTCCTTCTTTTGGTATGATACTAATGTGTGCTTCTGCAAACCTAACAGAGGGGACCACTGTGTCCTCCATCAATCCATTAAACAACTTCGCCAGAGCCTCTGCTATGTCTGGTCCCATAATTTTGTAGAACTCCGCCGGTAGTCCATCAGGGCCCGGGGATTTCTCTAGCTTTAAATCTTTGATTGTGGCCACTATTTCCTCTGGGGTGATGGGGGAGTTGATTTCACCAAGTTTGTTCTGTTCTAGCTTTGGTAGCTGGATATGAGTCCAAAAACTGTCCCTATCCGAGTCATGTATGTGCTGCGCGGAATAAAGATCTTTATAGAAACTAGTGAAGGCCTCCTGGATGTCAGTCTCTTTGTTAAGTATCACGTCTCCCCGTCTTATTGCTAAAACTGAGCTCCGTTTCTTAGTTAGTTTAGTGACTCTGGCTAATAACTTCCCAGTTTTATTTCCAAATCTATAGTATCTGGCTTGCGTTTTGGCGTGGGCCTTATTGGATTGTTGTATTATGTAGTTGTCTCTAAGTGTTTTGGCCTCTTTCTATTTATGTAAGTTTACGGTATTGGGGTTTCTGAGGTATTTGTTTCTCGCATTTAATAGGCGTGTCGGAAGCTGTTCTGTTTTTTGTTTGCTTTGTCTTCTAATGGATGTGGCGTAGGCCGAGATAGTCCCTCTCAATACAGCCTTGGCCGCCTCCCAAAATAGGAGGGGGTCTTCAACATGAGCCCTATTAAGATTCACATAGGTGTGCCATTCCCCCAGAATATGTCTATAAAAGTTTGGATCCCTATATAGATAAGATGGGAAGACCCATTTGTTGGTTTTGCGGGCAGAGCTTTCTACGTGGACTTTTACTGTTATAGGGGCATGGTCCGAGATTGTTATAGGGTCTATGGCTGCTTCCACCACTCTCGGGCATAAGCTTGAAGAAATTAAGAAATAATCTAGTCTTGAAAGGGTATCTTTTGATATGGACATGCATGTGTATTCCCTGTTTTCCGGGTATTTGGCCCTCCACACATCTTGCAAGTTCAATGACCTCGCTAGTGTGCGTATCATCAGTGATTCCTTTTTGGAGTTCAATACTCTTTTGGACGAGGGGGTGTTTTTGTCAGGGTTAGCAAATCTATCAGCAGGGACCTGTGGGGCCATATTAAAGTCCCCTCCAATAATAAGAGGAGAAGTGGTAAAGTTCATGATTTCTGTGTGCAATGTCCTCAAGAATAGTTGTTTTTGGGTCTGTGGTCCATAGATTCCGACCAGTGTAAAAGTCAGCCCACCAACTTCTAGCTGTATCATAATGTACCTTCCTTCCTGATCTGTTCGTGTTTTGCAAATGGTGTATTGTAGATTTTTCCTAAATAGTATTGCCACTCCCCTAGCTCTCCTCTGCTCATATGGTGTGTAGATAACCTCCCCCACCCAGCTCTGTTTCAATTTTTGATGTTCTAGCTGCGAGAGGTGTGTCTCTTCCAGGATGGCAATGTCAGTTTTTCTGGAGTGTAGATAACGTAGTATTGATTTACGCTTCTGTGGGGAGGTGATGCCTCCTACGTTCCAACTCACTACAGATAAATGACTATTCAGCATAGTGTCGTTTTTTATGTGTTTGAAGTGTTAATGTGTATGATGTTGTAGAGTGCTGGGTTGTGATAGCATTGAAATACCTTGGAAGTCTCGTGGGTTTTATGGGCGTGCTTTGTCGGCTACAACTAACTTTTCCCTTCGCTGGGCCTTCGGGAGAGAGGTGGGCATCCTGTTGGCTGGATGAAAAAACATTTAGTAAACAATGAAAATAACAAATATGAACAAACATCATAACTTAATCAGATAAACAAACTAATCTTATTTCTTCTCTACACCTTGCTGCTGTTTATATTATGGTTGTTTTTTTGTGTGTATAGTACGCCCCCCCCCCCTAAGAACTAGATTTCATGGCTAAAGTTCTATAAAGCTGCAGTACTAAGAGAACCAGGCTGCAGTGTATTGCTTCCTTTTTCCCCCTTCGGGCAGTGTCTGGCTAAAGGATGGACCTTTACTAAGTGATAGCAGCTAGGGAACATTCCCCCCAGCTAAAGAGTAAAGTTGCCCCCCCAGGTTTTTGAGGTGCCTGTATCAATAGGGTGCTAACTCTTCTTTCTCCATGATCTGTTTCGGAGTATCTCTTTAAAGGGGGGGTTAACTAGATTGCTTTTAGGTGCCTGTCCCCCAACCTATGCTTAATGGAGCCTTTTACCTCATGAGTAATATAAAGACAGACCTCCCCACAGATACAGCTAGTGTAATCTGACCTAGAGTATTTGTTTAGAGCGACAGGTCAGCTAAAGCATGTTCCAGTAAATGTTTCAAGCATAACAGTAGCAGAGTCTATTAACGTTTCACAAATACAAACCCAATCTAAGCAAGATTTAATATACAACACTTGGACCTTTGAGGGTTTATTCCCTTCCTTATCCCACAGCATGCGGGAGAGAACAAATGTCCCGAGTTCTGTAATTGTATCCTAGGACTGAACTTCTCTCCTTCAGGTGTCTCCGGCTGTGAGTTCTTGCTCCTGCCTCAGATATTTCTGGAGGTGCCTGGGATCATCAAAGAATTTAACTCCTTGTTGGGTCTGGAGTCTGAGTTTCGCTGGGAACAACAACGAGAAGGCACGGCCAGCCTCCATAAATGATTTGCAATATGGTGAGAATTCCCTTCTTCTCCTGGAGATTTCCGCAGAATAATCTTGGAAGATCAGGATTTTTTTCCCTTCAAAGGTTAAGGGAGAGTGCTGGCGGTATGCTCTAAGAAGTAGGATCTTATCTTTAAAGTTGAGGTATCGGATCATTACTTGGCGGGGCCCTCTCGTGTTTTTCTGATCCTGATTGATGTTACCCACTCTATGGGCTCTTTCTACAACACACGGTATGTCTTCAGGTTTCAATTGTAGCAGAGTAGGTAAGGTTCGTTCAGCAAATTCAATTAAATCTGTACTGGGCACCGATTCTGGCAAGCCAACAATGCGCAGATTGTTGCGCCGTGAGCGGTTTTCCAGGTCATCGACCTTGTCAAGTAATGTTTTGTTTTGGGCTTCCAGTGCAGCTATCTTTGTAGAGCTTTCTCTTTGTAGGATTTCTCCATCACCTACCCTCTGCTCAACATGTTGTAGTCTGGAAGAGAAGGTCTTAAAGTCAGATGACAATGAGTCCATCCCCGTCTGTAACTGCTCTATTTTGGGGAGGAACAGAGCAGAGATCTGGGCAACAATTGGGTGGGTATCTGTCAGGGTCTCCTCTGCAAGATCTGTAGCCATGCTTTCTTTTTCTGCAGCGTGTACTTCCACTGCAGCCGTGGTTTTCCTTTCTTGGTTCTTTTGTCTATTTGACATGGTGCAGGTGGTTTTAACTAAAGTAGAGTAGTATTTCTGCATACACTTTTCAGAGAATATGTCTCCACTTCCAGTAAACAAAAACAGGAACAAAAGGAGAGATTGAGGTCTTGTATTCTTGATGGTATGTACATATAGTCACGTTCTCATGAATTAATCATTGGAGCATTTATCTAGCGAGTATATGTTTGCAGTTTGTAAGGGGGCTCCACGTACTGTGTAGTTACTTTTTCATGTTTGGTTCTCAATTAGCATCTCCCCTCTCTGCAGAGGTCTCAGACAGTGTCCGCATTTCTTAGCCAGCCTTTAGTGGAGCTGTATGCCTGGAGATAGTCCGGGAAGGGTATCAGCACCGTACTTAATGTTTGCAAAGACTTTGTTTATTGATCGTTGTAGCAGTCTGTGCATTGAAAGTCACGTGTGGCTGCGGCTAAGGACAGTGTTAAGTTGCGTAGTGTCTTTTCAGTCAAATAAAACTAATAATGATGTCTAAGGGTTCTCTTCATGTGCCCCACAGCAATTGTTACTGGGTTGTAAATCAGTACTTGTATGGCCCTTCTGTTACTAGTGTTCGAGACGTTACACAGGATTAATGAAAATCAAGATGGCGGCCGCAGCTCCACCATGCGACTCACCAACTGTGGTTCTCCCTGTGTGCTGCCGACTCCTACCTTCGAGTACTTTAACCCCTCAGACCGGCTACACCAGGGGTGACCTCTCTCCTTCTTCTCTCCGCTATGCAGTATATTAGCCTCTCTGTTCGCCGTTTCTGTTGTCCGGCTTCTGGGTGAATTATTTCTTTTTCCTTCTGGTGAGGGAGCGGTTCTAATTTGCTCTTAATACATCGAGTCCGGGCAGGTATAGAGGGTTTCCCTGCCAAGGTTTTGCAGCTTTTTGGCCAGGTTAATGTGGAAAGGCTTGGACTGTGAGCTGAGAAATTACGGAGCTCACCAGTCTTGCGTCTTCCCTCAGCGGCCGCCCACCGGATGTCCCAAAAGACCTCCTTCTTAAAGAGGTCCTTAGATCTATCTCCTCCTCTCAGTTTCTTATGGATCTGATCTATGACCATCCAAGAAAAAACACTCACATCCTTACAGTGTTCCTCAACAAAATGTTTGGAAGCACCAGTAGTCACATTGCCATGCTCAATATCATTGAGGTGTGCTTCGTATCCTCTACCTGACCTCACGAGAAGTGCACCCTACATACTGTTTCTCACATGATGAACATGTGATCATATAAATAACAAAAATGTACCTACAGTTAGTGCATTGAAGGTGCGAGTATACTTTTTGTGTTGTCAGTGATTGGAACACCTTACCTGTGGCAACATAGCCACAGGCTTTGCAGGTACTATTACCACACTTGTAGTGTCCCTTCTGTGACAACCAACTACTCTGCGGTTTGGGTTTTCTGAGCATTGAGGGAGACACTTGATTCCCAATAGTTGTATTTCGTCTTGCAATGCAAAAACAACCATCCTTTATATCATCTTTCAGGTTATCATCAGCCAAAAGGATTGGTAGATTTTTGCGTAAAATTTTGCATATTGAGTAATATTGGGAACTATAGGTCAACACAAAGGTGGGTTTTTGTCTCACCTTCTTCGACCTATTCCCATCCTCAAGTAGGGACACTCTGTCTCTTTGGCTGACATCTTTTAATGCTTTGCGCACCACTCCACTATCATACCCCCGTGCTAGAAATTTTTCGGTCAACTTTTCGCATTCTTGCAAAAAGCTATCATCTTCCGAGCAATTTCTTCGTAATCTTAGAAATTGTCCTTTTGCTATCCCATAGCTGGTATGTGGAGAATGACTGCTTCTTGCATGTAGGAAAGTATTTGATGATTTGGGTTTTACATACAGTGATGTGCTTACCCTATTCTCTTCTGGGAGTCCTGTCAAAATTACATCTAAGTAAGGAATCTCAATTCTCTCAAAGGAGGATGTAAATCTCAGTCGACATCATTGCCATTTAAATAGTTGACAAAGAGTTCACTGTCAACCGGTGTGCCGGAAAAAACAACCAGAAGATCATAACAACATAAAAGTGGGTAGAAAAAAAAAGAGTCTGGTATATCTTATTATACTTTACTTTTGGCTTACAAATTTGGACATAAAATTGCTTAATCCATTCACATCGATCTATATTAACATGGATCCTCTAATTTGATTTATTATTTTAAAAGCGGGAATGTAAATCTTAGCAGCCAGCCCATTTTAGGTTCAGCACCATGGATAGTGCTTGCTTATTGGAGGCTGACATTTACCCACCAATAAGCAAGCATAACCCAGGTTCACAACCAAAAATGGAATGGCTCCTATGCATCACATTCCTGCTTTTAAAATAAAGATAGCAAGAGAACGAAGACAAATTAATAAAAGGAGTAAATTAGAAAGTTGATTAAAATTGCATGCTCTCTACGATTCATTACATCAACATATAGAATAGACAATTCCTTTAGAGTGACATTCACAAATATTGGTATTGAATTTATCTATATTAATCATTACAATGTTTTGATGAAAAAATACTGTGATGGAAATCACATCATTCACTCTTGAACTATATATATATATATATAAGCGAATTCTAACAGCACAATTATGACATAGTTTAAAATATCTCTTATGTCTTGCATTGTGATCAATATGTGTTGTGTCAGAAACCAGATTACTGTACATTGCCCAAATGTATATATGTGCCACAGTGCTCTAGTCTTCACATTTCAAAATATATTATTTCTAATAGTTTAGAATAATGCTATTTTGGAATACCAAATATGTATATTTAAAGTTGATGTACAAATTGTGTTACATAATATTTATTTATATCATTAATAGATCTAGTTATTGTGACAGACTCGGAGGGATCCAGCACTGACACAGACCTGCCCTTGCAGGCTTCTGGTAAGTCCATTGACTCATTCATATGTCATTAAGGTGTATTTTTCCAAAATATTCTGATTATGATGAAGCATTCCATTTAAATAAAACTTACTATGTATTCCACTAATTATATATATTTTAATTATTTTTTATTTTAATATTAAGATCTCAAAGCTTCTTAGTCTATACCTTTGTACTTCAGAACATGGCTAGCACATGTTGATATTTTGTATAAATGTAGACAACAATCATCAAGCGATACACATATGGGAACTATTTAATATTCCATGTACTATGCTTTTTTCCTGATTTTCAAAATACAATCACATTTAATTAATAATTATCGATAATTATATTTTATTTCATTTGAATGCTCCATCAAAATTATGACATTCCTAATTTTGGTTCACTATCTCTTTAATGCAACATTGATGTGTGTCCTTGAGCACCAGTAACACATGTTATAATATTTGTTTTTAACGTAAACACAACATATTATGTTTTGCAGAGATTGATGTTATATGTGTGATGGAGGAGGAAGTGGCTCCCTCGGAGTCTGATGGTATGTCAAATATATATAGCATGTATCTAACATGTATTATTGTTTACAAATCATACTCTTGAAGAAAAATAAAGTCTACAGCTTTGTCGCTTTAAAATATATTATTCCATTATTTTTAAAATACACTACTGCCCCCTTTCTATATCATGCAGCATGAACATATGTTTTTATTTATTTTCCTATTTATGTATGAATTGTCATGAATGACATCATGATGTCACATGCATATTACATCCAAACCCCCAATAATCATCTTATGATTGTACAGACAGTCATTGCTATTCATCTGAGTGCCTAGATGCAGACCAAGGGCTCGATCCGATAAAAATCGTCGCCCGCAAAAGCTGGCGACGCCAATATTTGCACTGGTTTGGTATCACATATACGGCGTAACCTAGAAGTTACGCGCGTATATTTCTGCCGTCGACCGTAGTTTTTTGGGCCATAGGCAGGTATACCAAACCAGCGCAGTTTGGTATCCAATATACAGCGTAAGGACTTACGTGACGAAAATGGAGAAATCTTACTCCATTTTCACCTCGCCACAAAAAGCAGCCGTAAGAAGCCTTACGCTGACTATTGGAGCCCCGTAACTCCCTAAACTAGCTACAAAATAAACCTAACACCTAACGCATGCGCAATGTCTATCTACCTGTCAACCGCGATCTGCTAAATAAAACCTAACACCTAACGCATGCGCAATGTCTATCTACCTGTCAACCGCGATCCCCCGCCGCAATCCCTAATAAAGTATTTAACCCCTAAACCGTCACCATCTACATAAACTAACCCCCTACTGTGAGCCCCTAAAACCGCCGCCATCTACCTGATCTATCCCCTAATGTGAACCCCTTACACCACCGCCATCTACCTTATCTATCCCCTAATCTGACCCCTTACACCGCCGCCACCTATATAAAAATTATTAACCCCATAATCTAATCCCCCTATACCGCCGCCAGCTATATTAATATTATTAACCCCTAATCTAATCCCCCTAAAATAATTATCTCTATTACCAGCCCTTAAAAGGGCCTTTTGCGGGGCTTTGCCCCAAAGTAAACAGCTCTTTTGCCCTATAACCTGCCCTCCCTACACCGCCGCCATCTATATTAATAGTATTAACCCCTAATGTAAGACCCTTACACCGCCGCCTTCTATATTAAAATTATTAACCCCTAATTTAATCTACCTACCCTGCCGCCAGCTATATTATCTATATTAACCCTAAGTATATTATAGTTAATATAGTTATTACATTATATATATTAACTATATTAACCCTAATTATATTAGGGTTAATATAGTTAATATAGTTACTATAGTATTTATATTAACTATATTGGCTAAACCAATCAGCCAATCAGATTGAGCTTGCATTCTATTGGCTGATCGGAACAGCCAGTAGAATGCGAGCTCATATCTGATTGGCTGATTGGTTTAGCCAATCAGATTGAACTTGAATCTGATTGGCTGATTCAATCAGCCAATCAGATTTTTCTACCTTAATTCCGATTGGCTGATAGAATCCTATCAGCCAATCGGAATTCGACGGACCCCATCTTGGATGACGTCATTTAAAGGAACCTCATTCGTCGTTCAGTCGTCGGCTGGGATGGATGCTCCGCTTCGGTAGAGCGAAGAAAGAAGATTGAAGATGCCGCTTGATGGAAGATGCTGCCGGATAGAAGAAGACTTTGCTGCCGCTTGGATAAAAACATCGCCGGGATGAAGACTTCTTCTTTGCCGCTTGGATAGACATCACCCGGATCGGATGAGGAGTTCGGCCCGGTGTGGTGAAGATAAGGTAGGGAGATCTTCAGGGGGGTAGTGTTAGGTTTATTTAAGGGGGGTTTGGGTTAGATTAGGGGTATGTGGGTGGTGGGTTGTAATGTTGGGGGGTGGTATTGTGTTTTTTTTTCAGGCAAAAGAGCAGTTTTCTTTGGGGCATGCCCCGCAAAAAGCCCTTTTAAGGGCTGGTAAGGTAAAAGAGCTTTGAACTTTTTTTAATTTAGAATAGGGTAGGGAATTTTTTTTATTTTGGGGGGCTTTATTATTTTATTAGGGGGCTTAGAATAGGTGTAATTAGCTTAAAAATCTTGTAATTTTTTTTATTTTTTGTAATTTAGTGGTTTTTTTTTTTTTGTAATTTAGTTTAGTTTATTTAATTGTATTTTTAGATAGATATTTGTAGTTTATTTAATTTATTGATAGTGTAAGTGTATTTGTAACTTAGGTTAGGATTTATTTTACAGGTAATTGGGTAATTATTTTAACTAGGTAGCTATTAAATAGTTAATAACTATTTAATAGCTAATATACCTAGTTAAAATAATTAACAATTTACCTGTAAAATAAATATAAACCCTAACATAGCTACAATGTAATTATTAATTATATTGTAGCTATCTTAGGGTTTATTTTATAGGTAAGTATTTAGATTTAAATAGGAATATTTTAATTAATAATATTAATATTAGATTTATCTTAATAAGAGTTTAGTTAGGGATGTTAGAGTTAGATAGGGTTATTATACTTAAAATATATATATATATATATATATATATATATATATATATATATATATATATATATATATATATATATATATAATATAATAACGATATTAACTATATTAACCCTAATATAATTAGGGGGAATATAGTTAATATATATAATATAATAACTATATTAACTATATTAACCCTAATATAATTTGGGTTAATATAGTTAATATAGCTGGCGGCGGTGTAGGGGGATTAGATTAGGGGTTAATACATTTATTATAGGTGGCCGCGGTGTAGGGGGATGTAGATTGTAGGCAAAAGAGCAGTTTACTTTGTGACAAAGCCCCGCCAAAAGCCCTTTTAAGGACTGGCAAAAGAGCTGTTACTTTGGGGCAATGCCACGCAAAAAGCCCTTTTCAGGGCTATTTGTAGGGTTAGACTTAGGTTTAGTGGTAGGGATAGTTTAGTATTTTAGGGGTTAAATAATTTAATATAGATGGCGGAGGGGTAGGGGGATTAAATTAGGGGTTAATAATTTTAAAATAGATGGCGGCGGGGTAGAGGCTCACTTTAGGGGGTAGGTAAGGTAGATGTCAGCGGGGTAGGGGCTCAATTTAGGGGTTATAGATTGAATATAGCTGGTGGCGGGGTCCGGGAGCGGCGGTTTAGGGGTTAATACATATTTTATTGTTAGGATAGTGAGGGGGGATAGCGGATAGAGGGTTAGACGTGTCGGGCTATGTTAGGGAGCCGTGTTAGACAGTGCGGGTGATTTCATACTTTAGTCAGGTTTTGTAGGCGCCGGCAGTTTCTAACATGGCGTAAGTCACTGGCGACGCGCAGATTTCTGGACATCGCTGTTTTATCCGACTTACGGCACTTCCCTCGCTTGCGCCGCAAACTACGCCGTATATCGGATCGCTCCCCATCTCATTAGGTCATCACTGTTCTGAGCTTCTCAGCCACTTCTAAGTATACATAAAACATAATCGTTTGGTACTTATTTGATGTAATTTCATGATGTATTATATGTAAAGGGATTTGCAAATGATTTATGTGTAGAGTGTCCATTTCACTCAAACAAACATTAATATTCCTCTAACCTAGAAAATGCAATTCTGAATGTGTCTATTAATATTGGGATGACATACATTTAATCCTAATGTAAAAGAGATATTCACAAAACATACTCTGTAAATGTAATGTCAGATAGATACCATTCTATTCTTAATCTTTAATAGGAACTGTAGTATCTACCGTGTATAGATTCTGAATAGAAAAAATTGATTGAACCATCAAGCTTAAAATAATTCTATTAAGATTACAATGGCAATCATCTTAATCTATATGTTAACCTTGTTTCAAAGGCTATGTGGAGTGGCCATTTAGAGTTGAACATATTACACACTCCCATATTATCCAATTGTTGGAGTCTCCAAAATCAATCCACAGGCATGTGTCTAAAAGAATTCTATGGTGTTACAATCTCAAATGCATACATGCATACTGATATATTATCAAAAAGAGAAATATCATATTATAAAATCATAAAGATTAGCACATAATGTTGACTTTTAAAAATATGTTTTATAATGTATTGATCAAACGTTCCATAAAAAATAACAATGAACAATCAGAGTTGCAAGGATCAATTGAATATTATTATTAATTATACTTGATTCAAATCAATCAATACCTTTACACATAGTCATTATTGTGACTTTCTATTAATATTTTTTAAGAACAACAATACAGATTTTAAATGATGGTGAATATTGATTTCTCTCAAGATAATAACATATTTTCATATAATACATGTATTTATAAAATTGTATTATATATTTCAGATAGACCTTCCACTTCTGGTCATCAGCCTCCCATCCCTTCCCATCCTGACCCCTCTCCCGGCCCTTTCCATCCTGACCTCTCTCCCACCCCTTCCTGCCCTGACCCCTCTCCTGGCCCTTCCCGTCCTGACCCCTCTCCTGGACCTTCCCGTCCTAACCCCTCTCCTGGCCCTTCCCACCCTGACTCCTTACCTGCCCCTTCCCAAAAATAAATCCCTGCCCTCCTTCGCCACTCTCCCCGTTTTACCTGTCCTGCTTCTATCCCACCTGCACAGCCACCAAATCCCCCATCCCATGACTCCCCAGCTGTGCAGGCTCCACCAGAGCAGGATCCCAATCCCCCACCTCGCCACATCCCTCCCCTCACCCCATCCCTCCCCAACAACACATTTCCCCTAATCCTCACCTTCAATGTCCTGGGTGTCGGATTGTCCTTCCCAGCCACCAATGTAAGTATCATTACAAATCAACCTTAGAACATACATTCTTAAAGGGACATTATACTGATCTAATTATACATAAATTGATTTAGAATTGAAAATGTTTTTTATACACCTTTTCTTTATTTTTTATTTATGTAAATGCTTCTGATCTTCAGTTTTGGAAATCAACATCCACATTTTCTAATTTCTAAATGGTATTGCCGAGATGTTGGATATTATCTATATATGCCAATATTTTGGATTTGGTATCACCGCCCTTTTCACAGTGTGTCATAAACCAAAGAATTTTTTTTCCAAGATTGATAGGGTTTTGATTTTTCTTAATATCTCAAAGGTTTATCTCTGAAGAACATATTTAATGTGTAAATCTTCTTCTCTATAGCATATTTTATTATAATAATGATTTGTATTTTAATTAGTACAATGTCTATTTGCTCTCATTTTATTATATTCTTTAATTATTATTAATTTGTATTATTTATTTTTGTTTAGGTTGTGACATGGTTAACGCTAGAGGCTCTAGCAAGTTCCAATCAGTTGCTGGGAAGGATGCATGAGACCATGTGTATCCAGCTGTGGCTTCATTGCTTGACTCTAGAACGAATAATGTGTTTAGAGGCATTACATGAAGCAGCAGCTGGAGATGCGCAGGATGATGAAGGTGATGTTGATGCCCCATAAGTGGAGGATCCGGAGATGGCCCGAGGGAGAACTAATAAATCCTCCATCCACATGTTGTTCTTATTTTATTTAATGTGTTGCCATTTGGCCTATTTTGTGTTTCTTGTTGTGCCTGTTGCACTATTTAACCTTGTCAGATTTTTAGTAAGGGGCCATGTTGGCCTTTATTTGCCCTTGTCAACTAACTCCAAGGACTGTTATGCACTATGTCACCTTGTCAGATATCTCCAAAGGGGCTGTGTTGGCCTTTGTTTGCCCCTGTCAACGCCTTCCAAGGACTGTGATGCACTATGTCACCGTGTCAGATGTCTCCAAAGGGGCTGTGTTGGCCTTTGTTTGCCCTTGTCAACTCCCTCCAAGGACTATGATGCACTATGTCACCTTGTCAGATGGCTCCAAAGGGGCTGTGTTGCCCTTTGTTTGCCCTTGTCAACTCCCTCCAAGGACTGTGACACACTATGTCACCTTGTCAGATGGCTCCAAAGGGGCTGTTATTTTATTTCTGTTTTATGACATTCATATTTATCATAATAAAAAGAATGTCATGAAGAGGTTTCTTTTTCTTATTTATTTATTAAGGCCATTTCTACTAAAAGATCTTTTATGTTGATAATCCTTAAGTGATGCTGACCACAAATCTTAATTTATGGATATGCATTCCTAATGTACATTTTATTATAATTTATTTTGACATCAACATACACATATAATGTATTTAATACAGACTATTATCTGAATGTTGGCAATACATATATTCCAATTTTCCTAACATCTTATTGTAGTAGTATAAATAAAAGTCACTGTGTGTAATGCGCACATTTTAGATGATTAATCTCTTTTATTTCTGAATATATGTAATTTTCCAACGATATATTGCTATAGGTAACATAGGCCTAGATTTAGAGTTTTGTTGGTAACGACCCGCGTAGCTAACGCTGGCTTTTTTCTGGCCGCACCTTTTAAATACCTCTGGTATTGAGAGTTCACAGAATGGCTGCGTTAGGCTCCAAAAAGGGAGCATACAGGCATATTTAACGCCACTGCAACTCTCGATACCAGAGTTGCTTACGGAAGCAGCCAGCTTAAAAAATGTGCTTGTGCACGATTCCCCCATAGAAAACAATGGGGCTGTTTGAGCTGAAAAAAAACCTAACACCTTAAAAAAAGCCGCGTTCAGATCCTAACGCAGCCCCATTGTTTGCTATGGGGAAACACTTCCTACGTCTGCACCTAACACTCTAACATGTACCCCGAGTCTAAACACCCCTAACCTTACACTTATTAACCCCTAATCTGCCGCCCCCGCTATCGCTGACCCCTGCATATTATTATTAACCCCTAATCTGCCGCTCTGTAAACCGCCGCTACTTACATTATCCCTATGTACCCCTAATCTGCTGCCCTAACATCGCCGACCCCTATATTATATTTATTAACCCCTAATCTGCCCCCCACAACGTCGCCTCCACCTGCCTACACTTATTAACCACTAATCTGCCGAGCGGACCGCACCGCTATTATAATAAAGTTATTAACCCCTAATCCGCCTCACTAACCCTATAATATATAGTATTAACCCCTAATCTGCCCTCCCTAACATCGCCGACACCTAACTTCAAACATTAACCCCTAATCTGCCGACTGGAGCTCACCCCTATTCTAATAAATGTATTAACCCCTAAAGCTAAGTCTAACCCTAACACTAACACCCCCCTAAGTTAAATATAATTTAAATCTAACGAAATTAATTAACTCTTATTAAATACATTATTTCTATTTAAAGCTAAATACTTACCTGTAAAATAAATCCTAATATAGCTACAATATAAATTATAACTATATTATAGCTATTTTAGGATTTATATTTATTTTACAGGTAACTTTGTATTTATTTTAACCAGGTACAATAGCTATTAAATAGTTAAGAACTATTTAATAGCTAAAATAGTTAAAATAATTACAAATTTACCTGTAAAATAAATCCTAACCTAAGTTACAATTAAACCTAACACTACACTATCAATAAATTAATTAAATACAATACCTACAATTATCTACAATTAAACCTAACACTACACTATCAATAAATGAATTAAATACAATGCCTACAAATAAATACAATTCCGATCAGCCAATAGAATGCAAGCTCAATCTGATTGGCTGATCGGATCAGCCAATCAGATTGAACTTGATTCTGATTGGCTGATTCCATCAGCCAATCAGAATTTTCCTACCTTAATTCCGATTGGCTGATAGAATCCTATCAGCCAATCGGAATTCGAGGGACGCCATCTTGGATGACGTCCCTTAAAGGAACCATCATTCTTCAGTTGGACGTCGTCGGAAGAAGATGGGTCCGTGCTGGAGGTGTTCACGATGGAGCCGGTCCTCATCGGATGAAGATAGAAGATGCCGCTTGGAAGAAGATGGTTGCCGGTCTGGATCTACTCTTCTTCCCGGATAGGATGAAGACTTTGGACCCTCTTCTGGACTTCTTCAGCTGTCGGATGATGGATGTCTAGCCCCCGCTTGGGTTGGATGTAGATATCGGAGCCAGGACGGATTGGTGTGATACCCGGTGAGGTGAAGACAAGGTAGGAAGATCTTCAGGGGCTTAGTGTTAGGTTTATTTAAGGGGGGTTTGGGTTAGATTAGGGGTATGTGGGTGGTGGGTTGTAATGTTGGGGGGGTATTGTATGTGGGTTTTTTTTACAGGCAAAAGAGCTGAGTTCTTTGGGGCATGCCCCGCAAAGGGCCCTTTTCAGGGCTGGTAAGGTAAAAGAGCTTTGAACTTTTTTAATTTAGAATAGGGTAGGGCATTTTTTTATTTTGGGGGGCTTTGTTCTTTTTTTAGAGGGCTTAGAGTAGGTGTAATTGTTTAAAATTGTTGTAATATTTTTCTAATGTTTGTAAATATTTTTTTATTTTTTTGTAACTTAGTTCTTTTTTATTTTTTGTACTTTAGTTAGTTTATTTCATTGTATTTATTTGTAGGTATTGTATTTAATTAATTTATTGATAGTGTAGTGTTAGGTTTAATTGTAACTTAGGTTAGGATTTATTTTACAGGTAATTTTGTAATTATTTTAACTAGGTAACTATTAAATAGTTATTAACTATTTAATAGCTATTGTACCTGGTTAAAATAATTGCAAAGTTGCCTGTAAAATAAATATTAATCCTAAAATAGCTACAATATAATTATAATTTATATTGTAGCTATATTAGGGTTTATTTTACAGGTCAGTATTTAGCTATAAATAGGAATAATTTATTTAATAAGAGTTAATTTATTTCGTTAGATTTAAATTATATTTAACTTAGGGGGGTGTTAGGGTAAGGGTTAGACTTAGCTTTAGGGGTTAATACATTTATTATAGTAGCAGTGAGATCCGGTCGGCAGATTAGGGGTAAATAATTGTAGTTAGGTGGAGGCGACGTTGGGGGAGGCAGATTAGGGGTTAATAAATATAACATAGTGGTCGGCGATGTTAGGGGCAGCAGATTAGGGGTACATAGGGATAACGTATCTGGCGGTGGTGTATGGAGCGGCAGATTAGGGGTTAATAATAATATGCAGGGGTCAGCGATAGCGGGGGCGGCAGATTAGGGGTTAATAAGTGTAAGGTTAGGGGTGTTTAGACTCGGGGTACATGTTAGGGTGTTAGGTGCAGACTTAGGAAGTGTTTCCCCATAGGAAACAATGTAGCTGTGTTAGGAGCTGAACGCTGCTTTTTTGCAGGTGTTAGGTTTTTTTTCAGCTCAAACAGCCCCATTGTTTCCTATGGAGGAATCGTGCACGAGCACGTTTTTGAAGCTGGCCGCGTCCGTAAGCAACGCTGGTATCTAGAGTTGCAGTGGCGGTAAATATGCTCTACGCTCCCTTTTTGGAGCCTAACGCAGCCCTTCTGTGAACTCTAAATACCAGCGGTATTTAAAAGGTGCGGGAGAAAAAAGCCAGCATAGCTAACGCACCCCTTTGGCCGCAGAACTAGCCGTAATAAAATAACTGCACAAGACAATATTTTGGGGGTAAAGTTGGCAGGAGTGGGATGTTAGAAAAAAATGATGGCACTGAAAAGTGCCTTTACATAGCGCTTTATGGGAACTGTGTTTTCCCAGTAAATATATATGTATATGCTTATATACACGCTACCCAGATGCGTGTTGAATTTAATTGCCTCAAGCGATTGCATTTACTTTAAACTTGTAATATTAGCTCTTCATCGATGTGCGCAAACAGTCACAATTAACCCGATATTCATAATCTTGCCCAATTTTGGGAAATGCACACACATATAATATATCACTGAATTATGAAATCATACATGATATATGACCTTAAATTTCATGATAACAAAAAATGATCAGACTAAGATTTAAAACTGGATAGCAATTAATTTGGGAATTTTATTGGAAATCTTATAACTCTTGGCTTTTATCCATTTGTTCCATTAATAAAAACTACAGAAAGGTTAAAATAGGTTTCCCTGGATCATATTTACATCTATTAAACCTTAAAAGTTAGCTGTCAGGTATTTGTCCTTCTTCAAACTTATGGCACAGTGCCAATTGCCAATGTATATTGGAAATTAACACAATACAGATTATTATAGGTCTTACAACGATAACTGTACTGGATGACAAAAACAACAAACAACAATACTCCCCTCTGGACGGACTGCTGCCTTCTTTCAGTCTCTCCCAGAAGACTGTTAACAATACTTGAAGTTTTGGAATAGAGGCGCAGGTCCTGATGTTTTCTTTCCTTTTTAATACACCAAGATTTCCAACAATGACTGCGGAAGAGAAAACTTCACTTTGGTGTGTTTAGATAAACACAGAAAAATGGGTACAATATACTCACTCTGATAAATTCAGAGTCCAGCTCCTTCAGTTTTAGAATGTATCTTCAGTATAGGGTTTGATACCTTTAGGGTTGTCTGCTGATGTGTAGTATAGTCCGAAAAAGTCGAAATCCAGCTCCTCACAATGTGGTCGTTATGGATGTTTTAGCAATTCCAAAAAGCAACAACAAATATTTATCATCAAACAAACATTTATTTACAACAAGTCTTTAAAAGACAGATCTAAAATAGCTCTACGCATTTCAGGGAATATCTCGCCTTTTTCATTTTGTTTTTAATGCTCTTGAAAAAAGCAAGCTATTCGCTAAAACGCGTAGAGCTATTTTATATCTGACTTTTAAAGACTTGTAAATAAATGTTTGTTTGATGACAAATATTTGTTGTTGCTTTTTGGAATTGCTAAAAAATCCATAACGACCACATTGTGAGGAGCCGGATTCCGACTTTATCGGACGATACTCACATCAGGAAACAACCCTAAAGGGACCCTACCCTATACTGAAGATACATTCTAAAACTGAAGGAGCTGGACTCTGAATTTATCAAAGTGAGTATATTGTACCCATTTTTCTGTGTTTATCTACACACACAAAAGTGAAGTTTTCTCTTCCGCAGTCATTGTTGGAAATTTTGGTTTATTAAAAGGAAAGAAAACATTGGGACCTGCGCCTCTATTCCAAAACGTCTATGTATATTGGAGTCAGGTAAGGACACAGGAAACTTCAACAAAATATATAATATATAATGGATTCAACACCCATCTCCAACCTTGTATAATGCACTGCAGCTTAGAGGGTTCCCTATATCCCCTCATAGCATACAACCAAAAAAGTATCTCCAGCACCAACTTCAATAAAAAGTGATATTTGTTCCAGCATCTTATAACACTTGCACACTTATAATAGTTTACATCTGAGTTACAGACTATTTACATGTTCATGGGATTTTTAATCTTTTCTCTTGCATTTCATCTCCTCTCTTTGTTTTGTTTTTTCAGTGTAACTGCTACTTTTGTTCATTTAATTGCCCCAAAACACTGCATACCCCTCCCATGTAAACAATTAATTATTTTCAAGAGGGCTTCCAATTTTGTATTCGAAATGCTGAAAAATGTATACTCGCTCATCAACATGGCTACATTGCAAAGTAACAGAAATGATCACGTTGCCATTAAATAAAAGATGGCCAACAGTTTCAACATACAAGAAATGACCTGTTGTACTAAACAAAGAGAAAAGAGCATCGCCTCAGCACTCAAAGAAGAAACATTGGCAGAATATCTATCATATTGAGGTCTCAAAAAGCCCATTCAGGGTTATATAGTATTGTTCCATTTAAATACCCCTTTTTATCAAAGAAATTACCTTTGCCTTTGTCAGGAATGGTTTAACAGTGTCACTTATCTTGTTATACATTGTATCAAAAGATTTCCTGTTCAGTCAAAATTGTTGTATTAACTTCTTGTCAGTTATGGCATGTAATCCATTTCACAGTGGAAAACCCCTTGACTTTACACATGCTCTGAGGCACAAATGGTGCTCATTTCCTGTCTTCTTTATGGCCTCCTGATCTTGAGTTATAGTAGGTTTCTTGAGGTAAAAAGACAAAAAGAGCTTCATCAATTTATGTGGTCATCAGAATCAACGTAACTTTTGAAGCTACAGTGGTTTGTGTTTTATACTTGCTTGCTATAAACAATCTATTGTTTGCCTGCCTAAACATGTTCTGGACCTCTGTCCTAGCCTGTGATATTCACAAACTAATAGGTGACAAGCTATCCAGGGCATTGTTTGTGACATTGACATACTTGTTGGCTCATAGGTGCCATGCTATCCAGGATATTTTTTTGTGACATAGATATATTTGTTGACTTGTTGAAGAACTGAACATTTTGCAAATTAGGTGAGTTAAAGGGACAGTCTATTTGATTTTTTTTATTTATTATTGTTTAAAAAGATAGATAGCTCTTTCACTACCCATTCCCCGCTTTGCATAACTAACATTGTTATATTAATATACTTTATAACCTTTAAGTTTGCCTATTCCTAAGCCCCTGCAGGCCTCCCCCATTGGTTTTTATTAGCATTTTAAATCTTGCACAACAAGAGGACAGTGGTAGTTCATGCGTGCCAAGTAGCTAACATTGTTCTCATTCCTGTGGAGTACTATAATAGTTAAACAAGAACCAGCACTTATAGGCTAACATGCAAAATTGCAAAAGCAGTGAGATGCAGTTCAGTTTACAGGGGCTTGGATACAGGTAATCATACAATAAAAAAATGAAGTAGGCTGTGCCTTTAACAGTTGCACATGAGCATTTTTAAAAGAGGAAACAAAAATCAACAATTAAATATCAAAAGATGCTGACAAAGCTGCTAGGGTATACAGTTTTCACCCTTTAAAATTAATATGCATCCATATGAACAGGTACCAGTAATTCAAAATAGTCACCAGAGATAAGGAAACCTATACATTGATTGTATAGATGGAAATAAAGTGACAACAAATGCATTAGAGTTGATTGGTGAAATAAAGATGAAAGGGCCAAAGATATGGGAAAATAGGGGAAATGTGAACCAAAAAGTGAAAGATAGACCTTAGAGAAAAGAGTAGCAAGGGACTGTGGACAGGAGAAAGAAATAAAATATTTGGTGTTGAAGAAACATCAGAAATTTCAAGTCTATATGGCCTTGGGATGCCCTTGTAGCTTATGGATGAGCAGAATATAACATGGATGTGAAAGCTGTTGTTAGTATTTCAGGAGGTACAATTTGCAAAATGTCTGGATGTTAACTTGAAATGAAATTTAGAATTGCAGTCTCAAACATATCTGTTTGAGGACTGAAAAATACACAGAGCTGTATATATTTCTTATATTTTTATTTTTGTTCTGGCTGCAGGAATGCATCTTCTTTCACTGATATATATAAAACATGGGGAGATATATATATCAGTGAGAGAAGAAAAATTAAGGTTGGAATTGTAAAAGTGAAAACAGTTGATGGTAGAATAGTAGAAGGAGATAAGCAAATTGCAAACTGTCTCAATAATTGCTTCTGTTCTGTTTTCATGAAAGATTGTGAAAATAGAATGTCTACATTAAGGGATACTAAAAAAAATGGAAATGAGCTTAGCACTAATCTTTTTACACAGAATGAGACTTTGTTGGCATTATCAAAAAAAAATGTAAAAAAGACAGCGGGTGATTGGATATTCATCCAAGGGTTTTAAAGGAACTTTGATCAGTGCTAACTGCCAGATTAACTGATCTGTTTAATTAGTCATTATTGAGAGGGTTGTTCCAGATGATTGGAGAATAGTGAATGTAGTACCTCTTCATAAAAAGGGCAGTAGGGAAGAATATGGTAACTACAGACCAGTTAGTTTAAATTCAGTAATAGGGAAATTAATGGAAAGTCTCTTAAAACAAAGAATTATGACATGAAGACAAACAATTTAGAGGACCACAATCAGCATGTTTTTACTTCAGGGAGATCATGTCAGACTAATCTAATTGATTTCTTTGATTATGTAACAAAAGTATTAGACCAGGGTTGAGCAGTTGGTGTAGCAAAAATATTTACACTGTCACACACAACAAACTAATTCACAATCACAAACTGTATCTCCTTTGTCTAGACTAAAAAATTGGGAACTGGGTAGAATGCTGACTTAAAGGGACATAATACTCATATGCTAAATCACTTGAAACTGATGCAGTATAACTGTAAAAAGCTGACAGGAAAATATCACCTGAGCATCTCTATGTAAAAAAGGAAGATATTTTACCTCACAATCTCCTCAGCTCAGCAGAGTTAGTTCTGTGTAAAAAGTTATACTTCACCTGCTCCCATCTGCAGGTAAAAATAAAAAAAAATGAAGAAATGAACAGCAGCCAATCAGCATCAGCAGTGCTGAGGTCATGAACTCTTACTGTGATCTCATGAGATTTGACTTAACTCTCATGAGATTTCATAGTAAGCTTCCTTTACCTGATTGGTGAAATAATATGAGAGTTCACGAGGCTCATCCTTTCAGCTGTCCCAGGACAGACACACTAAAATGCTGCTTAGAAATCCTTTACAATGGGAGGTGGCTACTGAGGAACTTTTGAGGTAAAATATCTTTCTTTTTTACATAGAGATGTTCAGGAGATATTTTCTAGTCAGCTTTTTACAGCTATGCTGCATCACTTTCAAGTGTTTAAATATTTGGGTATTATGGCCCTTTAAGGATAGAATACAGAGTGTCTTAGTAAACGGAGTACATTCAGTAGAGGGATTTGTCACTAGTGGTGTTCCTCAGGGGGTCATTTCTGCTGCCTGTTTTGTTTAACATATTTATCAGCGATATGAACAATGGGCTACAGGGGAAAATATTTCTGTTTGCAGATGATACAAAAATTTGTAATAGAGTAAATGTTCCAGGGGGTAGACAAAATTATTATTATTATTATTATATATTATTCTGAAATACATACGTGGACAAAAATCTAAGGGCTTTATGATCTAAAGCTCTCTGCGCCAGGAAGTTTTTATCATTGGGTTCTAAATCTTAGGAAAGTACATTTCCTTTATAGGCTTCCCGGGGCTAGACCCACATAACCATGTTTTACATTTTAAATGTCATATTTAGTATTCATTTGTAAAACCTTTATTCACTGTATCGATTAAGTTCATGAAAAAATTCTGAGAAGTACTGCATTACATTTTCTCTGAAATTAAAGCTAGCTATGAATAATCAAGCTTCTGAACATTTTGTGAATTATATGGTTGATAAAATACATAAAGTCCTTTATTTGATTCCTCTTAAAATTTCCAAGCAGACATACAAATAGACATAGAAAAATACATAGGAGAATGAAAATGTATTTTTACCTATTGACATTTGCCAATGTGCTGCTTTAAATTTAAACTAAATACAATTTTAAATACAGTCTGTTTAGCATTTCTTGCCAGACTCTTATTGCAATCATTTGCAGCTATTAGTAGAGTAAACATGTTTTTCCCAATCAGCATTCACTCACAGCAGAATCCAAAAGCAATCTGCTCACTGAAAGGCGATGATACTGTTAGATCAATACTGCAATTTTTAAACAACTTAGTCTGACAAGATTAGCATGAAAACTACCAAGTTTGGCAGAACCAAGACACAAATAAGACAGTAGGTTCAAAGTAAGTCATATTGTTATAGTTAAATAAGAGCTGTCTTCCTGAAACTTAGTTTACTTACAAATCTGTGTTATTTAGTAAGTGCTCATTGGGTTAGAATATGTTGGTCTCTAAAATTATACCTTGTTTTATTATGAGTGTTTTTATAGTTTCATTTTATATTCAGGGAAGAAAAGTTGCTAATTCAGAGAAAAAAAAAAAAAGTTACCAGCCCTCTTAACATTAAAGATAAAAAAAAAAAAAAAAATCCCACACATTTTGTACTTATCCACTAAAAAATGTATTACTCTTCTGGGACAATTAGAAATAAACATTTATATATTTTATAATTGTATATATAATTTTTTAGTGCTGCATACTTGGGGTAGGATACGAACAATTAAGGCACATGTAGTATTTCTGTCTTCAAACATGAGAATTTTCTTAAAAGAAGACCTTGTCTATGGCAGATTTCTTACAAGACATTTCACAAGTGAATATCGGAATTTGCTTTCAGCCTCTTGCACTCATTGTCCTAGATGACCAGGGGAGTCCAAAATATTTAGCACTATTGTGCATTAAAGTCCAAGAACTTTAGCCTATGGTGCAGTAACATTTCGTTGCTGGATAGCACAGGAGCACTAACTCCCTCACTTATATGGGGGCACACAGTAAAATTCTTGTCAGATATTTTTGAGCGCTAAGCAGATGGTACACTAAGCTAATGGTGCACAAGTAGGATTTCTCAGGTGTTGCTGAGAAACATAGAAAACAAATAAAAACCTTTAAATAATATTTTATTGAGAAAGTATTAATTCCAAAAAGGGGAGGAGAAAGGGACCTACTACTTAATAAACGTGATATGTTTTCAATATTCAAGCTTGGAAGCCAGATACCTCTGAATTTAAACTCAGAGTATGATTTAATAAACTACTGGGAATAATAAATAACAATCACCTAGATCAGTGTTTCCCAACCGCGATCCTCAAGTAACCCCAACAGGTCTGGTTTTCATTATAGCTGAACCAGTGCACAGGTGATGTAATCAGCTAATCAGTAACCAACCTGCGCTCATCCATCAGCTGATTAATTCTCCTGTGCCCTACTTCAGCTATAATGAAAACCAGGACTGCTGGGGGTACTTGAGGATCGCAGTTGGGAAACACTAACCTAGATTACAAGTTTTGCGCTATAGAGAGTGTGAAATGAACACAACAAATGTTGCATTATTTCAACCTTCATAGCGCTGCCATTACGAGTTTTTGAAACGCTGGCTTGTGTGCGTTATATGGTTGCGTTAAGCTCCATACCGCACAAAATAGAAGCGCTGCTTTGACGTGCTTGTGCATGCTTTCCCCATAGACATTAATGCAGAGAGTGTTCAAAAAAACCTAACACCTGCGATCGCGAAATGAAAAGCTCCGTAACGCAGCCCCATTGATCTTAGAAAAAATGGGGTGTCCAATGGCACTACTTCAAATGAAATAAGATTATCCCCTATATTCTTAATTGACTTGTGTGCATTCAGCACATAAGTACGGTTGAAGAAGGTGGTGCTATGTAGTGAAACAGAGTTTAAACAAAAAACTGACAGGTAGGTTTGGTTACCCTATCTGAGATAGACTACATTAATAGCACTCTGGGGATTACTTGATTACAAAAATTGTGGTAACAGAGAGAATCGTGCAAGGATGTGCAAAGAACAAAGACAAAACTTGCAGAGTAAACTAAATTACGTTAAAAATTAACTTTTATTGAAGGCTTAATTAAAATTGGAAAAACACACATTTAAAAACACTCATAGGAGCCAAGATACTATTACTTGTTGATCGTATATTGGTTGGTGTAGTGGGTAGATAATATCTATAAATATATTAAATATATGGTATGAGGGCTAGTAACTATTCTCTATATTTTCAAAATACACCAGGAATGACAACTTAAGTATGTTTGGTCGATATGTTGTTGCTGGTGATTGGTGAATAGTTGTACACTTGGGTTCACTAAAAGTGATATAGTGAACTTGCTGTGGAGTCCCTTTAGATTACTTATTCAGTTGCAATACACTTCTACATGTATGGTTAAGAGGCTTGAATGATTATACACTTTAATTCACTGTGCGTGAAGGCAGGGACTTTCTATAGAATCCCTTTAAATTATTCTAAGTTTCCTGTACGCATGTACATATGTGGCTGTGTTCAAGCCTACGCTACACAAATAAAGGCTTAATGCTCTATATTGAATAATGTCTTCTATATTTGGAAATACAGAGTCTGGCGGATGTGTCCACTGTTATATAAAGTATCAATGAAATTAGGGGTCACCCTTTATAGTGGTATTGTCACCGTTGGTAATAAGATGTTTCAATATTTTTTAATATTTTTTAACGATATTATTGTATCCTATATAAGAAATCTATTACAAATAAAGCAATGTAATTAATGTAACATTATTAAGGTTCCATTATGTTTATCCCTTTAAGTGCAAGAATGCCTGGTATTAGGGACTGGGACCTTTATAGTTGCTATTGTATTTTTATAGAAAGTCTTATATTAAAGTATCAATATCGATATTATTACCGAGTGATAACCACTACACGAATAAAGTTCTCGTTACTATACAGAGCAGACAGATATATTAAAAAGTTCTAAATATGCCTTTGAGTTGGATGGCATAATATCAAATGCTCTGGGTAGTAAATAAAGTGACCGCTGCTACATCGACTATGCAGTAGATGCGTTAAGTAACAATCCAGCAGACAAAGTTGATAGAGAAATATATATAAATTCACAGTTTAGCATTACCAAACAAGACAATATTATTGTGGTATTCAGCCCTGTGTAGTTATGGTTTTTAGAAGTGGTGTAGGTATTGCTAACGGTTAGATTATCCACCAGCTTGTGTAAGCGTCAGCGTTCTGCCCCCATTAACCACTCCCAACTACTATTAATATATTGCGGTACAAAATATTTAACGATCAAGTTTCCTATGGCTAGCTAAAAATACATGAGCTCCAAGGACTCATCACCAGTACCCTAGCGTCCCTAACGTCCCTAACATGTTTCGCCTTGCGGCTTTTTCAAAGGGTGAGCACGCCGCTCACATACTGGTCTTTTATAGGCTAATGGTCACACCTCCACGGTGATGATATTGCTGACAGCCAATCCTCATCATCTTCAATGTAGGGTCCGCCTATCATTGCGATAAAAGTTTACAGTTATCTATTTTATTGATAATAATAATAGTAACTTTGTTGTTAAATTGAAATTGTATGATGGAATGAGTTATCGTAGCCTTATATATGGACTTAATGCTAAGCCATAACTTTAGAACTGAAGTTTATTTTATCCTTAAATTAATGCACAATATTCCCTGAACTTTGTAATACTGTGTGATGAATTAACCCTGTGGGTGTCAATGTGCACTGGTGCTGTGTGTTACCGACCTGCATTGTAACTACTTTGCTAATATTACAACAATTATCACTCTCGCTGGTATATTCCACCGTGTAGTGTAATATTGAGTGAAAAAGATTAAGTGGATGATACCACAGTGCTGTGTTGTAAAATAAATACATGTGAGATGGTTATCAAAAAGTGCTAAAATTAATATGTGCTACTCAAATTGTGTCAAAGAAAAAGTAACTGTGTGTGTGGATTATCGTGATGTAGAGGTTAAGGTACAAACAGTGAACTTTTATTAACAGTAAACACCGCTAGTGTGTAAAAGTTGCAGTGGAGTTATGTGCTTAAAACTTATATAATATTGACGGTTAAAATATTAAAAATAATTATAAAATAATCCAAGAATAACTCATGCATGAAGTTATCCATTTTAATGTGGCTATAAGTGTCCTTGTTTTAATTTTAAACATGTTGTGGATAATATATGGCAATGTTAAGATTGAATTTAGGCTTAATTTATAAGGCAAGGAACAGATATTATTTCAAACTTCTACATACAATAGCTTGGTTGATATTAGCTATTGTGATACTGGCGGTTAATAAAAACATATTTAGAGGATTAGGCTGTATTCTCATAAATTTGTGCTGTCCATTGCACATTTTACAGAAAAGGAGAGAGGTTGTTGCACTCATTTAACCCTGATGGGTAAACTGTGTTAAGGAGAAAAATCCATTTGCTTTCAGCTTTTTGAAGGGTTTTTTCTACATCCCCACCTCTGATCCCCAGTTTAACTCTTTGTATTCCAAAACATTTTAAATCACTTTGTTTTGAATTATGTTTATACAAAAAGTGTCTGGCCACCGAGGTGAGTTGTTTTCCTGCTTGTGAGTCTTTTCTGGCATTTTTGAAGACATTATTCAATATAGAGCATTAAGCCTTTATTTGTGTAGCGTAGGCTTGAACACAGCCACATATGTACATGCGTACAGGAAACTTAGAATAATTTAAAGGGATTCTATAGAAAGTCCCTGCCTTGACGCACAGTGAATTAAAGTGTATAATCATTCAAGCCTCTTAACCATACATGTAGAAGTGTATTGCAACCGAATAAGTAATCTAAAGGGACTCCACAGCAAGTTCACTATATCACTTTTAGTGAACCCAAGTGTACAACTATTCACCAATCACCAGCAACAACATATCGACCAAACATACTTAAGTTGTCATTCCTGGTGTATTTTGAAAATATAGAGAATAGTTACTAGCCCTCATACCATATATTTAATATATTTATAGATATTATCTACCCACTACACCAACCAATATACGATCAACAAGTAATAGTATCTTGGCTCCTATGAGTGTTTTTAAATGTGTGTTTTTCCAATTTTAATTAAGCCTTCAATAAAAGTTAATTTTTAACGTAATTTAGTTTACTCTGCAAGTTTTGTCTTTGTTCTTTGCACATCCTTGCACGATTCTCTCTGTTACCACAATTTGTGTAATCAAGCAGCCCCATTGATGTCTTTGGGGAAAAAAAGTTACGTTTAAACGTAACACCCTAACATAAACCCCCTAGTCTAAACACCCCTAATCCGCTGCCCCGACACCTACATAATGTTATTAACCCATAATCTGCCGCTTCTGATATCACTGCTACCTAAATAAATCTATTAACCCCTAATCTGCAGCTCCCAATATCGCCACCACTATAATAAAGTTATTACCCCTATTCCCCCACACTCCAACATCGCACACACAAAAATAAATATATTAAACCCTATTCCGCTGCTCCCCGACATTGCCGCCACTAAATAAAGTTATTAACCCCTAAACCTCTGGCCTCCCACATCACTACCACTAAATAAACCTATTAACCCCTAAACCGCCAGCCCCCCACATCACAACAACCTAAATTAAACTATATTAACCCCTAAACCTAACCCTAAACCTAACCCTAACCCTAACACCCCCTAACTTTAACATAATTAAAATAGACCTAAATTAAAGTTACAATTATTAACTAACTACCTATTTAAAAATAAATACAAACTTACCTGCGAAATAGAAATAAATCCTAAGCTAGCAACAATATAACTAATAGTTACATTGTAGCTATCTTACGGCTAGATTACGAGTTTTGCGGTAAGAGGGGTGCTGTGTTAACTTGCACATTATTGTCACTGCTCACTTCCCTACAGCCCTGGTATTACAGATTTTCATAAACCCGATGTTATTAGGCAAGAACTGAGCGTAGAGCAAAATTGTGCTCCATACCGCACTCCAATACCAGCGCTGCTTAAGTCAGCGGTGAGCTGGTTGTACGTGCTCATGCACGATTTCCCCATAGACATCAATGGGGAGAGCCGGCTGAAAAAAAGCCTAACACCTGCAATAAAGCAGCGTAAAGCTCGAAACATAGCCCCATTGATTCCTATGGGGAAACAAGTTTAATGTTTACACCTAACACCCTAACATGAACCCCGAGTCTAACACCCCTAATCTTACACTTATTAACCCCTAATCTGCCACCCCCGACATCGCTGACACCTACATTATATTTATTGACCCCTAATCTGCCGCCCCCAACGTCGCCGCGACTATAATAAACATATTAACCCCTAAACCGCTGTACTCCCGTCTTGCAAACGCTAGTTAAATATTATTAACCCCTAATCTGCCACCCCCAACGTCGCCGCCACTATACTAAAGTTATTAACCCCTAAACCTAAGTCTAACCCTAACACCCCCTAACTTAAATATAATTAAAATAATTCTAAATAAAACCTACTATTAATAACTAAATAATTCCAATCTAAAACTAAATACCTATAAAATAAACCCTAAGATAGCTATAATATAACTAATATTTACAATGTATCTAGCTTAGGTTTTATTTTTATTTTATAGGTAAGTTTGTATTTATTTTAACTAGGTAGAATAGTTACTAAATAGTTATTAACTATTTACTAACTACCTAGCTAAAATAAATACAAATGTACCTGTAAAATAGAATCTAACCTGTCTTACACTAACAACTAACCTTACACTACAATTAAATAAATTACCTAAATTAAATACAATTTACTAAATTAAATACAAATACCTAAATTACAATAAAACAAACAAACACTAAATTACACAAAATAAAAAGCCAGGAGAAGTGGTCCAGCCAGGCAGAAGTCTTCATCCAGACGGCATCTTCTATCTTCATCCATCCAGCGAGGAGCAGGTCCATCTTCAAGACATACGGCGTGGAGCATCCTCTTTTTACAACGACTCCCGACGAATGAAGGTTCCTTTAAGTGACGTCATCCAAGGTGGCGTCCCTTAGAAAAAATCCTATTGGTTGATGCAATTTTTTGTGAAACGCGCTTCAGGGGTTCTTAGGAGTAGCTTTGTCTCTCCTTGTCTTTTTTAACTAGCTTACCATGGTCTAATACAAGTTTCCGCTCGAATTACTGATATCTATCTCAGTCTAGCAGTTATTTAATATGAGTAATCTTAAAATTAACCCTCGGTTTGTAAGGGCTTAGTTTATTTTGATAATATACTACTGGCTGATAAAAACTATCATATTTATTTGATCCTGGTTTAAGTGTTTTTAATTTAGCTTAAGCTATCTATATGAATAATTATTCCTGGTTGTGACATATTTATTTTCCAATAAAGATAAACTGTGTGAATGAAATGGAATCGTATTTCTGGAACTTAAATCCAGTCCTGCAGAGTTAAAGGGACGGTAAAGTCAAAACTAAACTTTCATGATTCAGATAGGGCATGCAATTTTTAACAACTTTCCAATTTACTTTTATCATCAAATTTGCTTTGTTCCCTTGGTGGTATTTTTGAAAAGCTAAACCTAGCTAAGCTCAAACTGATTTCTAAACCGTTGAAAACTGCCTCTTAGCTGAGAGCATTTTGAAAGTTTTTCACAGTTAGACAGTGTTAGTTCATGTGTGTCATATAGATAACATTGAGCTCACTCCTGTGAAGTTATTTAGGAGTCTTCACTGATTGACTACACTGCAAGTCTGTTAAAAGCACTTAGATATGGAGGCTGTCCGCAGAGGCTTAGATACAAGGTAATCACAGAGGTGAAAAGCATATTAATTTAACTGTGTTGGTTATGCCACAATGGGGAATGGGTAATATAGGGATTATCTATATTTTTAAATAAGAAAAAATTTGGTGTAGACTGTCCCTTTAACTTATACTTCTTATCGCAGAGCTATACCTCCTATACTTAATTGTACTCTCTTACAATTAGTTTAGCTAGTTGTTAGCTGCCAGTAGGTGAGTGGATCAGCAATTTGGACATATATTTATATATATATATATATATATATATATATATATATATTTACTCTGCTTGTAATCTTGGTCTAAAGGGGGCCCACGTTTTCTTTTACATCACTCAGGCATTCTTCATAGCCCTACAGTTAGATTATTCCAATGTGACTAAGATTTAAAGGGACACTGAACCCAATTTTTTTATTTTGTGATTCAGATAGAGCATGCAATGTTAAGCAACTTTATTATTTAATCCTATTGTCAATTTTTCTTTGTTCTCTTGCTAGCTTTATTGTAAAAAGAAGGCATCTAAGCTTTTTATGGTTAAGTACTCTGGACAGCACATTTTTATTGGTGGACGAATTTATCCACCAATCAGCAAGGACAACCCAGGTTGTTCACCAAAAATGGGCCAGCATCTAAACTTACATTCTTGCATTTCAAATAAAGATACCAAGAGAATGAAGACAATGTGATAATAGGAGTAAATTAGAAACTTGCTTAAAATGTCATGCTCTATCTGAATCATGAAAGAAAAAAATTGGATCCCTCATTCTAAGGGTCAAATTCTCACTTGCAGAAACCCACTTACACACTACATCACTGTGATGTTCCCCCTCCTCAATTACCAGATATCCCTTCTCTAGTAATGTCGCGAATTGTTCGCCGGCGAATAGTTCCCGGCGAACATAGCATGTTCCTGTTCGCCGCGGCGGGCAAACATATGCAATGTTCGATCCGCCCCCTATTTGTCATCATTGAGTAATACTTTGACCCTGTACCTCACAGTCAGCAGGCACATTCCAGCCAATAAGCAGCAGACCCTCCCTCCCAGACCCTCCTACCTCCTGGACAGCATCCATTTTAGATTCATTCGGAAGCTGCATTGTTAGTGAAGGAGGGACAGTGTAGCTGCTGCTGATTTAGTAGGGAAATCTATAGCTAGGCTAGTGTATTCAGTGTCCACTACAGTCCTGAAGGACTCATCTGATCTCTGCTGTAAGGACAGCACCCCAAAAAGCCCTTTTTAGGGCTGCTTTTTTTCCCTGTGTAATCTAATTGCCCAGTGCCACCACTCATATCTGGTGTAACAGTAGTGTAGATTTAAAAAAAAAACAACACTTTTTTGACTGTGTTAAATAATAGCAGTCAGTTTCCTTCACACGTGTGCGTTTAAGTGCCTGCCTGCCAGGGCACAGTGTCACCCCAGTGCAACTCATATCTGGTGTAACAGTAATGTAGATTTAAAAAAACAACACTTTTTTGACTGTGTTAAATAATAGCAGTCAGTTTCCTTCACACGTGTGCGTTTCAGTGCCTTCCTGCCAGGGCACAGTGTCACCCCAGTGCAACTCATATCTGGTGTAACAGTAGTGTACATACCTGATGTTTTAAAGCACGTTATTCCAAACAATTTAGGAATGTTAGGTGATTTATGCCCTTTATGGATTAAAACCAGACTCTGCATCAACTATGTAATTTTCCATGGGAGTTTTGCCATGGATCCCCCTCCGGCATGCCACAGTCCAGGTGTTAGTACCCTTGAAACAACTTTCCCATCACTATTGTGGCCAGAAAGAGTCCCTGTGGGTTTTAAAATTCGCCTGCCTATTGAAGTCTATGGCGGTTCGCCCGGTTCGCCCGTTCGCAAACAGTTGTGGAAAAATTTTAGGTTCGCGACATCACTACCCTTCTCCTTACCTGTAATAATCATGGCTAACAACACCAAAGAGGCAGTGCAGAAGTTAACCCTTCTTACCCAAAATGCAAGAGGTTTGAATTCACCCCATAAGAGAATGAAAGCCATGCTCCATCTATCTAAAAGACATGTGGATATATTGTTTCTTCAGGAGACACACTTTAAACGTAACAAATAGCCCAAATACTTCAGCAAGACCTTTACCACCCATTACCACAGTTCCAACAGTACTAAAAGGGGCGGAGTCAGCATCCGCATCAATAAATCAATCCCTTTCACAATTATAAAATCCACCAAAGATACTGAAGGCAGATACCTAGGCCTGGTAGGCTTACTCTATGGCAGACCCATCACACTAATAAATATATATGCCCCGAACGCCAATCAAACAGCATTCTTCAAATATATCCTTAAGAAAATTACAGATGTCCCTAAAGGACCTACCTTTATCGCGGGGGATTTTAATTTCCCCTTACATCCCTCTAAGGATAGCTCAAATTCCAACATTAAATATAAAAAAAAAATAACAAACACTCCTTGGAAGAGAATGAGAAATCTCAATCTGTACTTGGCATTTAATTCACCAAGAAACACGTGATTACACTTTTTTCTCTTTTTTCTCTCATCCCAATAAATGCTATAGCTGCCTTTACTATATACTCTCAAATCAAGCAGCATTAGCCTTAGTTAATAAATGTAATATATCCCCCACATCTTGGTCAGACCATTCCACTGTGGAACTCCAACTATCTTGGTACAATACACCCTTAACACCATACCAATGGAGACTTGATGAAAAACTCCTGAACAACCCAGATCCGATTACACACCTTAGAAAAATCATCAAAGAATATTTCATACTCGGTCAACAGCAAATACACCTTATGGGAGGCATACCAATGTGTGCTTAGAGGAGAGCTGATCAAGCTTAAAGCCCAACATTTAAAAACACATAGACAGTCCTATAATAATTTGTCAGACTCATTTGCTAGGTTAGACCTCGCTCATAAGCTATCCCAAACTGATCCCCTTATAACAAACGATTTGCCTAAGGCTCGGCTCGCACTAGATAGTTTTTTTTTTTTTTTTTTATAAATATTTTTATTTGTTTGAGGAAAACACATAATACAACATTATCATACAAAGACAACATTTTAAAAAGTATGAATACAAGGAAATAACAGCAATCATCAACGTCAGAATCTAATGTTGTATAACATTTCACGTAAAACGAATAGAAGAAAGAGAGAGTATCTTCCTCAATTTTATATTAATAGTAAGTAAGTGGGGATATATATATGCTCTCATAGGGTAGTTTGGCGAGGCGTAATGGGGCGAGGAACGGAGAAGAGGATGAGGAGCCAGTAATGGGTTAGGGAAGGAACTAAGGAGAGGGTGAGTATTATGATAGGGCTGTAACATCTAATATTGATGGTATATGGTGTCAGATATAGGTGGTTAAGGTCCTAACAATGTAGGATTAGGTTAGTTAGAGAATTTTTCCCACCAAGGGGCCCAAGTAGCATGATAAAAATCTAGTTTATTAATGACTGAGTGGGAGTGGGCTTCCATCTTAGATATGTAATTGACAGTAGTTAAGATCTGTGGGGTGCTAGGAGGAGAGGCTTGTTTCCAGGCTTTTGCGATTTCTAACTTAGTGGCCATCAAAACATAAATGGACAAGGCTTTCTGTGTAGGTGTGAGGGCCGGGAAGTTGAGGTGAAGTAAACCAATTTGGGGGTTGAGCTGTATAAATATGCCTAGGGAGTTAAGTAAGTTAGTTACCCATAACCATGTGGGGGAGAGTTTCGGGCAAAACCACCAGATATGTGCCTGAGTTCCAGTTTGTCCACAGCCCCTCCAGCAGAGAGGAGATTGAGAAGTATAAATCTTTTTTTTATTTATATTATTTTTATTATAGTTTGAAGTAAAACTTTAACAAGAAAAAACAATAGAAACAGAGAGTAGTTCAGAATTCTTACAGGTAAATAGGGTTTTGTTACAGTAAATGTTGCACATATTATTAATTAGAGTCTTTTCTTCTTTGTCCCGTGGTTCAAAGTCTTTTCACAGTTTTGCAAATGTTATGGTAGGCTCAAGGTAATTGAGTTGAGGAGAATGGTATGTGAGCCTCTCCATGTTCCGTTAAGGGGGGACATCAGAACATTATTTTCTCTTATTTCTAGTGCAGTTCTATTATGGATTTCATGAATCCAAATTTACTTGTTCAATGATACAATTGGAGAAAGAAATAGAAAAGATGGGAAGGAAGAGGAGAGAGGAAAGAGAAAAAGAGGAAAAAGAGGAAAAAAAGCATAGACCAAATTGTTAGGAGTATGAGTATATATCTCTGAAATGGGTTTATGTGTCTAGATCACTAAATTTGAAGGATTCCCACAAGAACATCATGTCCTGGTGTAGTGTAATTTGACCTAGTTTGAGGTAAAATAGTCTCTCTAGGAGTAGGTTTCTATTAACTAATTCTATCCATTCCGACATTGTGGGCACTACAGATGATTTCCATTTTCTTGGTATTAGCTGGTTAGCTGCATTTAGCATGATATGGAATAAATGTTGCCGTATTTTGCATGTGATTGACGGTGGGTGCCTTAAGATTATTATTTCTGGGCCAGGTGTTATTTGAGTGTGCAGTGTTTTATTAATACTCGAAAAAATAATGGACCAATATGGTTTAATATGTTCACATTCCCACCAGATGTGGGATAGGTGGCCTTCTTTGTGACAGCCTCTCCAGCATGAACCTGAGGATTGTTTGTGTATGTACTTGATTCTGGCTAGCGTTAAATACCACCTCATCAATAATTTGATGTTGGTTTCTTTTGCATGAGCTGAGTGAGCAGAGTGTAACAGAGATGAGAACCTGAGCGACCAAGTTTTAGCAGGGGTATTTAGGCGTAACTCATTATCCCATCTTTTAGTGTAGGAGGGGAGTTCGGGGAAAGTATATGTTAAGATGAATTTATACAATTTGGAAATGACTCCTTTTATCTCCTCTGTAGTTATACACATTTGCTCAAATATTGTGGGAGGCCGAGTGAGGTCTTTTTTAAATTGATGTGTCATTATGAAGTGTCTTGTTTGGTGTACACGGAGCCAAGATGATAAGAAAGGATGCTCTAATAGGTCAAGTTGGGTTCTATCTTTAATAAACTTAGTCTCGTGAGTGATAAGGTACATGGGAAGGAGTTTTTGTGGGTCTGTGAGGAGTTTGCAATCTAAGGTTTTCCCAGGGCTGAATTCTGGGTTATTTAAGAGCGTGGTGAGGGGTGAGAATCTGGAAGAGATTTTATTTGACGTATTACAGAGATTTTCCCAGTCTGACCAGGTCTCATTGGAGATTGAGGACGAAGAGATGGAATGTCTGTTAAGGTAAACAGGGTTCCAACATGCTGTGCTGAGGTCATGATTAGGAGCTAAATCGATTTCAATTTGCACCCAGCTTTTGTGGTTGGAAGTGTTAAATTTGTACCAGTCTTGTACTCTCTGTAGCGATATGGCACGTTTGTAGGATAGGAGATGTGGGACCCCAAGGCCTCCTTCTGATGGGGGTTTAAAAAGTGTGTCCCTATTAATTTGTGGGGGCCTACGGTTCCAAATGTATCCGTTTATGATCTTTTGCATAGTGTCTAGGTCTTTTTGTATGCCTGGGATGGGGACTGTTTGGAGAATGTATAATACTTTTGGGAGCAGGACCATTTTTGTTGCTTGCATTCTGCCTATCCACAATATATTTTTTGGAAGCCAATGTGATGTTAAGGTTAGGAGCTCTGTGATTAGATTACCATAATTATATTTGCGCAAGTCTTGTTTATCTGGAGTAATGTGAATGCCAAGGTACTTGAGGTATTTAGTTTGTTGTTTTAGGGGACAGGTGGATTTCAGGTTGTTAAGGGTGGGGGTTGTTAGGTTTATAGGGAGGTATTCTGATTTAGTCATGTTTACTAGAAAATTTGAAACTATGCCAAATTGTGTTAGTTCAGTGATAGCTTGTTGTAGAGATACTTTAGGGTTTGTAAGTGTTAGGAGGATGTCGTCTGCGAACATGGCTAGTTTATGTGTCTGATTAGCAATAGATATACCTTGAATTTGGTTGTTTAACCGTATTTTGATAGCCAGGGGCTCTAGGGATAAAACAAAAAGAAGTGGTGAGAGGGGCAGCCTTGTCTAGAACCGTTTTGGATTTCAAAGGGATCCGAAAGGGTACCATTAATTTTAACCTGTGCTGTAGGGTTTGAGTACAAGGCGAGGATTTTATAGATGAAGGGTTCTGGGAAGTGGAAGTGTTGTAGGGTCGTGCGTAAGTAAGTCCAGTCTAGTCGGTCGAAGGCTTTTTCAGCGTCAGTGGAAACGAAAACAGTCGGGGTTTTGGTTTGTGTAACATATTCCAATAAATTTAATACTTTGACCGTGTTGTCTTTTGCTTCTCTCTGTGGGATAAACCCTACTTGGTCTTGATGAACTATGGAGGGGAGAATTTGATTAAGTCGGGTTGCTAAAATTTTCGCATACATTTTGAGGTCAATGTTCAGTAAGGAGATTGGACGGAAATGTGCCGGTGAGTTCGGGGGTTTGCCAGGTTTTGTTAAAACTGAAATGTTGGCTTGCAACATTTCGTCAGGAAAAGGGAATTTTTCTGGGATTGAGTTGAATAGGGATGTTAAATGTGGCGCTAGCAGAGGAGCGAAGGTTTTATAATATAAACCTGTGTAGCCATCAGGGCCTGGAGCTTTATTTTGTTTTAATTGCTTTATCGCTTCTGTTACCTCTGACAATTGGATTGGACGATCTAATTGGTTGCATTGATCTAGGCTCAGTTTGGGGATAGGAAGATTTTCTAGGTATTGATTACAGAGGGAGGCGTGACTGTGAGGGTCTCTAGATGGGAAAAGATTATAGAGTTTGTGGTAAAATTTCTTGAACTCTTTAGCTATTGATTTTGTGTCTTCTAGGTGTGTGCCATCTGGGTTCTTTATAGCGTGGATATAGGTTTTTTGTTGTTGCTTTTTTAATGCTCTAGCTAAGAGTTTGCCTGACTTATTACCCTCCCTGTAGAAATTTTGCTGAAGGTGTAGAAGCTGTTTTTGTGATTTTATCTGTAATAAAAGGTTCATTTGTTCTCTTTTGGATTGTAGTTGTTCTAGGGTGGATCTGTCAGAGGGGTTAGATTTGTGTTTGTAATCTAAGTCTGATATGTCTTTAGCCAAGAGATTTATTTCCTCACGTCTTTTCTTTTTTATTTGGGCGGCAGTTTTGATAAACTCCCTTCTTATAGTACTCTTGTGGGCTTCCCAGAGGGTGACCACATTTACATCTGGTGTCTCGTTTATAGAGAAATATGAGCTTATCTGTTCTGAAAATAACTCTGTTTGCTTTGGGTCTAGCAGTAATGTGTCATCCAATCTCCACTGAAAAGTTCTTATGGGGGCCGTTGGCCATTTTATGGTGCATGATACTAGGGAGTGGTCTGACCAAGTTGTATGATGTATGGAGGAGTGTGTGGTGTGTGATAGGATTAGGTGATCAACCATAATGTAGTCCAGTCTGGAATAGTTACATTTTGGATGGGAAAAAAAGGTGAAATCTATTTTTTGAGGGTTGAAATATCTCCAGGCATCGTGTAAGCCGAGGAGTTTAAATTGTTGCCAGATAATAGGGAGGTTCGGGATTTTAGCTCTAGAAGAGGGGTTTGAGCAGTCGACTGTGGGGTCTATGGGGAGATTCAAGTCTCCTGCCATGATTAAGGAGCCTTTTGCTTCTTTAAGGAGTAGGTCTACAACTGAGGATACAAATTTATCTTGGTGTGAGTTCGGGGTGTAGACGTTTATTAGAGTTACTGGTTTACCATATAGGAGACCTTTTAAACATATGTACCTGCCTTCTTTGTCTCCTATGGTTTGGGTTTTAACAAAGGGGAGAGATTTGTGGATTAAAATGCTTACTCCATTAATTTTTTTGTGAGGGTTAGTGCTGTGGAAATGTAAGGGGTAGTGTGAGGAGAAATATTTGGGGATATTTTTCCCCTTGAAATGGGTCTCTTGGAGCATTAGTATGTGTCCTCCTTTTTTTTGGAGGTCTAGTATAGCTAGCCTTCTCTTGTTAGGGCAATTGAGTCCTTTAGCGTTCTGTGTGAAGATAGTTAAATTTTGTGGTGTGTGATTAATCGACATATTGTATATGTGTCAGAGAGGGTAGTATGTGTGAACATAGATTATATACTGGTGAACAAATAAGTGGTGTCATATGCTTCAATAGAGAACAGGACAGAATAGATAAGAAAGGAAGGGAGAAGAATAGGTAAAGAAGAAGAACAGTAAAACACAATAATTTCAACACATGTTCAAACAACATAATTCTATTCTAGGGAGATAAACTCCCGGCTAGGTGAAAAAAAAATAAAGTCAACATTAGTTAACTGTTAACAATTTAACCTTTAAGACACTATTTTAATATCTCTGAGGTTCTGTATGCCTCGTTAGTTCTGGAGTATAGATAATACTTGCAGTTAGGGGTCTCCATTGGGGACTATTCGAGAGTTCAGGATATGTCCTTGTGTGCAGCAAAGATTTTTCATCCCCTTTCTTCTAATGATGGAGATGTGGATTGTACAGATTTGCGGGGTTTCTTCTGAGATGCCTGTCTCCACTCACTCCTTTGTGGTAGAGGGTTCGGTTTGCTTGGACTTGTGTGTTTCTCTTGAGGCTCTGCATTTTCCTCTAGCTGAGGGATAGGGATGTCCAGATCCCTGCATATGTCTGGTATGTCTTTAGTAGATGTGCAAGTGATGCGTCTTCCTTTCCAAAGGATTAACAGATGAAAGGGGAACCCCCATCTGTAGGGGATGTTTAGTTTTCTCAATAGCGACGTGAGTGGTTTAAGTTCTCGTCTTTTTGAAAGAGTTCTCTGTGACAAATCGGCGAACATTTAAATGTCCATGTTGTCATATTTTATGGGCTGTTGTTCTCTGGCTAACTTCATTAGCTCCTCTTTCTCTTGGAAATTAGTGATGCGGGCTATGATGTCCCTTGGTGCTTGTCCCGCTAGTGGTTTAGGTCGTAGGGCTCTGTGAGCTCTGTCTATGCCGATTTTTGTGGGTGTTTCTTCTTTTTTTAACGTGCTAAAGAAGTCTTGGAGATATTGTTCAATATCTGGTGGCAAAATGGTTTCAGGGATTCCCCGAAGTCTAATATTATGACGTCTGCTGCGATTTTCGATATCATCTATCTTATCCTCCAGCTCATTGATAGTTGTATCTTGTTTCTGAATGGTGCTTTGCAGGTCTGTGATTGTGTCTGCATGTAGATCCTGGGTGTTTTTGAGTGATTCTACTCTGTGACCAATGTCAGAGATGTCCTTTTTGAGGTCTGAGATTTCCTCCTTGATGCATTGCTTGACCTGTGAAATAAGAGAAGAAAAGTCCTTTTTTGAAGGGATTGTTTTGAAGAGAGCTGTGGGGATGGTAATGCTTTCTGAAGCGAGCTCACTTTCAGATTCTGAAGAACTGTGTTCAGACCTAAGGTCTGGCATTGCATCTTCTGTAGGCGCTATGTTTTTTGTCTCAAGCGTCTTGAAAAAGTTGTTTACTGTATGAGTGGATGTTTTCAGGGGTTTAGCATTCTTGCTTGGTTTATTAATTTTTTTTGGAGACATCTTTGGATGGATTTTGCCCCTCTGCCTTCACTAAATCCTTAAAAGATAGATAAAGATCTTGGTGCTGAGTACAAAGTTCTTTAAGTATATACTGTCGTTGCAGGTTCTTTATAAGAGGTATAATCTGTTAATCTGGCCCAAAAAGAGTGAACACACTGCAGCTGTTAGTAGTTAAGGTGTGATCAAGTTTTCCATGTGCAGAGGCTTGTACAAATGTCCATATAATGTGTGACACCTTATATTTGGTTGTCTGTGCTTGGAGGGCTGTGTTTGATTCTATGAGACTTTTCCATATGCAGCAGCGTATGTGTTAATTATAGCAGGATATGTAAGCTTTCATTTTGTCAAATGCACTTGAGGGGATGTTTATAACACCTTTAATCTAGCTGTCAAAGTTTTTAGTGCACCGCTTGCTATAATAAGTCTTTAACACTGTGAGGGTGATGGAGCACAACTTTTCTTTTATAGCAGGGTGAGTATTATATGATCCGTTTTTCTTACCCCCTTGTTGCAGTGATCTGTTTGCTGTAGCTTGCTCCCGGTGGATGGTAGTTTAAGTGCGCATCAAAACTTTAGTACAGGCTGCGGCCCGTCGCTGCATTATCTTCAGTACGTTCCGGTGTGGCATTTAAGGTACCGGAGTTCTGGTAGGTCTATGTGCTTTCCGGATGGTTTGTCTCTAGGTATCTCTTAATGTAGGTGTCTCCGGACCCTGATCTTCCTTTACCATGCCGCCATCAGAGCTTGAAGCGAGGTGTGTATGTGCGCTCAGTGCGCTCTCTCCCAAAAGGCAGGTCTCTTGTAGCGAGGCATACAGGTCTAGCAGAACCTGTGTCTGAGGTTAGTCGCTCATTTATCTAGCGGTTTATGGCCTTAAAGTGCAGGATGGCTAATGCCTAAGGCGTTTTCACCTAGCCTAAGAGCTCAGTTAGACAGCCGCCATCTCTCAGGCTGGCTAGCTCCGCCCCCCGAGAAGTATAAATCTTATGAAGGGTAACTGGGACCAGATGCCATCTCACTGTGATTTTATAGTGGAGTTCCCAAAGGGATGTGGAGTGTAATAACTTTCTAGTAAACTCGAGTTCACTGTACCAGGAGTCGGCGTCAACCGTGAAGTTAAGTTCAGTTTCCCAGGCTATAAACTGGGAGACTTTGTGCTGAGAGGAGGGCTCTAATAGTATCTCGTAATGAAACGATAAGGTTCCCTTAAGTTTGTGAGGAAGGGACCATCATTGTTCCCATTTTGTGTTGATTCTGAGGTACTCTCTGGGGAAACCCCATGATCTGAAAATGGAAGAGAGTCGGAAGGCCTCAAACTTCAACGGGGTTGGGATCCGAAGTTTACTACAGATCGATGTATGAGAGATACCTCCGGTATGTCCATAGAGGTCAGCAACTCGGTCTACTCCAAGGGAGGACCATCTGGAGATATGAGTATCAGGAAGGCAGAAAAGAGCACTAGCTATGGTTTGACAGGGGGAGGGGTGGGGAGCAATCGAATCTAAGTGTCTTGTCTGATCCCAGAACTTGAGGGTGTCTAGTATTATTGGGTGTGAAGTACCCAGGTTTTTCCAATAGTGAGAGGAGATCCAAGGGAGGTCACACAACCTCACTCCTAAAGGGAGTAAAGACCGTTCAATATCTCTCCAACGTGGAGAGTCATCAGAGTGTCCCCAGTCAATCAAGTGGGTTAGGCGTGCGGCTTGATAGTAAAGAATGATATTGGGCATTCCAAGGCCACCTCTATCACATGTTCTTTGAAGTGTTTGTCTCGACGTTCGTGGGTGTTTGCCCTTCCAGACATAACTTGTAATAAGACTCTGAAGCTTATTCAGAATTGGGCGAGGCAGATTCAATGGGATAGTGCGGAATAGATATATAATTTTCGGGATAAAAGACATTTTAATGGCGGCAATCCTACCGGTCCACGAGATATCTCGAAAGTCCCAAGTCTCTAGGAGTTTTTTCCAATCGGGGAGTTTCTCTGTGAAATTTCTAAGAATGACAGTGGAGGCATTTGGGGAGAGGTGGATACCCAGAATTTTTAAGGAGTGGGGTGACCATTGGAACCGATACCTTTCACGTAGAATGAGGAGATCATGGGGTGTGATATTAACATGTAAAGCTTCAGTTTTGGTAACATTTAATTTATAGTAACTTAGAACCTTAAAATGGGAGATGATCTTGAAGACGGGAGGGAGGGACTTAAGAGGACTAGTCAGCAGGAGGGTTACATCATCCGCATATAGGGAAATGGTGTGCTGGTGTGGGCCTACGGTAACGCCAAGAATATCCGGGGCTGTCCTCATGGCTTGAGCTAATGGCTCAATGGAGAAAGCAAATAAGAGCGGGGAAAGGGGACAGCCTTGTCTCGTCCCATTGGTTATGTCGAAGCTCTTAGACTGAAACCCTATTCCCTTGACTCTCGCGGATGGACTGGAGTATAGAGCCTGAATAGCAACAACGAATTTGTCAGGGATCCCAAAGACCCGTAGAGTTTCCCATAAGTACTCCCACCTCACCCTATCGAAAGCTTTCTCAACGTCCAGTGATAGGGATAACGTGGGGGTATCTCCCTTTGCGCTCTCCATTAGAATATCTAGAATGCGCCTTGTGGCGTCTGGACCTTCTCTCCGAGGGATAAAACCCACTTGATCTGGATGTATCAGAGCGGGGGTGATGTGGGCAAGTCGATTTGCAATTATCTTTGCGTAGAGTTTGGTGTCGATATTAAGCAGAGAGATTGGGCGATAGCTCCCACAATCCTGAGGATCCTTGCCAACTTTTAGAATAGTAATGATAGAGGCTTCAAGAAATTCTTTTCGGAAACTACCTTTGATAAACACTTCGTTAAAGACCTTACAGAGAATTGGGGAAATTTGAAGGGAATAGGATTTGTAGAATCGACTTGTGAAGCCATCAGGACCTGGAGACTTCCCAAGTTTAAGGTCTTTAATGGCTAGGGTGACTTCTTGAAGAGAGATAGGGGAAGTTAGAGTCAATATTTCGTTTTGGTCTAGCCGAGGGAGATCTAGAGAGGAGAGGTATTCGCGAATGCTAGTAGGATCAAGAGTTTTCGTGGGATCTGAAGAGCTCAAATTGTACAGCTGGTGGTAAAAGCCTCCCCTATAGCTGTTGGGGAGGTTACGTGACCACCCGTAGTTTTTATGGAGGTGATTTTGGCTTGCGCCGTCCGATTTCTTAGTTTTCTGGCTAGCAAGGTAGAAACCTTATTGTTATTATGATAGTAGACCTGTTTAAGTCTGTCTAACATGCGCTGGGATTCACCAACTTCCAAGTCCTTGATCTGGTTAGTGATCTCCGATAGTTGAGTATTTGTTGTAGCGGAATAAGAGTTAGAGAGCTCAAGTTTCAAGGTCCTAAGTCGACAGTTAAGTGAAGCAAGAGAGGTTCCTCGCACCTTTCTAATCTGGGTAAATTTGTCAATATAGAAACCTCTGAGGTATGACTTAAGTGTAGCCCATAACACTTCTTCCGAAATAAGGGGAGTGCGATTAGTGCTCAAGAAAGAGGCAAGCGTGGATAAAGTCTCCGCTCTAACTTCAGGGTTAGTTACCAGAAAATCTTTGAGACGCCATGACAAGCCTACTCCATGTAAAGGAGGGTTACCTAGTTCGATTGTCAGGGAGTCATGGTCCGACCAAGAAATTGCCGATATCGTCGCATCTGAGACCATATCTAAGAGGCGTGAGCTTGAGAAAAAGAAGTCAATCCGTGTATGGGACTTGTGAGGGGCTGAATAGAAAGTGTGTTCTCGTCTGTTTGGATGTATAGCTCTCCAAACATCATAGAGATCATACTGTTTGACTAGGTTTTGGAAGGCGCAAGATAGTGGGCGCAATGTCCTCTCAGAAGTGGAGATCGGGGGGCCTATCCTGTCTACTAAAGGATTCCAGATAAGATTGAGATCTCCACCTAAAATCAGTTCACCTTGGGTCACGGCAACCACCGACTCCAGCAGTGATCTAAGAAATCGAATTTGCCCTGAGTTAGGTGCATATGCGTTTACTAGTGTGAATAGTCTGTGGTTGAGTTTACAGATTAAAATGATAAAGCGTGCCTGGGAGTCTTTTTCAATATAAATTGCTTCATATAGGGTAGAGGAGCTGACTAGGATGGCAACCCCTCGGGACTTGGAATGGAAAGATGATGTGACTACTGTTGGGAATTTTCTGTATGTGTATACGGAATCTTTGTTAACTAGCCAATGCGTCTCCTGAATAAAAGCTACATCAATCTTATTGCGTGATAACATGTTAAGCATTAAACTACGTTTGGTCGGGGAATTAAGCCCTTGAGTGTTAAGGGTTAAAAATTTCAATTCTGACATCGTGGGATCAAAACTATATGTCTCCGATTCCTAGTTTGTGTAACTATGAGAGCAGTATGGTTAGAGAAGGGTCACTAGTTTAACTGTGAAGAGCCCACTTATTGGAGTGAGGGGAGAGGGAAGCAGCGGACGAAAGCCGCTCAAAATGGGGGATAAAGGGATATAGGAGGGGGAAGCAATGGGGGGTTGGAGTTGCTTAAATAATGAACCTTTAATTAGGATGTTTCGTGGTGTGGAGATAGAGATGCAGATCTAAGAGTGGAAGGAGAGATTAAAAGATTAAAAAGAGGGAGGAGGTAAGAGAGTGTCCACTAGATGGGCTAGTACTGAAAGGGGGGAGGGGAGGGATATTTACTGTGGTGTGCTATCCGTAGCAACTATTATCAGCTGGATTTCAAAAAGGTGGGGTCCTACCGAGACCAGTGTGAGCGGGTCTAAGTGCAAGAGGGAGGGGACAAAGTTAGTATAATATGGAGAACTAAGGGAGAAGGGGGGGGGTGCCTGATTAGGGTTCTGCTTCACTCAATGTATTAAGATGAGTAGGGGGAGAGTAACTAAGGGAAGTAGCTTAGGGGCGGTAATACATATGGAGGGTGATAATTATTGAGGGAGGTAAATCTGTTCAATACTAGAAAAGTAGAGTAAAGACAGCATACATAATATTTCAAACATTGTAACCATATCAAATCAAAACAAAACAAAAACATCTTGTCAAACATTGCAAATAGGTGAACTGTACAGTAGAATTATATAAGAGATCTTGGAGGAGATTAACAACATTACATCTCTATCATATGTAGATCATCACAACGATATTGTCTGTAAAAGACTAGGAGTGCGTAAATAATAACTAGAGAACTGTTTTCACTATGTGAGGAATAGAGAGAGCTTTGGCTGACTAAGGTCCAGTCAATAATCTTAACATGATATACGAGTTATAAGATATGATAGATAGTCTATGAGAACCTGAGGACTAAGCATAAACACCAGTTATCTTCCAGAAGGTCTAGTATGATTAGTTAAAAGTTGCCGTCTATGATAACTAATAGGTTAAGTCGAGCCGTCACACTGAGATTAGGGTAGGTTCTACCATGAGGGAGTGTGTCTCACTATGTTAAAGTGGCGACTGAGTATTTTAAGGTCTAAGGTGAGATGTCCAGAGTTAGTAAGTTGTCAAAGCTAATAGATGCATCGTAAGGAGCGTACTTGGGGAAGGATCCCCAGTGTAGAATCTACTATAGTTAAAAAAGAAAGAAAAAAAAAGAAAAGAGAGAAAAAAAAAAAAAAAAAACAGAAACCAAACACATGAACAGATAGAAAAAGCCAAACATTTACAGATAAGATTTACATTTACGTTACCCTTCCAGCTTCTTCTAGACACTTTTGTTTAAGAGTCCCATGAGGATAAACAGTGCCGTTCGGAGGGGGATTTCAGGAGGAGGGGGGAACGGGTAAAAGTGGTAGCTAAATATAAAGAACCAGAGTGGACAAAAGTGGGCAAAAGAGGGGCAGTCCGGTATGAGTAGGCCCATATGGGTCTAGCAGGGTATATCACAGTACATTAGAAATCAGAAGTCTCTCTTCACATTAGAGGTAGTTGCAGTTGCGGGGGCGATGGTGATGGGGGTCTTGCTCTAGAAGATTGAAAGTTGAAAACTTGGCGTTGAGGCTGCCCAGAGACAGTTGCAGCGTTGAGCTTCCTGAAAGTGTCCTGAGGAGCCTGGGGAAGATTGTCAGTCATGAGGAGTTTCAGAGATTGTAGAATTTGGAAACCTTGTTCAAGAGTAGTGATGGTATAGGCAGTATCTTTGTATTGAAAAAATATACGGACAGGAAAGCCCCATCGGTATTTGATGTTGTTATTGCGAAGACATTGAGTGACTTGGTGGAAGAGTCTTCTGCTAGACAGGGTATGGGCAGAAAGGTCTGGGAAAACCTGTATATCCTTGAATGGCTCCTTCAAAGTCTTTTTCTGGAATGAGGTCCTAATAATTCTTTCTTTAAATGTGAAGTAGTGTAACCTCACAATTACATCTCTGGGGGGCCCCATGGGTGTATTTCTCGGTCTGAGAACTCTGTGGGCCCTGTCAATTAGACTTTCCTGAGGAGGAGTAGGGCCTAGTAGCTCTGTGAAGAAGGATTGTAAATGGGTAGATAATTCCGTTGGGGTGATTTCCTCAGGAATGCCTCGTATTCTGAGGTTATTCCGACGTGACCTGTCCTCCTGATCTGCAAGTTTGGTCTCCAGACCAGATATCATTTCGGCTAGAGATTGGGTATAACTTAAAAGGTTGGAGTGATCAACATGCAGGTCTTCTTGTTTTTTTTCTAGAGAATCTGTTCTCTCCCCCAGAAGGGAGATATCTCTCTTCAATTCGGAAACAGAGGCTTTAATTTCTTGCTTTAGTGAAGTATAGTGGGAGTCCATTTTGTTTGAGAGATCTTTAATGGAGTCAAGAATAGTGGAGGAGGAATGGGCAAGTCTTTCTGTAGAGAGGGAGAGGGATCGGGAAGATTCCTTGGGAAAGATGGTAGAATCTCTAGAGTCGTCATCAGAGAGGTCCTGGTCGGTAGTGTTCTTGTATGAGAAATGATCTGAAAGTGTCCGTGTCGGAATATCTCTGTGTTTCGTTTTTTTTCTTTGTGAGTGAGGCATTTTACTCATGGTTGACCTTATGGACAAGGAACTCACTTGGGGAGATTCTGATGGCGCTTGTAGTGGTAGAACGTGGAGCAGAGATAATATATCAGGCACCCCCCAGGTGGCGGTGCCTAGCCTAGCATGAAAAAGTGAGCAGCTGGTTAGAAAAGGGTAGGCAGGTGAGTGAGCTGGTGGTGGTCTCTCACTAAAACTGGTTTATGTCTTCTCAGGATTCACATAGATCTTGATTAAGGACGTGGAGTAGGAAGCTTGAATACTGAGTGACTCTCTCCCCAGGGGATTGCTCTCTGCCGAGCGAGTAAGGAAAAGGGGAGTATGGGGTATGACCTGCGGGCACAGTGGGCCGGCAGGAAAGGGGGGGGGGGAGAGAGGTCAGGTGAGGACAATGACAGACAGATTCACGCTATGAGGCAAGAAAGTACTCCAGGAAGGGTGTTGGTGAGGTACGGTGGCTGAGGAGAATAGTAACACCTATGATGAGCAAGTGGGAATTTGGAGGTATCCACAGATAACAGAGCAGTTAGTCCTCAAACTCTAGGTTAGAGCTGGCTTGAATAGAAGCTGCAGTGTTCATATATATGAAGTAAACATGAAATATGCTGTAGTAAACTTTGGAGGTCTCAGGAAGGAACAACCTCATATATAAGGAAATAGAGTGATTTTTCCTCAATACATTGCTGAGAAGCACTGGAGTAGTCAAAATCTTTGAATGCAATGTCACAGCTTTAAATGTGGTGTGTTCTGTCACTAGTCTGCAAACACAGTATACTGACTTTGGTAGCTTATGAAGGGTAGCCAAAATTAAAGTGAGACACAGTGAGATGGATCTGTGTATGTAGATTCCCAGAATGAATAAGTTATGGAGCAATGTAGTACAGTGTACTCTGCCTCTGCCATAGAGGGTCTAAGGGGCCTGTAGCTTTACACAGCAAGTTGGAGTTAGGGTAGATATAGTGGCCCCAGAATTGTTTATATCAAGCATACGGTATGTGGATCCCATGTGGGGGTAGCTTACCCTTAAAGTCCGGACTGCGATGTTTTCTCCAGGTCTCACTGGGGTCCAGCAAGTAGAGGAGTGAGCTCTGGCCTAGGTTGTGACACGCCGCGTGTCAGGGAAAGCAGATGAGGGAAGTCAGGCCGTTTTACAATGCCCAGCAGCGGTAGTATCCCCGGCAGGGGAGCGGTAGAGAAGGGGCCTCCCTCCGGCAAGATCATACAGCCGCGGTGACTGAAAGGCTGCGTGAGGGTAGCCGCTGAGACCAGGTGGTGAAGGGTCCGGCAGGTACACTGCGTCTGGTGAAGATGGTATACCCGGCAAGGGAGCGGTAGAGAGGGGACTTCCCTCCGGTGAGCGTAATCAGCTGCAAATGTTGAAATACTGTGTGAGGTCGGCTGTTGAGACCGGGTGGAGTGAGTATCGTCCGGGAGGCAGCTGAATCAATTGGAGATCAAGGGTGGTGAGATCAGGAAGCCTGAGGTAGTTTGGGCTTCTTGGAGGAACAAGTCCGGAAGTAGAGTATCAGGAGCGCCACAAGGGAGTGTGACGCAGCAAGGAAATTTTCTTGAGTCAGTTAAAAAAGTAGGATTTAGAGTGAAATCCGATCTTTAGACTTGCAGAGAGGTAGTCCCCATGGGTTAGGGAGATAAAGTAGGATAAATAAAATAGTTGGGTAAGGGTTTAAAGATGTGAAAAAGGAAAAAAAAACAGCGTTGGTCTGCAGAGCTCTGCTTAGATGCGACCTCTTGCTATGATGGCAAACTCCGCCCCCCCGCACTAGATAGTTTTTTACAAATTGAATACCAAACACTACGCACAAAATCAAAGAGTATGTTTTATTACAAAAGTAACAGATCAGGCAAATTATTGGCTAGGGCACTGAAAATTTTTTAAAAATTAAAGTCGTATATCTTCGAAATCCATCAGCCCAACTCCTCAACTACTCTTAAAACTACCAAGGACATTGTTCAATTTTTTCATGACTATTACTCCGCTCTTTATAATCTCCAAACAGACACATCAGCGCAATTAATATCCCTGTCCATGACTGACTATGTTTCCAGTGCACAGTTACTCACAATTTCACCGACCCACTTAAGGACCTTAACAAGCCTATCTCCCATCACAAATTGCTTGCAGCCATTAAATCATTAAATAGTGGGAAAAGTCTGGGTCCCGACGGACTATCAAGCAAGTACTACCATACATTCTCATCAGTACTTACACCACATCTCACACACCTCTTCAATGAAGTGTCCCATAACAACCCCTTCCCCAAATCTATGCTAGAAGCCCATGTAGTTGTCATCCCCAAGTCAAGCAAACCACCCACAGTTCCAGCAAACTTCTGCCCAATATCTCTTCTCAAAACAGATATCAAACTGTACACAAAAATACTTGCAACCCGTATTAACACTGTATTATTATATTTAATTCATTTAAATCTAGCAGGTTTTACCCCTCATAGGGAAACAAAGGATAACACTATTAACATTTTGCATCTCATGGAATATGCCCATAATCATAATATACCCTCTGCATTCATCTCTATGGACGCAGAGAAAGCCTTTTATTGGCTCAACTGGCAATTCCTGCGAATGACACTTACTAAATTCGGACTTGATCAGGACTTTATAGGTAAAATTTTCACCTTATACAACCAACCACTAGCCAAAGTCAAATTAAACAACACATTATCCCACCCATTTCAGATCTCAAATGGTACAAGACAGGGCTGCCCCCTTTCTCCCATACTATTTGTACTTGCCATGGAGGTCCTGGCCTTCCATATCCGAAAAAATACTGCTATCCAGGGTTTCAAATTTGATCAATATGAATATAAAACTTCTCTATATGCGGACGATATTTTTTTAACACCACACAGCCAGCCTCCTCGATTCCCCCCCTCCTTCAAACTTTACATACCTACAGTTCCTTTTCCAATTTCAGAATCAATATCTCCAAATCAGAACTCCTTCCCATTGGGCTTCAGGCAGATGTACTGAAAGCAATACAATCACTTGCTCATTTTCGCACACAGCAGCAATTGATTAAATATCTAGGAATATACATCTCCCCTTACAAGTCCACATTACTAGATGCAAATTTTAAAGCCATAACTACAAGCTCTTCTACGCTCCTGGAGTAACAAACCTCTATTAAGGGTGGGCAGGATCAATGCTGTTAAAATGATACTTCTTCCTAAACTATTGTATCTTTTCCAGACCCTCCCCATTCCCTTACCATTACCACTACTACATAATCTACAAAAATTAATCATGAAATATATCTGGCAACATAAGAGACCCCAAATTGCAACTGCAACACTCTACCGCCCGAAGGACTTAGGAGGCTTAGGGATCCCAAACCTGCAACAGTATAGATTGGCCACCTTCCTTACCAGAATTATCAACTGGTGCAAACATTCACCACACAAAGAGTGGGTTCTTTTAGAACATCACCTATCCAACACTAATCATCTTGGGAGCAAGTGTTGGCTTTTCCCGAAATTGAGGAACTTACCGGTTCCTCTTCCATCAATTATTGCTGAAACTTTTCATTTATGGGATACATTAATTAAAAAACACAGTAATATATCCATAATACCCTCTCCCCTGACTCCCATTTTAGAAAACTTAGATTTCCCCTTTCAACAACCAAAGCAAGCAGTGCTGAAACCACATATTACCAAGTCTATCCCTTGCCATATCCTTATAGATAATGGTAAACTCAAATCGAGATTACCCCTTATCTAGGTCTCGCATTCAAAAACTGGTTTCGCTTCATTCAGATGTCGGATCACAAAACAAAACCTAACTCACACGCAACTTAACTAATTTCGAGAGTATCTGCACCCGGGATGCCATAAACAAGGGTCTTCTATCAACCTCATATCAAATTCTTATGCATCCATACACTACCTCACTCCTTTCCTATGTAGACAAATGGGAAAAAGAGATTGGCGCACACCAACCTCAAAAAACATGGCATCACATCTTCTCATCCATGACCAAATCCTCATCTTCTATATACACTCTAGAGATGAATGTTAAATTCTTATGCAGATGGTACTATACACTGTCACGATTGCACATAATCTTCCCCACATCCTCCCCAAACTGTTGGAGAGGTTGTAACACAGAAGGTACTCCCACTCACATTTGGTGGGCTTGCCCCATCGCTAAATCCTACTGGATGATGATTAAGACTGAAATGGAAAGGGCATTTTCGATGACTCTAGACCTAAACATCTGGTTTTTCCTCTTCAACAAATTTACTAAGATTAAGTGCAAATTGAGACTTACATTGCTGACCATTATGGTCAACTCAGCAAAAAGACTTATCACAAAAAATGTGAAGTCACTGCACCTCCCATCAGTTAACACTTGGAAAGAGATAACCTCCCAATCTCTCTAGCTGGAAAAACACCACTACACACACAGTAAATGTTTGGATGATTATCAATCCATCTGTTTCCTCTGGGAAGAATATATAAATCAAGCACCACCACCAACATGACCACACTTCACCTCTCTCATGACTCCTCTTGCACCCACAAGTACTTTAGACTAAATGCATATATAACTCCTCAACCATTTTTCCAACAACTTGTATACCAGATAGCATTAGACATGTTTGGAATCAGTTAGTCAAAGGATTACCCTATTTGTGAGTGTTTATTATATATCCCAACTCTTTTATAGCTGACACTTTAATGCTTTCCTGTGAGAACAGCATTGCACATTATTTATCTTATGTTGTTTTTGTTCTTTGTATTTCACTGTTATGTATTGTGTCATCGCAAACAACTTTGTAATGTGGCCTTCTCTCAGTCGGTCTCAGTCATACTGATTTTCTCTTTCCAGTAATTTGTTTATATATATATATATATATATATATATATATATATATATATATATATATATGTTTGCTTCACCTTTAATAAAGCTTTTTCAAAACTAAAAAAAAAGAAGAAATCATAGTAATTGACGCTAAGAAATTAGATCATTCCTCCTGGTGGTTGTTGAAAGTAGGAAATTATGTATGTGTAGGTAACACCAAGAGTGTAGCTGCTTGTCGAACTCAAGACAGCATTTTTATATAGGGGAGAGCAGCAGCAGGGGCATAAAGAGCATAAAATCTCAGGAATTGGTGCTAAGACTTTAGATTCCTCGCCCTAGCAGTGTGTGAAGGATATATCATACATCATCAACAATTATCATTATTTTCTTAACAGCACCAATATTTTATTGTGTATAACTTGTTGATGTCATTGTCTATCACGTAAAGGCAACTATTTTTAAAGATGGGGAAACAATGGTACAATAAAACCTTAGTAATTGGCACTAAGACTTAAGATCCCTGACCCTGGTGGTTAATGCCTGATATTATGTATGGGTACTAAGACTTATTGAACTCAAGGTGTTGAAGGAAGGCAGCATTTTAGAGGGGGTAGACCATCAGCACCAATCAGGAATTGGCACTAAGACTTTAGATTTGTCACCATGATGGTGGGTGCAGGTAGGATATTATGTGTGGGTAGGTAATACCAAGAGTGTAGCTGCTTGTTAAACTCAAGGTGTGGAAGTAAGGAAGGCATATTTTTTAGAGGGTGTATAACAGCAACAACAGGAACACAAATTCTCAGTAACTGGTGTTAACACTTAAGATTCCTCACCCTGGCAGTGGGTGAAGAATTCGTTGTTTGTAAATAGTAGCACTCAGAATGTAGCTTGTTAAACTGAAGGTATAGAAGGAAGTCTAAAGTTTCAGTAACTGGGCTAGATTTAACAAGCAGCAGATGCTACTTTCTGCCCCAAAATTTCCGGCTCGCCTTTTAGGTTGCGGACTGCAATCATCCTGATCCAATACGATTGGGATGATTGACACCCTCTGCTAGCGGCCAATTGGTCATGAATGTGAAGGGGGCAGCATTGCACAAGAATTTTTCAAGAAATGATTGTGCCATGTTAAATGCCGACAGTGTATGATGTAAGCATTTAGCGATGTCAGGTGGACATGATTTGCTATAGTGAATCATGTCCACCCCACATTTAATAAATTGACCCCATTGACTTTAGATCCCTCACCCTGGCAATGGGTGAAGGATATCATGTGTGTGTAGTAACAACAAGAGTGTAGCTTGTTGAACTCAAGGTTTGGAAGGAGGGAGCATTTTTAGAGGGGGGTTGAAGAGCAGCGCTAAGACTTTAGATCCCTCACCCAGGTAGTGGGTGCAGGACATTGTGTATGTGTACTAACACCAATTATTGAAGGAAGGCAGCATTTTTAGATGGGTAGATTCGCAGCAGCAGGAACATAGTCTCAGTAATTGGATCTAAGACTTTAGATCCTTCACCCTGGCGGTGGGTGAAGGATAGGATATTATGTGTGGGTAGGTAACACCAAGAGTGTAGCTGATTGCTAAACTCAAGGTGTGGAAGGAAGAAATCATTTTTAGATGGGGGAGAGCAGTAACATTAGGAGCATAAAGTCTCAGTAATGGGCACTAAGACTTTAATTACCTCATCCTGGTGGTGGATAAAGAATATACCATTCATCATCAACAAACTTATCTAATTAGATTCTAGGAAGGAAGGAAGGAAGGAAGTAAAGATATAGATTAAGCGGAATCATAATAATTGATGTGAAATAATTGGATTTTGCAAAGGCATTTGATACAGTGCCACATTAAAGATTAATGTACATAATTAAGGGGCTGGAAATAGCTGAAAATGTTAAATCTTGGATAAATAACTGGATAAATGACAGGGTAAAAGATCATGCTCAGATTGGAGAAAAGTAATCAGTGGAGTCTCTAAAAAATCAGTACTGGGCCCTTTCCTTTTTAATATTTTTATTAATGACTTGGAGCAAACATTTTTATTTTTGCAGATGATAAGGTCATTAGGTTATTAGGGATTGAGTAAGGTCATTAGGTCAGGGCAGGATGAACTTGCTCTACAAGGGGATCTACAAAAATTAGAAGAATGGGCAGGTAAATGGAAAATGAGACATAATACTGGAAAATGCAAGGTTCCTCATTTTGGAAGTAAAAGTAAGCAGGTGACCTATTATTTAAATGGGACTATACTTAGCAAAAAAGAGGAGGATATGGATTTGGCAGTAGATATCAAGCTAAGGACAGGTGTATAATGCGTTGAAGTGGCTTCTATGGCTAATAAGGTACTAGCATGTATTAAAAGAGGCATTGATCCAAGGGAGGAAATAATTATTCTGTCACTATATAAATTCCTGGTAAGACCTCACCTTGAGTATGGAGTGCAGTTCTGGGGACCAATTTCAAACAAATACATTGCAGAAAAAGTTCAGAGAAGGGCAACAAAACTAATAAGGGGGATGGAGAATTTAAGCTATGAGGAGAAGTTAGTCAAACTGGGTCTATTTTTTTCTAGAAAAAAACGCTGCATGAGATGTGACATGATTACTTTATATAAATATATTCAAGGTCGATATACAGAAATGGTGGAAGTTCTGTTTATTCCAATAAAATTATTTGTGACAAGAGCAATCAAATTGTGGAACTCATTACCTAAGGAGTGAATAAATGCCAATACCTTAGCTACATTTAAAAATGGTTTAGATACATTTCTGGCAAAAAACAGAATTCAGGGATATGATCACTTGTGGTAAATGGGTCATCTTTTTTAATTAAATTAATTTAAGCTCAATTGGAGCTTTTATTGTAAGACTTTTTTGGTCTTTTTTCAACCTCATCTGCTATGTTACTATGCTACTATTTAACAATTATCATTATTTTCTTAACAGCACCAAGAGTTTAATGTGTATAACTTGTTGATGTCTTTGTCTAATATCTACCAATTAAAGACAACTGATTTTAAATATAGGGAAACAACGGTAGAATAAATTCTTTTTAATTGGTCCTAATACTTTAGGTTCCTCATCCTGGCTGTAGTTGAAGGATATCATGTGTGGGTAATTGCTACATTTTGAAGTCTAAACAGCAGCACAAAGGAAAAAGAGATGGGATGTGTGATGTCACAGCATTTTCCATGGCTGGTAACAGCCAAGCACATACCATAACTCTATCGCATCTCCTATGTCGACACAAGTGAAAAGATTAAGAACAATCGGTTGGACACAAACAGTATAAAACCCTGTTAGTGAATTTTTTTATTTTAATAATTCATTATGTAGTGCCAGTCCACCTGAATTTAAAGGGACAGACAACACCAGAATTTGTGTTGTTTAAAAAGAAAGATAATTCCTTTATTACCCATTCCCCAGCTTTGCATAACCAACACTGTTAAATGAATACACTTTTTATCTCTGTAATTACCTTGTATCTAAGTCTCTGCAGACTGCTCACTTATTTCAGTTATTTTGACAGACTTGCATTTTAGCCAATCAGTGCTCACTCCAGGGTAACTTCACACATGAGCTCAATCTTATCTATATAAACACATAAACTAATGCCCTTTAGTGGTCAAAATGCATTCAGATTAGAGGCAGTCTTCAAGGTCTAAGAAATGAGCATATGAACCTCCTAGGTTTAGCTTTCAACTAATAATACTAAGAGAACGAAGCAAAATTGGTGATAAAAGTAAAGTGGAAAGTTGTTTAAAATTACATTTCCTATTAAAATCATGAAAGTTTTTGTTTTTTTCTTGACTGTCCCTTTAATCTGTCTGGAAATGTAATGCAGGGTAGCCCATCATATCAAACTACATTTGGGGCGAGCTGTGACCACTGAGGGTTTAGCTTGTTGCCAGTGATTGAGAGAATTCTCCCACTTGGGACGCTGCTAAGTTGACATGAAAGCAGCTCCTGGGCAACTAAAGAGAGGGCATACTAGACAGTAGACTTCCCAGTATACTAATGGATCAGAAGTAAAAGGTGATGGAGGTTCATTGAGGTAGGCTTTTACCATCTCTGAAGTACTAGTACTCTCACTTGTAGGGGTATGAGTGGTCCCAACTAAATTAACAAAGATCTAGGACCAAAATGGTGTGGTCTGTTGGTGAGCTTGAGTAATTAAAATGATGAGGAAAAAAGTTGTGTATCAGCACTGCTGATGCTGTCTGCTCTTCTCCCTCTCTCAACATACCCCTTTTTTCTTTGAAGTTCTTGTACCCTTTGCACAGACTTATGACTCCAAAACTGAAGATTCAATATTTTTCTTCACTCTTCGATCTCACAGGGTAGCTAGAGTGTACTGTGGACTGTCATGCAATTCACGCAAGCGAGATTTCAACTTGTCCTTCAGCTTCTTCATCAATTACCTCAGCATAGGACATGCCACCGGATAAAGTATCATGGCCATTGGTGAAGCTGTCTAGTTTAATGATAAGGTGTTTAAAGAATGGTACTACCTGAAATAGGCTTGCAGTAGCTTGACATAGGTCTTCAGTGAAGTCTTTGAATGGCTTAAGGACTGTCACTACATGCCTGATTGTTGTCCATTCCTCTCTGCCCAGAGGACATGTTTTCTGGTCAGAAGATATGGAGTGTATTGCCTACTGCTGTTTCAGGGTTCGCTCCAGCATGTCCAAGGTTGAATTACACCATGTCAACATATCGTGATGATGGTGGTGCTGAGGCAGACTTGCTCACTCTTGTTCCAACCTCAGCATCTGGCTAGCCTTTACACTGTGGTGAAAGTGTTTAGAAATCTTATGACACCGCTCTATGATGCTGGTTAGCCTGCCCTTACCTTCGGTTGGGAGAAAGGCTCTCATCACAAAAATTAGATTGTGCAATGCACAACATACCCCAAGAAAATTGCCATCTGGAAGAGCTTTCATCATGTTAGCTGCTTCGTCTGAAACTATAAAGCCCTAGTAAACGTTGGACCCATCCTGCTCTTCAACACATTGATCCAGCATTTTTCTGAGTTTTGATACTGGGCCAGATTACAATGGGAGCACTAAGTAATATGGCTTCAGCGTTAACTGCGCTAGAAGTTGAATGTAAACTGTTTTCACTCGCATGCTAACCCAATGAGTGCAACAAGCCAAAGTAATAATATTGTGCGCAGGTTCAAGTATTCACCATTAGAAGTCAATGGAGAAAAAAAGTGGTAAAAATAAAACCCTACTCACATGCAAACCTGATTGCATATTCTCATGTGCGCTAAACTCACATGAAAATATATATACTACACATTCCGATGTTCTTCACATAACAGAATACGTTCTATTTATTACAAAATACATATTTCTACATATATCTGATGGTATTTTGGTATGATATATACAGTCATGGCCAAAAATATTGGCACCCCTGTATTTCTGACAGATAATGCACACCTTTGCCCAGAAAATTGTTGCAATTACAAATGTTTAGGCATTCTAATGTTTATTTCTTTTGTTTGTATTAGTATGACACAAAAAAGTGGAGGAAAAGAAAGCCAAATCTGACACATTCCAAGCAAAACTCCATAAGAACTGGACAAAATTATTGGCACCCTCAATTTAATATTTGGTAATATTTGGTAATTGAAATCAATTGCTTCCTGTAACCATCAATGAGTTTCTTACACCGCTCTACTGGAATTTTGGACCACTCTTCTTTAGCCAGCTGCTCCAGGTGTCTCAGATTGGAAGGGTTGCTTTTCCCAACTGCTGTTTTGAGATCTCCCCACAGGTGCTCTATGAGATTGAGATCTGGACTCATTGCTTGCCAGTTCAGTACTCTCCAGTGCTTTGTCTTGAACCATTTCTGGGTACTTTTTGAGGTGTGCTTTGGGTCATTGTCCTGCTGTAAGAACATGACCTCTGACGGAGACCCAACTTTCTGACACTGGGCCCTACATTGCACCACAGAATTCTTTGGTAGTCTTCAGATTTCATAATGCCATGCACACAGTCAAGGCATCCAGTTCCTGAAGCAGCAAAGCAAATCTAAAACATCAGTGATTGACTGTATTCTTTTCTTTAAAAGCCTAATTTCCTTTTCTGAAAGCAGTAGATTAATGTGCTTTACCAAAAAGTTGTAATTTTGTTTTGTCTGTCCACAGCACATTCTCCAAAAAGGATTCTGGCTTCTTTTAGGTAAGTTTTGTAAAACTCCAATCTGGCTTTTTTCTGTTTCTGTGTCAGCAGTGGGGTCCTCCTGAGTCTCCTACCATAGCGTCCCTTTTTATTCAGATGGTGACGTTTAGTGTGAGCTGACACATTTGTACCCTGTGCCTGAAGGTCAGCTTGAATTTGTCTGGAAGTTGATTGAGGCTCTTTATCCACAATTCTAACAATCCTTTGTTGCAATCTTTGATATTTTTTTCTCTTTCCTCCACATCCAGGGAGATTAGCGACAGTGACATGCGCTGAAAAATTCTTGACAATGTTCCGCACATTGCATATAAGCATTCTAGGCAGCCACCTCAGGGCACTGCTGTAGGGGGGCGCAAATTTACAACATTAAAAAAAAACTTTTTTATTTCATTTTATTTTTTTTATACACTTGCTGCTTAATGGCATCATAGCACAGTAATTAAGCAGCAGGTTTTGCCTCTACAGTGACCCTGTCTTTTACCCCCTCCCCTCTGCTGCCCTCCCTTCAAGCACGCACAGTGATCGCTCCTGCGTGCGAGCTTTAAGAGCAACAGGGCCGTTTTCAGTGATGTGGTCACATGCAACAAAATATAAAAGCACGCAGGGGCAGATGACTGTTATCTTGAGACACCTGCTCGTTTGCTTGTAAGTAATTAGTTGATGATTTCTCTACAGACTACCTGACCCTGACCCCTCCTTTCTCTCCCTCTGCAACTGTCCCATTGGTCTTTATTTATGGAATGCTCAGCTTCAGTTCCACTGCTATCATGAAGGGCGTGTAACAGGAGATGCTGCTCAAATTGGTCAGCAGGCAAAATCATGATGTTTCACAAGTTTCCCTGCTTTCTGTAACAGCTGTCCCCACGGTGCTGTCAGTAGTAATGGAATGTAAAGCAGGCAGGCATAGCTGTCAAACAAAGGTAGGGGTTTGGGAATATATGTATTTTGTGGTCTGCTGCATATAACCTGCTCTTTAATCTAACTACAATAAACTGCAACTGAGGACAATATAAATACAATGTTATAATTATATCTTTACTATGGCTGAAATGCAGGCACTGTCTATAAATGTTAATTTAGTGCCTGTTTTAACCCTTTTCCTATGACAGGGCTACAGGTGAATGAATAGCAACCCATTGCAGCCCTCTAGTTGTCTCTCTACTGTAATTGAATTGAAATATACCACTGGTAAAAGCTATTTATTCAGCACACTGATACTAGCTTAAACAATAAATATTTTTGTTATTTAAGATAAATTCTGTTGAATTCTTTATTTTATTTTTTTAAGGGACAGTAAAGTCAATGCTACATTTTTTATGATTCAGAATTTGCTTCTATTATCTAATTTGCTCTGTTCTCTGTATCCTTTGTTGAAAAGCATAGTTGGGTAGTCTCAGGAGCAGCAATCCACTACTAGTCTCAAAATTATTCAATGCCCTGAATAGAATCCCCCACAACAGCACAAATATGCAAAACAGGTGTTGTCTTAAGCACACCTGATGCAACTTATCAAGGGCTTCATTAGTTGCACCAGGTGTGCTCGAGCTAGAACACAAGAAATAGCTGAACTGGATAGGGGTTTGTTGAGAGTCACGTTTGACTGCATGTTAGAAATATGGCTACGTCAAAAGAATGGTTCAACAAGTTAACAAGGAACAGGATACAAAAAGATAGCGAATGCACTGAATGTTTCTAGAGACACCATTGGAAGCATAGTTAGCACGTTCAAAGTTAAAAAAACAGTGGTTACTCTACCTGGACAGAGAGCAGAAAAGGAAGCTATCAATGGCTGCAACCAGATTTCAGAGAAGGCAGGTTGAGAAAACCCCTTGAGTGCCTGCAAAAGACCTGCAGCAAGACTTGGTGGCAACATGCACTGAGGTTTCAGTTTGCACAAATGAACAAATGGAATTACCTGTGTTGGAACTAATCACAGCCGTAGGCTTCAGTGCAGGTATAAATCATCTTTATTGTCAGTAGATTAACAATCACAGGGTGAAACAGACTCAGGGGTACACTGAGAACAAACGTCCAACGCGTTTCCTGCCCGGAGGCACTTCGTCAGGGACTTACATAGTCAAAACACAAACAGCTTAAAAAGGCTTACTTGCTTACGTAACGAAATTAGCACCTGTTCATTATAGTTAAAGGGACAATTGCTACCGTCTGTGGAAACAGGCTACTGCTGGGTTTTAAGAAAACCCCCTTTAAGGCATTCAGCAAGGATAACATTGTATCTAAGGTGCCATATGTGTATGAATCTTGTATAAATATTAGTAACACAAAAGACACAATGTAAGCACCGATAAATAGTAGGGTGTTGAAATAGCCTTTTCCAAAGAAAGCAGCAAAATAGTACAAAAATTGCTCTATAAACAATTCATATGAACAAATGCTAAAAGAACATAGAATTATATTCAAGCTGCAAATTTAAAAAATAACAATATTGTTAATTCAATGTACAGCGGACTCACAGAGGATTCAAAATGAGACATTTTTACAAGTCTCATACAAGAGTTTAAAATGTTAAAGAATTTACATTAGAACTGTCTATGTTAATTTTTTTTATTAATTTGACGTTAAAGGAGAATTTGAAAGCCTATACAGTCATTCATTTATCCAGCTTGGTTTAATATGTTAAGTTAAGTTACAAGACAGTAAACTGTCGAATATTCTGTGTGAATAGTGGTAAAAACTAAAGTGGTTCATAAAAGTGTGGTGTGAAAAAAATAAGATTGAATTGAAAACAAAACTCACAATGTGATATTTTTAAATATACTGAGGTGAAATACCCTAGTGAGGATCATATCTAAAATTTATCGCATTAATTAAAATTCTGTATTAAATGACAAATAAGATCCAATATTATGTGGAATTACTGATATAATAATATTGACAAATTCTATGTCAAAAATAAATGGAAAAACCCTAAATTTAGTCTAAATAGTGAAATACTGTGTGAATACTAATAAATGTGAACATCAGACTAACCAGTCTTATATTATTTTATTTTATATTATACTGTCTATATGTGAGCAAAATTGTGCTGATAATAGTGGTGTCACTTGTGTTTATATAGACGATAAAATAGTGTAAAACCTAATATACAGCTGAAGCTGAATCTGGAACTTAACAAAACCAAATGTGCTAACACTTGAGCTAGGGAGCACTCTGGAGGGACAAGAGTAAAAATTACTATGTATATAGAACAGCTATGTTCATTACCTTGACGGGTTATAGAGTTGACGGGTTATTTATATATATATATATATGTATATACTTATTGAGGAGAATTCAGTCCACAAAGTATCTAGGGTCAGTGATCTTATTAATACCATTTGGGGTGCCAGTCATTAGATTAAATATCCAAAAGGCCTCTTTCCTATTCAACTTGGCCGTTCTATCCCCACCTCTAATGTCATAAGGGGCGTGGTCTATACCTTGGAAGCTAAACATAGTGCTTAGGTTGATGTCATTAATAGGAATGCCTAAAGATATGAAATGTTCAACAAAATGCTTAGCTACTGGAGTGGAAGGAGGGTCATGTTTAATGGAGAGCAGATGCTCCCTAACCCTATCCTTAAGGAGCCTAGTTGTCCTGCCTACATACTGTTTGCAGCAGATCTTACAGTTAATTAGATAGACCACAAATCTAGAATTACAGTTAAGTCTAAATCTGATGTCAAAACATTTACCTGTGGTCTTAGATTTAAATTCTCTACCGGGGATCACAAAATCACAAGCTTACAGGAAATCTTTCTACATCTAAAGAATCCCATTTCTGGCTGTAACCAAGAGTTGTTGCTTTTGGTTGAAAAGTCTCTGATTAGGTGATTTCCAATGGTTGTGGCTTTTCAGCTCACTAGTCTAATGCCCTGGTTTTGTAATGAATCTTGTAACAAGACATCTCTGTCCAAGACAGGAAGATATTTCCTTATAATACTATTAATACAGCTAAATTGTCTGCTGTAGCAAGTTGAAAAGGTTATAGGTGATTTCGAACTTTTCTTGTTATTGCTATTATTACCATGGTGTCTAGTTTTGGGAGTGTCTTTAAGCAGCACATCTCTATGTCATAGCCCCTAATATGAAGACGCTGAGTGAGAGACTGAGCTTGTTTGATATATGTGTGAATGTTGCTACAGTTGCGTCTAAGGCGCATATATTCCCCTTTTGGAATGGCCTCGCACAGATCCATAGAAGAGATCACATCAACTAGTCACATTAGTGGCTCGACCAAAGTCTCTGCAATGGACTGCAAGCAGACAAAGCAGGAGGAATAACAATAATAACAAGAGAAAAGCTGCTGATAAAAGAGTTACGTTTTCTAGCTTTGAAACGGATGTTAGTGATAAGAGTCCACGAGCCTCTACTCCTATTGAAGATAGAGATCAGACCCATATTAGTGAACCAACAGTCAAACCTAAGAAGGGATCCTCGCACAGATCCATAGAAGAGATCACATCAACTAGTCACATTAGTGGCTCGACCAATGTCTCTGCAAAAAACGATTTACCCACCGAGGCTGGCATGGCCACTCCGGCGAGGTACCCAAGCAGGAGACCTTTAAGAGGAAAAGGTCGGGGATCAAGGAAGCAATAAACAAGAGTGAAAACTACCATCAAAATGACCACCATCATGAAGACCTTAATGTGGTGAACTTATCAAGTACACAATTAAATAAGGATGAATTGGCTGTTCTTTCTAAAGGCTTGGGGTTTGCGCCAAGCAGAAACTTTAATCTCTTTAGGACACTAGTAGATCTAAATAGATTTACCAGAAAGTTTACGTTAAAGAGACACTTTGCTTTGGCAGACAGGAACTCTTCACAAGAACCAGTCATTGGTTTACCAATGATAGATAATACTGATGGAGAAGCCATAAACAATATAGACTCAAGTCTAGTCATTACCAATACTGACAGTGATGGTTTCAATTTTGATGATCAATGTGAAATTGTCAATTTACTATCACTCGAAAGTGAGAGTGCACGATCCAATATACAGAATTTGAGTATTCCCACCATTACCACTAATGCGAATAAACACTTCAATCCCATACAAATGAGGGGGGACTTTATAGAGGTCTTCCAAAGTTTGGTTGAAAGGGATCTCCATGCATTAGCTAGAGAAACTTACACCAGTACCAGTCTGAAATATGGGAAAAGTCACAACCTATCTAAGAAAGAGAGAAATATTTTAAAAAAATTACAAGAAAACAGTGATATCATAATTCAAAGCTCAGACAAGGGTGGTTGTATAGTGATACAGGACAGGGCACAGTACACTTGTGAGGCCCTTAGACAACTTAGTGACAACACCACCTATCGTAAATTGACATTCAATCCTACAAGGAAGTTTATTATGGAACTTAATGATTTCCTTCATCATTATGTTCAGGAAGGTGTCATCACTAAATTGAAAGCAGACTCTCTTAAAACCCCATTTCTGAATACACCTGTGTTTAGACATTTACCTAAAATACACAAAAATAGGGAACACCCCCCTGGGCGCCCCATTATTTCTGGTGTGGGATCCCTAGGGGAAAAACTTGGGTCCTTTATCGATACAGTCTTACAACCTATTGTTCAGATAACTCCAGCATATCTTTGTGACACCAAGCATTTGTTAAGGCTGTTAAATTCTGTGCATGTCGACGAGAATGATACTCTACTTACCATTGATGTTAATTCATTATACTCTTGTATACCACACAATAAGGGTATAGAAGCTTTGCAAGCTATGCTTGAGATGTATACCACATATGATGATAAGTTTATCAGATTTGTATGTGATGGTGCAAAATTTCTTTTGAATCATAACAACTTTACGTTTGAAGGTACTCATTACGTACAGAACCAGGGCACCGCTATGGGTGCGAAGTTTGCACCATCATATGCAAATCTCTACCTAACAAATTTTGAATTCCATAAAATATTCCAAGATAATAATCCCTTCAAGTCACAGATGGGGTTCTACAGAAGATTTATCGATGACTTGGTTATATTATGGAAGGGTGACATTAATTCCATATCTGCATTTGTGGAATATTTAAATGACAATAATCTCAATTTGGGATTCACGTACACAGCATCAAAAGAGAGTATACCATTTCTAGACATTACATTAAAGTTGGATAGATTGTCACATTCGATCATTACCTCTACGTTTAGAAAACCAACATCAGGAAATACAATCCTATGAGCAGACTCACATCATCCAGCACACCTCAAAATGGCCATTCCAAAAGGGGAATATATGCGCCTTAGATGCAACTGTAGCAACATTCACAGATATATCGAACAAGCTCAGTCTCTCACTCAGCGTCTTCATATTAGGGGCTATGACATTAGTACCTTGGAAAAAGTCAGTAAAGAAGTTGAATTTATGCATAGAGATGTGCTGCTTAAAGACACTCCCAAAACTAGACACCATGGTAATAATAGCAATAACAAGAAAAGTTCAAAATCACCTATAACCTTTTCAACTTGCTACAGCAGACAATTTAGCTGTATTAATAGTATTATAAGGAAATATCTTCCTGTCTTGGACAGAGATGTCTTGTTACAAGATTCATTACAAAACCAGGGCATTAGACTAGTGAGCTGAAAAGCCACAACCATTGGAAATCACCTAATCAGAAACTTTTCAACCAAAAGCAACAACTCTTGGTTACAGCCAGAAATGGGATTCTTTAGATGTAGAAAGATTCCCTGTAAGAGTTGTGATTTTGTGATCCCCGGTAGAGAATTTAAATCTAAGACCACAGGTAATTTTTTTGACATCAGATTTAGACTTAACTGTAATTCTAGATTTGTGGTCTATCTAATTAACTGTAAGATCTGCTGCAAACAGTATGTAGGCAGAACAACTAGGCTCCTTAAGGATAGGGTTAGGGAGCATGTGCTCTCCATTAAACATGACCCCCCTTCCACTCCAATAGCTAAGCATTTTGTTGAACATTTCATATCTTTAGGCATTCCTATTAATGACATCAACCTAAGCACTATGTTTAGCTTCCAAGGTATAGACCACGCCCCTTATGACATTAGAGGTGGGGATAGAACGGCCAAGTTGAATAGGAAAGAGGCCTTTTGGATATTTAATCTAATGACTGGCACCCGAAATGGTATTAATAAGATCACTGACCTTAGATACTTTGTGGACTGAATTCTCCTCAATAAGTATATACATATATATATATATATATATAAAATATATAAATAACCTGTCAACTCTATAACCCGTCAAGGTAATGAACATAGCTGTTCTATATACATAGTAATTTTTACTCTTGTCCCTCCAGAGTGCTCCCTAGCTCAATTATTAGCACATTTGGTTTTGTTAAGTTCCAGATTCAGCTTCAGCTGTATATTAGGTTTTACACTATTTTATCGTCTATATAAACACAAGTGACACCACTATTATCAGCACAATTTTGCTCACATATAGACAGTATAATATAAAATAAAATAATATAAGACTGGTTAGTCTGATGTTCACATTTATTAGTATTCACACAGTATTTCACTATTTAGACTAAATTTAGGGTTTTTCCATTTATTTTTGACATAGAATTTGTCAATATTATTATATCAGTAATTCCACATAATATTGGATCTTATTTGTCATTTAATACAGAATTTTAATTAATGCGATAAATTTTAGATATGATCCTCACTAGGGTATTTCACCTCAGTATATTTAAAAATATCACATTGTGAGTTTTGTTTTCAATTCAATCTTATTTTTTTCACACCACACTTTTATGAACCACTTTAGTTTTTACCACTATTCACACAGAATATTCGACAGTTTACTTAAACACATCTTGTAACTTAACTTAACATATTAAACCAAGCTGGATAAATGAATGACTGTATAGGCTTTCAAATTCTCCTTTAACGTCAAATTAATACAAATTTTTAACATAGACAGTTCTAATGTAAATTCTTTAACATTTGAAACTCTTGTATGAGACTTGTAAAAATGTCTCATTTTGAATCCTCTGTGAGTCCGCTGTACATTGAATTAACAATATTGTTATTTTTTAAATTTGCAGCTTGAATATAATTCTATGTTCTTTTAGCATTTGTTCATATGAATTGTTTATAGAGCAATTTTTGTACTATTTTGCTGCTTTCTTTGGAAAAGGCTATTTCAACACCCTACTATTTATCGGCGCTTACATTGTGTCTTTTGTGTTACTAATATTGATACAAGATTCATACACATATGGCACCTTAGATACAATGCTATCCTTGCTGAATGCCTTAAAGGGGGTTTTCTTAAAACCCAGCAGTAGCCTGTTTCCACAGACGGTAGCAATTGTCCCTTTAACTATAATGAACAGGTGCTAATTTCGTTACATAAGCAAGTAAGCCTTTTTAAGCTGTTTGTGTTTTGACTATGTAAGTCCCTGACGAAGTGCCTCCGGGCAGGAAACGCGTTGGACGTTTGTTCTCAGTGTACCCCTGAGTCTGTTTCACCCTGTGATTGTTAATCTAGTGACAATAAAGATGATTTTTACCTGCACTGAAGCCTACGGCTGTGATTAGTTCCTACACAGGTAATTCCATTTGTTCATTTGATCGTATGTTTGGATGCCGGAGGAGTGAATCCATACCTGGTATTGGGACGGCCTGAGGGGCATGACAGAGTGCAGCAAGAGCGGTGAGATCGTACCTGTTTCACTTATAAATCTGTAGTTCTTGATAAGAACCATTGCAAGATTGAACTTTATTACTGCCACCACTTGCCAACAGCACGGCTTTATCCTCTCAGCTAAATACATTGGTCTGTTACTTCTCACTGATTATATGTTACATTTAGCACGGTATAGCTTTACTTGATAGAGAATACAAGCAATACGCTACCTATTTGTTGTACATGAAAAACCTTTTTTGTATACCTAATCAGTGATTCAAATTACGACGTGCAGTTTTCACAAACTTTGTGTGTTATATCAGTTTGCACAGTAAGGTGTGTACTAAACGCAGAAGGTTTCCATGCCAGAACTCCAAGACATACACCACTACTGTCCTAAAAGTCAGAAAAGTCAGCTCCAATATTTTCAAAATCAGATAAATATGCCACAGAAGTTTTGAGATTCTGTGGATCAATGAAACAAAACTGGAAGTTTTTGGCCTGATAGATCAGAGGTATGTCTGGAGGAAGAAGAATGAAGAAGAATGAAGCATACGCTGAAAAGAACACTCTGCTACAATTAAAGGGATACTAAACCCAATTTTTTTTCTTTCATGATTCAGATAGAGCATGCAATTTTAAGCAACTTTCTAATTTATTCCTATTATCAATTTGTATTCCTTCTCTTGCTATATTTATTTAAATAGGCTGAAATCTAAGCTTAGCTGCTATCCTATTTTTGGTTCAGCGCCTAGGTAGTGCTTGCTGATTGGTGGCTAATTACCTCTTGTCCAGAGGAGAACTCATTTATTTGATCAACGTGGACTGCTGCTGACAGTGGCACTGGAGGCAGGGGTGGAGGGTGTGGAGGAGGCTATGGTACATCAGGAAGTTTTGTCACAGTACTTGCAACACTGGTGGTAGTTTCACTGCTACTTTTAAGTGGATCAGTCATATAAAAAAATGTTGTAAAACAGTGGCACTGGCCTCAGCTTTTGACCCAAACAATTGTAACTGATGACCAGATTCTAATCTGTACTGCTAGTGACTGTGGCTTAAAAAAAGAAAAGCCTCTTTTTGGGTGATGGGGTGCCACTGCGACCACGGACTAGTAGTGGTGCGGGCAATGTCAGAGGGTTGCTCTATTGAAGATGTGGCACTAGTGGATGCGGCTGTAGTGGGTGCTGCATCATATATTGTTGTGGCTGTGGCCTCTGTGGTATCTGTGGAAGAAACAGGTCTACGCTTTAAGATGGCAGGATTCCTGATGTGCATTTCTGTTTTTGTAGAAAACCAAAAAGAAATGTCATAGTATATGTAGTGAAGTGAACTGCTGCTTTGAGCTTTACTTTTTTAACTTTATTTTTTTATAAAAGTTTATTTGTTAATAAGAATTGGGAGGTTTGGAAGGATTAGAGTAGGAAAAGGTTCAGGATAAGGTTAAGGATAAGAGAAAATAACACACACAAAAACATAAAGTTACTAGTCCTCCCTATACTATTTAAAAATATTAAGTTTTACAAACTCTATTAATTAATTTCTCTCTCTTAAATTACAATTACAACTACTTTTATATGAATTATATATATATACTTTTTTTTAATTTGGATTTTGTGTGGAACTATGGAACTATTATTTTCTTCCATACACAAAAAGCAAAAGACTAAGGTTGCAAATTATCAAGTTGCGCCATAACTTGTCCATCTGTTCTGAGGCTGCAGACATCGATCTGCCGAATCCTATACGATCGGGCTGATTGACACCCCCTGCTAGCGGCCAATTGGCCGCAAATCTGCAGGGGCTGGTATTGCATAAGCAGTTCACAAGAACTGCTTGTGTAATGATAAATTACACAATGCTGTCGGCATTTATCGATGTGCGGCGGCCATGATACGGTACATCGTTTCATGTCCGCTCGCACATTAATAAAGTGGCCCCTAAGGGCGAGATTACGAAGGGAGTGCTATTGTTTGCGCACAAGTGATATCAGGTTTTTGTGGCTGTTTGCACGCAAGTTAAAGGGATACAAAACTCATTTTTTTTCTTTCATTATTCAGATAGAGCATGCAATTTTAAGAAACTTTCTAAAATACTTCTATTATCACATTTTAATTGTTCTCTTGATATGTTATTTTAAAAAGAAGGAATGTTAAGCTTAGGAGCCAGCCCATTTTTGGTTAAGAACCTGGGTTATGCTTGCTTATTGGTGGCTAAATGTGGCCCCCAATAAGCATTTGCTATCCAGGGAGCTGAACCTAAAATGGGCCAGTTCCTAAGTTTTAGCTTCCTGATTTTTACATAAAGATAGCAAGAGAATAAAGTAAAATTTATAATAGGAGTAAATTAGACAGTTGCTTAAAATTGCATGCTCTATCTGAATCATGAAAGAAAATATTTGGGTTTAGTGTCCCTTTCAATTCTACTCATATTACAAGTTGAAATTAAGGGGTATATTTATGTAAGTGCGAGCGGACATGATACGATGTAGCGTATCATGTCCGCTGCACATAAGCATACGCTGTCTGCATTTATCATTGCACCAGCAGTACACCAGAACTGCTAGTGCAATACCACCCCCTGCCGATTTGTGGCCAATCGGCAGCTAGCATGGGGTGTCAATCAACCCGATCGTATTCGATGGGGTTGATTTTTGTCCGCTGCCTCAGAGCAGGCGGACAAGTTATGAAGCAGCGGTCTTTAGTCCACTGCTTCATAACTTCTGTTTCCGGCAAGCCTTCAGGCTTGCCAGAAACAAGGGGCATCAAGCTCTATTTGGAGCTTCATAATTCGGCCCTTATATGTGAATGCGTGAGCTATAATGATAACTGTCACAAAACTCATCAAAATATATTTTAAAGTACAGTTACACTCATAATAACACCATCTAAAAAATGATTAAATATAAATATTGCATAAAAAATTTATAGGGGCTTCAAGATATGAACTCTCAGGTGTTAGAAAAAAAAACGTACTGCGAAAGGCTTTAAGATTGAGATACATTCATATACATATCTAAATATGTACAGTATATATACTATAGATATGTTTATATGTGCATCGGAGGGCTTTGCAGTTAAGTTGATGAAAACATGAAAAATCATATTTATGCAATAATCATATTTAATAGAGTGTTTAACTACGTGTTTACTGTAAACATTATACATTACAATGTTCAGTACATAGCAAAATATGTTCGATGTATTTTAAATATTCATATATATATATATATATATATATATATATATATATATATATATATATATACAGTTTATATATATTCCTGTCAATATTAGCGAATTGACTTAATCCTCTGAAGAAGAAGGTAACCCATCTTTAAGTACCTTTGAAACGCGTTAGGAGCTTTATTCCAAGAGACTGTATTCAACTTATTTTGAAATCCGCTTTTTTTTACCTTATCTCCTCACTCTGTGTGTATTATGAATACGTTTTTCACATACATGTTTTTGAAAAACTGCTGTTGATGTGACAGACATTTATCAATTGCCTTTGTGATACCCCATATTGGATTGAGGGTTATAAATGTGAGCATTTTTAACATTGCGATAATAAAATTATCTTTTAAAGTACATACAGTGTTGCACTACTGGTCTGTGTTTGTTTCCCCTTTCTTATATGTTTATGAAACATCATACTACTGAGAGGAGGATATCTGACTGAATCTGCAACAAAAGGGATACAATCTACCATATTGAGGAGACACTGAAGCGGTTTCTGGGATTGCCAAGGGACATCCATTCCTTTAAGGGACGCTTTTACTTACCTCATAGGATTGAGGTCACCTGCTGTAAGTAGGCATCTATCTGCATTTTTTGGATTACACAGAATAAGTTAGCACTTTAAGCTGATTTGGGAACTCAAGAGTGTGTGTTCCTATACGGATACTGCATGACCAATATTAACTGATTTATTATCATATTTTATTAACCTTTTAGATTTAGATAATTTTTAAAACTACCTGGGACTTGATTAATTCATTTATCTCATTGATTCAGTTCATTTTATTTTTTTGTACCAATTGACTAAATTCATATTGTATTGGACTATTTAATCTGCTCAATTATTTGCTATACATTGTATGAACCTTTTTCTGTGATGGACCCCACTAGGTTCTGAAAGACTATAACAAGAAAACGTACCAACTTTTTTACTTATTTATTGGCTATTTTATTCATTCATTTGGTTGTTTTGTATTTACTTAATAACATACTTATGAAATAGCATTTACCCTCTGTCATATACATTTAAACAATTACAACTGTATACGGTCATATAAACCAAGCGCCAGGATACCTATCTTCTCACCAATATATATTATATATATATATATATATATATATATACATATCTGTATACCTATATATAATAATCTATAAAATATATATAGTTAAGCTCAGCAATGCAATAAAATGTTAACTTTAAAGGGAAGGGACAGGGCACTGTAAAATTGTTTTCCCTTTAATGTGTTTCCAATGACTTGTTATACCAACTCTAGCATAAAATGTATGAGAAATTGCTAATTTATGCTTCTTTTTGCAAATAAAATAACTATCGGCTAGATTACGAGTCTTGCGTTAGCCTTAAAAAGCAGCGTAGAGAGGTCCAAACGCTGCTTTTAACGCCCACTGGTATTACGAGTCTTGAAATGACAGGCTCACCGCTCACTTTTTTTGGTCAGACTCGAAAATACCGCAAATCCACTTACGTCAATTGCGTATCCTATATTTTCAATGGGACTTGCTTTACGCCGGAATTACGAGTCTTCCAAAAAGTGAGCGGTACAGCCTCTCCTGTCAAAACTGGTGCCGAATTTAAAATTCAGTAGTTGAGAGTTTTATGGGCTAACGCCGTAGCATAAAACTCTTAACTAAAGTGCTAAAAAGTACACTAACACCCATAAACTACCTATTAACCCCTAAACCGAGGCCCCCCCACATCGCAAACAGTACAATAATTTTTTTAACCCCTAATCTGCCGAACGAGACATCGCCGCCCCTATAATAAATATATTAACCCCTAAACCGCCGCACTCCTGCATCGCAAACACTAGTTAAATATTATTAACCCCTAATCTGCCGTCCCTAACATCGACGACACCTACATACATCTATTAACCCCTAATCTGCCGTCCCCAACGTTGCTGCCACTATATTAAAGTTATTAACCCCTAAATCTAAGTCTAACCCTAACCCTAACACCCCCCTAACTTAAATATAATTTAAATAAATCTAAATAAAATAACTATCATTAACTAAATTATTCCTATTTAAAACTAAATACTTACCTGCAAAATAAACCCTAATATTGGCTACAATATAACTAATAGTTACATTGTAGCTAGCTTAGGATTTATTTTTATTTTACAGGCAACTTTGTATTTATTTTAACTAGGTAGAATAGTTATTAAATAGTTTAGGGTGGGTTTTAGAGTAGGGTTAGGTGTGTGGGTGGTGGGTTTTAATGTTGGGGGGGTATTGTACTTTTTTTTACAGGTAAAAGAGCTGATTACTTTGGGGCAATGCCCCGCAAAAGGCCCTTTTAAGGACTATTTGTAATTTAGTATAGGGTAGGGCTTTTTATTATTTTGGGGGGCTTTTTTATTTTATTAGGGGAATTAGATTAGGTGTAATTATTTAAAAAAAACTTGTAATTATTTTATTATTTTCTGTAATTTAGTGGGGTTTTTTTTCATACTTAAGATAATTGTATTTAATTGTATTTAATTGTAGTTAAATTAGGGAATTCATTTAATTATAGTGTAGTGTTAGATGTAATTGTAACTTAGGTTAGGTTTTATTTTACAGGGAAATTTGTTTTTATTTTAACTAGGTAGCTATTAAATAGTTAATAACTATTTAATAACTATTCTACCTAGTTAAAATAAATACAAAGTTGCCTGTAAAATAAAATTAAATCCTAAGATAGCTACAATGTAACTATTAGTTATATTGTAGCTATCTTAGGGTTTATTTTATAGGTAAGTATTTAGTTTTAAATAGGAATAATTTAGTTAATTGTAGTAATTTTATTTAGATTTATTTCAATTATATTTAAGTTAGGGGGTGTTAGGGTTAGACTTAGATTTAGGGGTTAACAACTTTAATATAGTGGTGGTGACGTTGGGGGCGGCAGATTAGGGGTTAATAAGTGTAGGTAGGTTGCAGCGACATTGGGGGTGGCAGATTAGGGGTTAATAAATATAATATAGGTGTCAGCTATGTTAGGGGCAACCGATAAGGGTTAATACATATAATGTAGGTGGCAGCGGTGTCCGGAGAGGCAGATTAGAGGTTAATAATATAATGTAGGTGTCGACAATGTTGGGGGCTGCAGATTAGGGGTTAATAAGTATAACTAGGGGTGTTTAGACTCAGGGTTCATGTTAGGGTGTTAGGTGTAGACATACATTTTATTTCCCCATAGGAATCAATGGGGCTGCGTTAGGTGCTTTACGCTGCTTTTTTGCAGGTGTTAGGTTTTTTTCAGCCAGCTCTCCCCCATTGATTCCTATGGGGAAATTGTGCACAAGCACATTTTGCCAGCTCACCACTACCGTAAGCAGCGCTGGTATTGAGGTGAGATATGGAGCAAAATGTTGCTCTCCGCTCACTTTTCTGCGGCTAATGCCGGGTTTGTAAAAACCTGTAATACCAGCGTTGTCTTTAGGTGAGCGGTGAGGGAAAACTGCTCATTAGCACTGCACACCATTACCAACAAAACTCGTAATCTAGCCGTAAATTTGCTCTTTGAAACTACAGCCCATCAAAATAGGCTAAGATTGCAGTGCGATCAGATATTGTTAACTTATCACTGAAATGCTTCCCTTTCTTATTACTGTCTCTCTAAATTAAAATTTTAGAGGAATAATTTCTTCTACTGGCTTTGTTAACATACGGCTAGATTACAAATTTTGCAGTAAGAGGGGTGCGGTGCCAACCTGCACGTTATTGTCACCTCTCACTTACCTACAAGAAGTGAGCGTAGAGCAAAATTGTGCTCCATACCGCACTTCAATACCAGCGCTGCTTAAGTCAGCGGTGAGCTGGTTGTACGTGCTTGTGCATGATTTCCCCATAGACATCAATGGGGAGAAAAAAAGCCTAACACCTGCAATAAAGCAGCGTAAAGCTCCGTAAGGCAGCCCCATTGATTTCCATGGGGAAACTAAATTTATGTTTACACCTAACACCCTAACATTAAGTCCAAACACCCCTGATCTTACACTTATTAACCCCTAATCTGCCACCCCCTACATCGCCGACACCTACATTATATTATTAACCCCTAGTCTACTGCTCTGGACATCACCGACACCTACATTATACCTATTAACCCCTAATCTGCTGCCCCCAACATCGCCGACATCTACATTATATTTATTAACCCCTATTCTCCCACCACAATGTTGCCGCAACCTACCTACACTTATTAACCCCTAATCTGCTGCCACTATACTAAATTTATTAACCCCTAACCTAAGTCTAACCCTAACCCTAACACCCACTAACTTAAATATAATTAAAATAAATCTAAAGAAAACCTACTATTAATAACTAAATAATACCTATTTAAAACTAAATACTTACCTGTAAAATAAACCCAAAGCTGTCTTACACTAACACCTAACCTTACACAACAATTAAATAAATTACCTAAATTAAATACAATTAACTAAATTAAATACAAATACCTAAATTACAAAAAAACCCCACTAAATTACACAAAATAAAAAAACAAATTACAAGATATTTAAACTAATTACACCTAATCTAATAGCCCCCCCAAAATAAAAAAAAAACCCTAGCCTAAACTAAACTACCAATATCCCTTAAAAGGGCCTTTTGCAAGGCATTGCCCCAAAGAAATCAGCTCTTTTACCTGTAAAAAAAATACAAACAACCCTCCGAACAGTAAAACCCACCACCCACACAACCAACCCCCCAAATAAAACCATAAGTAAAAAAACCTAGGCTCTCCATTGCCCTGAAAAGGGCATTTAGCTCTATTGTTGCCCAAACCCTAATCTAAAACTAAAACCCACCCAATAAACCCTTAAAAAAACCTAACACTAGCCCCCAAAGATCCACTTACAGTTTTGAATACCGTATATCCATCATCGACGAAGTCAGGAGTAGTCCTCAACCAAGCAGCAAGAAGTCGTCAACAAAGCCGGTAGAAGTCTTCATCCAAGCCTGGAGAAGTGGTCCTCCAGATGGGCAGAAGTCTTCATCCAGACGGCATCTTCTATCTTCATCCATCCGGCACGGAGCGGGTCCATCTTCAAGACATCCGGCGCGGAGCATCCTCTTCTTACTATGACTCCCGACGAATGAAGGTTCCTTTAAGTGATGTCATCCAAGATGGCATCCCTTAGATTCCGATTGGCTGATAAAATTCTATCAGCCAATCGGAATTAAGGTTAAAAAAATCCTATTGGCTAATGCAATCAGCCAATAGGATTGAACTTCAATCCTATTGGCTGATCCAATCAGCCAATAGGATTGAGCTCGCATTCTATTGGCTGATTGGAACAGCCAATAGAATGCAAGCTCAATCCTATTGGCTGATTTTTTTCAACCTTAATTCCGATGGGCTGATAGAATGCTATCAGCCAATTGGAATCTAAGGGACGCCATCTTGAATGACGTCACTTAAAGGAACCTTCATTCGTCGGGAGCCGTCGTAAGAAGAGGATGCTCCGCGACGGATGTCTTGAAGATGGACCCGCTCCGCACCAGATGGATGAAGATAGAATATGTCGTCTGGATAAAGACTTCTGCCCGTCTGAAGGACCACTTCTCCCGGCTTGGATGAAGACTTCTCCCGCCTTCATTGAGGACTTCTTGACGCTTTGTTGAGGACTTCTCCAAGCTTCGTTGACGATGGATGTACGGTCTTCAAAACTGTAAGTGGATCTTCGGGGGTTAGTTTTTTTTTTAGGGTTTATTGGGTGGGTTTTAGTTTTATATTAGGGTTTGGGCAGCAATAGAGCTAAATGCCCTTTTAAGGGCAATGCCCATCCAAACACCCTTTTCAGGGAAATGGGGAGCTTAGGTTTTTTTAGTTAGGGTTTTATTTGGGGGGTTGGTTCTGTGGGTGGTGGGTTTTACTATTGGGGGGGTTGTTTATATATTTTTTTTACAGGTAAAAGAGCTGATTTCTTTGGGGCAATGCCCCACAAAAGGCCCTTTTAAGGACTATTGGTAGTTTAGGCTAGGGTTTTTTTTATTTTGGGGGAATTTTTTTTTATTTTTATAGGGCTATTAGATTAGGTGTACTTAGTTTAAATATCTTGTAATTTGTTTTTTATTTTGTGTAATTTAGTGGGTTTTTTTTGTAATTTAGGTATTTGTATTTAATTTAGTTAATTGTATTTAATTTAGGTAATTTATTTAATTATAGTGTAAGTTTAGGTGTTAGTGTAAGACAGGTTAGGTTTTATTTTATAGGTAAATTTGTATTTATTTTAGCTAGGTAGTTAGTAAATAGTTAACAAACTTGCCTGTGAAATAAAAATAAACCCTAAGCTAGCTACAATGTAACTATTAGTTATAATGTAGCTAGCTTAGGTTTTATTTTACAGGTAAGTATTTAGTTTTAAATAGGAATTATTTAGTTAATGATATTAATTTTTATTTAGATTTATTTTAATTATATTTAAGTTAGGGGGTGTTAGGGTTAGACTTAGGTTTAGGGGTTAATAAATTTAGTATAGTGGCGGTGACGTTGGGTGCAGCATATTAGGGGTTAATAAATTTAGGTAGGTGGTGGTGATGTTAGGGATGGCAGATTAGGGGTTAATAATATTTAACTAGTGTTTACTATGCAGGAGTGCAGCGGTTTAGGGATTAATATGATTATTATAGTGGCGGCGATGTCGGGAGCGGCAGATTAGGGGTTAATAATTTTATTTTAGTGTTTGCGATGCGGGAGGGCCTCGGTTTAGGGGTTTTGTAGCGTAAAACTCATAACTACTGACCTTAGAATGCATTACGAATCTTGCGGGATAGGCTGTAACGCTCACTTTTTGCCCTCCAAAAAAAAGCTTTATATAGGTCATCCTTTTTATGTTTTTTATATTAAAAGTTTTATATGAGTGGAATGAGGGACCATATGTTAAAGGATTCCTTGGATGGAAAGTCTTTACTATAGGGGCAATCTTTAGTTCATGGTTCATTATTGTGGAGGACTTTCTCTCCATTGGATGCAATGTGTTGGTGTTCTTTGACTGAAGTTGTAACTATGAAGGGGGCAATTGTGTTTTAGGGCTTTTTTTGTTGTTAGAGCAGACATAGAGACTTTTTCATATGAAACAGTACAAGCTATAAGCACAGGATATAGTAGGTTTTAGGTTACTTCTCAAGAAAACAGCTTTAAGCCAGGTTAGACAGTTAGTATAAAAAGTAGGTGTAGCTGTAAGGGTTAATGCAAAGAGAGGTATTGAGAACAGGCTTAAGGAATGCAGTTAGGTTGAAAGCCGATAATCACAGTCCAACTTAGTCTTAGAAGATGTAAACAGACAAGCAGAAGTTTTAAATAGTACTTTGATATGTCGGTCTCAGTGATCATCTAGTTCTGTTTCACAGCCTGTAAAAAACACCTGCTCACAGTAGAAGAAGCGTAATGCAGGAAAGCAAGTAGAACAGCAGGGTATACAACCTGATGCATGGAGTCACAGCGGCAATGCCGTGAGCAGGAAGATGACGTCACCCGGTAGTGAGACTGAGGTCCGTTGAGCCGGGTAATCAGATGAAAGAGTAGAAAGTCCAAAACTGTAATCCTAGATACTGCAGGACAGACTCTGGTACTAAGGTAGGTGAATTACCAACCCAAAAGTGAAAGGTAAAAAAGGCTTTAGAGAGTGATCCGTTAGACAGGTGTAACCTCCAATATGAAGCACATAAGGTCTTAGAGGCTCCATTCCTCTTACATATACCATTAAATCTTCAGCATAAGCCTTTATAGCCCACCATTTGCCCAATCTCGCCCTTATGGCAACACCTGAAATAATCACACTGACACCAGAGTTTGGCTAAATATGGAAAGGTCACTTTTAATAATTTAATTACATTTCTTACTGGGTAATAACATACCCTAAATCAAACTCAACAACCAAAATGCACCAGCATTTGCAACACCAGAACTTGGATCCAACGTGTCAGGGGGGGAGACCACAAACCCCCCCCCCCCTGTGGCAGAGCAGGAGGGGGAGGAGAGAACCTGCAGCATATACCAGCCACTAGCTAGACCACAGAATCACGACTTAGGCTGGGTATGCTACAGGATCCCCTCTGACCCTCGCATGCCCCCCCTACGTTCCAGATCCCAATTTCACTGCAACACCTACAATATTTTATATATATATATAACTGCCATATATAACTGCCTATTTTATCTTATCGCCATCCGCTAGCGTAGACCACTCGAGTCACCTACTTAGCGTCCAGCTGCAGCCTCTTTCTTTCCCTTAATTAGGGAGCACGAGCGGTCTTATTGCGATCCAACTAAGTAATTGACATCCTGCCAATATCATTCCACATCTCTTGTTGTGACTTCTCTGAGTAATCGTTTCTACTTGCTTATTCGAATCTAGGGAGGGTGGGAGGGAAACAAAAAAGGTTAGTAATACTGCACTTCCTGTCTTCTTAACTATATATACCTCTTCCCCACCCCCTACCTGCTATCCCTGTAAGCCCTCCTCTGACCCTTATCTATGTCTCTCTCCCTATTCCCCCTCTATCTTCCTACCTCCCTTTCTCCTCCCCCACTATTCCAGCTAGGAGCCCAGCCCTTATGTCGCTCCTCTCATAGCCATTCCTTCTGCTAATGTAAGGTTCCTCCTTTATAAGGAACTTCCTCCCAGCAGTTCATTGCTGGTTAATTGAAGTCTCTATACGATCTTCATCTCTGTCAGCCCTAAGTGGTTTACACTTACTCTGTGATTTTCTACTTGTCTCCGTTGCAGCTATCAGCTTCCTGACTTACCCACCAAGCTACAAACAGGAGATTCCAGCATCCGCTCTGCAAACCCTACGCTCAAGCCGGCATCTGCTGTTTGGAACAGTTACAGATTTCTGTGAAGCCGCCGGTTACGTCATCAGCTACGGCCGCAGTGCGGTAAGCTTGTCTCTCTCCCTGCAGCTCTATCAGATCAACGCCGGAACCCCTCTCTCCTATTCCGCTGCCTGCTAACCACCTAACAGCCTACAACCAAACCCTGAGACTCTGGCTACGTATTCCTTCAAAGAACTAAAGGTACTGACTGATTACTTGTTTCATATCTAATGTAAAGCCTAACTGTTTGTTGCTGTTGTCACAACTCATTGTTCTCAGTGAAAACTATGTTTGGCTAATATTAAATCTTTTATGTAGCTTGGGAACTTCCACTCAAAGAAGTTACATAATAGATACACACAAAACTTTGATTCTGTGTATTACATAATTAACCAGCCAAAAAAGATACAGGATTTAATTGTGAATTCACTAATTTTTTATTTCTGTTTTCACCGTCCTGTTTAAACTATACAAGTAAACAATATGGAGATGGGTGCTATGTCTGAACACCTAAAAAATTTATCTGATAGGGTAGATATGCTCGCCAGCTCATTTCAAGAATTACAGATAGAAAACCAGGCCCTAAAGGCCTGTCTTAGGGAAACACTAGCTGCTAAACCAGGCCAGAATGAACATCATCCTGAACCTGCAGTTTCCACACCGGAGAAATTTTCTGGCAACCGCTCTCAATTCAGAGAGTTCAGGAACTCCTGTATGTTATTGTTTGAACTAAAACCTAAAACATACGCTTCTGAAAGAATTAGAGTGCTAACCGTCATTTCTTATTTAAGAGGAGAGCCCAGGGCATGGGCAGACACCTTTTTTGAAAAACAGGATCCTATCCTAGGATCTCTGGAAGCTTTCTTTACAGAAATGTCCACACTCTAATATGATCCTTATAAGCAAATCTCAGCATAAAATAACCTTAGAGCTTTGAAACAAAATAAAAATGCTGTTGAAACTTACATAACTCAGTTTAAGATCTTTGCCACTGATTCATTGTGGAATGAGATTTCACTGAGGAATCAATTTCGTCTGGGATTAAGTGAGGAGCTTAAAGATGAACTTTCGCGGATTGGAATACCGGACACTTTGGAGGAGTTGTATACGGTGTCCATATCCATTGATCGGCGTTTGAGGGAGAGACGGTCTGAAAAATCTGGGTTCAAAAAAAGAGCTCCTGCACTACCTACTCCTTCTTCTGGGAAAGATTTCCCACAACCTATGGAAATAGGCTTTATTAAAGGCCCCCTATCCACACAAGAGAAATCTAGAAGGAAAACTCTGAACCTATGTTTATATTGTGCTTCCCCTAAGCACGAGGTTAAGGACTGCCCCCTATTGGCAAAACAGAAATTAGGTAAGAATGATCTTCCTCTAACTAACTTTTTCTCTAAAACTACTGCCACTAAATATCTAACACTGCCCATCTCTTTACAGTGGGAACACTACAAGATCCGGACTACAGCCATAATTGACACAGGGTCTTGTGGTAATTTCATTGACGTGAATTTTGTGAAAGTTAATAAAATTCCTTTGATCACTAAGCACATCCCTGTATCTGTGAAGGTTATTGATGGTACTCTTTTACCTAGTGGTCCTCTCACTCACCAAACCATTCCCCTTCAGTTACACACAGGAAAAAAAACACACTGAACAAATAAGTTTAGATGTTATCTCCTCCCCTATGTTCAAAGTTATTCTTGGAATTCAATGGTTAAGTCTTCATAAACCACTTATTAACTGGTCATGTCTTACCATTACATTCCCAGAGATCCAGAACACCAAGCTTACATCTAGTAATTCTTTTTGTTTGTCTCTGACTGATTCAGAGAGCAAGATACCCCCTCAGTACTCCGAATTTACTGACGTGTTTGACAAAAAAGAAGCAGAATCTTTACCACCCCACAGGGCATACGATTGCCCTATCTATCTGCTTCCAGGTGTCTCTATCCCATTTGGGCATCTATATCCTTTGTCTAAGCCTGAATTAGAGCATTTGAAGAATTATATCGACGAGAACCTTAAAAAAGGGTTTATAAGACCCAGTACCTCACCCGATGGGGCGGGCATGTTCTTTGTTACCAACAAAGACGGTTCTCTCAGACCTATAATAGACTATAGGGAGCTAAATAAACGCACAAGGAAAAATAGGTACCCTCTTCCATTAATCCCTGAACTGATAGAAAGATTGCGTGGCGCCTCAGTTTTCACCAAATTGGATCTTAGGGGCGCCTATAATCTTATCAGAATGAGAGCTGGAGATGAATGGCTTACAGCATTTAGGACTAGATATGGTCTATATGAGTATACTGTAATGCCATTCGGGCTTTGTAATGCCCCAGCAACATTTCAGTGTTTCATTAACGACCTTTTCAGAGACATATTGGACGTATATATCGTCGTCTACTTAGATGACATTTTAATATATTCGCAAACTATTGACCAACATAGAATTCATGTCAAAGAAGTACTAAACAGATTAAGGAAAAATAGTTTATATGCTAAACTTGAAAAATGTATTTTTGAAACCCAAGACATCACTTTTCTAGGTTACCATATCACTGTACATGGTATCTCTATGGACAATAAAAAAGTACAAGCTGTGCTTGAGTGGCCAATTCCTAGCACTAGAAAGGAAACTCAACGCTTCCTGGGTTTCTCTAACTTCTATAGGAAGTTTATTCCTGGATTTGCTGCAATTGCTAAACCTCTCACAGAACTCACAAAAATACATAGCACTTTCCGTTGGACACCTGAAGCTCAAGAATCTTTTGAAATCCTTAAGGAAAGATTTTCTACAGCTCCCATCTTGATGTTTCCAGATATGAACCATCAATTTGTCTTGGAAGTTGACGCTTCCGAATACGCAATTGGTGCAATCCTTTCCCAAAGACCGTCATTCAAGGATCCATTGCATCCAGTAGCTTATTTCTCCAGGATTCTACAACCTGCCGAAATTAATTATCCTGTCGGTGAAAAGGAGTTATTGGCGATCAAAAGTTCATTCGATCACTGGAGACATCTATTGGAGGGTGCTGTTCACCCCATTGTAATATTCACTGATCATAAGAACCTGCAATATCTGCAAACCAATAAAACCCTTTCCTCCAGGCAACTGAGATGGAGTCTTTATTTCTCAAGGTTTAACTACGTCATAACTTATAGACCTGGGGAAAAGAATGGGAAGGCCGATGCTCTATCTAGACAACATACGATAACTACACCTGACCTTACGCCAACCACTATAATTCCTCGAGACTGTATTCTAGGATATATAGGAGATTTCGTACCACAGATGATACTTGCCCAAACTTCTGATGACGATAGACCTACAGATGGTCTTACCATGCACACAGATGGGTTGTTATATAAAGAAAAGAAATTGTACATACCAGCTTCCTTCCGTCCCCTAGTATTGAAAACTGTTCATGACTCACCTTTAGCTGGCCATATGGGTGCAACTAAGACCACTGAACTCATCCTTCATTCTTATTGGTGGCCTGGAATCAGAAAATCAGTACAATCCTTTTTATCTAATTGTACTATCTGTGCCACTTCAAAGCATTCAAAACAACGTCCAATCGGATTTTTACAACCACTTCAAGCCCCTTTGAGACCATGGGATAAGGTCTCCATGGACTTCATTGTTGAGTTACCCAGATCCAATGGGTTTACTACTATCTTTGTTATCACCGACCTATTTTCTAAAATGGTCCATTTCATCCCCACTACTGCTCTTCCTACGTCTAAGCATACAGCTGAACTTTTTATTAGAGAGGTGATTCGGTTGCATGGAATACCAAAATCTGTAGTCAGTGACAGGGGGACGCAGTTCACATCCAGGTTTTGGAGACATCTTTGTAAAGCTTTGCATATTGAACAATGCCTCACGACTTCTTTTCACCCGCAGTCAAACGGGCAGACTGAACGAATGAATCAAGTTGTGGAACAATATCTGAGATGTTACTGCTCTCAAGAGCAGGATACTTGGGCATCTTATTTGCCTTTGGCGGAGTTTGCACTTAACAACCATGTAAGCTCTTCCACTGGTTTCAGCCCCTTTTACATTAACTATGGACTTCATCCCCGTTGTGATCTCTTACCCAGGATTGATTCGCCTTGTCCCCAGGTGAACGATACAGTGAATGACATTTCACGCATATTTTCTTCCGCAAGGGCTCATATTCTTGAAGCCCAGGCTTCCCAGAGTAAGTACTACAACCTCCGACATAGGGCAGGTCCACAGTATGCCGTTGGACAACGGGTCTGGCTCTCCACTAGGAACTTGAAGTTGCGCTATCCCTGTAGGAAATTGGGTAGAACTTACATTGGTCCTTTTGCTATCACCTCTGTTCCTAATCCGGTTACTGTTACTTTGGATCTTCCACCCACTTTGCGGGTTCATCCCACCTTCCATGTTTCCTTGGTGAAACCCTGTGTTTCTAATGATCCTACTCCCGTTTCCCAACCTGACATGGTCGGTTCGGACCCTCAAGAGGAATACCAGGTTCATAGTATTCTTGATTCTCGTCTTCTTCGTGGTCAACTCTTCTATCTGGTCCATTGGTTGGGTTATGGACATGAGGAAGATTCCTGGGAGCCGGCTTCCAACCTCTCTGCTCCCCGTCTTGTCTCCCTTTTCCATCGGAGACACCCGGACAGACCTCGTCCGTGAAACCTCGCTGTGGTTTCCTTGGGGGGGGGCCTATGTAAGGTTCCTCGCACTGAATCTATCTGACTGTACCTTTAAGGATCATCACCTTCCTCCTTTATAAGGAACTTCCTCCCAGCAGTTCATTGCTGGTTAATTGAAGTCTCTATACGATCTTCATCTCTGTCAGCCCTAAGTGGTTTACACTTACTCTGTGATTTTCTACTTGTCTCCGTTGCAGCTATCAGCTTCCTGACTTACCCACCAAGCTACAAACAGGAGATTCCAGCATCCGCTCTGCAAACCCTACGCTCAAGCCGGCATCTGCTGTTTGGAACAGTTACAGATTTCTGTGAAGCCGCCGGTTACGTCATCAGCTACGGCCGCAGTGCGGTAAGCTTGTCTCTCTCCCTGCAGCTCTATCAGATCAACGCCGGAACCCCTCTCTCCTATTCCGCTGCCTGCTAACTACCTAACAGCCTACAATCAATCCCTGAGACTCTGGCTACGTATTCCTTCAAAGAACTAAAGGTACTGACTGATTACTTGTTTCATATCTAATGTAAAGCCTAACTGTTTGTTGCTGTTGTCACAACTCATTGTTCTCAGTGAAAACTATGTTTGGCTAATATTAAATCTTTTATGTAGCTTGGGAACTTCCACTCAAAGAAGTTACATAATAGATACACACAAAACTTTGATTCTGTGTATTACAGCTAATTTAAGGTCTTAACCCACCATTTTCCCAATATCGCCCTTATGGCGATACCTGAAATAATCACACTGACACCAGAGTTTAGCTAAATATGGAAAGGTCACTTTTAATAATTTTATTACATTTCTTATTGGGTAATAACATACCCTAAATCAAACTCAACAACCAAAATGCACCAGCATTTGCAACACCAGAACCACGTGTCAGGGGGGAGACCACAAACCCCCCCCCTCGCATACCCCACCTACGTGCCAGATCCCAATTTCACAGCCAACAAAGAATACTCTTTCCGCCAATCACCACTTAGCCTTTCCCATTACCTTTCCTTACCTTTATCATTTCCTACAACATCTTCCTGATGTCCTCCAGAAACAGGTCATTACCTGCCTCGTTCAGGTGAACTCCATCTTGCCTGAATATCTCCTCCCTTTTCGCTGCTATTAACGGATGCTCCAGTAATAGGCCTCCTATTTCCCTCACTGCCTTGGCCGCTACCAGATTAATCTTTCTCCTGGATCTATAGCCCGCCCTTTGTGTGTCAGTATTCCTCCAAACCAATCATGATACTATGTTCGACCATGCTATTCTTACTCCCCGCAATGCTATTGCCAGCCAATCCATTACTCCTTTTATTTTTCCTCCAATTCTCTTAGTGGGTATGATTCAATATCGTTCCCACCTAGATGTATAATCAATACATCAGGGCACCCCATCTTTGCCTTGCCTGCTGTATGGTGGCTACTAACTCTTCCCACTTCATTCCCCTCTTACCTATCCATCTAACACTGGCCTCAGTGTGTTTAAAACCTAAGTGTACCCCTTTAGCCAATGATGCAGCCTTAACTTGTGCCCAGTATACGTATGAGTGTCCCACCACCCATATCCTCATAGCTCCTCCTGTAACAAGATGGAGAAAAACAATTTCATTTAGGTTGGTTCATTATTACAAGATGAATTCTTTCCTCTAAATGCCCTTATAGCCCCCATTCGGCCTGATGTAAGACTTGTATGCCACTGATTTCCACCTCCACATATTTTTAATCTGCTTGGCCGAGTGCCCGCTGCATGCCATGCTAGTTGCTGCCCCTATTCTAAATGAATGAGGGGCGTAATATGCGTTTGCCCAACCGAGCTTCCTCACCACCCTTTCCAGCACCTTCCGAAACTGAAAAATTTTGACGCTGGCCCCGTCCTTATGTCTAACAAAATGCGGGAACCCTGCCCTCTCTTCTAACATATACTCTTTTACTGCTGCTACTGGGCAGGCCACACCTCCTGCTGCTCCCGTTGACACCCATACCCCTTTACAAGTTGTATCAGTCTTTGATTTCCTGATCAGAACTAGTACTGCCCTCATGCCCCATCTCACATCCACTTGTCGGAGACCACTGTCTGAGTCTTTTTTATTCCTAGCCAGCAACTCCCCAATTCGCAATGCTCCATGAAAAGCCATTGAAAATGCCACCCTGAATACCAGTGCCTCATCCTTATCAAAACATACTTCTTTAAGTACCGCTATCATTTCTGCAAGTCTATCCTCTGTTATCGGTTCCCTTCTATCCTTTTGCTTCCTTTCTCCTGTGCCCCATCCTCTTAATACCTTCTTCACCACAAATCTCTTTGTTACATCCTTTTTCTCGCATAGCTGTGCAAAATACAACACTCCTGCCATTACTGTGCCTAGCTGCCCTTTCTTCATACCTCCCTGTTTTAATACCCATGACCATTCTAGAAAACTGGTTTCTTCCTGCTGACCTACAGTCCTGTTAAATTCACACCACTGTTCCTAATATTTCTTGTATAGCGCCCTCATTTTTGGCGCCATGGTCTTCTCTACCATTTCCCTGATTCCGTCTATTCGCTGCCAATCTGCCAAACAAAAACAGGGCAGGAATCACCTTCCTTTCTTGCTCCAGGAGCGACCTTTCTAAATAATACCCATTTAAAACGTGAGAGTGCGTCCGCCACAATATTTCTATACCCTGGTATATGTTGAGCCTTGAAACAAATATTATGCTTAAGGCACTTCAGGACAAAATACCTCAAATATTTAATTACCGGGCCAGATGATGATGACAAATTATTCATTACGTCAACTACCGCTTTGTTATTAGACCAGCATATTATTCTTTTGTTCTCCAATATATGGCCCCATAGCTCTATTGCCAATATAATGGGAAATAATTCTAGCAGGGTCATGTTCCTTACCCATCCTTTCTCCTTCCAATCAGGGGGCCATTCGCCTGCACTCCACCTACCATGAAAGTATGCCCCAAAACCTGCACCATCTGCTGCATCCGTAAACAACTCTAATTCCTCCACTGACTTTACCTCCTCCCATATCCTGACTCCATTAAATTTGTCTAAAAATTACTCCCAAACTCTGAGGTCCTCTTTCTTTTCCTATTCACGCGGACCATATGCTCGGGCCGCTTGGCCCCTTTTGTTCCCATCTCCAACCTTCTTTTAAATAACCTACCTACTGGTATCACTCTGCACGTAAAATTTAAATTCCCCAGCAGACTGCTTCTCCCTGAGTGTCACTTTACTTCTTTTCAACATTATTTTAATCATATGTTTCACCTTCTCAATATTATCCGCAGGAAGCTCGCATTGGCCTCTTGCTGAATCTATCATGATCCCCAGAAAAACGAGCCATGTACCTGGCCATTCTGACTTTTCTGCTGCTACTGGCACCCCCAATTCTTTGAACATGACTTCCAGCTCCTCTTTCCAGATTCTACATTCATCTGCTTCCTTCCTGCCCACAACCAGAAAATCTTCTAAGTAGTGAGCCATACTCTCACATCCCGTCTTTTCCGTAAACAACCAATGTAAAAGTGAACTAAACTTTTCAAAAACTGAACAAGAAGCCGAACACCCCATGGGCAAACACTTATCTATATAGTAATCGCCATCAAACTTACAACCCATCAAATTAAAACTATCCAGATTCAAAGGTAACAACCTAAAAGCAGACTCCACATCTATCTTTGCCATCAATGCTCCCTTCCCTAGCCATTTCACTATTTTTACCACACTATCAAAGGATTGATATTGCACTGAAGAGTCAAATGTATCAATTGCGTCATTGACTGAATTCCCCCTGGGGTAGGACAGGTGCTGTATCATCCTGTATTTTACTTTCTCTTTTTTAGGTACTACCCCTAGGGGAGACACAATCAAATCAACACATGGCCTCTCCTTAAATGGCCCTGCCTTTCTACCCAGTTTAACCTACTTCTCCAATTTCTCTGCCAACACCCCGGGAAATTCTGCTGCAGATTTCAGGTTTCTAGCCTGCATTGCCCCTTTAACTTCTGATTTAACTGGAACAACAAAACCTTCACGCAAACCCTTTGTTAATAGATTTCTTTCCTCTCTCTGCGGATATGTCGCTAATTCCTTAATAATTCTATCGGTTCTCAGCGGTGTTTTGGCCATTTCCCGCCATTCCTGTCCCATTACTGTTGCTCCCGTGCCCTCGAAAGGAAATTTTTTTTATTGCCGGCACTGGCATTACCCCTTCTACAATCTACGCCTGGGTGAGCTCCCCCGCAGTATCTGCATGCATGCTTATATTTACATGAATTCCCCCTATCACACCTTTTGTCATTGAACGCCCAGCACTCCTTTATCTCTGCCCTAAATGCTTTCGCCTGCCCTATAGACTTGCCACCTTGCCCTTCTGGGACCTTCATTAACCTAGTCCACATATCCAGTATTTTAACTCCAAAATCCTTTCTACCCTTCCCTTCTAATTGTAAATTCCCCTTCCTAAATTCCCTATCATAATCTTTCCAGGTGAAACCCCCATATGACGTATAGCACTCCGCTATCAAATGGATGTATCGCAGCACCCCTTTTACCTTATCCGGGTTAGCCGTTACAAAGCATTCTGCATATATAACCATTCCTTTCACCCATTCTGGAAATGTTTGCTTTGCCTTCCTCCTTCTACCTTCGTCTCCCCTGGACCTAAATGCCAGTGCATCTCTAGTCATCTAAAAAACGTTGACATATCTGCCTTTCTGCACTTTCCTACCCGCTTTCGCTTTCAAATGCGTGGGAAGGGGTAAGAGCTTGGTCATTGCCACCTCATCATCTAAATTCACCTCGTTATCACTGCTGTCCTCCTCCTCGGACCCTTCCTTCACCACCCTACTTTTACCTTGCTTAGCATATATCCTTCTCACAATTTTTAATTTTTTTCTATGCCCATTACCATTATGCTTATCTTCCTCAAAGTCACCATCCATAGAACTATCTGATGAATCAGATTCACTACTGCCACTAGAATACATTTGCTTACCATGATTCCTCTGCTGCTTGTGAAAACCTTTTTTTCCTTCTTTGTCCGCTGCCAACATGCCTTGCGATGCCGCGCTGTGTTCTTCATCCTCCTTGTTCATTACTCTTTTAGGTGCTTTATTCCCTTTGTCTCCCTTCTGCAACATATTCACATTTACATTAGTATAATCCCCCCCCCCATTCTACTGATCTGCCTCTCAGGCCTCTGGCCTGGCCCTCTGCTGCTGGGCACATTCTTCTCGACCGTATCCCTACATCCCTCCTCCACCATTATATAAGAGTTACCCTCAATGTCCCTTATTACCCTAGGTTGCTCTGCCCTACTCCCTTGTGTGGTGACGTCATAGATGCGCCTACGCCCATCCGGCATGCACTTGCGCCGTGCATGTGATAGGCCCAGGGAGGGGGGAGATAAACTGGGGTCGTGCCCAAAAAGATAGAGGGCCACCTCCTCATCAGAGGACATCGATCCCCTGGCACCTGCCAATAACTGCTCTCTACTGGGCGCCCGGCCCCCGCACTGCGTATAATTATTCAGCCCCGTATTACTACTTTTCCCCACCTGAGGCAGAAATTGCTGCCGTGTGCCCTGTTTTCTACACCTGGGGGTTGATCCACTATGCCTGGGGGGAACCACTATGCCTGGGGGGTGCCCCCACATTGCCCTCCGCCTGACCTGAACAGCCCCCTTGCCCTAGGGGGATTACTGGGCTCGCTGATCGCTCAGATTCACTAAACAGCAACAGATCCCCCATACTCACATCTGACATGGCCCCTTCTCCTGCCCTGACACCCTTTACTATACTCACGGCTCCATATGCCACGCTCACTCTCCCTGGGGGGATTACCGTCGCCACCCGATCCTGCATCCCCACTTATTGCTTCTGACTCTCTTCCTGTCTTCTCTCCAGCAGTTTCAGCCTCTTCTGTGCCTGCATCACTCTTGTCTTCCAGAGGGTCTCATTGTCAGTGAGGAAATGCCTGGGGATCTTCCTGCTTCTAGGCAACATCTTCAGCAACTTCTTCTGCAACAACAGCTACAAGCAGCACCTGAAACAAAAAAGGTTAGTAATACTGCACTTCCTGTCTTCTTAACTATATATACCTCTTCCCCACCCCCTACCTGCTATCCCTGTAAGCCCTCCTCTGACCCTTATCTATGTCTCTCCCTATACCCCCTCTATCTTCCTACCCCCCTTTCTCCTCCCCCACTATTCCAGCTAGGAGCCCAGCCCTTATGTCGCACCTCTCATAGCCATTCCTTCTGCTAATTTTACCAAGCAATGATACATAGGATGAGGGCCTTAAATAACACATGAGGATCAGAGTCTTGGCAGAAATTAAAGGGGAAGTAGAAAATAAAACATGACACACAATAATGCTACAAAGTTTATGTGAGATATGATCATGTATTTGTGTTACTAGGGTTTTGTTCCCAGATAAATATGACATCTAGTATGATGTCTTGTTTGCCCAGAAAGCTATAGTGAAGCTTTTCCAAACCTACAACCAAGTTTACTTCTGATATCCACTGGGAGAATGTTGGCACTTCTTGCTTTTTCCAATATCTAGGAATAAGTCTTTTAGCACAGGTTAACATGCATAAAAGTAATTTTATTACAAGACCAGAGACTCCTATTTTTGCATTCTCTTTCTTTACTACTCAATGCAGCTTTTAAAAGTAACAGAATGACATAAACATAACATATTAAAACAGCATAGAAAACAGATAACCACAATAAGTAGCTAAAGAGGGAGCTAACTTATAACCCCAGGAAAAAAGTGACCAATCAGAGAAGGAATAGTGACCATAAACTGTCCAATAAGCAGCCAAACCTCCTCTTTCTTTTGCTGCTCAGTTAAGATAAGTACAATTTTTTTTTTGTCTCTATTAAAGTTTAAAGGCTAGATTTAGAGTATTGTCGGTAACGACCCATGTAGCTAATGCTGTCCCCCCCCCCCCCCCACCTTTTAAATACCGCTGGTATTTAGAGTTCACAGAAGGGCAGCGTAGAACATATTTACCGCCACCTCAACTCTCAATACCAGCTGTGCTTACGGACGCGGCCAGCTTCAAAAATGTGCTTGTGCACGATTCCCCCATAGGAAACAATCGGGCAAAAAAGCAGCGTTCAGCTCCTAACGCAGCCCCATTGTTTCCTATGGGGAAACACTTCCTATGTCTGCACCTAACACCCTAACATGTACCCCGAGTCTAAACACCCCTAACCTTACACTTATTAACCCCTAATCTGCTGCCCCACTATCGCTGACCCCTGCATATTTTTTAACCCCTAATCTGCCGCTCCGTACACCGCCGCCACCTACGTTATCCCTATGTACCCCTAATCTGCTGCCCCTAACACCGCCGACCCCTATATTATATTTATTAACCCCTAATCTGCCGCCCCCAACGTTGCCATCACCTACCTACACTTATTAACCCCTAATCTGCCGACCAGACCTCACCGCTACTATAATAAAGTTATTAACCACTAATCCGCCTCACTCCCGCCTCAATAACCCTATAATAAATAGTATTAACCCCTAATCTGCCCTCCCTAACATCGCCAACACCTAACTTCAAGTATTAACCCCTAATCTGCCGACCGGACCTCACCGCTACTCTATTAAATTTATTAACCCCTAAAGCTAAGTCTAACACTAACACCCCCCTAAGTTAAATATAATTTTTATCTAACAAAATAAATTAACTCTTATTAAATAAATTATTCCTATTTAAAGCTAAATACTTACCTGTAAAATAAACCCTAATATAGCTACAATATAAATAATAATTATATTGTAGCTATTTTAGGATTAATATTTATTTTACAGGTAACTTTGTATTTATTTTAACTAGGTACAATAGCTATTAAATAGTTAAGAACTATTTAATAGCTACCTAGTTAAAATAATTACAAAATTGCCTGTAAAATAAATCATAACCTAAGTTGCAATTAAACCTAACACTACACTATCAATAAATTAATTAAATAAAATACCTACAATTATCTACAATTAAACCTAGCACTACACTATCAATAAATTAATTAAATAAAATACCTACAATTATCTACAATTAAACCTAACACTACACTATCAATAAATAAATTAAATACAAATACCTACAAATAAATACACTAACTAAAGTACAAAAAATAAAAAAAGAACTAAGTTGCAAAAAATAAAAAAATAATTTACAAACATTAGAAAAAGATTACAACAATTCTAATTACACCTACTCTAAGCCCCCTAATAAAATAACAAAGCCCCCAAAATAAAAAAAATCCCTACCATATTCTAAAATAAAAATAGAAAAGCTCTTTTACCTTGCCAGCCCTTAAAAGGGCCTTTTGCGGGGCATGCCCCAAAGAATTCTGCTCTTTTGCTTGAAAAAAAAAACATACAATACCCCCCCAACATTACAACCCACCACCCACATACCCCTAATCTAACCCAAACCCCCCTTAAATAAACCTAACACTAAGCCCCTGAAGATCTTCCTACCTTATCTTCACCATGCCGGGTATCACTGATCAGTCCAGAAGAGCCTCCGAAGTCTTCATCCAAGCCCAAGCGGGGGCTGAAGAGATCCAACAATGGGCTGAAGAGGTCCATCATCGGGCTGAAGAGGTCCATCATCGGGCTGAAGTCTTGATCCAAGCGGCGGCTGAAGAGGTCCATCACTGGGCAGAAGTCTTCATCCTATCCGGGCAGAAGAGGACATCCGGACCGGTAGACATATTCATCCAAGCCGAGCGGAGCCATCTTCTTCCAGCCGACGTGGATCCATCCTCTTCTACCAACGCATACTCGCCGAATGATGGTTCCTTTAAATGACATCATCCAAGATGGTGTCCCTCGAATTCCGATCAACCAATCGGAATTAAGGTAGGAAAATTCTGATTGGCTGATGGAATCAGCCAATCAGATTGAGCTCACATTCTATTGGCTGTTCCGATCAGCCAATAGAATGCAAGCTCAATCTGATTGGCTGATTTTTCAGCGCCCGCTTGGATCAAGACTTCAGCCCGATGATGGATTTCTTCAGCCGCCGCTGAATTTTAAATAATCTTTTTATACACATGTATGATTTTATATTTTATAATACATATGTATATATTATTATTTTTATTTTAAACTAATTCCTAATTTTGCACAAACTTCATGAAATTGTTATTACTTTGTACAAATGTTCGCTATCTCTAACACCATCACATTAACACACACATATAACTACCAAAACCATTTAGAAACGTAGTAGAGACAGAATCCTCTCAAACATTTTTTGTTTATATACACACATATATTTTTATATATTTTTTCCGTATATATTTTAATAACTTTTTTATATTTTTTATATATTTTTTCCATATTCAATAAGAGGTTGCCAAGATTGGATTTATTGTATCAAATGAATCAAATAATAGATACTTAAAATCAAGTGTAAACATATGAATTAACAAAACAGTGTAACATTTTTGACTAAAGTGTTTGTAACACTATGATTCACATATCTCCAATAGCTTATTCACTATTGGCTGGGTATTATCCAATGAGAAAGGAGAGAGGGCTATTTAAAATGGCCTAAACATTTAGTAAGCATCTTGATAAAGGCCCCTGGAGGCTGAAACGCGTAGAACTTGCTTACTAAACCTTGATACATTTTATATCTCTTTACTAGCTGAGGTATCGTTGGTGGATAGGACAGGTACATTGAGTGGTCACTGATCACAGGTGAGCCGTCTCTGCATGTGTAATTCCTGCCCCAGGACCCACAGAAAACGAACCCAGAGTGCTTTTTAAAGGTCTATCATTCATAGGCTGAAATATTGCACAACGGCGCTTTACTATTTGGAAATCTGAACTGAACTTTAACCCGGAACTTGATCCCTCTGGGACCATTTCCACACGCTGGATACCTGCTGCGGAGGACGGACAGATACTGAAAAAACGGAGGAAAGCCATACAGAAAGAAGATAAAGTTACTTCTCACATCACTCCGTTTTTACCCGGTCTTTGAATTGACACACTGGTAACATTACCCCCTAAGGAGATCACACTGGTAAACATTACCACCCACGGATCACACTGGTAAACATTATCACCCACGGATCAGCTCCATTTTGGGAATACTGATATCAAGCACTTTTTAATAGACTTTGTAGTTATTTTATCTGTTTTTGTCATATAGGCTGCCAATAATTCTGGTTAGTTATACATGCTGCTAATAATTCTGTTTAGTCATATATGCTGCTAATAATTCTGCTAATAATTTTGTTTATTTGAGAACCTCAGATAGTCACTCTCATTCCAGTCTTTTAGATACACTCATTTTTTACCTGATGCCGGCATCTTTTATAGGAGTTATGTGTTAGAATTTATGTTAGAATTTATCTTATATTGTTATAATAAATATTGATTTATTTGTACATATATATCCAATCCTTCTTTTTTTGGCTACGTAGATACGCTAATTTTAATTCGATTTTTATTGTTTATTTATACTAGTAATGTACTATCTCATTAGAGTTTTTTAGATATTTTGGCTCTCAGCTATTCGTTAGCGCTATCCCTCCTCCACACTTTCTTTTTGAACTAAGGGTGTACTTTATGAGGTTAGCACACTCCATATTGGGATTAGCTAGGAGAGCAGAAGTGTAGTATCCCTAATCACACTCTACATTTTTAGCTTGTTCCGATCAGCCAATAGAATGCAAGCTCAATCTGATTGGCTGATTGGGTCAGCCAATCGGATTGAACTTGAATCTGATTGGCTGATTCCATCAGCCAATCAGAATTTTCCTACCTTAATTCCGATTGGCTGATAGAATCCTATCAGCCAATCGGAATTCGAGGGAAGCCATCTTGGATGACGTCATTTAAAGTAACCGTCATTCGGCGAGTAGGTGTCGGTAGAAGAGGATGGATCCACGTCAGCTGGAAGAAGATGGCTCCGCTCCGCTCCGGATGGATGAAGATAGAAGATGCCGCTTGGATGTATATGTCTACCGGTCCGGATGTCCTCTTCTGCCCGGATAAGATGAAGACTTCTGCCCGTTCATGGACCTCTACAGCCACCGCTTGGATCAAGACTTCAACCCGATGATGGACCTCTTCAGCCCAATGATGGATCTCTTCAGCCCCCGCTTGGGCTTGGATGAAGACTTCGGAGGCTCTTCTGGACCGATCGGTGATACCCGGCGTGGTGAAGATAAGGTAGGAAGATCTTCAGGGGCTTAGTGTTAGGTTTATTTAAGGGGGGTTTGGGTTAGATTAGGGGTAGGTTGTGGGTTGTAATGTTGGGGGGGTATTGTATGGGTTTTTTTAAGGCAAAAGAGCAGAATTCTTTGGGGCATGCCCCGCAAAAGGCCCTTTTAAGGGCTGGTAAGGTAAAAGAGCTTTTCTATTTTTATTTTAGAAAAGGGTAGGGAATTTTTTTTATTTTGGGGGGCTTTGTAATTTTATTAGGGGGCTTAGAGTAGGTGTAATTAGCTTAAAATTGTTGTAATATTTTTCTAATGTTTGTAAATAATTTTTTTATTTTTTTGTAACTTAGTTCTTTTTTATTTTTTGTACTTTAGTTAGTTTATTTAATTGTATTTATTTGTTTTTTTATGTAATTAATTTATTGATAGTGTAGTGTTAGGTTTAATTGTAGACAATTGTAGGTATTTTATTTAATTAATTTATTTATAGTGTAGTGTTAGGTTTAATTGTAACTTAGGTTAGGATTTATTTTACAGGTAATTTTGTAATTATTTTAACTAGGTAGCTATTAAATAGTTATTAACTATTTAATAGCTATTGTACCTGGTTAAAATAAATACAAAGTTACCTGTAAAATAAATATTAATCCTAAAATAGCTACAATATAATTATAATTTATATTGTAACTATATTAGGGTTTATTTTACAGGTAAGTATTTAGCTTTAAATAGGAATAATTTATCTAATAAGATTTATTTTATTTCATTAGATTTAAATTATATTTAACTTTGGGGGGGGTTAGGGTTAGGGTTAGACTTAGCTTTATTGGTTAATAAATTTATTAGAGTATCAGGGAGGTCCGGTCGGCAGATTAGGGGTTAATACTTGAATTAGGTGTCGGTGATGTTAGGGAGGGCAGATTAGGGGTTAATACTATTTATTATAAGGTTATTGAGGCAGGAGTGAGGCGGATTAGGGGTTAATAATTGTAGCTAGGTAGCGGCAACGTTGGGGGGGGGCAGATTAGGGGTTAATAAATATAATATAGGGGTCAGCGGTGTTAGGGGCAGCAGATTAGGGGTACATAGGGATAACGTAGGTTGCGGCAGTGTGTGGTCGGCAGATTAGGGGTTAAAAAATGTATTAGAGTGGCGGCGATGTGGGGGGGCCTCGGTTTAGGGGTACATAGGTAGTTTATGGGTGTTAGTGTACTTTAGAGCACAGTAGTTAAGAGCTTTATGAACCGGCGTTAGCCCAGAACTTAACTCCTGGCTTTTTGCTGCAGCTGGAGTTTTGTCATTAGATTTCTAACGCTCACTTCAGCCAAGACTCTAAATACCAGCGTTAGAAAGATCCCATTGAAAAGATAGGATATGCAAATGGCGTAGGGGGATCTGCGGTATGGAAAAGTTGCGGCTGCAAAATGAGCGTTAGACCCTTTCCTGACTGACTCTAAATACCAGCGGTAGCCCAAAACCAGCGTTTGGAGCCCCTAACGTTGGTTTTGACGGCTAACGCCAAACTCTAAATCTAGGCGTTAGTTTTTTATACCAATCTTTTCATTTTAATTATATATCTTTATATTTTCGTTGTATCCCTTTAGTTAGTCTTTATGACTTATATTCTACCCGGTTTATCTTTATTTATATGCTATTTGCCTGTTTTATAATAATAAAATTTGTCTCCGTTTTTTGGCTTTGTTATTTTAACGTTTATTTGCCGTTTTTCCTTTTACCCGGTTTTGTAAAATGTGCCAAACTTAATCCCTTACCTCCGGTTTTGTTATTTAACCCTGCTGCGATAGTTCTATTAAGCCTCAGCTCTCTCCCTCCATTACACTCATCTCGAGCGTTCCGGTCGCCATTTTGTGGGCCGGACCTTCTTTCCCACCCACTCATTCTGACGCAGCTTGATTTCTCTGTCAGTCAGAGTTGTTTTTCTCCTCAGGAATGGTAACTTTTGTTGCCATTTTCAATCGACGTGAACAATAATTGTTTTACTAAGCTCATTCAGCCCTCACATATTGCCATCTTGTGGCTAAAAACATTTATTTTACTCAACTTAAAAAACAAAGTATTTGTTATAAGTATAAATAGTTAAGATATATACATATTTCATTATTTCAGTTATTGCTACTATTATTTAAATTATTTAAAAAAGAGTAGTTTATATTCAATTTTTTTTAATAACTTTATTTAAGTTTTGTTAAAAATATATATATAAAAAGTTTATTTTAAGAATGTCTGAAAACCCAGTAGTTTCTCCTCCTCTAACAGCACAGACTGTGCAGACCATGATTGATTCTTCAATGAACAATATTTTTTAATAAAATGTCTTCTTTAATGGGCATTAAAGAAACTAAAAAATGCTTAAAGAGAAAAAATCCTTCTATTTCTGTAATTTCCAGTAAAAAGCTTGTTTCAAAATCTCGTCAGCTTCTGACTGACATCGCAATTCCTCGCAGCAAGGGAACAAAAACTGCTGTCAAAAGAACCCTGAATCCCAAGTGTATCCAAATGGGAGATCCTAGTCTAAGTACAATATTAAAAGAAAATGTAGAAAATATTGAAAAATCATCTTCTGATGATAACGGTTCGGAAGATGTTAGTTATACAGACATCAATTCAGATTCTTTTTATGTGGATTTGGAAAACTCAGATTATACCCCCACTACTAAAAGACATAAAAAATGCATAAAACATTAAGAGATTTTAGTGTATTCGGGGGCGGAGCCAGCGCTCAATGGAGACGGCTGCACTTGTGTGAGCTCCGGTCTCCCTACAGGGCAAAATTAGCTCAATATGTGCATAGCCTCACCAATATGCCGTATAACGCTACCTAAATGTGCATAGACCTTTCCCCACAACTTGCGCTCATGCCATCTGGGCTCTAATTGGTAGCGATACTGTCTTATTGCTTGCCGGACCTGTGCTGCACCATCGGGAGGGCTATGGGGCCTACACCTGAACAGCGGAGGTAATCGCCTCAAGGCCAGCTACATCATCGCCATCAAATGCCTTTGCAACGCCAAACATCCTCATGCAGGTGAGACCCGCGCTCTTGAATCTTAGGGACTTGCGGTACAATAAGCCGTAGCAGAGTTCTGGGGCAGAAGCATAAAGGGACGCAGCCGCCATCTTGGACAGCGAGACACGCTGCATAGAGCATAACAGCAAGATAACATTCAGTGATGGTATGGATAAGGGGAATAAGGCTGTTTGATAGACAACCTGCTCATCTTGACTACTATTAGCTTCAGAGACATAATAACCTCTTAAAGTGGCGCCACATCTCTTCCCGCCCTAGCACTCATATTAACACATCTCCAGGCTCACTATAGAGACTAAGTTGCTTTCCTCTGGCGCTCCAAAAGTATTTTCTACTGCCGAGTGGGAGTCTGAACACCATATAGCAACTAACACTGCATTTCTCAGCGATTTGGGATTGGTTAATCTGTTGACATACAGGACATATTTAATTTTTATTACAGCGCTCAGCATGTCTCCAAAAAAGGGAAATAAGCCAGAAAGATCCGCCAAAAAGCAATCATCTGCGAATCCCTCTGTCAACAATTTTTTCAAACAACTAGATTCATCTACTAAAAAAATGACAGTCACACGTGACACCAGGACTGATGTATCTTCTGCTTCATCTGAATCGGAGGGGGAGAGTCTGGCTCCTGCCATCTCAGTCCCAAAAGCTCTCTTAGACTCACTGCCCTCCAAAAAAGATTTCTCTGCCCTAATCTGTCAAGTGAAGCAGTGTATTAGAGAGGAGATTTCTGAGATCAAAAAAGATCTATCGGATATGGGCCAAAGGGTGGAGAAATTAGAGGACAACTCAGACCTCGCCAGCTCCAATATAACCTTCCTCCGCTCCAAGGCTGCATCACAAGATGATCTCATACTCCAGATGGAAAATAAAATAGACGACTTAGAAAATCGGAGTCGTCGAGGCAACATTAGAATAAGGGGAATCCCAGAGACTATACCTGCAACAGAATTGGAGGACTATTTACAAGGCCTCTTTACCTTCATCATTGGGGTTGACCCTGAAGCCACTATAGCTTTGGATCGCTTTCACAGAGCCTTGCGAGCAAAGCCCCTGGGAGACCAGCCCCCAAGGGATGTTATTGTTAAAATCACAAGCTACCAAATCAAAGAAGAGATTATGAAGAAAGCGAGGCAGAAATATCCACTCAAATACAGATCTGAACCCGTTCAGCTGTATGAGGATCTGACACCCAGAACTCTACAGAAGAGAAGAGAATTTAAACACTTTACGGCCAAGCTGCGACAACGCAATATCCCATATAGATGGGGCCACCCTTTCAACCTACAAATACCTTGGAGGGGAAGACGACTGATCTGCAACTCTGTTGAAGACATTCCAAAGGTCTGTAAAGATTTAGAGATAACACCACCCTCCCCACCTACTGATTCCACTGTAACAGCGGCAAGGGAGGCTAGACCTGCTCCACCACTTCCACAGAGAACAGAATGGAAGAAAATCACAACAAAGACTGTCAATAATGAACCCCGATTTCCTGGTCCCACAGCTACACTGGGGAAGTGACTTTCTCACACATGGGACAATTATAACTGAACTTGTATACAATGATGAACATTGTTGGTCCTAGATGCGCCCCAGTGATGCGGAGTCTGCCCGTTCTGGCCTTCCCCGGAATTTTATGATGGGGGGGCTGGGGCGGGGTGGACTCTGCATATAGTTCTGGGGGATGGGGTACCTGCTGGTTAGTGGAGAAGATGCCAGCGGGAGACAGAGCGGTATAAGGTAACAACCCGACCAGCGGAGGCCTTGCCCTGCTGATTGTTCTAAGTTAGTTCTAAGTTATTATGCAATGATGTTAGCTATGTTGGAAAGTTCCAGTAGGCTATATTTAATTGCCTGGCTGTGTTTCTCTGTTTTCTGGTAAAGAATTGGTGTCTATGGTATCATCCGTCTTGCCACACAAGATGCACTATATATACTAAGTCTTAAGAAATATGATGCCCGACTGGGGTTTGTATTCCCCCTACAAGAAAAATACTGTTATACGTTTTACATGTTTGCACCAGTTGTGCTATGTTTGTCATGTCGATATATTGTTTTATCTATCTACAGATAAACTATTATTGGATACAGCTTAATATGAAACTTACTCATTATGATCATGACCACCCCTCACAGAGTTTTACACACCTGGCCCACCCTAAATCTCTAAAGAGAGTATCAAACAATTATGTCGTCCCAAGTTAACACGCAATCCATACAAATCCTCACTCAGAATGTGAGAGGTTTTAACAGCCCCAATAAGAGAAGTATGGCCATTAGGGATCTGTGTGGGAGAGGAGGGAAAATACTCCTGTTACAGGAGACTCACTTCAAGACAGGGGGAATCCCTAAGTTTTTCTCCACTCAGTACCCATTACACTTCCATAGTACTAACTCACATAAAAAGGTCAATGGTGTTAGCATATTGATACATAAGTCTATCCCTTTCCAACTCCAATCTATAGACAAAGACAAAGACGGCAGATACTTAGGTATAATGGGACTACTATTTGGCAAACCAATAACCATTATAAATTTATACTGCCCCAATATGGGACAAGACCTGTTTTTCTCACGTGTCACTAATAGAATAGCAGATTTAACCAAAGGCCCCCTGATAGTAGCAGGAGATCTTAATATCCCCCTGGTACCAGACATAGATAGCTCCAACCCGACCACCCGACATAATCAAAAAGCTCTCTGCTCCATTTGGAGGGATATTAGGAAATTGACACTTCATGACGCATGGAGATATACACACCCCCACACTAGGGATTACTCCTTTTTTTCAAACCCTCAAAAGAGCTACTCGAGGCTAGACTACATCCTAGTTGATCATATGGCCCTATCTTTAATTAAAATAGTTAATATTAGGCATACGGTGTGGTCGGACCACTCCCTAGTGGAGTGCAAACTGATATGGCCATCTGCCCCTATCAAGCCCTTTTTGTGGCGACTAGATAATTCTCTCCTGACGGACAAAAAAGTGATAGAGTCATTTGCTGAACACCTAGACACTTATTTTACCCTTAATAACACTGCAGAAGTTACACCCGCTTTGGTTTGGGAGACCCATAAAGCTTACATTAGGGGTGAATTTATTAAACTTAAAGCCCTTAAGCGAAAACAATCTTTTAATGAATACACTAAATTAGCTCAAGAGGTTCTGGAAGCTGATCTCGCTCTGAAGCTCCGTCCTACAGATGGAGCTTTAATTAAAATCCTTCAAGAAAAAAGAGATGAATTGAATAAACACTTACAAATTGAATCCCAGAGATATCAATTACATATAAAATAGAAATACTATGGAGAAGGAAATAGGACAGGGAAACTACTGGCGAGGGCATTAAAAGCACAACGTGCCAACTCTTATATCCATTCCCTCAAAACGCCACTGAACACCACAATAGAAGACACAAAATCCATTGGAGACTCCATTAAAGATTTCTATCATAGACTCTATAATTTATACCCTAATAGACAACTTACTCAGCACCAGCTAAAATGCGAGCAATACTTAGACAAGGTAACCCTTCCCAAACTTACTGAAAGTGAAGCGATGCTATTAGACGCCCCAATATCTGAGAGGGAAATACTAGACGCCATAAAGGAGTTGAAGCCAGAGAAGGCCCCAGGCCCTGACGGTTTCAGTAACCGATACTATAAACTATTTAGAACCCAACTTGTACCGCATCTGCTCTCTCTGTTTAACCATATTTCGGAACTCGTAGTTTTCCCTGATTCTATGTTACAAGCCCATATTTCAGTCCTCCCTAAACCCGGAAAAAAACCAGATACCCCAGCTAATTTCAGGCCAATTTCTCTGTTAAATGTAGATCTTAAGATATACGCCAAAATCCTTGCGAACAGAATTAACACAATATTGCCCAATCTTATTCATTATCACCAAGTTGGTTTCGTCCCACAGAGAGAAGCCAAAGATAATATATGTAAATTACTGAATCTATTAGAATATGTTAAAAAATCAAACACTCCTGCAGTATACCTATCAACAGATGCTGAAAAGGCATTTGATAGGCTTGACTGGACCTTTTTACAATCCACCCTCCAAAAATTTGGCTTCCCCTCAACATTTATCCAAAAAATATTTGCATTATATTCCAACCCTTCTGCTCAGATTAAGGTCAATGGGGCCCTCTCTGACCATTTTGAAATTCGGAACGGTACGAGGCAGGGATGCCCGCTCTCCCCCATTCTCTTTATCTTATCTTTAGAGCCACTAGCTGTAAAATTGCGTGAGCATTCACACATAAAAGGTATAACTATCAAGGAAGAAACTTATAAATTAGCAATGTTTGCTGATGATATCTTGATGACCCTGACTGATCCAATACACTCCCTCCCATATGTACAAAACATTCTGCAGGCCTTTGGGGCTGTATCAAATTTTCTTATAAACACCAATAAATCAGAACTATATCCAATCAACCTTACAGAACAGGAGGTAACACAGATCCAACAAACATGCCCATATAAAATTCAGACCCAAGCGTTAAAATATTTAGGAATTTTTCTCTCCCACAATACAGAAACCATTCGAAAACTGAACTATGGCCGCCTATTAGAGGAATTCCAGCAATTGACAACCTCTTGGCTCCCCAAAAAGAATATCTCTTGGCTGGGGAGAATAGCTGCTGCCAAGATGACTCTGCTACCAAAGGCCCTGTATGTTATGCAGGCCTTACCAATTTCGGGGATTACAACAGATATTAGCAAATTACAATCTATAATGGACACTTATATTTGGTGCCGTAGACCCCCACGGCTAGCAAAAAATACATTATATAGGCTTAGGGAGGAAGGTGGGTTAGGGGTTCCGAATCTACACTTTTATAAAATGGCAATTACCCTAAATAGAATTGTGGAGTGGTGTAGACAGGGGACTGAATCCTATAAGAGATGTATCCACTTAGAATCCCAATTATTAGGAATACCCCAACTGGGTGTAATGCGCTGGGCCCCATATAAACCCCCCCTAGAGAAGATTGCAGACTACCCAATAATCAAAGAAACATGGTCAACCTGGTCAAAAATGCGGAACTCTCACAAACTTATAACATCAACTTATTCACCACTGACAACACTCAACCTTAATAGGGAACTTCGGGAAGGTCCCTTAGGGATAAAACAACCTGTAAATACAACCTCAAAACTCCTAGACTATACCCCCGTGTTCACACTAGTGGAAAGAGGGAAACTAGTGCAGAGAGAGATGTTGATCTCACAAGGCTTTATCCAATTCCAATCTTGGTTTGCCTATCACCAGGTACGCCACTATCTTTCCATGCACAAATATAAACAGGACTTATTCAGAGCCCGAACTGTATTTGAACTCCTTTGTTCCACCCAACAAACCCCCAAGAAATTCATATCACTTATGTATAAAAATATCCTCAGATCACACTACCCCAACAAACCAAATTATACTAAAAGATGGGAGGGAGAATTAGGGATAGAAGCCTCGCACAAGCAATGGGACTCATGGTTTCAGGCTACTGCTAGATCAGCGCATTCTGCGGCAGCACTTGAAACCAATATTAAAATATTCACCAGGTGGTACCTGACCCCTAGCAAATTAAAACACATGTTCACAAAAGCCAGCAATAAGTGCTGGAGAGGATGCGACCAAGAGGGCACTATGCATCATATTTGGTGGGGTTGCGATAAACTACAACCATTCTGGACTCAAGTCCAAACACAGATAGGCAAAATTCTTGGAACTGACTTGGTCCTTTCCCCTGAGGGAGTCTTATTCAACGCCAGCCCACATATCCCCTGTAAAATTAGAAAATGTCTCTATCAAATTTTACTAAATGCCGCAAAAAGACTTATCCCAAAATTTTGGAAGAAAACCCACCCACCCTCGGTCATTCATTGGCTTGACCTAGTTAAAAATACCTTGATACTGGAAAGACTATACTACCTTAGATTGGGCCGTTTGAATTTTTATCATGATATGATATTTTTATGGGAACAATATTTATATAGTGGGAGGACAAGGTCTCTGGAAAATGAGGTGGAGAGGAGAGGTGTGAATATATGATCATTTGATTTATGCACAAGGCCTTTCCTTGAGCTAAATAGGTGGGGAGACTGGTACATAAGCTAGGGTGGTATGGATGAAAAAAAACAATAGGTTGATCCTTGCAGCAATAGACAAATCTTAAAGTTCAAACGCCTAACTAAAAATCTTGAGTGATAACCTGTGTAACCTTAGAGGGTCTATAACTGTAGTTAAGGTGGATATGCAACTATAAACAATGCTTTGGGTCTAAACCGAAAACTATAGATGTTGGAAAAATACTGTATCTGTATACTATTGAATCTGTCATGTTGTTTATCCTGTTTCATATTTTTGTTTGTTTGTTTGTTTGAAAAATCAATAAAAGAAAAGATATTTAAAAAAAAAAAAAAAACATTAAGAGATTTTATTGAGGAGGAGACAGAATTCACTGATTGTCTGGGTATTCCAAGATTTAATCCTGACGAGCTTCACCATCCCCGCTCTGAGGAATTATGCCCCAATATTGGGGTAGCAAAGTTTATTGATGTCCAACTTAGAAAACCTTTAAAGAAACAGACCTGCAATAAAATGAGGGTGGAATGCCCTCACCCCTTACTTCCAAAAAATGCATCTATTACCCCTGAGGTGGATCCTAAAATCCTTAAATTTATTGGGGCCCCAGGTTATAAAGTCAAAAAAGGGATTGACAGATCCTGGAAAATATGTCAGGACAAATTGTTACGGCTAGATTTAGAGTTGGGCGGTAGCCGTGAAAACCAGCGTTAGAGGCTCCTAACGCTGGTTTTTACCGCCCTCTGGTATTTGGAGTCAGTCAGGAAAGGGTCTAACGCTCACTTTGCAGCCGCGACTTTTCCATACCGCAGATCCCCCTACACCATTTGCGTATCCTATCTTTTCAATGGGATCTTTCTAACGCCGGTATTTAGAGTCATGGCTGAAGTGAGCGTTAGAAATCTATCGACAAAACTCCAACCGCAGAAAAAAGTCAGTAGTTAAGAGCTTTCTGGGCTAACGCCGGTTTATAAAGCTCTTAACTACTGTGCTCTAAAGTACACTAACACCCATAAACTACCTATGTACCCCTAAACCGAGGTCCCCCCACATCGCCGCCACTATAGTTAAAATTTTTTAACCCCTAATCTGCCGACCGCACGCCGCTGCCACCTACGTTATCCCTATGAACCCCTAATCTGCTGCCCCTAACACTGCCGACCCCTATATTATATTTATTAACCCCTAATCTGCCGCCCCCAACGTCGCTGCTACCTACCTACACTTATTAACCCCTAATCTGCCGACCGGACCACGCGCTATTATAATAAAGTTATTAACCCCTAATACGCCTCACTCCCGCCTCAATAACCTTATAATGAATAGTATTAACCCCTAATCTGCCCTCCCTAACATCGCCGACACCTAACTTCAAGTATTAACCCCTAATCTGCCGATCGGAGCTCACCACTACTCTAATAAATTTTTTAACCCCTAAAGCTAAGTCTAACCCTAACCCTAACACCCCCCTAAATTAAATATAATTTTATTCTAACGAAATAAATTAACTTCCTATTTAAAGCTAAATACTTACCTGTAAAATAAACCCTAATATAGCTACAATATAAATTATAATTATATTGTAGCTATTTTAGGATTAATATTTATTTTACAGGCAACTTTGTATTTATTTTAACCAGGTACAATAGCTATTAAATAGTTAATAACTATTTAATAGTTACCTAGTTAAAATAATTACAAAATTACCTGTAAAATAAATCCTAACCTAAGTTACAATTAAACCTAACACTACACTATCAATAAATTAATTAAATATAATACCTACAAATAAATACAATTAAATAAACTAACTAAAGTACAAGAAATAAAAAAGAACTAAGTTACAAAAAATAAAAAATATTTACAAACATTAGAAAAAAATTGCAACAATTTTAAACTAATTACACCTACTCTAAGCCCCTTAATAAAATAACAAAGACCCCCAAAATAAAAAAATGCCCTACCCTATTCTAAATTACAAAAGTTCAAAGCTCTTTTACCTTACCAGCCCTTAAAAGGGCCCTTTGCGGGGCATGCCCCAAAGAATTCAGCTCTTTTGCCTGTAAAAAAAAACCATACAATACCCCCCCCACATTACAACCCACCACCCACATACCCCTAATCTAACCCAAACCCCCCTTAAATAAACCTAACACTAAGCCCCTGAAGATCTCCCTACCTTGTCTTCACCATGCCAGGTTCACTGATCAGTCCAGAAGAGGGTCTGAAGTCTTGATCCAAGCCCAAGCGGGGGACTGAAGAGTGACGTCCATCCTCGGGCTGAAGTCTGGATCCAAGCGGCGGCTGAAGAAATCCATCATCGGGCTGAAGTCTTGATCCAAGCGGGCGCTGAAAAATCAGCCAATCAGATTGAGCTCGCATTCTATTGGCTGATCGGAACAGCCAATAGAATGCAAGCTCAATCTGATTGGCTGATCGAATCAGCCAATCTAATTGAACTTGAATCTGATTGGCTGATTCCATCAGCCAATCAGAATTTTCCTACCTTAATTCCGATTGGCTGATCCTATCAGCCAATCAGAATTCGACGGACGCCATCTTGGATGATGTCATTTAAAGAAACCGTCATTTGGATGATGTCATGGATGATGTAATTTAAAGGAACCGTCATTTGGCGAGTAGGTGTCGGTAGAAGAGGATGTTCCACGTCGGCTGGAAGATGATGGCTCCGGAAGAAAGAAGATTGAAGATGCTGCTTCATAGAAGACTTCATCCCGATGATGGACTTCTTCAGCGCCCGCTTGGATCAAGACTTCAGCCCGATGATGGATTTCTTTAGCCGCCGCTTGGATCCAGACTTCAGCCCGAGGATGGACGTCACTCTTCAGCCCCCCGCTTGGGCTCGGATCAAGACTTCGGACCCTCTTCTGGACCGATCGGTGAACCTGGCATGGTGAAGACAAGGTAGGGAGATCTTCAGGGGCTTAGTGTTAGGTTTATTTAAGGGGGGTTTGGGCTAGATTAGGGGTATGTGGGTGGTGGGTTGTAATGTGGGGGGGTATTGTATGTTTTTTTTTACAGGCAAAAGAGCTGAATTCTTTGGGGCATGCCCCGCAAAGGGCCCTTTTAAGGGCTGGTAAGGTAAAAGAGCTTTGAACTTTTGTAATTTAGAATAGGGTAGGGCATTTTTTTTATTTTGGGGGTCTTTGTTATTTTATTAGGGGGCTTAGAGTAGGTGTATTTATTTTAAAATTGTTGTAATTTTTTCTAATGTTTGTAAATATTTTTTTATTTTTTGTAACTTAGTTCTTTTTATTTTTTGTACTTTAGTTAGTTTATTTAATTGTATTTATTTGTAGGAATTGTATTTAATTTATTTATTGATAGTGTAGTGTTAGGTTTAATTGTAGATAATTGTAGGTATTTTATTTAATTAATTTATTGATAGTGTAGTGTTAGGTTTAATTGTAACTTAGGTTAGGATTTATTTTACAGGTAATTTTGTAATTATTTTAACTAGATAACTATTAAATAGTTCTTAACTATTTAATAGCTATTGTACCTGGTTAAAATAATTACAAAGTTGCCTGTAAAGTAAATATTAATCCTAAAATAGCTACAATATAATTATAATTTATATTGTAGCTATATTAGGGTTTATTTTACAGGTAAGTATTTAGCTTTAAATAGGAATAATTTATTTAATAAGAGTTAATTTATTTCATTAGATTTAAATTATATTTAATTTAGGGGGGTGTTAGGGTTAAAGTTAGACTTAGCTTTAGGGGTTAATAAATTTATTAGAGTAGAGGTGAGCTCCTGTCGGCAGATTAGGGGTTAATACTTGAAGTTAGGTGTCGGCAATGTTAGCGAGGGCAGATTAGGGGTTAATACTATTTATTATAGGGTTATTGAGGCGGGAGTGAGGCAGATTAGGGGTTAATACATTTATTATAGTAGCGCTCAGGTCCGGTCGGCAGATTAGGGGTTAATAAGTGTAGTTAGGTGGAGGCGACGTTGGGGGCGGCAGATTAGGGGTTAATAAATATAATATAGGGGTCGGCGATGTTAGGGCAGCAGATTAGGGGTACATAGGGATAATGTAGGTGGCGGGGTGCAGATTAGGGGTTAAAAATAATATGCAGGGGTCAACAATAGCAGGGCGGCAGATTAGGGGTTAATAAGTGTAAGGTTAGGGGTGTTAGGTGCAGACATAGGAAGTGTTTCCCCATAGGAAACAATGGTGCTGCGTTAGGAGCTGAACGCGGCTTTTTTGCAGGTGTTAGGTTTTTTTTCAGCTCAAACAGCCCCATTGTTTTCTATAGGGGAATCTTGCACAAGCACGTTTTTTAAGCTGGCCGCATCCGTAAGCACCGCTGGTATCTAGAGTTGCAGTGGCGGTAAATTATGCTCTACACTCCCTTTTTGGAGCCTAACGCACTGAAAACCCAGCCATTCTGTGAACTCTAAATACCAGCGGTATTTAAAAGGTGCAGGGGGAAAAAAGCACGCGTAGCTAACGCACCCAAACTAATCTAGCCGTTAGATTCCACAGGTCCATTGACCAAATTATTTGAACTTTCAGAACAGGGTGTTGCAGAAGATTCCCCCTTTGACCCGTATGTCGTCAGAGAGTGGGTCCAAAGGCTCTTATGTTTTAAAGGTAATACAAATGCTGCCATGACATTAGAGAGACGTCGAAATATATTACTAAAAATTGACCCAAAAATATCAGACTTTAATCCCAATGAGATTCCCCCAGATGATAATGGATTGTTATTTGGTGACGCTTATTTGAAAGAGCTCAACCAATACGTAAATACCTTTTCAAACCTCAACAAGGTCAAAAGTTCTGTAATAAAGATTTTCTACCCTAATCAGAGTTTCTCTGACAGGGCCGGGAGAGGCAGAGGCCGCTTTCCCGGCCGCCAACCATTCCTATCCAGGCCTCATTATAGCCAACCCCATCAACCCTATTATTCTACCCAATATCAGTCTCAATTCAACAGAGGTTTCCAAGAACCTTCAACCTCATCAACTTTCTTCCCAGCAAGGGGACGCCCTTGGAACCAAAGAGGCTTCAGGGGTAGATCAAGAGCAAGACAAGCTCCAGGTAAGATTATTGGTTCCTTCTCAGGTTCTTTCTTCCCAAAACAAAATTGGTGGCAGAATTGCTTTGTTTGCCCAAAACTGAACTTCAATCACTTCCGACCCTTGGGTTCTCCAAGCTGTGTCAGGAATTTACATAGAATTTATTTCACTTCCCATTCAAATAAAATTTCCACAACCAATTCATTTTTACCAAAAAGACAAAATTCTGGTTCAAAACGAAATTTCCTCCCTTTTTTCCAAAAAAGCTATCCTTCCGGTCCCTCATCTTCAAATTTTTTATTTAAGCAATCTTTTTCTTGTCAAAAAGAAAAACAACCAATTCAGGCCTGTTATAAATCTAAAAGCCTTAAATGCTTACGTAGTTTACCATCATTTCAAGATGGAGGGCATTCATTTATTAAGAGAATGCCTAAGAGAAAACGAATGGCTTGTCCGTTTAGATCTCACAGACGCTTATTTAACTGTGCCAATCGCTCAGGAGCACTGGAAATTTTTAACCTTCCGTTGGGAAGATCAATTTTGGAATTTCACCTGTCTTCCTTTCGGTCTTTCCTCTGCTCCTTGGATCTTCACAAAATTACTCAAACCTGTGATAGCTTGGTTAAGACTTTGAGGTGTTCGTCTAAAAATCTATTTGGACAACATCCTTATTATGGACCAGAATTTTCTCTCATTCCAAAATAATCTGTCTTCCACTATCTCCCTTTTGGAATCTCTAGGTTTCATAGTGAACAGACAGAAATCAGTTCTATCTCCTACCAAATCTTTAGTTTTCTTAGGTTTCAAGATAGATACAACCCTTTCCACTTTGAGTCTCCCATTAGACAAAGTGAAGAATATAAAGAAAGAAATCTCCAAAACCTTATCCAAAGAATCAGTTCCCATCAGAACTATAGCCAGGATAGTTGGGTTACTATCATCCTCTATTCAGGCTATATTTCCTGCCCCTCTTCATTATCGCGAACTTCAAAGACTGAAAATTCTTCATTTGAGAAAAGGTCTTTCCTTCTCTCATTTGATTCCCATTTCTCCAGAAGCGAAAGAAAAACTTTCTTGGTGGCTTTCTCATTTGGATGCCTGGAATGCAAGAGCCATTTTTGGCAAAACTCCAGATTTTATCATCGAATCCGATGCCAGTCTTTCAGGTTGGGGAGCTTGTTGCGGTCTTTCCATTACGGGTGGTAAATGGACTCTGGAAGAGAAATTGTTTAGAATTATTGGCTGGCTCATTTACAGTCAAGAGTTTTGCAAAGTCTTCTTCTCCAGTGTCTATTCTACTGCGTAAGGACAATATATCTGCGGTGCAGTATCTCAATCGTTTGGGAGGCACCAAGTCCAGGGACCTGTCCAACATCACCAAAGATTTTATTCATCTTTGTTTGGACAGGAACATTTCAGTCAGAGCAGAGTATATTCCATTACAATCGAATTCGGTCGCAGACTGGGGACCTCGTCATTTGACGGACTTCAGTGATTGGAAATTGGTCAGGAGTCTTTTTCCCTATCTCCAATCTCTCAAGGGTCCCTTTTGTTTGGATCTTTTTGCATCCAGGACCAATTTTCAGATTATTCCTTATTTCAGCTGGCGCCCGGATCCGGAAGCGGCGGCCATAGATGCTTTTCTACATCCTTGGCCGCGTCAGGGGGTTTATGCATTTCCCCCTTTCTCGATGATTCCGAGGACAATTTCAATTGTCCGCAGAGATCTCCTTCGCCTAATGATTGTGACCCCCTTTTGGCCGACACAGTCATGGTATCCGTCCCTTTTGGAAATGTCCATCGATCTTCCGATTCTTCTTCCTTGTCTTCCCCATCTTCTCACAGATCCGGAGGCAAATTATCACGATCAGGAATCTTGGGCCCCGGGTACTTGTAGATGCTACTTCGCCGCTTGGTCTAAATGGTCTAGCTGGTGCTTGCAAAGGAGTTTGGATCCCTTTTCTTCGGATCTAACTGACATTATTAATTATTTATCTCACCTTTTTGATTCGGGTTTAGCTTATAGAACTATCAATGTCCATCGATCAGCTATTTCCGCCAGACATAATTTGATTAATAATGTTTCTGTCGGTAAACATCCTTTAGTTTGTAGGATTCTCAAAGCCATGAGACTAAAAAGGCCTCCAGTCCCTAAACATGAATTTTTCTGGGATGTGGATTTAATTTTTTCCCTGTTTAAATCATGGCCACATAATTCTTCACTATCTTTTAAACAACTCACAGCAAAACTTGCCACTCTTCTTTGTCTAATCTCTTTCAGAAGAGTTTCCGATGTCAAAGACCTAGATTGGAATGCTAAACGCTTCTCCCCAGAGGGTGTTACCTTCTTTTTTCAAGAAGAACTAAAACCCTTTCCACATCTATCTTCTACTCTTATCTTCCTTCTGAACCTTCCCTTTGTGTGGTGGAATGTTTGAAATCTTATGAATCCAGAACTTTACCTTTTAGGAACTCTTCTAATAACCAACTTCTAATATCTTTTGCTTCCCCGCATGCTGCTGTATCCTCTACTTCTATAGCGAGATGGGTTATATGGGTTATGAAGGAAACTGGGATAGATATTTCTTTCTCAGCTCATTCAGTTAGAGGTTCTGCTGCTTCCAAAGCCTTTTTGAAATCTGCTCCGCTTCAACGGATTTTGGACGCGGCAGATTGGTCTTCAGACTCTACTTTTAAGCAATTTTATTTCAGACCCATTCAACATGCCTCGCTTAACTTATTTTCTTAAATAGTTTATTTGATTATTAATATGCTTTAAACTTGCAAAAATAGGAGACTCTGGTCTTGTAATAAAATTCAGATTATCCTAATATTTTAAAGGTATAATCTAGATTTTATTAAAGACACAGAGACGAGTATTTTCTCACCTCAATTATATATGATACCCTCCCGTTAAGAATTGTATGTTATTATTATTTATTTTCTTGTTTTGACAGTTTCCGTCTGAAAGGAACCCTTTCCTTATGTCGGGATTTTCACCTTCTTTTCAAGAGGATTCTCATCTTGCAAATACATCTGGATACAATTCATCTTCTGCAATCAAGTTCTTATCTCCCAAGTTTCTCTTCAATCAAACGTTCAACAGTTATTCATATGTTTTGATTTGTTTGGGAATTTTCGGACTTTTGTTAGTTCTAAATTTTTTTCCATTTGTGAGCATCAGTCAAGAAAGAGGAGGTTTGGCTGCTTATTGGACAGTTTATGGTCACTATTCCTTCTCTGATTGGTCACTTTTTTCCTGGAGTTATTAGTTAGCTCTCTCTTTAGCTACTTATTGTGGTTATCTGTTTTCTATGCTGTTTTAATATGTTATGTATATGTCATTCTGTTACTTTTAAAAGCTGCAGTGAGTAGTAAAGAAAGAGAATGCAAAAATAGGAGTCTCTGTGTCTTTAATAAAATCTAGATTATACCTTCAAAATATTAGGATAATCAGATTTTTTTCCGATATGCGCAACTGATTTTGAGTAGTTTTGGGGCTTTTTTATGGTCAAAGTACAAAAAATATCAAACAATAAACAAGTTTCTGGTGTAGAAAAGTTTGTAACTGATGGGTGCTGTGTTTATTATCAGTATGGGTACATGCAGCTAAGTCGTTCAGGGTTTAAGGATTAATTGTGTTTGGAAGAGTGGCCAGTTTTGCCGAATTCGACATCTCAAGATACTCAATAATTCCTTGAAAGAGCATTTAAGACATCTTTGCAACATCCTAAGGTCTATTAACATACATGGAATTGAATTATTAAAGCTCTACTCATCACTATTGTGGAGGCTGTATACAGTTGCAGAGCACACATATACCAATGTACTATATATAAAAATGCTGCCCTAAACCCAAGCAAAAGGAAAATAAGGGTCCCCACCCAATAATTCCTATTGTTCAAAGAAAAAGAAAAAATGTATACAAAAGGATGGAAAAGGGCGCACAGATAGTTAGTAAAGAAAATATCTAACACATAAAACCCTTATAGATATGTTATTATACAATCAAAAAAGGGATATAGTACATATGCATAAATGACTTTATGAATGTGGATGGATAAAAAGGATTATCACATCTATTAAAAACTTAATTGAATAAACAATTTAAAATTCGTGCTTGCTTTATCGGTAAATTTTCCGCCATTTTACATGTGCATTTACCAGTGAGCTCTGTTGAGCTACTCAAAACTGCTGCGTAAATCTGCTTTATTGATACCTCATACAAATTGAGGTTTATAAATGTAAGCAGGTTTTATCTTAGTAATTTGTTTAATAAAATTTTCCAATTTTATCACTACAATATTGCACTATTGTTTGGAGTTTTTTGTCTCCTCTGTTATACCTCGCCTCCTGTGATGTGGAGAGAAAGAGAAAAAGAAAATTACCTACCATACCCAGGCAACACTGAAGCATACAGACTGACTGACGGATACAGTATCTCTGATGAATCCATGCACAACATTTACCTCATCTGATTGAGGTAACTTCTAGTAAGTGGGCATTTTTGCACTTATTTGTAAATACCTTTGGAGCCAGCTAATACCACATACTCCATCTATATAGCTCTGCTTTGAACTGTATTTACATAGGACTGAGCTATTATTATTTACCAACATATTTACAAACATATTTGACATTTGTTTCAACCATACGCTCTTGATTTTTAATTCATTCATGTATTGATTCAGATACTTACGAATCAGCATCTATCTGGTGTCAGTTGTTAAAAACACACATTACATCAGATTGATTTTTATAATTGTGTGTGTTTATAATTTTAGATCTATTATCTACAAGCATTTTAGAGCTATCTGTATGTAACACTATTTCAATTTATTTTGTTGCATTGATGAATTTTAAATTGTTTATTCAATTACGTTTTTATTAGATGTGATCATCCTTTTTATCCATCCACATTCTTGAAGTAATTTATACATATGTACTATATCCCTTTTTTGATTGTATAACGACATAATTATTAGGGTTTTATGTGTTAGATATTTTCTTACTAACTATATATATATATATATATATATATATATATATATATATACTGTATATATGTATATGTATATGTATATATATATATATATATATATATATATATATATATAAATATATATATATATATATATATATATGATCAATCAAGGTATAGATAGGCACTCACTGGATTTAAATACAGCAACTATTTTATTAGGCAGTGACGTTTCGGGGCATTCACCCCTTCCTCAGACAACCCAAAATGTGATACAAGCAGTGTTAAATAGTAAATCAACCCCCCCCCCCCCCATCAAATCATCAGCTGTATAGTACCACCGTGATATACCATAATAACAAACAAAGTCTATGTATACAATATACATGTATTGTGACATGATTATGTGTGACAGTGACAGCTTAGTGGGTGGCCATGGAACCTAACCAGAAACAGTGTAATGCATATCAGCACAATCTTCTATCATCATCTTACAGCCTATGATGTTAAGAATATAAATGGCCAACATTTGAATTAAGGCAACAGTAAATAACCGCTTACTTTTTCAGGTATTATGCAGGATACAAGGCGCTATATGGGATCCGCCATTCACTAGCACGCTCAATCCAGCGTAGTCAGAGGTGGGCGTGTATGCATCCGGGTTACTCACAGAGCAGCACGCATTGCCATGGCAACATATCGCGGCACAACTGGTCTCAACAAAGAGGCCGGCATCTGAATGCCAACAGCATGTTGCCATGGCAGCCCCATGTCGTATATCCAGTGTTATATACACAGCTCCCCCACTATCCATGTCAACTAGATAGGGCCAATTAATAATATATATTAGTCTGATTAGATTCTGCTAATAGTGACAGATGCTATGTACACTCAGCATGTCCGGTTATCTGAAAGCTGACTCAATTAGCAGTTGACAGGAAATAAAGCTAGCAGTGATGTTTCAACTCTATTTCACATATCTAGCCCTGAATCATAGAATATGGGAGTAAACTAGAATAAATCTGGATAATACGTTGTCACTTCTATTGTTAGACAAATCTAAAGGCAATCTAATTAATCTCTATGTACCTTCACTACCCATTATTCAAGAACCTTAAATTGATAGTGGAACTATGTTATGTGGTAAAGCTAAACTAGATCATAAGTGGCCCAAGAGTGGGGGGGCATAAGGATAAAATAATGGAGTGTTAAGGGCTCTGTATGTATTAACTACAAACAATGACCCTATGTCCGCATGAACTAAACTACATCACAATACGTCAGTAGGGAATTATGTATCACTGACTCCAACCATTAATGGATACTAAACTGGAGGGTGGACCTTCGTGTCACTTAGAGCATGGTAATGCAAAATAAATAAGTAGGAAATGGAATGTACGTGGACTCTCGACGTGCCCACCAGGGCATACATGGATATACATGGACTCCAATTCGTAACTGATATGTCTGGAGACATCATACCCATTCTACTTCTAGGCTAGGTATTATAAGAAGCAGTGCCAGTCCACATTTGCGTTAAGTCCACCAGGGTATACCGTTCCAAGTCTATGAATCCATTTGGCTTCAATTTGAAGGAGCTTCTTCTTTCTGTTGCCTCCACGTGGCATTGTTGGTACATGGTCAATAAGTATGAAGCGTAGATCCTTCACCGTGTGGTTCATCTGTAAAAAGTGGCGTGCCACTGGTTGTTCCGATGTACCATCTTTGAGTGCTGTCCTAATGGCACTCCGATGGTTAGCCATCCTCTTCTTGATGTCATCATCCGTCTTACCGACATAGTACACCCCACATATACAATTCAGCAAATAGACCACAAACGGAGTGGAGCACGTTAAGTGGTGTTGGATCTTGAAACTCTTGGTGGTGTGTGGATGGTGGAAGGTATTGCTCTGTATCATCGAGTTGCATGTTGTGCATCACATGATCTATCGATAGATGATTACCTGGTGTCTATGGACGTTACAAGCTTATATACCATTATCCCACACCAGGATGGCATGAGGGCAGTCACAAATTCCCTCTTGAGATACCCCTATGTAGGGCCTAGCAGTACTTACATCATCAAGATCCTCTAGTTGTGTTTGACATTGAACTTCTTTCGATTTGAACTGAAATATTACAAGCAAATTACGGGGACCGCCATGTGGTCAAACATGGCCCCTTCCTATGCGAACCTATTTATGGAGGATTATGAATCCAACATAATGAAGGTCTATGAGATTCCTGAGATAATCAAATATATGAGATACATTGATGATGTACTGTTCATGTGGAGAGGTACAGAAGAACATCTACACAAGTGGATACAGAACCTGAATGATCTTCCACATCCGGTGAAATTTAAGATGGTGGCCAGTAAAGAATCCATCGATTTTCTGGATTTGAGGATATTTAAGGAGAATAGGCAATTAGAGACCACTATGTACAAAAAACCCACGGACAGGAACTCCCTCCTCTTGGCAAGTTGTAGCCACCCGAGATCTCTCATTAGGGCCATTCCATTGGCACAACACTACTGAGTAGTGAGAAATAACTCTGTACGGAAGAATACTGAGATACAACTTGAAGAGATGTCTACCAAATTTCTACAGAGGGGCTATTCCTACCCAACTATTCAAAAAGCCCATAGATTAGCCAAGGACACCATGACTTACTCACCCAATATTGGTATTGTAGCAAGATCGGTGAAGGACCATTGGGACCTACTGACCTCAGACCAACAGTTACCATTTAAAGATTTTTCTCCACCAAGGATGGAATATAAAAGAGGACGTAACCTCCAAGATATGTTGATGATTACTGACCCAAGGCATGCTTACATCAGAGATACATGGTTAAAGTCCAAGAGACAGGGTTGTTTTAAGTGCTTGGGATGCACAACGTGCAACTCGATGATACAGAGCAATACCTTCCACCATCCACACACCACCAAGAGTTTCAAGATCCAACACCACTTAACCTGCTCCACTCCGTTTGTGGTCTATTTGCTGAATTGTATATGTGGGGTGTACTATGTCGGTAAGACGGATGATGACATCAAGAAGAGGATGGCTAACCATCGGAGTGCCATTAGGACAGCACTCAAAGATGGTACATCGGAACAACCAGTGGCACGCCACTTTTTACAGATGAACCACACGGTGAAGGATCTACGCTTCATACTTATTGACCATGTACCAACAATGCAACGTGGAGGCAACAGAAAGAAGAAGCTCCTTCAAATTGAAGCCAAATGGATTCATAGACTTGGAACGGTATACCCTGGTGGACTTAACGCAAATGTGGACTGGCACTGCTTCTTATAATACCTAGCCTAGAAGTAGAATGGGTATGATGTCTCCAGACATATCAGTTACGAATGAGAGTCCATGTATTTCCCATGTATGCCCTGGTGAGGGTCCACGTACATTCCATTTCCTACTTATTTATTTTGCATTACCATGCTCTAAGTGACACGAAGGTCCACCCTCCAGTTTAGTATCCATTAATGGTTAGAGTCAGTGATACATAATTCCCTACTGACGTATTGTGATGTAATTTAGTTCATGGGGACATAGGGTCATAGTTTGTAGTTGATACATACAGCGCCCTTAACACTCCATTATTTTATCCTTATTCCCCCCCCACTCTTGGGCCACTTATGATCTAGTTTAGCTTTACCACATAACATAGTTCCACTATCAATTTAAGGTTCTTGAATAATGGGTAGTGAAGGTACATAGAGATTAATTAGATTGCCTTTAGATTTGTCTAACAATAGAAGTGACAACGTATTATCCAGATTTATTCTAGTTTACTCCCATATTCTATGATTCAGGGCTAGATATGTGAAATAGAGTTGAAACATCACTGCTAGCTTTATTTCCTGTCAACTGCTAATTGTGTCAGCTTTCAGATAACAGGACATGCTGAGTGTACATAGCATCTGTCATAATTTGCCAAACTATTAGCAGAATCTAATCAGACTAATATTTATTTTTAATTGGCCTATCTAGTTGACATGGATAGTGGGGGAGCTGTGTATATAACACTGGATATACGACATGGGGCTGCCATGGCAACATGCTGTTGGCATTCAGATGCCGGCCTCTTTGTTGAGACCAGTTGTGCCACGATATGTTGCCATGGCAACTGATCCAGTCAATGCGTGCTGCTCTGTGAGTAACCCGGATGCATACACGCCCACTTCTGACCACGCTGGATTGAGCGTGCTAGTTAATGGCGGATCCCATATAGCGCCTTGTATCCTGCATAATACCTGAAAAAGTAAGCGGTTATTTACTGTTGCATTAATTGAAATGTTGGCCATTTGTATTCTTAACATCATATGCTGTAAGATGATGATAGAAGATTGTGCTGATATACATTAAGCTGTTTCTGGTTAGGTTCCATGGCCACCCACTAAGCTGTCACTGTCACACATAATCATGTCACAATACATGTATATTGCATACATAGACTTTGTTTGTTATTATGGTATATCACGGTGGTACTATACAGAAGTGAAATTTTCTTTGTTAACATACATCTCTTATTGATTTGTTTTGATGTATTTTGATTGGCTAAAGATTTGATGGAGGAGGAGTTTGATTTACTATTTAACACTGCTTGTATCACATTTTGGGTTGTCTGAGGAAGGGGTGAATGCCCCGAAATGTCACTGCCTAATAAAATAGTTGCTGTATTTAAATCCAGTGAGTGCCTATCTATACCTTGATTGAATATCTTGCTAAGCACCCTGGTCTGCATTTGGGTTGGCAAGTGAGAGTGCACTTACTTGGAGTCTATATATATATATATATATATATATATATATATATATATATATATATATATATATATATATATGTGTGTGTGTGTGTGTGTGTGTTGAGTATGTGATATCCTTTACAGCTAAGTTTATCTATAAGAATAGTCACATCAGGACACAAACATCTACAAACAGCGTGTTTTTATTTTTTATTTTACTGTTTGAGTTAAAGTCACTGTCACATTTGTCACTAACAGTACTTGTTTCTTCATAACTGGGTTTTAAAATTGGATAGTGCAATAGTGATTCCATTGCAATTAAATTGTATCAGTATTACTGCTAAACCATGTGAATGTCAAAGTTTTAAAAAACAAGATGGCAACTATGAGTTTGTATTGAAAGTACATACAATATATTTTTATACTTGACTTTAACATTACTGAAAATGAAAAGGGTGAACCTACTCCCTTGCAACATTGTATCTGCCTAGGAGAGCTTCAAATGAGTTACCTTCATGACTGGGTTTTATAGGGTATGCACCTTCATGCACAAGTCCGAATTGCTTATGCCTACATTATTGAAACCATGGTCACAAAGGCATAAAACAGTTTTTAAGTTGTGTATATTTCAAACCATTCACAATTTGTTGTTAAAAAACAATTTTTCCATTAAATTAATTTCAAGCTCTGCAAAAACCAAAACAAAAAGAACTTGTATTTGAATTTAATAAGCCTCTCAACATACCTCAGTGATAATTCGGGAACATCTGGATTTCCTACATTTTGATTAGGTAAACACATGGATACCTACAATTAACAAGCATTTTGAGTCATTCTGCAGATCTACACAAAGGAAAAAAATATACATACGCAGCTAATTGGAAAGGTGAATATCATAAAAAATGGATACATTGTTGCTGATAACAGCTATGTGTCTCGCTTGCAGCGTATTATAGCTTCCTAATAAGCTTATTTCATAACATGCTCAGTTAACCCTTTCTATACAATTTGGAGTCATTATATGCTTACAATTTTAATAACTTTCATGAACTTTATAGCGATAATTGTTTTTATTTTGTTTGTATTTTGTTTCTAAACATGCTTCACAGCTTGAAAGTTTGATATATTTGCTAACATTATAATTACCCTACAATATATACCTTATTTTATCAAAAATGGAGTGAGTAAGCAAGGGTATCCTAAGGGGCCTATTTATCAAATGTCTTGCTGACCTGATCCAACAGTGCGGATCAGGTCAGCAAGACATTGCTGAATGCGGAGAGCAATACGCTCTCCGTATTCAGCATGGCACCAGCAGCTCACAAGAGCTGCTGGCGCAGCGCCGCCCCCTGCAGACTCGCGGCCAATGGGCCGCCAGCAGGGAGGTGTCAATGAACCCGATCTTACTCGATCAGGTTGAATTCTGGCGATTCCTGTCCGCCTGCTCAGAGCAGGCAGACAGGGTTATGGAGCAGCGGTCTTTGTGACCGCTGCTCCATAACTTGTGTTTATGGCAAATCTGAAGACTCACCAGAAACACGGGCCATCAAGCTCCGTTCGGAGCTTGATAGATAGGCCCCTCAATGTTCAGATGTATCATGTTACATTTGTTAAACTGGGGTTTCAACAGGTTGATGGCCTTGAAATCATTTTGCAAAATTAGGGGGAAAAAAACAAACATCCATTTTCTAATGGATTGGAACAGAGTTTCAAGATGTTTCAATTATAAGCATCTTAGCAAAGTCCTTAGAGAACTGAAAATTGGTCATTAAGAATAGGAATGGAATATGGTCTGACAATGAATTAAGCCACATGAAAAGTTTATCAAGAAGATTATAATAAATTATTTTGCTTTTGCTATTTTCTAGACATGTGCAATTCATTTTGTTCGAATTTCATTTTCGGCCGATTCGGAGATTCAAATAAAGCCGAATTTCTGAATTGGCACCATAACTAAAATTCCGAAAATAAATTAATTAGTTTCCAAATTTTCAGATCCATTCTTTATTCATATTCAGGAATTTCTAATTGTTCTAATCGAAACCACAGTTCCCCGACATTGCCGCCACTAACTAAAACACAAAATAAAGCTAGTAATCCCTAAACCGCTGTTCCCTGACATCACCAACACTAACTAAACCTATTAACCCCTAAACCTCAGTTCCCAAACATTGCCAACACTAACTAAACCTATTATCCTCTAAACCACCGTTCCCAAACATTGCCGACTCTAATTAAACCTATTAACCTCTAAACCGCATGTTCCCAAACATTGCCAACACTAACTAAACCTATTAACCCCTAAACCGCCGTACACTTACATAGCCAACACAAACTACACCTATTAACCCCTAAACCGCCACCCCCATATCACAACTACCTAATTTAATTTATATTAGCCCCTAAACTTAACACCCCCTAACTTTAACATAATTAAAATAGACCTAAATTAAAGTTATAATTATTAACTAACTACCTATTTAAAAATAAATACAAACTTACCTCTGAAATAAAAATAAAACCTTAGCTACAATATAACTATTACTAAAAATAAAAAAACCTAACATTACAAAAAAATTAAAACTAAAATTAATAAAAATAAAAAAACTACCATTACAAAAAATAACAAAAACAAAATTATACAAAATAATAAAAATTATTCCTTTTCTAATCCCCGTTAAAAAAAAAAAAAAACACCCCAAAATAAAAAAAACCTAATCTAAAATTAACTTACAATAGCCTATAAAAGGGCCTTTTATAGTGCATTGCCCTAAAGTTAACAGCTCTTTTACAAAAAATTCAAACAAACACCCACTAACATTACAAACCCCCACCCCAACCCACAAAATAAAAAAACCTAACTAAAAAAACCTAATCTACCCATTGCCCTGAAAAGGTTATTTGTATGGGTATTGCCCTTAAAGGGGCATTAAGCTCTTTTATGGCCCTTAAAAGAGCATTCAGCTCTTTTTCAGTCCATTAGAATAAAAAAAAGCCAAATCTATAAAAAAAAACAGCCCCCCAAAAAACCTAACAAAATCGGTACTCACAGTTGCTGAAGTCCAGTGAAAGATCTTCATCCCAGCGGCGAAGCATCTTCATCCAGGCAGCTTCAGCTTTATCCATCGCGATAGCAGCATCTTCTATCTTCTTCTTCCTTGCGGAGGCGGTTGTATGGCGCTTTGCAGGCACCTCTTCAGACTAAACGACCATGAAGCATAAAATAAGACACAGAAAATGGCATTTCAAACTGCTAAACAGCTACATATCATTCTAGAAAATGAAAAGCTTGCAGCCCACATTCCAAATAAATCTATATGTCCCGTTAAACAGTTCATCATGCCCAAAGATCGCCACTCATATACAGGAAAGTCAGGGGTGAAATAAGAATGTAGCCCCTAACCTAACACTGGAAAAGGTACCACATTTTACCCTATGCCAGTCCGGGCAGCTATGTTGGCAGGAACACTGTCTTTAGGTAGGACATAATGTCAAACATGTATGACCAGCCAGAGGGAAACCTTTCCAATGGAGGTCTGCATAACATACTGTAAGCATTGAGCCCTGCTTTCCTCTTCAGATCCACAAAGATGCAATTTAAATCCATCACCCTTCAGAGAAGGGTTACTCAGTATCGGTAGCTTAAGCTGATCCATAAGGGCTGTAGATGAATCCAGGTTGTAGAACCTAGCCACAAACACAAAAGCCTCTCCAATCTGACCACATAGCTCAACATTCAAGTTCCCCACTGAATTCACTGCAGCATCCCATTCTCTCTCCAGAGAGTCAGCCGCATCTCCCTGGACAGGGATCAAGGTAGGAGGTAAGGATCTTCCAAAGGTACTCGGCTGCACATGAGCATGATCTCTCATAAAAGGGAGCTCAGTCGTACTTATTTGGATATCACTGCCCAGGTTAACATACTCTGCACTCGCTCCTTTCTGAGATTCAAAAACATCGACCTCAGCGCGAGTACACTCCATGTGGGACAGAAGGTGGTCAAGTCTGTTACACATTGCACGCTCAAAGTCGCTCATCAGGTTTTGCATAACTGCATACATATCTTCCATGTTCAAGATTGTAGACAACACTGCAGCAGATTAGTTGATAAGTTTAATTAGTGTTTGCGATGTGGGGGTACAGTGCTTTAGAGGTTCATAGGCTTAGTTATTGTTGGTGATGTGGGGGCACAGCGGTTTAGAGGTTAATAGCTTTTTTTAGTGTTTTATTTAGTGTCAGCGATGTTGGGGAACAGTGCTTTAGAGGTTAATAGGTTTAGTTAGTGTTGACGATGTGGGGATATTGCGCTTTAGAGGTTAATCGGTTTAGTTAGTGTTGGCAATGTGGGGGTATAGCAGTTTAGGGGTTAATAGCTTTATTTAGTGTTTTATTTAGTTTCGGCAATGTTGGGGAATGGAGCTTTAGAGGTTAAAAAGTATAGTTAGCATTGGCGATGTAGGGTACAGCGGTTTATGGGTTAATATGTTTAGTTAGTGTTGGCGAAGTGGGGGGGGGGCGGCAGGTTTAGGGGTTAATAGCTTTATTTAGTGTCTTGTGATGTCGGGGAGGGGCAGTTTGGGGTTAATAGGTTTATTTAGTGTCAGCGAAGTGGGGGGCGGCGGTTTAGGAGTTAATATCTTTAGTTAGTTTTGGCAATGTGGGGGTATGGTGGTTTAGGGGTTAATAGCTTTATTTAGTGTCAGCGATGTGGGTGACGGTAGCAGTTTTAAATAATTTTGTTTTGGCAATCAGCGGCATATTAGTTAAATAGTTTTTTCGGATCCTTTCATTTTTTCGGATCCATTCTTTATTCATATGCATTATTGTATTCTAAACTTTAGAATAGAATAATGAATATGAATTAAGAATGGATCCAAAATAACGAAAGGATCAAAAAAAAAATTATTTTACTTAAAATAACTAATTTGCCTTAACAATTGTTTTTTAACTAAACTAATTTGCTGAATCTAAATTATTTATTTAACTAATGAAAACAAAACTAAACTAGATGAAATTTTTAACATTGCACATGTCTACTGTTTTTGTACACACATAAATTTATGTTCTTTTTGGCACTTAAATAGTGCCCTTACTCAAACTGCCCCACCCTACCTGTCCTCACTCATCAACAAATACGTTCCTGCCCGCCCCCTAAGATCCAACAATGACCTGCTTCTTGCATCCTCTACCATCACCTCCTCTCATGCCAGACTACAGGACTTCTCTCGTGAGCAACAACCCTCTGGAACGCACTTCCTCGAGCTGTCAGACTCTCCCTGACCTCTCCTCCTTTAAACGTTCCCTAAAGACCTTTCTGTTCAGGGAAGCTTATCACCCGACTCATTAACAAACTAACTTCACTTAACTAACAGTTGCTCTCATCTATCTCCTCACTAATTTCATTCTCACCTTTGCAGTCCCCACCTCCTGTTTCCCATCCTCCTACCCATCTAGATTGTAAGTTCCCACGGGAATACCCATGTACCCATGGGCAGCACTGCGGAATCTGTTGGCGCTTTATAAATAAAGAATAATAATAATAACATGAAACACTTTAAGATATCAATATAAATATGTGTAGTAAAAATGGTGCAGTATACTTTCATTATATATTGTGCCCCCTTCTCCATTGATTTAAAACTGAATGCAAACATTTTGGGTTTTCCAATACTGACAATTGGAGTGCACAATGCGGGCTTAACCCTGCTACATACAGATTGGTCCCTAACTGGCCTTAGCAGAGGTGATAAGATATTGTAAAGCAATATATTTTACTAGAAAAAATAAAAATGTCAATATAACAGAATATGTTCTATTTTACATATATCTGATGATATTTTAGTACAATATATACTTTATTTATACCTATACCTATATGTATAGAAGATTATATATAGGTATAGATATATACAGATATACTTTATATAGGAATACATATTTATAAATACATAAAACATTATTCTGCTATGTGCAAAACATTGGAATGTGAAATATTTAGAGTAAAAACATAGTTAAAACCTTACTAAAATTTGAATAAATACATTTTTTCATGTTTTCATATCCTTAACTGCAAAGGGCTCCAATGCACTTCTATTTATGTCCATATATGTGTACATATGTATTTAGGAGTTTATATGTCTGTAAATACATATACTGTATACACATATAAATACATATGTACACATACAAAGACACACACACATATATATATATGTATATATATATACATACATACATATCATTAGACAGATCTTTGGCTGCCTTACACCTGAGACCTCGTATCTTTTTCTTTCACAACTGCGCCCTTTTAACTTTTGTGTGCAATATGTTTTAACTAATTTTTTAGATAGTGTTATTATGAGTTTAACTGTACTTGTGTAATGTATTTTTTATGTGTTTTGTGCAACTTTTTAGTTTCGCAAAACAGTTTACCAGAGCTCTGAGGATGCGATAATCATTATAGCATAAATCACAATTGCGCTCAATTGATCACATGTACTTTCAACTCGTAATACGAGCGATAAGCGCACTGAGCTCAAACTCCCCCGATAAACCCCTTATCACTAGCACGCAATTGTTTGCACTCCACTTGTAATCTGGCCCAAAGTAAGTTAATGAACAAGATGTGTGTAAAGGTATCTGCACTGAGTCTTCTGATTATTGTTTGTGTTCTACTTAGGACACAAAAGAATGCAATTCACTGCCTCCCTTCTAATCCATCAGAGTTTGTCATGTGAAAACTTTGTATTCAGCTCCATTGGATCTTCTATGGCATTCCATTTCATTAGAAAAATAATTGTTTAAACCAATTAAACTATTTGACTTACTAATAAGATATAACAGAAAATCTGGTTTATTACTTTCAAAAAAAGATAATTGCTAAAAAAAAGTCTATAAGAAACAAACTACTCTTTTTAAGGGGGTTTTATTTTAATGATCTCACATGGAAGCAAAATATACATGATCAAAAATAAAACATGAAACACTTTTTTTAGTATTGATGAGCAATGATTAATGTTTGTTGACAGCAGTTTTACGGCTAGATTTGGAGTTTTGTCGGTAACGACCCGAAAAGCTAACGCCGGCTTTTTTCTGGCCGCACCATAAAAATAACTCTGGTATTGAGAGTCCACATAAAGGCTGCGTTAGGCTCCAAAAAAGGAGCGTAGAGCATATTTAACGCAGCTTCAACTCTCGATACCAGAGTTGCTTACGCAAGTGGCCAGCCTCAAAAACGTGCTCGTGCACGATTCCCCCTTAGGAAACAATGGGGCTGTTTGAGCTGAAAAAAAACCTAACACCTGCAAAAAAGCTGCGTTCAGCTCCTAACGCAGCCCCATTGTTTTCTATGCGGAAACACTTCCTACGTCTGCACCTAACACTCTAACATGTACCCCGAGTCTTAACACCCCTAACCTTACACTTATTAACCCCTAATCTGCCGCCCCCGCTATCGCTGACCCCTGCATATTATTATTAACCCCTAATCTGCCGCTCCGTAAACCGCCGCTACTTACATTATCCCTATGTACCCCTAATCTGCTGACCTAACATCGCCGACCCCTATATTATATTTATTAACCCCTAATCTGCCCCCCACAACGTCGCCTCCACCTGCCTACACTTATTAACCCCTAATCTGCCGAGCAGACCTGAGCGCTACTATAATAAAGTTCTTAACCCCTAATCCGCCTCACTAACCCTATAATAAATAGTATTAACCCCTAATCTGCCCTCCCTAACATCGCCGACACCTAACTTCAATTATTAACCCCTAATCTACCGACTGGAGCTCACCGCTATTCTAATAAATGTATTAACCCCTAAAGCTAAGTCTAACCCTAACACTAACACCCCCCTAAATTAAATATAATTTACATCTAACGAAATTAATCATCTCTTATTAAATAAATTATTCCTATTTAAAGCTAAATACTTACCTGTAAAATAAATCCTAATATAGCTACAATATAAATTATAATTACATTGTAGCTATTTTAGGATTAATATTTATTTTACATGCAACTTTGTAATTATTTTAACCAGGTACAATAGCTATTAAATAGTTAAGAACTATTTAATAGTTACCTAGTTAAAATAATTACAAAATTACCTGTAAAATAAATCCTAACCTAAGTTAGAATTAAACCTAACACTATACTATCATTAAATTAATTAAATAAAATACCTACAATTACCTACAATTAAACCTAACAATACACTATCAATAAATAAATTAACCCCTTAATGACCGCAGCACTTTTCCATTTTCTGTCCGTTTGGGACCAAGGCTATTTTTACATTTCTGCGGTGTTTGTGTTTAGCTGTAATTTTCCTCTTACTCATTTACTGTACCCACACATATTATATACCGTTTTTCTCGCCATTAAATGGACTTTCTAAAGATACCATTATTTTCATCATATCTTATAATTTACTATAAAAAATTTTATAAAATATGAGGAAAAAATTGAAAAAAACACACTTTTTTAACTTTGACCCTCAAAATCTCCTACACTTCAACAACTACCAAAAAACTCCCATGCTAAATAGTTTCTAAATTTTGTCCTGAGTTTAGAAATACTCAATGTTTACATGTTCTTTGCTTTTTTTGCAAGTTATAGGGCAATAAGTACAAGTAGCACTTTGCTATTTCCAAAAAAATGTTAAAAAAATTAGCGATAGTTACATTGGAACACTGATATCTGTCAGGAATCCCTGATTAACCCTTCACATATATATATTTTTTAAAAGAACACAACCTAAGGTATTAAACATGGAGTATTTTGACTCTTTCCATGCAACTATTTTACCACCAATCTATGCCAAAGTTTGAAAAAAAAAAAAAAAATGGTGATTTTTTGACAAAATAGCAATTCAAGAATACATTTACTGAGAACGTTAAGGGTTACTGCCAAATAACACCCCAATATGTCTTCAGCAGCATCTCCTGAGTACAGTGATACCACCCATGTATAGGTCTGTTGGGTTCTCTGGGGGCTAAAAGGCCTTATTTTTAGGGGGCGCATTCCAGTTTTTTAATTTGGAATTTTCACATCTGTCGTCATGCACCCATGTCCTATTTGGGACATTTCTGAAGCCGGACAATGCAAATTACCCCCATCAAACCATATATTTTTAAAAAGTAGACACCCTAGGGTATTTCAAATGCTGGTATTTTAACACTTTGCATGCACTAATTCAACCACCAGTCTTTGTCAAACTTTTGGGTAGTCATTTTGGTGTGTTATTTTTCACACGCATTGTACTTTAGGCATGGATTCTCAGTTACTGTTATATGTTACTGAGCAAAAACACCTCAATATGTGTTCAACAACAACTTCTGAGTACAGTGATACCCCCCATGTATAGGTGTGTCGGGTTCTCTGGGGGCTAAAAGGCCTTAATTTTAGGGGGCGCATTCCAGTTTTTCAACTTGGAATTTTCATATCTGTCATCATGCACCCATGTCCTATTTGGGACATTTCTGAAGCCGGCCAATGTAAATTACCCCCATCAAACCATATATTTTTGAAAAGTAGACATCCTAGGGTATTTCAAATGCTGGTATTTTAACACTTTCCATGCACTAATTCAACCACTAGTCTTTGTCAAACTTTTAGGTAGTCATTTTTTTGCATTATTTTTCACACACATTGTACTTTAGGCATATATTCTCAGTCCCTGTTATGTGTTACTGCCAAAAAAAACCTCAATATGTATTCAACAACATCTCCTGAGTACAGTGATACCCCCCATGTATAGGTGCGTCGGGTTCTCTGGGGGCTAAAAGGCCTTAATTTTAGGGGGCGCATTCCAGTTTTTCAACTTGGAATTTTCACATCTGTCATCATGCACCCATGTCCTATTTGGGACATTTCTGAAGCCGGCCAATGTAAATTACCCCCATCAAACCATATATTTTTGAAAAGTAGACACCCTAGGGTATTTCAAATGCTGGTATTTTAACACTTTCCATGCACTAATTCAACCACTAGTCTTTGTCAAACTTTTAGGTAGTCATTTTTTTGCATTATTTTTCACACACATTGTACTTTAGGCATATATTCTCAGTCCCTGTTATGTGTTACTGCCAAAAAAAACCTCAATATGTATTCAACAACATCTCCTGAGTACAGTGATACCCCCCATGTATAGGTGTGTCGGGTTCTCTGGGGGCTAAAAGGCCTTAATTTTAGGGGGCGCATTCCAGTTTTTCAACTTGGAATTTTCACATCTGTCATCATGCACCCATGTCCTATTTGGGACATTTCTGAAGCCGGCCAATGTAAATTACCCCCATCAAACCATATATTTTTGAAAAGTAGACACCCTAGGGTATTTCAAATGCTGGTATTTTAACACTTTCCATGCACTAATTCAACCACTAGTCTTTGTCAAACTTTTAGGTAGTCATTTTTTTGCATTATTTTTCACACACATTGTACTTTAGGCATATATTCTCAGTCCCTGTTATGTGTTACTGCCAAAAAAAACCTCAATATGTATTCAACAACATCTCCTGAGTACAGTGATACCCCCCATGTATAGGTGTGTCGGGTTCTCTGGGGGCTAAAAGGCCTTAATTTTAGGGGGCGCATTCCAGTTTTTCAACTTGGAATTTTCACATCTGTCATCATGCACCCATGTGCTATTTGGGACATTTCTGAAGCCGGCCAATGTAAATTACCCCCATCAAACCATATATTTTTGAAAAGTAGACACCCTAGGGTATTTCAAATGCTGGTATTTTAACACTTTCCATGCACTAATTCAACCACTAGTCTTTGTCAAACTTTTAGGTAGTCATTTTTTTGCATTATTTTTCACACACATTGTACTTTAGGCATATATTCTCAGTCCCTGTTATGTGTTACTGCCAAAAAAAACCTCAATATGTATTCAACAACATCTCCTGAGTACAGTGATACCCCCCATGTATAGGTGTGTCGGGTTCTCTGGGGGCTAAAAGGCCTTAATTTTAGGGGGCGCATTCCAGTTTTTCAACTTGGAATTTTCACATCTGTCATCATGCACCCATGTCCTATTTGGGACATTTCTGAAGCCGGCCAATGTAAATTACCCCCATCAAACCATATATTTTTGAAAAGTAGACACCCTAGGGTATTTCAAATGCTGGTATTTTAACACTTTCCATGCACTAATTCAACCACTAGTCTTTGTCAAACTTTTAGGTAGTCATTTTTTTGCATTATTTTTCACACACATTGTACTTTAGGCATATATTCTCAGTCCCTGTTATGTGTTACTGCCAAAAAAAACCTCAATATGTATTCAACAACATCTCCTGAGTACAGTGATACCCCCCATGTATAGGTGTGTCAGGTTCTCTGGGGGCTAAAAGGCCTTAATTTTAGGGGGCGCATTCCAGTTTTTCAACTTGGAATTTTCACATCTGTCATCATGCACCCATGTCCTATTTGGGACATTTCTGAAGCCGGCCAATGTAAATTACCCCCATCAAACCATATATTTTTGAAAAGTAGACACCCTAGGGTATTTCAAATGCTGGTATTTTAACACTTTCCATGCACTAATTCAACCACTAGTCTTTGTCAAACTTTTAGGTAGTCATTTTTTTGCATTATTTTTCACACACATTGTACTTTAGGCATATATTCTCAGTCCCTGTTATGTGTTACTGCCAAAAAACCCTCAATGTGTATTCAACAACATCTCCTGAGTACAGTGATACCACCCATGTATAGGTGTGTTGGGTTCTCTGGGGGCTAAAAGGCCTTATTTTTAGGGGGCGCATTCCAGTTTTTCAACTTGGAATTTTCACATCCCATGCACCCATGTCCTATGTAGGACATTTCTGAAGCCGGCCAATGTAATTTACCCCCATCAAACCATATATTTTTGAAAAGTAGACACCCTAGGGTATTTCAAATGCTGGTATTTTAACACTTTCCATGCACTAATTCTTTGTCAAACTATTAGGCAGTCATTTTTTGTGTGTTATTTTTCACACACATTGTACTTTAGACATGAATTCTCAGCTCCTGTTATGTGTTACTGCCAAAGAAGACCCCAATATGTGTTCACCAACATCTCCTGAGTACAGTGATACCACCTATGCATAAGTTTCTTGGCTTGTTCGGGGGGTGTAATGCCAAATGTCCAACATGCGTTTGTGATTTTTTTTTCACATTTAACATATTTTCTTTGCCTATTGTCTTTTTGGGGGTATTTTAACATACCCCAATTTATTTGTTTCCATGAATGTGCATATTTTTGAAATGTTGACACCCCAAGGTATTGTATATGGTGTGCTTTGATGCATTTGAAGTAACTGTTTTAGCTAAAGAAATTGGAGAAAGTGTATGGTGGCATTTTTTCAATTTTCATTTTTACACACACATTGCTTTTTGACTATGATTTAGGAGAGACTGTTGTAAGTTAGTGCAAAAAAATACTTCAGGTTGTTTTCTGCTAGGCACCCTGAGTACACCTATGCCCCCCATGCATAGGTTTGCCAGGATTTTGGGAAGGTTATGTTACAATTTTATGACTTGTGATTTTAGTTATTAAGTGAGAGTATTTCTTCTGATAGGCCTATCTTTAGTTTGGGGCCTATTGTAAACCCCACTTTTATTTATTGCCATGAATGTGCATATTTTTGAAATGTTGACACCCCAAGGTATTGTATATGGTGTGCTTTGATGCATTTGAAGTAACTGTTTTAGCTAAAAAAATTGGAGAAAGTGTATGGTGGCATTTTTTCAATTTTCATTTTTACACACACATTGCTTTTTGACTATGATTTAGGAGAGACTGTTGTAAGTTAGTGCAAAAAAAATACTACAGGTTGTTTTCTGCTAGGCACCCTGAGTACACCTATGTCCCCATGCATAGGTTTGACAGGGGTTTTTGTAAAAAAAAAAAAAAAGAACAGCCCCATTTTAGAAAAAAAAATATATTAGTGAAATGTAAAAATCTGGCATATTAAAAGTAAAAAAATAACAAAAAATTTAACAGTAAACATAACAAAAAAAAAATAACAGCAAATTTATTTATTTTTTAAAAATTGACCATTGTATGGTACCGCTTGAAGCAGTCCCCAATGCAGAGTCCAGGCTGTCCAGGGCAATCAGGACAGTGATATACAGTGTCCCTTCTCTGCCCCCTCTTGGTACAGACTCTGCATTTTTTTTGTGGTCTCTGCTTTGCGGCAGTAGGGGGGATTTTAAAAATAAAATGAGTAGCCCCAACTCTGCTCTCTCCCATCACCGCCCGGGGAGCAGGTGCATCATGGTATAAAATCCCCGAAATGATCTGGAGCTGAAATTGTAAAAAAGTCAGTTTCATTCCGGGGTTTGCTTTTTTGAACAACAAAAAAGCGTTGTGGGTTGCAATCTGCATTAGGTAAATTGCAACCTTTTTGTACCAGGCCCTTGTCTTCCGCATAATTAGGTAGGGCTGCAGCAGCTGATCTGCCAGATCAACCCCACCCATATGCCGGTTATAAGATTTGATGCACACTGGCTTCCTTATGATCTCAGCTCTGCCACGTACAGAGACCGCCACCGTCCTCTCTGTGTGGATGGTGGTAAGAAGGTATACATCCTTCTTGTCTCTGTACTTCAGTGCCAACAGCTCCTCTTGGCGCAGAGCAGAGGTCTCCCCCCTTCGTAGCCGGGTGCGTACAAGTTGTCCTGGGAAACCTTTGCGGTTCTTTTTAATAGTACCGCAAGCTACTGTATCAAAGCAATACAGTAGCTTGAACAAAAGGACACTTGTATAAAAATTGTCTAAGTACAAGTGATACCCTTTGTTCATTAGGGGTAATATCAGGTCCCAGACAATCTTGCCAGTGGTTCCCATATGTTCTGGGCAACCTGGAGGGTCAAGGTGGCTATCCTTTCCCTCATACACCCGGAAGGCCTGAGTATACCCAGTCTCGCTCTCACAGAGCTTATACACCTTTACCCCATACCTGGAGCGCTTGGAAGGAATATACTGCTTGAATCCCAGCCTTCCCTTATACTTCATCAGGGATTCATCAACGCATATATTCCTTCCAGGTGTATAAGCCTCTGCAAACCTGGCAGAAAAGTGGGTAATCAGGGGGCGGATTTTATACAGCCTGTCAAATTGGGGATGCTCCCTAGGGGGGCACAGGCTGTTGTCGCTGAAGTGCATGAAATGAAGAATCATTTCATATCTCTGCCTCGACATACTCTGGGAGAAAATGGGGGTAGAGCAGATGGGGCTACTGCTCCAGTAGGAGCGAACGGAGGGTTTCTTTATGATGCCCATCAGCATAGTCAATGCCCAGAATTTTTTAAATTCTGGCACATTGATGGGGGCCCATTGCTGCTTTGCCAAATATGTTTCAGGCTTTGCAGCACGGTACTGATGGGCATATAAATTAGTTTGGGCGACAATGTTCCCCAATACATCATCACCCAGAAACACCTCCAGAAACTGTTGGGGGCTAAAACCTGCCACATCTATATTTATGCCAGCATTTGCTGTGAAGGGTGGGATATCTGGCCTCTGGAGATGAGGCGTTACCCACTCTTCAGCGGCAATGGCAGCAACACGCCTCCTTCTAGCAGGGGGGCTGGCAGGGGGGCTAGCAGGGGGGCTGGCAGGGGGGCTAGCAGCCACAGATACATCACTATCAGTTGAGACTGCATCTAATGATGTATCTGAGCATATGGCAGGGTCAAAATTGGGGTCTGAGTCAGACATAGAGGCATCTGACTCTGACGCAAGGATGGCATACGCCTCCTCAACACTATATCTTTTCTGTGACATTTTTGTATCTGTCACAGAAAACCAAAATTAATTAATTAACTAAATGGCCTTTGGGTTTTTTTAAAAAAAAGTACAGCTATGCTAATGCCAGTGATTTATAGCGATCACTGGCAAGCTAGGGGTTAAATACTCTTTAAATTAAATTAACTAAATGGCCTTTGGGTTTTTTTTAAAAAAAAGTACAGCTATGCTAATGCCAGTGATTTATAGCGATCACTGGCAAGCTAGGGGTTAAATACTCTTTAAATTAAATTAACTAAATGGCCTTTGGGTTTTTTTTTAAAAAAGTACAGCTATGCTAATGCCAGTGATTTATAGCGATCACTGGCAAGCTAGGGGTTAAATACTCTTTAAATTAAATTAAATTAGCTAAATGGCTCTGAAAGGAGCGTTTAGGTTTTTAAAAAATTACAACAACAAAAATTAACCCCTAAAAAAATGCACAGACAGCAAAAATGTAGAGCTATGCTAATGCCAGTGATTTATAGCGATCACTGGCAAGCTAGGGGTTAAATACTCTTTAAATTAAATTAAATTAGCTAAATGGCTCTGAAAGGAGCCTTTGGTTTTTTAAAAAATTACAACAACACAAATTAACCCCTAAAAAAATTCACAGACAGCAAAAATGTACAGCTATGCTAATGCCAGTGATGTATAGCGATCACTGGCAAGCTAGGGGTTAAATACTATTTAAATTAAATTAAATTAGCTAAATGGCTCTGAAAGGAGCGTTTAGGTTTTTAAAAAATTACAACAACAAAAATTAACCCCTAAAAAATGCACAGACAGCAAAAAATTACAGCTATGCTAATGCCAGTGATGTATAGCGATCACTGGCAAGCTAGGGGTTAAATAGTCTTTAAATTAAATTAAATTAGCTAAATGGCTCTGAAAGGAGCCTTTGAGTTTTTAAAAAAAAATACAACAACAAAAATTAACCCCTAAAAAAATGCACAGACAGCAAAAAAAAGTGCAGCTGTGCTACTGCCAGTGATTTATAGTGATCACTGGCAAGCTAGGGGTTAATGGCTCTGAAAAGAGCCTTTGGATTTTAAATTTTTTAACAAATAAAAGAAATAAATCTCTCTCTGCTAAAATACAGGTCTCTCTCTTTCTCCAACAAAATGGCAAGTGAGGAGAGGGAGGGAGATCCACACTGATCAGAGTCAATATTTACAAATATTGACATGATCAGACAAATGGGGTATTTTATTATTATTTTTTTTTCTAAGAAGGCTCAGATTGGGTGACCCTAGCTTGCCCCTATGGTGAGACAGGCTAGGGACACCCCCAGATGCCCCATGATGCACCGGGCATCGCCATTTTGGAAGCCTCATGGGGTAGGGGGGGGGCGCTATATGTGGGGCTTTTTTATATTATATAATATTTTTTTTTTTTAATTTTAATTTTATTTATATACTAACTAAGTGCCTCGACCCACCGAGGCACTTAGCACACTAGCAGAGCATCGGAAGCGTGTCCGATCGCTTCCGATGCTCTGCTGCACTGCCAGGCTCCACGTGGAGCAAAACCGGAAGTGATCACTCAAGGGGGAGTGATCGCTCCGGTCCCGGCACTCCGTAACAGCACTGCAGGGATGCCCAGAAATCGAGGCATCCCTGCAGTACTGTAATAGTGCCTGGAAGCGATCTTGATCGCTTCCAGCACTCACTTTAGCCGAGGACGTGCAGGGTACGTCGTCAGGCGTTAACTGCCTTTTTTTTTCAGACGTACCCTGCACGTCCTCGGTCACTAAGGGGTTAAATACAATTCCTACAAATAACTACAATTAAATAAACTAACTAAAGTACAAAAAATAAAAAAGAACTAAGTTACAAAAAATAAAAAAATATTTACAAACATAAGAAAAATATTACAACAATTTTAAACTAATTACACCTACCCTAAGCCCCCTAATAAAATAACAAAGACGCCCAAAATAAAAAATGCCCTACCCTATTCTAAATTACTAAAGTTCAAAGCTCTTTTACCTTACCAGCCCTGAACAGGGCCTTTGCGGGGCATGCCCCAAGAAGTTCAGCTCTTTTGCCTGTAAAAATCCATCTTCTTCCGGCGACGTTCAACTGAAGAATGACGGTTCCTTTAAGGGACGTCATCCAAGATGGCGTCCCTCGAATTCTGATTGGCTGATAGGATTCTATCAGCCAATCGGAATTAAGGTAGGAATATTCTTGATCAGAATCAAGTTCAATCCGATTGGCTGATCCAATCAGCCAATCAGATTGAGCTCGCATTCTATTGGCTGTTCCGATCAGCCTATCAGCCAATCGGAATTCGAGGGACGCCATCTTGGATGACGTCCCTTAAAGGAACCGTCATTCTTCAGTTGGACGTCGCCGGAAGAAGATGGGTCCGCGGTGGAGGTCTTCAGGATGGAGCAGGTCGTCATCGGATGAAGATAGAAGATGCCGCTTGGATCAAGATGGTTGCCGGTCCGGATCGCCTCTTCTTCCCAGATAGGATGAAGACTTTGGAGCCTCTTCTGGACCTCTTCAGCCACCGGATGATGGATCGCCAGCCCCCGCTTGGGTTGGATGAAGATTTTGGAGCCAGGACGGATCGGTGATACCTGGTGAGGTGAAGACAAGGTAGGATGATCTTCAGGGGCTTAGAGTTAGGTTTATTTAAGGGGGGTTTGGGTTAGATTAGGGGTATGTGGGTGGTGGGTTGTAATGTTGGGGGGGGGGTATTGTATGTTTTTTTTTACAGGCAAAAGAGCTGAACTTCTTGGGGCATGCCCCGCAAAGGGCCCTGTTCAGGGCTGGTAAGGTAAAAGAGCTTTGAACTTTAGTAATTTAGAATAGGGTAGGGCATTTTTTATTTTGGGGGTCTTTGTTATTTTATTAGGGGGCTTAGAGTAGGTGTAATTAGTTTAAAATTGTTGCAATATTTTTCTTATGTTTGTAAATATTTTTTTATTTTTTGTAACTTAGTTCTTTTTTATTTTTTGTACTTTAGTTAGTTTATTTCATTGTAGTTATTTGTAGATATTGTATTTAATTAATGTATTGATAGTGTAGTGTTAGGTTTAATTGTAGGTAATTATAGGTATTTTATTTAATTAATTTAATGATAGTATAGTGTTAGGTTTAATTGTAACTTGTTAGGATTTATTTTACAGGTAATTTTGTAATTATTTTAACTAGGTAGCTATTAAATAGTTCTTAACTATTTAATAGCTATTGTACCTGGTTAAAATAATTACAAAGTTGCCTGTAAAATAAATATTAATCCTAAAATAGCTACAATGTAATTATAATTTATATTGAAGCTATATTAGGATTTATTTTACAGGAAAGTATTTAGCTTTAAATAGGAATAATTTATTTAATAAGAGTTAATTTATTTCGTTAGATTAAAATTATATTTAATTTAGGGGGGTGTTAGTGTTAGGGTTAGACTTAGCTTTAGGGGTTAATACATTTATTAGAATAGCGGTGAGCTCCGGTCGGCAGATTAGGGGTTAATAATTGAAGTTAGGTGTCGGCGATGTTAGGGAGGGCAGATTAGGGGTTAATACTATTTATTATAGGGTTAGTGAGGTGGATTAGGGGTTAATAACTTTATTATAGTAGCGGTGCGGTCCGCTCGGCAGATTAGGGGTTAATAAGTGTAGGCAGGTGGAGGCGACGTTGAGGGGGCAGATTAGGGGTTAATAAATATAATATAGGGGTCGGCGGTGTTAGGGCAGCAGATTAGGGGTACATAGCTATAATGTAGGTGGCGGCGCTTTGCGGTCGGCAGATTAGGGGATAATTATTGTAGGTAGCTGGCGGCGACGTTGTGGGGGGCAGATTAGGGGTTAATAAATATAATACAGGGGTCGGCAGTGTTAGGGGCAGCAGATTAGGGGTACATAAGTATAACGTAGGTGGCGGTCGGCAGATTAGGGGTTAAAAAAAATTAATCGAGTGGCGGCGATGTGGGGGGGGCCTCGGTTTAGGGGTACATAGGTAGTTTATGGGTGTTAGTGTACTTTAGAGTACAGTAGTTAAGAGCTTTATGAACCGGCGTTAGGCCAAAAAGCTACTACTGACTTTTTTCTGCGGCTGGAGTTTTGTCGTTAGATTTCTAACGCTCACTTCAGACACGACTCTAAATACCGGAGTTAGAAAGATCCCATTGAAAAGATAGGATACGCAATTGACGTAAGGGGATCTGCGGTATGGAAAAGTCGCGGCTGAAAAGTGAGCGTTAGACACTTTTTTGAGTAACTCCAAATACCGGAGTTAGCCTAAAACCACTGGTTTTCACGGCTAACGCCAAACTCCAAATCTAGCCGTTAATATGTTATGGTATCAATTAATGAAGTATTTTGTTCACTATTTGTATCATCAGTTTGCTTTATGTAAAAATTATGTCTCAACAATTAGAATCATAAATTAAAATTCAGATAATCATATTTAATTGTGTATAAGTTTCATAATTTACAAGTGTGATTTAAAGTTCTTTACCAAAAGCGTGAAAATATTTTTGTTTTCATTTGTGAACTCGGCATGAATGAACAAAGATTATCATATAAAAATATCTCTATATACAGTATATATACATATATATCTATGTCTATCTATCTATCTATCTATCTATCTATGTATCTATCTATGTATCTATCTATATCTATTTTTGTCTATCTATCAGTTCCGTGGATTTGGAAAGATATGCTGTTCAAAAGATGTTAAATTAGATTTTCATAATATCAAAGTTGTTGAATTAGAAAAATCATGAGAAAACTGGAGCAATTTTTTTTTAATAGACATGCACACTCAGATTCAGATGAATGAAAATGCAAAATGAACAGGCCTTTAGCAAAATAAACAAGTGAAACAATGTATGCAATTTAAAAAACAACAAAAAAACATTTTTTTCCAAGTAAAACTGTTAATATATATGAGGGAAAGGCTTCAAATTTAGTTTTACACTATTCAATAGACATCCTTGTCAATTGATTGATGCCTGTATCAGCCAATAAGTATATAAGCTTCACTTTTGTTCTTGACCATCCTGACCCTATTAAAAAAAATATTTTTAAAAAGTTATATTTTTGTATTTCTAGTGACTTGTAGCAGTAGCACTAAAAACTTCTTTAATTTTAAGTTCTTCAGCTGCTACTTTCCTGCCTTAAAGACATTTCCAAAACAAAACAAGGTTAACAATAGCAGAAAGTTGTTAAAATTTGGTTGACAAAATGAGTAAATGAAACTAATTTTTTTTTTTTCAGTGATGAACAACTCATCAGAAATATTTTCTTTATGCACATCTAGCTTAGAACACTAATGCTGAATTTCTCATAAGGGCTTAGCTCCTACTTTGTATTTCACCTACTAAGTAAACTAATTACCTAGAAATAAAATGCAGACACAGAGAGCTGGGTTAAAGGCCAAGCCTGGCCGCATTTATTTATTATTATAACTAAATAAATAAATAACTTTTCAACAAATAACATAGGTGGCGGCATACGAGGCTAACTAAACCCCATATGACCAGAGGTCATGACCCTGATTTTTTAACGTGGGCGTATCCTGCGGAATCAGGTGGTACCAGGCGCCCTAGGGGATCTTCAGCTGGCAGACCCGTGGGGAGGGGTACTCCCAGGGCATGGCCTGGGGCGTCACCCCACCCATTAGCCCAACTGTCACCCCTGCGGACCCTGTACTGAAATTTTTGGGCCATGACCTCCCGCCACAAGAGAATCCTCACTTAAGGTGAGCCATCCTCTTGACGCCACCCTCACTATGGGTAACTCTCACAACAAACAATATCCCCCTTTTTTTTTTTTTAAATTTGGGAAGACAGGGCCATCTTAAGGTCCGTCAAAAAGATCTGCAGACCCTCGTCTGATAGGTGAACCTCATCAGGCCTGAAAAAGTGTTGTTTGTCTGCCGACAGCTTGTCATGTCGCAATACAAATCCGCCAGCGGCCAGCACAGCCCTACCCAGCTCTCTGTTTAGCTTTTTCCTGACTCAATACTCAGCCTTGGGGGATGGGAAGTTCCTCCACCGTAGTCTAGGCACGATGTTGGATCATCCCAACCGTAACCCCGGGAATGTAGCACTCATCCACCGTAAGTCAGATCTCATTGCATTAATGAGATCTAACACCGGGGCCGTCCCCATATCATTTCCCCCCACATGCAGGAGTATGATCTGGGGCTTTCCCCATCTACGCTGTGCCTCCTGAAGGAGAGCAGGCACGTTGTTCCAACTCAGTCCTCTCTGACCCAGCCACCTCAAAGACACTTGAGAAGCTGTAAATCCCAGTTGCTGCCCTTCTGTTGTGGAAAGGGTGTGGATAGCCACCCAATGGATGTAAGAATGGCCCACTATCCAAATTCTAGTGGGCCCTCTGCCAACACCTGTGGATATATAATGAAGAAACCTGTAAGGCCCCAGCCTCAATCTGACAACCACTGCAACACTCTGCGTAACCTACTTATTTCGCTAATCATGAACTGGAGGCCTGACATAAGTCCTGAATCGTTGCAATTTCCAGTGACCTAACTGCTTAATCATCGCCTCTGACCAGCCTAACGCAGCCACGCTAGTTGCCGCACCTATCCTGAAGGAATGGGGGGTCAAGCAGACCTCCCTCAATCCTGCCCTAACTTTTACCCTACTCAGTATTTCCGCAAACTGGAACCTGGACAAATTGGTCCCGTCCACATGCACCAGCAACTGCTCACTACCCTGAGGTCGGAGGGACAAATGAATGCCAGCAAAAACGCGCACCTGAATAATGATTCCTCAAAAGCTGAGGAACACACACCGCCCAAGGCATCCACTAGACTACGCAAGCTACCCGGGGTTATCGGCTCCCTTGCATCCGGCCAGCTCTTTTGAGCCCTGCCCCAACCCTTCACTATCTGTCAAATCATGAATGTCGCTGTATGGTTGTTAAAACCGAGCAGCTTGTTAAAAAATGACAAGAACCCCATCAGCCATTCCAGCAGGAGGCTCTGGGGGCTCGACCCTGGAGACGACTCGCGAGCCCTGTAAAAACACTCCCAATCATACCAGTACTGAGTGTACGCCCGCCAAGTTGAAGGGGCCACCAACGCCTGCACCATCGGAAGGATCAGTTCCCAGTTTCTGCAATCTGCCATAAAAAAGATGGACAAGGAATTCCCTCAATGGAAGCCAAAGGCACCAATCTCTTAAACAACCCCCACTGAAATCTTGAAAGCGCGTCAGCTATCACATTATTCACGCCCGGAACATGCCTAGCCTCAAAATGTATATTCAGCTGTAGGCACCGGAGAACCAAGTGCCTCAGATATCTCACTACTACAGCGGAAGAGGTGGACAACCTATTAACCGTGAAAACTACACTTAGGTTATCCTTCCAAAACACGATTGACGATGACGCCCCCACAGTTCAATGGCGACCACTATGGGAAAAAAGTTCCAATAGGGTCAAATTGTGGATCAGGCCTAAATCTACCCAGCGGGCGGGCCACTGTTCAGCGCTCCATGCCCCTTCAAGATAGGCCCCGTAACCGTGACTGCCCGCTGCATCTGTGAACAGGTGCAGCGACTGGCTCGCCACTGGGGGCTCCTGCCACAGTAGAGTACCATTAAAGTGTTGTAGAAACACCTCCCATACCCTAAGATCTGCCCTCATCTCATCCGAGACTAGGATCTTCCTAGGTGCCTCGCACCCACTTTGAAGAGGGACTTCCAGCTGTCTTTTAAAGACTCGTCCCATGGGGATCACCCTGCATGCGAAATTCAATAGTCCCAGCAAGGACTGTAAATCTTTCACAGTCATCCCTTTTGCCGCAGCAGCCCTACTAACCGCTCCCAGCAAACGGGCATAGCTTTCCCACATTGTCAATCTCAATTCCTAAGAACGTGAGCCTAGTACAAGGCCCTTGGGACTTATCTTATGCCAGCGGCACGCCGAATTACCCCATTAAGTGCCGCATGATTGCCATAAGCCTATGGCATTCCTGGGATCCCGCCGGACCTATCAGCAAAAAGTCATCAAGGTAATGTGCCATCACCCCTCATCCTGCTGCAGTCACCATGGCCCAATGCAAAAAAGAGCTAAAAGCCTCAAAGTATGCACATGAGACCGAACAACCCATAGGGAGGCACCTGTCAACGAAGTATTGCCCCTCAAATTTGCACCCCATCAGTCTAAAGGAAGATCGGTGAATTGGAAGCAAACAAAAAGCTGACTCAATGTCCAGCTTTGCCATGAGGGCGCCCGGGCCCGCATCTTTAACCAGCCTGATGGCCTCATCAAAAGACTGATATCTTACCGAGCTAAGCTCCGGGGCTATCGCCTCATTCACCGACCCTCCCTGTGGGTAGGATAAATGCTGGATGAGGCAAAATTTCCCTGGCTCCTTCTTAGGCACAACCCCCAAAGGGGATATCACCATAGAAGGGATTGGCAACTCCCTGAAGGGGCCCGCAAATCTACCCAGGGACAGTTCTTTAGCTATTTTCTCCCGCAAAACCTCATAAAAAAAAATGCTCATATGCATATTTGAGATTTCTTTGAGTAGGGGACCCCACCACCTCCCTGTGAACCGGAATTCTGAACACCTCTTCAATGCCCGCACCCAATAGCTCCGCCGCCCCCCGATCCGGGTAGGCCACGAGCCATGGCCTAAGTGCGGTGAGCCTCAGCGGCGTTGGGGCCCTTGTTGCCAACGCTTCATGACTGGCCCCTGCCTGCTGCACCATCCCTCCTTCACTGACATTCAATACCTGGGTGAGGGCCTCCACAATACAAGCAGATGTGCCAAAAGGAGCAAGACGCGCCTTTGTCACATTGCTTCTCATTATATTTCCAGCACTCTCTGCCCCTTTGTTTAAGCGCCCCCGTTTGCCTAACCACCCCAGGACACTGCTGGGAGGTTGCTACCAAGTCCAAGCAGAGACCACAGGTCCAAATCATTGGAACCAAAGGTCAGTACCGGATTGCCCACCAGCTTGCGATGAAAGTCTGAATCATAAGTTCTTAACGCGCCATCTCCGAAATTTCGGTGCATCTGCTCTATAATATCCCAGTATTTGAACAGGTCTGTCGCCATCTCTGGCCTCGCCTCAATGTGGCAGGGGGGAAAAACACGAAATCATCACAGCCACTCCTCATAAGTGTCTGGGCGCTTAACATTTTTGGGGCCCATTCCATCTGCGCTCTTCTCTTTATCCCTATATGCCTCAGCCGACAGCTGAAAAATATTGACATATTTCCCTTCGCAAATTTTTTCCACTGTCTTAGGCTTCAAGTGCCTGTGCAGAGAGTGAACAAAGCACGGGTAGGAATCACCCTGCACCGCTGCCTTCCTAGCCACCTCTGTCCCCAACTCGCCAGCTACCTGCCTCGCGACACTCCCCTTCACCTGTCCTAACGCTCCCTGAGAAGATGAGCCCAGTGGCTCCCCACCTGCCAAAGACGCTGGCAAATGTACCACTGGAGTGGTAGTAACTGGCAATACTGCGCCTTGTACTGCAGGGGCTCTAACACCTCCACCCTGCCCCAGGAATGACACTACTCTACGCAGCATTCTGTACATCTTCCTCTGCCCCTTATTAACCAGCCCTAATGCCCTACCAGCATCTGAGTCTGAGACTACTCAAATTATTTAAATCTACAATTAAAGATTACTAAATTACAAAAAAAACGCTGTTACAAAAAAACCGCTAAGTTACAAAAAATAAAAAACCCTAAGTTACAAAAAAACAAACACATTATCAAAAATAAAAATGGATTACACCTAATCTAATAGCCCTATCAAAATAAAAAAGATCCCCCAAAATAAAAAAACCCTAGCCCCAAAGAAATCAACTCTTTTACCTGTAAAATAAAATACAAACACCCCCCCAACAGTAAAACCCACCACCCACACAACCAACCCCCCAAATAAAAACCCTATCTAAAAAACCTAAGCTCCCTATTGCCCTGAAAAGGGCATTTGTATGGGCATTGCCTTTAAAAGGGAATTTAGCTCTTTTACTGCTGAGACCCTACTCTAAAAATAAAACCCACCCAATAAACACTAACCCCCGATGATCCACTTACAGTTTTTGAAGACCGGACATCCATCCTTATCCAAGCGGCAGAAGTCCTCATTGAAGCCGTCAGAAGTCTTCATCCAAGTGGGCCGAAGTCCTTATCAAAGCCGGCAGAAGTCTTCATCCAGACGGTATCTTCTATCTTCATCCATCTGGCGTGGAGCAGATCCATCTTCAAGACATCCGACGCGGAGCATACTCTTCTTCCGATTGTCAAAGTGGAATGAAGTTTCCCTTTAAGGTACGTCAACCAAGATGGCATCCCTTACATTCCGATTGGCTGAGAGAATTCTATCAGCCAATAGGAATTAAAGAGGAAAAAATCCTATTGGCTGTTGTAATCACCCAATAGGGTTGAGCTTTCATCCTATTGGCTAATCCAATCAGTCAATAGGATTGAGCTTGCATTCTATTGGCTAATTGGAATAGCCAATAGAATGTGAGCTCAATCCTATTGGCTGATTGCAACAAATCATTGGAGGTTAGTGTTAGGTTTAAAACAAAGAAGTATTAGATTACAAGTTTTGCGCTATAGAGGGTACGAAACGAACACAACAAAAGTTGTGTTATTTCACCCTCCATAGCGCTGTCTTTACAAGTTTTTAAAATGCCGCCTTGTGCGTGCGATATGGTTTCGATGAGCTCCTTACCACACAAAATCCAAGGGCTGAGAATGCATGCTCGTGCACGCTTTCCCCATAGATATCAATGGGGAGAGCGTGTTATAAAAAAACCTAACACCTGAAGTGCAGAATAGCGATCACCGTAAAGCAACCCCATTGATGTCTTTGGGGAAAAAAGTTACATTTTAACCTAACACCCTAACATAAAACCCACGTCTAAACACCCCTAATCTGCTGCCCCTCTACATCTCTGACACCTACATAAACGTATTAACCCCTAATCTGTTGCTCCCAACATCTCTGCCACTGAAATAAACGTATTAACCTCTAATCTGCTGCTTCCAATATCGCCACCACTATAATAAAGTTTTTAACCCCTATTCCCCCACACACCAACATCGCCCACACTATAATAAAGATATTAATCCCTATTCTGGCACTCCCCGACATTCCCGCTACTAAATAAAGTTATTAACCACTAAACCTCTGGCCTCCCACATCACTGCCACTAAATAAACCTATTAACCCCTAAAATGACGGCCCCCACATAGCAAAAAAACTAAATTAAACTATTAACCCCTAAACCTAACAACCCCCTAACGTTAAATTAAAATTACAAGATCCCTATCTTAAAATAAATAAAAACTTACATGGGAAATTAAAAATTAAAATAACTATCAATTTAATAAATTAAATTACAAATTAAAGAACCTAACAGTACTAAAAAAAAAAAATCTAGAATTACAACAAATAAAAAATACTAAATTACAAAAATTAACAAACGAAATTATCCAAAATAAAAACAATTACACCTAAACTAAAAGCCCTATAAAAATAAAAAAGCCCCCCCACAAATAAAAAGCCCTAGCCTACAATAAACTACCAATAGCCCTTAAACGGGCCTTTTGTAGGGCATTTACCTGAAAAAAATGCAAAGACCCCCCCAACAGTAAAACCCACCACCCCCCAAAAATAAAAAAAATAACTCTAACAAAAACCTAAGCTACCCATTTCCCTGAAAAGTGCATTTGTATGGGCATTGTCCTTAAAAGGGCATTCAGATCTTGTTCTTACCCTGAAAAGGGCATTTAGCTTTTTTAAGAACGCCCAAACCCTAATCTAAATAAAAAACACCCCAAAAAAGTTAAAAAAAAACTAACACTAACCCCCAACGATCCACTTACAGTTTCTGAAGTCCGGACATCCAGGCGGCAATAAGTCTTCATCCAGGCGGCATCTTCTATCTTCCTCCCGATGGCATGGAGAGGGTCCAACCTGAAGACATCCGGCTTCAAAATGGTGTCCCTTGCATTCCTCTTGGTTTATTTGATTTTTGAAATTCAAATCAGCCAATAGTAGGATATCTACTGAAATTCTAATGGCTATTCAAATCAGCCAATAAAATTTCAGTAACTCTCATCCTATTAGCTGATTTGAACAGCCAATAGAATTTCTTTAGCGCTTATCCTATTGGCTGATTAGAATTTCAAAAATCAAATCAGCCAATAAGATTGCAAGGGACACCATTTTGAAAAGGCTCCCTTACATTGAAAATTCAGCGTATGTTGGCGACCGTATGAAGAGGATGCTCCGCACCGGATGTCTTCAGGATGGACCCGCTGGGTGCCACCAGGGTGAAGATCGAAGATGCCGCCTGGATAAAGATAGAAGATGCTGCCTGGATGGATGAAGACCTCGCCACCTGGATGAAGACTTCTCACCACCTGGTGAAACTATAAGTGGATTGTCAGGGGTTAGTGTTAGTTTTTTTTGTAACTTTTTTTGTGTGTTTTTTTTTAGATTAGGGTTTGGGCGTTCTTAAAAGAGCAAGAAAAAGAGCTAAATGCCATTTTAAGGGCAATGCCCAGACAAATGCCATTTTCAGGGCAATGGGTAGCTTAGGTTTTTGTTAGAGTTAGGTTTTTTATTTTGGGGGGTTGGTTGGGTGGTGGGTTTTAATGTTGGGGGGTCTTTATATTTGTTTTCAGGTAAAAGAGCTGATTTCTTTAAGGCAATGCCCTACAAAATGCCCTTTTAAGGGCTATTGGTAGTTTATTGTAGGCTACGTTTTTTTTTTTATTTTGGGGGGCTTTTTATTTTTATAGGGCTATTAGATTAGGTGTAATTGTTTTTATTTTGGATAATTTCGTTTTTTATTTTTTGTAATTTAGTGTTTGTTATTTTTTGTAATTTAGTATTTTTTATTTTCTGTAATTGTAGATTATTATTTTTTTAGTAGTGTCAGTTTTTTAACGTGTAATTTAATTTATTTAATTGATAGTTATTTTAATTTTAGTATAATAGTAAGTTTAATTTATAGTTTAAACTTAGGTTTTTTAAATTTCCCAGGTTAGTTTCTTGTAGTTTGAATTTAAAGTTAGGGGGTTGTTAGGTTTATGGGTTAATAGTTTAATTTCGTTTTTGCAATGTGGGGGGCTGGTTGTTTGGAGGTTTATAGGTTTATTTAGTGGCTGTGATGTGGGAGGCCAGAGGTTTAGGGGTTAATAACTTTATTTAATGGTGGCGATGTCGGGGTGCGGGGGAATAAGGGTTAATAACTTTATTATAGTGATCAAAATGTCGGGGAGCGTCGGAATAGGGGTTAATACATTTTATTAGTGGAGCTGATGTCTGCAGCAGCAGATTAGGGGTTAATAACGTTAATATAGTGTTTGTGATGCGGGAGGGCCTCGGTTTAGGGGTTAATATGTAGTTTATGGGTGTTAGTGTACTTTGTAACATTTTAGTTATGAGTTTTGTGTAACAGTTTTGTGGCACAAAACTCATAACTACTGGTCTCAGATTGCGGAATGGATCATGTCGGTATAGACTGTAATGCAAGCTTTTTAGCCTCACCGCAAAACTTGTAATGAAAGTGCTATGGAAATCCCAAGCAAAAACGTCATTTTTCTGAGTGCAGGACTGATTTTGCGTTACAGGCTAAAATGCTTGTGGTACAGCTATACCGACAAGACTCGTAATGGCTGCATTACAGTTTTTATGCTGAAATGGCCATTTTTTTCAGCGCTAACACCTGAATGCAAAACTTGTTATCTAGGTGATATACAAAAGTATTCATTTTTTAGATTAATAGCTGAAAAAAACAGTTGTATTTCTGTTTTTAATGATTGCAATAACTTTAAAAAAAAAAATTTTACACAATAAAAGAATTTCTATACAACTGGAACAAATTCTTTTTGAAGCTCCTTAAAGTGTATTTCAAGTTTAATACTATTTTCCAATAGTACAGCACAGAGAAACTGAAAGAGTAAAGATTTAGCTATCCAGAGGCAGAGGTCACATAATAATACTGGAGAGAGTTGAACAAGCCCAAGCTGAACCCACAGCCTAGGGGGAATAGCAGTGATTTGCCGTTGGTGAAAGTCATCTGGAGGCTTTAAGATCCAGCCTGCTTGGTCAACATTAATTTAAAGTCAGTGCTCAACTAAATGTGAGTGTCCCATTTTGAGTTTCTTCTGCTGCTCTAATACATTCTTGAAGTCTGGTTACGCTACTAGGCGCTCTCTTGTTTGTTCTTTGCAAAAGTCTATCTTACTTCTTTCTGCAGTAAGATCTTCTCTGTTTTATCTCCTCTTATCAATGGAGGGCACATGATCTATGATGGTGCATCACAGATCTGAGACATTGTGTCCCATTTGTAGAAAATGACATGCCCCATGTTCTGATTTGCCTTGTTTTATCGCTTGACAAATAGCACTCCAATAGTTGGCCAGTCTAATCTGTAGGTTTTCACTCATTTTCCTACATAAAAAAGGCTACACAGACAGTGCAATAAATACACAAGATGAGAAGTAGTACTTTACTTTATGTTTTATGAAATATTTCATTGTATGTCTTGAATGGCAAAAGAAGCAGCCTGCTGTCATTCCATTGCATGTTGCGCATCCACTACACTTATGACAACTTGATCTTTTTATTCTCTAGAAATGTTTTCTTCATGTAACAATGTATATATAGTTCAATAATTAAGAAGGCACTCACCGGGTCTTAACTTCTTACTTATTTTATTACATGTGGCATTACGGGGTAGCCCCCGCCCTCAGGCAATCATAAACATACACAAATTACTCACCATAAATTATGTGTCCCTATTTCCCATTCTAGAAGCTGCAGCGACCATGTGATCTACTCACCACATCATCAGTCACCAGGAGCAACCTGACGCCACTTGGCAGCATCTGCAAAATCAAAAACAAATAATAATCAAAATACTATTGCACAACAGTATAATATACACATGTTACAATCTTAACCACATAGTTATTCAACTTTGTCTGCCTCCTATACAATATCTACAATTGTATTATATGTAATAAAATAGTAAGAAGTTAAGACTCAAGCGATCGTGTTTACTTTTAACTTGTAATAAGAGCGCAAGCAGCCATGATATACACCTTTTTGTCTGGCCCATAATTATATAGCAGCAAGAATTAATCATTTTTTATAAAAAAAAAACTACAGAAATATTATTTAAATGTGAGTACTTTTCAGTGGAGAATGTGCTGTTAGGAACATTTTGTTTTGCACCTTAAGACTGCATTTTGTTGCAGGTGCGTGTTTCCTGTTTCTTTTCTCTTTCTGTTTCAGGGATATCTGTGCTGCTTTCCACAAAAAAAAAATTGTATACACATGGAATCTAACCCACAAATAAATTGACTTTATTTTTATCTATAAAAAAAGTTATATTACTCTTCAAAATTGCAATAGTATGAACTGCAATTTGTCATTATTTTTTACATCTATGAGGGTCAATCACAATCCATTGGCTGAGGGGATTTTTATGGATGAAAATCACAATAGTACATTTTCGTCTCTTTCCCATATTTTCAGATTCTCACTTAAAGACCTATATTTACTATAGGGCTAAAAGTTGTAAGCAATCACAATCAATTTTCAAGAGACCTTTCAACACATTTAACAGGGTCAGTTTTGACATTTTTGAAATTTGGCACCTTTCCATTTTGGACATCTTTGTAACTATTCCAACACCAAATGGAAGCAGTCTATTGTCATGCAAATGTACAAAACACTCTGAAATGACCACAGGATACATTGTAGAAGTATATTAGCATACATGGCATTGATTCATTAAAACTCTATTCATCTCTATTGTATAAGGTTGTATACAGTTGATAGGACACACATTTACATATGTAGAGGTTCATATACATATGCATATGTGTTAAGCCTCTGATATCATGTAACGCTAAGGTGATCCGTCTATCTAGAAGAAAAGTCATATATATATGAATGGTGTGGTACAATCTCTTTGTGTTAACGTTTTAATCTAAATGACAAAAGCACCGTTTGTCACTAACAGTACAGGCATCTTCATAACTGGGCTTTGAAATGGGGTCAGCAATCGTCAGTCCCAAAGGAACCTATTTCATTCTGTTTCCATCCTCACCACTGCTAAGCCACCTGAATACCATTTGTATGGTGATATGATGGGCATACTAGACATGGTTGTTCAATTGCTATATAGTCACTTTTAATCTTAGACAAGTATTGCTTGTAACAATATTTATTTTTATTGTTTAAAAAGCACTGTTTCTAGTTTAGTGTGATCTTAAAATAAGATGGAGACTGTGGGTTTCTATAATAGGGACCAATGACATCTTCTTAAACTGAAGATGTTCAAACCAGATTGCGACTTTGTGACCTAGTTTTTCTTTATATGGGATGCGCTATTGAGCACCAATCATGGTTATGGAGTGCATTTTACAGTGATTGTGCCTATTTTCTTAAACTCCTAAATGGGATCTCACCTTCGTGAACATAAGTTTGGCCCCCTGCCATAGTATTAATAATGACTGATGTTAGCAATAACTAGTCAGGTATTAATGTTTGATTTTAGTCATATAGGCTTTGTCCATTCAAGCCTTATCCTAGCATAGGATAATGGGAGACTAGGGGAAGCTCAGGCATTTTCAATCACTTTGACTAGAGCTATTGGAAGGTGCAATTGTGTAACATCTATGCATCTGTGAGCTACTCATTGACTCAGATTCAATCAGTGAGTTTTATGTTCTGTTAGCATTGAAAAATAGGTTATTTTAATTGTTCAAATTCTATAATGTAATTTTTTTGGCTAAAATTAGTTGTATATTTTGCTGTTCCTAATGAAAATTACAGTAATGAGTCCAAATCTAATATTTGCCTGAAATGAATGACTACATGAACGAAATTCAGCTGAACTAAATGTTGGAAAAGATTTAAAAAGATTATTTCAAACTAAACACATTTTTAGCCTGCGCTCCGTGTGAAAACATACAGAAAAATTAATTTATACTAATACTATTTCTAAACATAAACAAGCCACAAAAACACAAACAAATATATATATATATATATATATATATATATGTGTGTATATAAATATATATATATATAAAAAAAAAAGATGTAGCTTATGAACGGACATGTTGAAGTTACATTCTTCTTTTAAACAAAAATAGTAGACGAGTGCTGTTTTAAAAATACCAAGAAATATACCTTTTCCCACTTGTATTTATTATGTCTTCCTCTAAAGTAGTTTGCTTATGCCATAACATCGTCGTTGATAAAAGTAAAGGCTGCTACATAACTGATAAAGGCGGAAGTCTACGTATAGCAAATGTTGGATTGTATATGATTTGTAATTACTTTATATTAAAAAGTCTTAGTAAAACCAATTGTATATTTTTATTATTTTATAACTGTTTTGCTCTTAATCCTGGACAGCATGAAGCAAATTATTTTTAATTTAAGCAATAAAAAGAGTGGCAGTTGAAAATGCATGGCATGATCTAACAAAACAAAAAGAATAGCTAAATTACAATAGAAGCATGCTGTGAGCACTTTTAGTAAAATGCTTCGAGCAACTGAAATGTCATTTTTAAAACTGACATTTTGGAAAAGCAGAATGGTTTTAAGAAAAACATGGTATGATACAATTAGAACATATTTAGATTAATAGTACAATATAATTCAATAAATCATAAATGGGAAGTGCTTTATTCAACGTTAAGAAAATTCCAGGATAATATGTGTAAAAAATTTCAAATAAAATGTATAATCTTTGTAAGTCATTTAGTTGGATTCTACAGAGAGATTATCTGCATCATTAAATAGTGCCTTTATTATAGTCATAAGATAACACAGATAATACATTTGTGTAAATTGCAATATAATTCTAAAGGTACAGACAATTAACAATATTGTAACTCATGATATTAAGCAATGTAATCTAAGAATAAAGTACTGCTAAATCACTCTCAAAGTGCAAACAATGGAAACAAAAGTAATGCTTTGCATACACACAAGAATGTAATCCAGCAGTTAAAGGGATATAAGTTTCTTTATTGTATCTAAAGAAAAAGAATTTAACATTTATACTGAGAAAAAAAAAAATGTTTTGTTTGTATTATTGAGAAGTGTCACTATCCACATGTAAAGCAATGGGAATAATAAGGCAATGAATGAGATTTTTAAAGGGACATACATTTGTTAGAGCATTTTATTATTGCACAGCTGCCAATGACTTAGGGCTTGATGATTGAAAGCTCTCTGGGCTGGCGAGATTATTAAAGAATGCTCGTCAGTCCTATTTCCCTTGTGGAATGATCTAAAGTCATTTTTTATCCTGAAAAACAGGGTGTCTCGATAAGGGCGTATACTGCATTTTCATATGAAATGTGCACAACAAAATTCGTATTTTAAACATTATACAAAACAAATATTTGAATCATTCACATAAAAATAAGCAGGGAAAAATTGTATTGTTAAGGTGCATCAAAAATCGTAACAAAATTCTTCACCAAAAATCGTATGTTAACAAAAACGTAAAATTAGTATGTAATTTACACATGAATAAATCAAATTAAATATTCACAGCGTAAATCGTAATTGTAGTACACTGAATGTGCAAAAATCACACAGAAATTTGAATTTATAAATACAAAATGCAAAGCGTAATTGTTGTTTTTTCGTAAAATTGGCTGAACATGGGCATTCCATGGGTGTATATGACAATGTCTCACTAATCCCAGCGTAATTCTATAAAGATTTTCGCACTGCAGATATCACAGTTTTTTCTCGCCAACTAAAAGGTGGCGAGCTTTTGTCAAAACAATACGAACACTTATAACCCCAATAGAAAAACAAATGCATACTAAAATATAGGTGAATGTAAGATGCTATAAGCAGAAAGCAGCATAATGTGAGTTATATTGGCTGCAGGATTTTAATTTTAAAGTGCTCCCCCTGCTCTCTGCTAACTTCGCACTAAGGAGCGAAGTTTCCCTATCCAGCGATTTCCATTACTTTTAATAGGAGCCATCTCGCAACTCTCAGGGACTGCCCCTTTTTTACGATCATTGCACCGGGCCAGCCCTGCGAGTGTCAGCGAGAAAAAGAAGGTTTGAGCTGGCGAACAATATATCATTGAGCCCTATGGGCTCCATGTACGAAGCAGCGAAAGCTGCTCCGGAGCCTTTGCGGGGCAGGTTCGCATATGCGAGCCTGCTTCCCGCAATGTAAGACGCAGCGGTCATTAGACCGCTGCTTCCTACACCCTACGCCACCTCTTATTGACAGCCCCTTCAGTCGCGTGATTGGTCGTGCGATTGAAGGGGTGGGCATTACACACTCCGATGAGTGTGTAATGATACATACGGGCAAGCGGATCAATAGATCCGCTGCTCGTGTGTAGCGGAGGCGGGCGAACAGCTTTGCGAGTTAAGAAGCTGTCCGCCCGCCTCATTGTACATGGCACCCTATGTGTTAAATTCCTGCAAATGATTTAAAACACATGGTTAAAAATCCAGAACAATGCACTACAAGGGCCCAGCAGAACACATCTAGTGTCTGATGATCAAATACTTGCTGGCAAGGAGAGCTATCACGAAACATTTTGTGGGGCTATTTTTGAACAGTAAATGGTAATGTAAGTGTTTCTATTTCACACACAGAACACTGCATAACCAGATAAACAATTAACAAGCAAAAATAATTTGAAAGACCTGTGCGCTCATGGCAAGCCCTTTTTGTCCTGCAGGGGGATCACCTGGTGGCCTATTGAGAGGCACTCCCAGGCTTTATGGGTGTGTAGGTGACATCCCCAAATAATTATGTGGTGACATCACAAAGGGGGCAGAACCAGGAAGTTTAGTGTAGCTGCAATGTGGGTTCTTCAAACCCCTGCATCTCAGCTCCCTTAGCAGCTACAAACCTCCGTCTAAAAAGAGGATGTTTAAAATTAAAGTAAAAAAAAGACAAAAAACATGGGCATTTGCTTGGGAATGGGACATTATATGCAAAATAAAATAGAAAATCTGGTACTGTATATCCAGATATCCCTAATAGACAAGTCCCTCTGTTAAAAAAATAAAAATAATGTTGTCTGTATAGTCAGGTGATCACTGTGGTAACCTTGCTTTAAAAAAGTGCTTTTATTTCAATACTGCACAATTGAGTCTCTCTATTTTATATTATAACCCCCAAAAGCCCATATGGGCCCCTATTTCAGATGTGGCTATCCTTGATAACAATTTAGTAAGGTGATCACAGTAACAGCAGTGATTATTTTCAATAGTATTTCATAAAATCTAACGGCTAGATTTAGAGTTCGGCGGTAGATGGCCTGCTAACGCCACGCGTGTTTTATGTCTAACGCACAGCATTGTTTTACTCCAGTATTTAGAGTTCAAATAAGACCATCTAACGATGCTCTTAACGCGTGTATGTCACACGCGTAATCCTGCCCGCGTTAGACAGTCTCCCATAGAGATCAATGGGAAAGGCAAAAAATTGCTTTTTTCACCTAACACTCGATCTCGCGAGAATACGCACAGCTCGGTCATATGACGCATACCACATCATGCACAACAATAACACGCCGCAAATGTCACAACAACAATCAATCAACAAAGCACACAAGCATTACACATTCACAAGCGGGGGGATTTTAAATAAAATTTAATACGGGGAATACGCATATACTTTAAGATGTGGAAAATTGCAAAATAACAACAAGGAATAAAAAAGATATACATACACTAGAAAAAGAATCGCATTCAATATCACTATATATTAGGACAAACATACATATACAACACTTCACTAATAACACACCATCGCAAATTCACATTTAAACATAATACTATTGGACAATGTTAGAGAAAACGACCACTATGACATCATCGCATTCTACACATTCCACAAATACCAACTCAAAATGAGCATGCGCAAATTCACACACCTAATACACATTGCAATAATATTATTTGCTAATAAAGCACACCTGAACACTAATTACAAGGGAAATTGGTACATCATTAAACATTTACACAGGGTATATAAGCACCACACAAGCAGGGCTTCTTTGACTGTGTTGCTGTTGGGTCTTTGGAGATTGGAGGTTTAATATTAGAGAGTTGGTGAATTTTTGAGAGTGAGTTAGTGTTAGCGTGAGAGAGTCAGTTGTTAGTGTTATCGTGAGTGAGTTAGTGGGAGTTAGTGGGAGTGGGAGAGAGTCTGTTAGTGGGAGCGTGAGTGAGTTAGTGGGAGTTAGTGGGAGTGGGAGAGAGTCTGTTAGTGGGAGCGTGAGTGAGTTAGTGGGAGTTATTAGTGAGAGTTGTTAGTGGGAGCATAAGTTACTGGTAGTTAGTGAGAGTTAGTGGGAGTGTTTGTTAGTGAGAATTAGTAGTAGTGTGAGTTAGCGAGCGAGTGATTTTTCTGTACACTTAACACATTTACACGCAAACACATTCAATACATACATACACTTATCAATAACACTACATACACTCCATACCCCCTACCCCCTCATACTACACTCCATACCCCATTCCCTGTAGTCCCATTCCCTGTAATCCCATTTACTCTTATCCCATACCCCATACCCATCCCATACCCATCCCCTAGTTACATTTAGTTTACATATCCTCCTTTTAGTCTTCTTCTTCTTTTGGTTTATTTAAATACTCCTTACCCTCTTTGTTTTTTTACATCCCTCTCACACTTTAAGCACCTTTTTTGTCTTTTTAGTTCTTTATTTTGACCCCCTTTCATTTCATCACACTCACTTTTTGTTTGATTATTTGGGGTTTAGTTTAGGGAACAGATGGAGGCCAGGCAGGGGACAGGTAGAGGGGGGAGGAGAGGGAGGGGGAGAGGAACAGGGCAGGAAGGGGAGCAGGAAGGGGAGCAGGAAGGGGGGCAGGAAGCGGGGGTGGAAGCGGTGGGTGGACCCAGCCACTTGGTTCAAGATGACCAAGTGGCTGGGCCCAGTGGCGGTCAGAGTAGGGCTTCACAGTTCGGGAAACAGAGGGCATCGTCACAGGGGAAGGCCAAGGCGACTAGGGAGGCGAGGTTTTCGATGGAGGAGAAGGAGGCCCTCGTAGAGGCCTATATGGCCAGGCATAGGAGGCTGCAGCACCAAAAGACAACCCCGACTGACAAGAGGAGGCTCTGGAATGAGATCAGAAATGCAGTCAATGCAGTGGGTGGCCGGAACCGAGATATGGATTCGATCAAACATCGCTACCGGGACTGTAAACTGGAACTCAAAAAAAAGTTAGGTCTGGAGGCACGACATGCCGCAGGAACCGGTGGCGGACCTGCCCTTGAAATCGAGTACTGCCGATGGGAGGAAATGTTGCGGCCCAGCATCTCCGAGGTGGAAGTAGTCGGTATCGGAGGAATTGATACCGGGAACCTGCCACTCTCATCTGACGGTAAGCTCATTGAACAATAATTTCACATACGAATGTATTTCAAGGGACACTATACGCAAACATTTACTTTCATGATTGAGGTAGCGAATACAATTTGACAAAACATTCAAATGTACTTAAATTACCTAATTTGAATCCTTCTTGAGATATATTTTAATGAAGAAATAGCCATGCACACGGTGAAACAATCACAGGAGGCAGCTATATTCAGCTAACAATCAGCATCTTCTAAGCATATTTAGATATGCTTTTCACCAAAGAATATCCAGAGAATTAAGCTAATTAGATAAGAAAAGTACATTCGAAAGTTGATAAAAAATGTATGCTTCGAAATCATGAAAGATAAAACATTGGGTTTCATGTGTTAAGGATCCGATTAATGCTATAACGTTGTTTACACGCATTCAATTACTTTGCGGTTACATCAGTATCTAGGCTATAGGTTAGGTGTGCATTTAAACAGACTGAAAACAAACGCAAAAACATTCACATTGACCAGAGATATCACAAACACGGTTTAGAAAAAGCTGAAATCGTATTGATTGTTTGTTAGATTTCAAAGTGGATTAATGATTCTGCATTTGTAATTGTATCGTAAGCTAAGTCATTTAAAGCTTGATTTGCAAATATGCTAATATATACTTTTTATTTTTTTATTTTTAAATATACAGAGTCTGTGGAGGAGGCAGCACAGGAAACACAGCCTCATGCATCTCCCCGGGATGAGAGTGGTGGGGAGGAATTTCCACTTCAGAGGGAAGAGGCCCCCCGTGACGAAGAGCGCACGGGAGATGATGAAGAGGCCCCGGAAGCAGAGGAGGATCCCGCGGAACCCAAGGACCCGTACCCCCCCGTGCACGGGCACCCCGCCGTGCACGGGTACAACAACAAGCACAACAAGAGGAAATAGCGGAGGTGCGGGTTCTACTGGACTACATAGACCAGATGCGTACCTCCCGGATACAAAATATCGAAGGACGCAATAGAATACTTGATGGCCAAAATCAAATTATTCAAGGACAAAACCAAATTATCACCATACCCAATCGAATCGAAGAAGGACAAAACAGAATATTTCAGCTTCACCAAGAAATGTTCAATTTTTTCCGGGAGGCGCATGCTGGTCTACCTCCTGGTCCGCCTCTTGCTGCTGGGCCTCTTGCTGCTGGGCCTCTTGCTGCTGGGCCTCTTGCTGCTGGGCCATCTCTTCCTGCCGGCCCATCTCCTCCTGCCGGCCCATCTCCTCCTGCCGGCCCATCTACTCCTGCCGGGCCATCTTCTCCTCTTCAGCCATCTTCTCCTCCTCAGCCATCTTCTCCTCCTCAGCCATCTTCTCCTCCTCACCTTGGTCGTCCCAGTACTCTTCCTTCCACTCTTCCCACAACATCTCCAAGGAGAACTCTTCGGAGTCGGCAGTTGCCTCTCCCAGAGCCTCAGCCCTGTGGGAAGAGGGGAAGGAAGAGGAAGTAAGTATTTGTTTTCATCTTTAATGGTTTTTTTAATTTAATGTGTAATGGATAGGTATGTGATGATGTGGTTTTCATACACTTGTGGACCACACTCTGTATATAATCGACTTCTATGGGACCGGGTCCATGGAGGCAGATTGTTTGCAGAGTGTGGGTTATAAGTGTGTGAAAACCACATCATCACATACCTATCCTTGTTCATGATATTGATTGGTTTCTGTGATGTGATGTCCAAACTGTTTCCCAAATCGCGAACAAAATTACCATTACAATTATCCATGATGGCATATTACTGTTTGAATGCCAATAACACAGCTTAAAGGGACAGTCAGAAAATTATTGATTACAAAGAAAACACTGTATTACGCATTATCAAGTTGGAAACAACAAAACATGGAGAAATACGTGTGACTTATGTGCTTAACCTTGTATCTATGACTATGAAAAATGACCACTTATTTGTTGTTCAGACATAACAACATTTTAGATATCAATGATCAATACATGCTCAATAATATGCTGTATGAGCACAATGTTTTACATATACAAATGCTATCCAAATGCCCTCTAGTGGTCAAATTGTATAATGATTACATGCACTCTTCAAGCTCGAAGAAATGAGCACACGAACCTCATAGGTTTAGCTAGCAAATTTAAATAAACACAGACAAATGATCAATTGGTGAGAAACATTTGAGATCATTGATATTACATAATTGACTTTTAGAATAATGAAAAACATTATTTGTTTTCTAAACTGTCCCTTTAACAAAATTACATATGCTAACACATATTTGAAGCTTGTTGGTATATCTACATGTACTTTGTGAAAAAATAAATATTGAAATCACATTTATATTGACGTGTTAAATAAAGTCTATTTTCTTAAAGAGACATTATTGTGTTAATATTTTATTGGAAAGACATTTTTTTGAACAATGAATATGGTTTAAAGTCCTTTTAGGAGTGGGGGGGGTTAAAATATGCTAACAATAATATATTTGAAGATTAAACAATGTGTAACTCATACATGATACAAAAAACAACATTTGCATTCAAGGGACAGTATACTATATTTTTAACAGAACTGTATGTAATAGACACTACTACAAACAACAAGATTAACATATACTGATATCAATATTACAAAGCTTCAAACACTTTCAAATAAAATCGGGTTAGCTCTATTGAAAATATAGATGAACCCCCATTACAAACGTAAAACAAGACAATACCACATCATTAACATATGAAAAGACCCTTTACACAAACAGGAGAAAGCTGGAGATGGTACTCACATGAAACTCAGAGGCTTTGCAAGGAGTCTGAAAATTACTTAAATTTTCGTAGAACAGAAGCAAAAATAAACGTATTGGTTAAACAATGGACTATCTAACTAGAGACAAAATAAAAGCTTTTGATTTATAATGTGAGTGTCTAATGAACCTTTAATAAAATATACAACAAAATTACATTTAGAAGAAGTCGGCATCATATATTTAGCATATGATAAATATAAATGCATATTGATTACTTTATTCAAACACAATAGCGCATATTTATTAATTATATATGTTTAACATTAAACACAACAGTCATTTTTCATAAAAAGGAACATTGTTGACAAACATATTAAACATGGACTATAGAGATTTGCACTTGCCTCGAAATATCATATGCATGAAAACATTTTGCTTTCGTTCGTTTATTCAACCAGACATCCAGCAAAAGAGAATGTGTTGGTCTTTATCAGCTATGGGTCAACAATGTAACATGATGCAAATAATACATATTCGCAAGGTTTTTAAAATTGGCTGCAGTCACAAACGTTTTTAACGTGCACAAATATTGCGGGACTACGTAATACAATCAGACGTTTTTTTTACCTTTGCATGTGACGTCTTAACATGGCGCTTCCTTGATCACGTAAGAACGCCATCCAATGAAAGGCACATTCTTGATCACGTAAGAACGCCCAAAAAAAAGGCGCATCCTTGATCGCGTCAAAACGCAATCCAATAAAAGGCACATTCTTGATCACGTAAGAACGTCAGTCAATACAAGGAATCATTGGACAGCCTGGCAGGTGACGTCTTAAGCAACATGGCGCATCCGAGATCGCTGAAAAACCGCAGCCAATACAAGGACTCAGTGACATCTTGGCATATCACTAAGAAACGTATTTATATTTTAGGAACTAGTATGTGTCTAGATTGCTATCTAGGAATGTCACCAAATCATGAATCATCTTTTCGGACTTGACTGTCCCTTGAACTATAGCTATGGTGTATATCTTTAACATTTAAAAGATACACATGAGAAATACATATGCCATTGATGTTTTAAGATATGTTTGGATTGTTGTGGAATAACAATAGTTATACATGGATTGATTAAACGTGTCATTTATTCAAGTTTAATTATTGTCAGCCTACCTATAGCCATATATGGGAGGAGATGTATTTTGTTAACATATTTGTTAACAAATATTCATCATCTAAATTATTTGCATTACACACAGAGATTTATTTGGTTACACTTTTACAATAATATAGAATTGAAAATGAAATACATGTGCTGTCAACATTACAATAAGATTGTTTATTAATAAGATTATATGTCCTTGTTCATGTAAAAAGGACAAAAAAGCTTTAGAAATGGAAATACATTCATTAACAATTGTGCTCACCATCACTTAAAGGGACATGATTTTGATTTTAAAAAGAGCATACACATAGACAATACTATTTCAATAAAATGAACACTTTACAGGGATTATATCATTGTATCAATACTCAGATCATTTGGTAAAGGTGCATCAATTCATGCAGAGTTTCTAAATACACACATGGATCTGAACATTGAAATATACATATATACACAAATAACAATCTATATATACATATATAAAACAATTACTATGCTAATCATAATCATGCAATGATAAAGCTAAGAGAAAAATATATAAAGACAAATAATAAGATTACATTGGAGATGTTAATCTTAAAGTCATTTACAATTGTCTTACATATATGATTTTATTCTTAAAAATTTTTTTGGTAGGTCCCTTTAAGGATCAACAACATAAACTAGAGCTTTCAAAAAATAACATGAATAATCAGGACAAAGATTCGTGCAATAAAATGTCTTTTATTAGTATGTAAGAAAACATCCACAACGTTTATAAATAATCTTGTAAAAATAAGGAATATATGAGCCATATGACAAGGTAACACAGTGCATCACAGTCCATGAAGAGAGTTGCCAAGGGCCACCATAGCCCCATTGGAGACATATGACAAGGTAAAAGAGGGCATCACAGTCCATGAAGAGAGTTGCCAAGGGCCACCATAGCCCCATTGGAGACATATGACAAGGTAAAAGAGGGCATCACAGTCCATGAAGAGAGTTGCCAAGGGCCACCATAGCCCCATTGGAGACATATGACAAGGTAACACAGTGCATCACAGTCCATGAAGAGAGTTGCCAAGGGCCAGCATAGCCCCATTGGAGACATATGACAAGGTAACACAGTGCATCACAGTCCATGAAGAGAGTTGCCAAGGGCCACCATAGCCCCATTGGAGACATATGACAAGGTAAAAGAGGGCATCACAGTCCATGAAGAGAGTTGCCAAGGGCCACCATAGCCCCATTGGAGACATATGACAAGGTAAAAGAGGGCATCACAGTCCATGAAGAGAGTTGCCAAGGGCCACCATAGCCCCATTGGAGACATATGACAAGGTAACACAGTGCATCACAGTCCATGAAGAGAGTTGCCAAGGGCCAGCATAGCCCCATTGGAGACATATGACAAGGTAACACAGTGCATCACAGTCCATGAAGAGAGTTGCCAAGGGCCAGCATAGCCCCATTGGAGACATATGACAAGGTAACACAGTGCATCACAGTCCATGAAGAGAGTTGCCAAGGGCCAGCATAGCCCCATTGGAGACATATGACAAGGTAACACAGTGCATCACAGTCCATGAAGAGAGTTGCCAAGGGCCAGCATAGCCCCATTGGAGACATATGACAAGGTAAAAGAGTGCAACAGGCACAACAATAAACTTTTAAAAAGGCCAAATGGCAACAATAAAACAAAAAAATCAACATGTGGACGGAGGATTCTTATCTGCCACCATGGAGCATCTCCAGATCCTCCACTTACTGGTCATCCTCTTCATCGTCCTGTGCATGTCCAGCTCCAGATTCAGGCCTTGAACTTAATCTCATAATTGCATGCAGAGTCAAGTCCTGAACCCGGAGCTGGGCCTGCATGGTGTCGTTCATCCCTCTCAGGACAGCTGCGTTCCTCAACACGGCCTGCTCTACTCTTGCTATACCTTCTAGCATGAGCCATGCTGAGTCACAGCCTAAAATAAAGAATAAATTAAATATTAAGGATAATTACACAACAGACGAAAAAATTATAAAACATACATTGTCATCATAAAGACAAATAATTCTTTACATCAATTAGTTTACATTTATTCTTTACACATGAATTAGGTTATTCAGACAGACAGAAATCATTAAAGGGACATTTTAATCAAACATGTTGTCCCCTTTAATTGGTTTTAGATGATCCACTTATACAGCTTGAGTGTATCAAATCTTGTTAAAGGATTTACATTGTACTTACATTAGCAATTTAAATATTTCAATTATACTGTGGTAGGCACACCTATCCTTAAACATTTTGGCATTGAGGACAAGCTGTGTAAACATAGCAACCTGAAGAAATTACATTCCCACTGGGTTAGACAAGAGATAATGTATCAACATTTGTACATTAATTGTTGGATCCAAGTAGTGGTGATTGGTATATGTAGTGATATCCAATTAAAGGGACACTGAACCTAAATATTTAATGGACTGATTCAGATAGAGCATGACATTACAAATCTTTAAAACTTACACATATTAATTAAATGTTTGAATTCTATAGCTAGATTTTGAATGCAAGAATGTTGCTTTTTAGGGAAGCCAATATTTGTTTATCAACTTTGTTTGTCCCTGCTGGTTGATGGATACATTCATCCAACAATAAAGAAATGATGGCCAGATTTTTTTTATTGTTTAAACTAATTATAGGCATTTCTTTGTTTCAATAAAGATATCAAGAGAATGAAGAATAATTCATAAGAGTATTAAATTATAAATTTGATTAACATTGCATGCTGGATTTGAATCACAATTGAAAATATTTACCTTCACTGTACCTTTAAGTATCTTATAACGTGTATTTTGAATGATACTTACAGCTGTGCCTGGGAAGGACAATCCGACACCCAGGACAATGAAGGTTGAGACAGGGGGGAGGGATGGGATTGGCTTGGGGAGGGGTGAGCTGCTGCTCCAGGGTAGGCCGTACAGCTGGGGAGTGGGGAGTTTGGGTCTGGGCAGCTGTACGGGCCATAATACGGGGAGAGCGGCGAAGGAGGGTGTAGGGGCGTTTTTTGGGAGGGACAGGAAATGATAAATGGGAAGGGCCGGCAGGGGTCTGGGCATGGGCAGGAGTCTGGTCATGGGCAGGGGTCTGGGTCTGTGCAGGCGTCTGGGCATGGTCAGGGGTCTGGGTCTGTGCAGGGGTCTGGGCATGGTCAGGGGTCTGTGCATGGGGAGGGGTCTGTGACTGTGCAGGGGACTGGGCAGGGGCGGAAACCAGATGACCAGAAGTGGTGGATCCATCTGAAAATTTAAAAAAAATATATTAACATCTCATACATCCTGACATCAAATCAACGCATTTCAAATTGAATATGTTTTCAATATACTTCGAAGTGTGTTTGAATTTTTAAAAAATTCTGAAATGAGGATATGGTATGTATATAGGCACTCAGATGAATATCAATGACTGTCTGTACAATTATAACATTATTATTGTGTTTTGGCCTGGAATATGCATGTGACATAATGATGGCATGATTTTAAAATATTTTATATTCAAAATTTTTCATGCTGCCTGATATAGAAAGGGGGCAGTAGTGTATTTGAACAGACAAATAATATTCCTTTTTAAAGTGCAAAAGCTGTAGACTTTGAATGTCTTCAATGAAATTATTTCAAATAAACAAACATGTTGGAAACATGATAGATATATTTCACATACCATTAGACTCCAAGGCAGCCTCTTCCTCCACCGTCACATATGTTAAATCAATCTCTGTAAAACATAACATGTTGTGTACACGTTAACAACAGATATTATAACATATGTTACTGTTGTTCAAAGACACACATCAATGTTGCATTAAAGATATACACACCCAAAGTTATGATTTACATCATTTTGATGGAGCATACAAATTACATTATATTTGTTATTCTCAATGATTCATATTTTCGATGTATTGTTTGGATTAATGTAAAAATCATAAAAGCATAGTACATAGAACATTTAAGATTTCTCATGTGTGTATCACTTGATGACTGTTGTCAAAAAAGAACATGGAAACAAACATATGTTATACATCTTCTGAATAACAAATGTGTAGACTAATAAAGTTTAAATTATTAATCGTTAAATATTAAAAGAAAATTAATATATAATCAGAAGAGAAAATGATATGTTTGTTTCAAATGTTATGCTTCATCAGAATCATGCTCATAATATTGATTACCAATACACCTTCAATTACATATAAATGAGTCAATGGACTTACCAGGAGACCGCAAAGGCGGCTCTATGTCACTGCTGGATTCCTGTGGGCTCACCACACCAACTCTCTCTATGAATGATATAGATATATATTAGGAAACACATTTGGGATATCACTAAATCACATCTGTCTCGAATTTTACCATTAATCAACTTGAAAATGTGAAGAATAGAGCAGTCATTACACCAGAAAATGCTTGATTGAATCAAGGGGATTCTGTTAAAAATTCTGTATTGAACATATGTTTAATTTCAGACTATATTAGACATCAAAATCATCTCATACGATGCTATTGCATATCTAAATATACCCATTGATCAATGTTCTTAAAAGAATACACACAAACCACATTTTGAAGAGCATCTGTTGACAAATCTAAACAAACACATGTGGCACATCGAGCCATTTGTGCAATGTACAGTAATCTTGTTTAGGACACAACACATATTTATCACAATACAAAACAAAATTGATTATTACAAATATGTAATCATGGTGCTGTTAGAGTATGCAGATATCTATAAAGTAACTCCAACAGTGAATATGTGAATTATATATCAATATTGTTTAATCCAAAGAATGTAAAGATGAATGAATCTATTTTGTCTTAAAGGGACACTGACATGATTAATTTAAATCATTGATTTCTATGTTCAAACTGTTCAAAATGATTTAACATTGACTCCTATTATAATTAGAATGTTGCTAAATTTTAATCTTAAAGGCAGATAAGCAATATTGGATTCAATAAATATTGTTTATTGAAGGTATCCACCAATCATCAATAAAAACCCAGGTTGGTCAACCAAAATTGAGATGCAGATAAACGTACATTCTTGATTTTAAAATACATTTAGCAATAGAATATGTTACATATGATGATAGTATTATATTTTAATGTTTATTAATGTTGCATACTCTATCTGAATGACAACATTAATAATTGTAGCTCAGTATCCCTTTAATATAAAATTAAATTGATTTGACAATGTTGTTGTTAATGAATTCTCTACTCCATATGTTGATGTAATGAATGGTATTGAGCATGCAATTCAAATCTAATATGTTATTTAAGTATATCCGAAGAATTATTTAAATTTACATCTATTAAAGGGACATTACATATAAATATTGAACAATGTGGATTTAGTATGTAATGTTCTGTCCATGTTTCTAAGACAAATGTCAATTAAAATGAGACATACCATACTGTGACAAGCCCTGGCTTGAGGATCCAGCAGCAACATCCATATCTGTAATATATTAAATGAGGATTGCATATCATTAATACAAATCATGCCATGTTTAAAAACTTTACATTATTAACAAATCAATTTAAAAATATTAATCCTTTGGTAGTCCCATGAGTTAATTGTTTCCTCAATTAAATTCATGAAAAATATATCCTGGACTCTTATTTTCAATCAGTTGTGTTGTTTACTGTATCTTTAATATTTTTTTGTTGTTATTTCATAATCATCAATTGATGGCCATATATTATAATTTATTTGTATTCTTCGTTTTTTCTTAGCTATAATATTGAAAATAAGAATACTGTATTCTTCACTAATATAATAATTCACATTTAATTTTGACCAACATGTGTAAAGCAATGCCACTTACAGCAAAGCCATGTTAACGTGGATGAGAAATTCCATTTTCGCGATCATTGCGCAATGATTCCAAGCAGAATTACGCATCCGTCATTTGACCAACATGTATAAAGCAATGCCACTTACAGCAAAGCCATGTTAACGTGGATGAGAAATTCAATTTTCGTGATCATTGCGCAATGATTCCAAGCGGAATTACGCATCCGTCATTTGACCAACATGTATAAAGCAATGCCACTTACAGCAAAGCCATGTTAACGTGGATGAGAAATTACATTTCCGCTCTGTGACGCATATTCTGCGTCACTAATCTAAAATCAGATATCTAAACATCATATGTAGTGTATGTTGTGAGATCTGTATAGGTTTAGTATCTGACTATATACACATATTTGGATAAAAATAACAAATATTAAGATATTATATGAAGTTGGATAATTACCTTGTTCAGATTCTCTATCTCCTCCCAGGCCACCGGAATGGAGAAGCATCTGCCCTGGCCCCCGCGTCAGGACTTTCAGATCCCTCAGCTGGGAGGGAAGAAGAGGAGGCAGAGGATGGCGAGGATCGAAATCTTTTGGGGACCCGGAGATTGAGGAGCTCCCATAAAGTCACCTCATAAGGGAGTAGGTACAGTTTCCGCGGGGCCTCTCTTTTGCCACCTCTTTTATGGGCTTGTACCCAGTCCCTTATGAGGTTGACTTTTTTGGATAAACGCAACCTCATATCTCCGAATCTCCTCATGATCTGATCCTGGGTCCTCTGGACGTCACACACCAATCTAACCGCATTGGTGATAGACTCCCAGAGGGCCTTCTTAACGTGCGCATCTGTCAACCTCCTCTTGTTCCCAAACAGCTGGGGATAAAAGTCCTTGACGGCGTGGACCAGTGCAGCGCTCTCCTCCTTGGTGAAACTGGGAACTGACATGCCTGCTGGGTTGTAGAATATATGTAGGGATATAATATATACTGCCTGCAGGCATTAGAGAACTGACAAAGATGGCAACGTGTAATGGACTTTTATATGGTGAAGTAAACATGAGATGCACCATGGGACAAGTTATCTGTACATATGATTGGATAAAAGTTTTAAATATTGTTATAATGTCTGTGAGACCATCCTGACTCAAGTTGTGTTTGTGTGATGAACTCGGATTGGCTGTTCCTTAATGTTTCATATCTTAGTAACTTCCTTACACATACCGCTTGGTGGTGCTGTTACTTCATTTTTCATGTAGACTTATTTGTAACTCATGGGCCTGTCATGCGGATATGTGTGACGCAGATTTAATATCCGTGATCCGTTAAATATTAATGATTAAATCCTCTTTAAAATCTAATACTGTCACATTATTAAATGTTGTAGACATTTCTCGGTTTAATAACGGTCTGTTTCTTTAATAAAAATACACATTTAATATTGTATGTCTTTATTGTTCTTAAAATAAATTTGTTGACTTATTGAGAATTATTGACATTGCTCTATTAAATGTCTTTATAATGCACATTGATTGTGTGCTATTGCGTGACATTAGACTAATGTTTAAAGATGCTAATCTGGTGTTTCAAGATGCGTTTCCCACGCAATATTTCTTAATGTTCAAATTCAGGTTAGAATGTCAGTAACTTTGATAATCTGTTTATAAATGTTAAACTACATGTTTGTTTGTTATTAGCAAATAAACCTCGAGCTTGTATTTCTCTGAAGTGCTCATATATGTTATTGTGCAATGGCGTCTTTAGTTTTAAATAGACATTACAAACAAACAATTGTATCAAATGATCTGTAGAGATAGAAGATTGTTTAGACTTTAAAATGTAAATCAATTTCTCTTAGTATTTATATATCCTCAACAGAAGAAATTTCAATGCACATGGTTGAGCCAATCACATAAGGCATCTCTGTGCATCCACCAATCTTCATCTACTGAGCCGATCTCGATATGCTTTTCCAGCAAAGTATGTCAAGATAGGAAGATAAGTAAATACACTATTTAAAGCTCTTAAAGGGACACTGTCCAAAAAAATTTAGCATTGGTGATTCAGATTGAGCATGAAATGTTAATCAACTTTATAATTTAATCCGATTATCAAATGTTAACAGTTATCTTGTTATCTTTATTTGCAAATCAATAATGATATTTTATATTACGGACAATTGTTTCCAAAAAACCTGGGTTGTCCTTGACGATTGTTGGATCAATTATTCCAAACAAAACAAGCAAGTTCTGTCCAGAGTACTGAAGCAAATAAATTATCTTTTTAATGCCTTTATTTTAAAGTAATGATAGCAACATCACAAGGAGCATTCATAATACAAGACAATTTTTAAAGTTGCTTAAAATAGAATACTCATTCAGAATGTATAAATCATTAATTTTTTAACTTTAAGTATATTTTTAGTTCATGTCCCTTTAAAGAAACATTTCACAATAATGCTTAAAATATCAGAAACCTAGGCACCTTCCTTTTGCTAAATTAGTCTAACATATGAGTAAAGCAAATTTAGATTAACTTCTAGATTGTTTTACACACTGACTGAAATATATTTATTAAAGGAGGTATTTTTGAGCCTTCAGCTTAGAGGGACATTAAGCTATATGTTATGTATGCATTTTGTATAATATTCTAATATTTGACCAACTTAATATGTTTTGTTATTCAATCATTATATTGTAATTATATATATTCTTGGATTAAATACATCTCTACATAGGCTATTTTGATGCTGATTGTTGGTTGCATATAGATGCCTTATGTAATTGACTAAGATATGTGCATTGATGTATTTTTTGAAAAGTATATTTAAAGACTGAATGTAATTCTATATTACTTTATAAATATGTTTAAATTCTTGTATGATATTTTTAACAATCTATAAACAATATACTTTGTGAATGTCCCTTTAAGGACCCAAACATTTGGAATGTTGATTTAACATTGACAAAATAAACTAAAGGGGACTTAAAATTCTATATAGATATTTGATGTCTAACCCAAGAGGTAAGATTTTTAAAAATACATAATATTACTAAGTATAGTTAAATGACTCCACTAGAAAATTACATAGATTAACCTGGCATCCAATAACTAGCTTGTGAAAAATATCAAGTTAAATGACCTACCATTTATACAAGTAAAGTTTAAAATATTTTTTTTAAAAAATGTTTAGAGATACCTAAGGAAGATACAAGATCTTATAAAATTAATTTTACATTCAACAACACTGTCACTTTAATGTAATTGAACCACTTCCCCTTCTTAAAAGTTAAAATAAAAATTTTTTGAATACATATCCAAAATTAATTTAATATCTACATTTTCAAAAGAAAAGCATCGAAGGATCTCACTCCCCAATTAATGTTATAAAAGATAGTTTAATGTAATATTCTCGGAATCAGTTGATTTTCTAATATTAATGCATTATTTGATCTTATGCATGTGCTTGTCAAATAGCCAACTACCAGTCATGGGAGTCAAACTTTTTTTTATTGACAGATTATATTGATATTTAGTATAATCTGTTCAAAAGAATGTATTTAATAATAAAATGTTTATTATTAACATGTAAAAATTAAAAAAAAAAAAAGTTTATAGAAAAAATAAAAATATTCCTGGAAGTCATCAGATGCCAATCTGAAATGACGAATAAAAAAATGGAACAAAGTTAATACACACGTTGTCAAATATTCATAAAATACATTTACAATCATCTTGTGTCTATGCTCTAACTTTGTTCAACATTTTTGAAAGATATTTATTAAATTGATTTAAAAAAAATACAAAACATACACCATTATATTGTTGAATCAAAATTCTATTTAAATATCCAAATTTCTAATTATACATAATAATGTATATCACATTTCAACAATATATGTATGCTGAACATAAATGTAATATTTCATGTCCATTCAAATACCTCTATATCAACTATAATATGTATTCCTTTTTTGGATTGTGATCCCTAAATATCTAATGATGAAATAAGTATGACTAATGTATGTAAGCTAACAATAATCAACATTCTTCATGTGATTCTTAACTAGCATGCACCAACCTGGATAATGCATGGTCTTTGAAAGTCAATTCAGGGGTAAACAGTTGATCTTCAATAGGTGTCTTATTCATCATTTCATTAAATAGAGGACTGTGAAATACCATCTAAAAAAGTAAAATCATCTAAGTGTCTGATTGTGATCCCTAAATATCTACTAAAGAACTAAATATGACTAATGTATGTAAGCTACTAATATTCAACAGTCTTCACTAGCATGCATTGGTACACCAACCTGGACAATGCATGGTCTTTGAAAGTCAATTCAGGGGTAAACAGTTGATCTTCAATAGGTGTCTTATTCATCAGTTCATTAAATAGAGGACTGGGAAATACCATCTAAAAAAGTAAAATCATCTAAGTGTCTGATTCTGATCCCTAAATATCTACTAAAGAACTAAATATGACTAATGTATGTAAGCTACTAATATTCAACAGTCTTCACTAGCATGCATTGGTACACCAACCTGGACAATGCATGGTCTTTAAAAGTCAATTTAGGGGTAAACAGTTGATCTTCAATAGGTGTCTTATTCATCAGTTCATTAAATAGAGGACTGGGAAATACCATCTAAAAATTAGAAAATCATCTAAGTGTCTCCAATAGGATGTCTACACAGCCTTATTCTATCAAATAGTTTGCACTTACCATGTGAACATGTCTTTGTATGGTTTTCAAGGTCAGCAGAATTGAAAGATAATGCCAGACATGATCCCATTGGTATACTTCAATTTCAATCTTGGCTTTTTCCCACTGTCAGTCTGGGCAATATTCACTGTCAGGCTTCTAATTGTTCCCTTTCAGTCTTTAGATTAAGTCATCTCCCTAATGGAAGAAATATTTTAAATAAAATTCATACAAGTGTGTGAATCAGTTCTGTACCCCTCTCCCACCCCCCATTTCATAATAAATTTCTGTCACTAGCTTACTAAGCGTGTGTAGCAACTTGTGTTATTTTCTATCAAGTGTGAAGATGAGTCATATTGAGCAGAACAAACCTCTAATGTGTGACATTGAACCATAGTCATTCTAGAGGATCCCTTTCTGAGTATGTACATTTTAAGTAATGTGTAAACTAAATACTATTTTTGAAAATGTATGCCATATGATGTATTTGTGTACAATTCATGCCAGCAACAGTCCAGACATTTATACTTACCAGCTGATGTCCTCTTTAAAAACCAGGTGGCAAAGACTCGCTACAGGACCCAATGGCCAGAGCATCACCTATATTAATAAATGAAACACATTTTTAGCATTTGATGAACAATCCTAACATGTTTGCACAATTCTCTACTTGTCATTTCCCTAGAGTTCACATCTATTGAAAATACTACAGTCTAACTTATATTCTTTACCGTCTAAAGTGGCGGTTGATGACGTCTGCTCTGACATCGAGTCCCTCGTCCTGGAATTCCCCCTCTAGAACAGGATCATCCTCCTCATCTCTGAGGAGGTCTCTGTCCACCGTGACGGCCTGCAGCATCCCAGCGTCCCAGCGGTCCAGGCACCTGAATCTCATCTTCAGGAGCCCGAACATCCTTTCAACCACCGCCCTGGTTCTCTTATGAGCCCTATTGTAGCGCTCCTCAGACACATCAGTCGGGCTACGCAAGGGGGTAATGAGCCAAGGCCGGCTCATGTACCCAGAATCACCTATAAATTATGAACAGAACATAATTCAAACAGAATCCTTAAAATAGTATATTGTTTTATAAATAAATTTGTGTACACGATAATCCATATTAAAAATTTGTTAAGAAAAATCCAAAAATAAAGTTCTATATTATTCTGTATCTTGCCATTTCAGCTAAGACATGCTACATATGCGTATTTCTCCTAAACCAAACCTTGTGTAAAATGCTAACTACATGGTTACATTGCATTCTCTATCTGAGCATATAAGGTAAGACATGCTACATATCTGCATTGAACTAAAAGTACACATTAGCGGAAAGAGACAATGACATGGTTAAATTGCATGAGCTAATATCTTCCCATTTCAGCTAAGACATGCTACATATGCGTATTTCTCCAAAAAAAAACCTTGTGTAAAATGCTAAATACATGGTTACATTGCATTCTCTATCTGAGCATTTAAGGTAAGACATGCTACATATCTGCATTGAACTAAAAGTACACATTAGCGGAAAGAGACAATGACATGGTTAAATTGCATGAGCTAATATCTTCCCATTTCAGCTAAGACATGCTACATATGCGTATTTCTCCAAAAAAAAAACTTGTGTAAAATGCTAAATACATGGTTACATTGCATTCTCTATCTGAGCATTTAAGGTAAGACATGCTACATATCTGCATTGAACTAAAAGTACACATTAGCGGAAAGAGACAATGACATGGTTAAATTGCATGAGCTAATATCTTCCCATTTCAGCTAAGACATGCTACATATGCGTATTTCTCCAAAAAAAAAACTTGTGTAAAATGCTAAATACATGGTTACATTGCATTCTCTGAGCATTTAAGGTATGACATGCTACATATCTGCATTTAAATAAAAGTAGACAGCGTCGGTAAATAACAAATGGTTAAATTGCATCCTATAGCTGAACATGACGCTAACATTTTAAAACTACAGTGGCAATTGTCAAACTAATTAACCATGTTGTGCACAAATACTCACCAACGAGATAACCAGGGGGCATTTGTCCACAGGGACGACAGAGAGAGGATGCGGGCATCATGACAAGCACCTGCAAAATTCGCACACACATGCATAATCCTCACAAACATACTGCACGTTGAGGCTATGAAAAAGTTTGCGATTTCTGAAGGGCAAGTCATCAATTGGAGCACGCAGCGCAATGTGGGTACAATCTATGGCTCCCAAGACATTGGGCAATTGAGCAATATCAAAGAATTCCCGCTTCAGGCGCCTCCAATCACCATCATTCTGTGGGAATCCTATGTATTGATTACTGATATGTACCATGGCGTCCAGAAAGTTATCAAACACCACAGAGAATGTACCTTGAGCCAGGCCATGCATGTACAGTTGTCCGGATTGAAAACTCCCGGAGGCCAGGACGTAAAGACAACTTAGCATCTTACTCATGCTGGGAACAGCAGTCCTTATTTGTATACGTGGCTCCAAATGAGGTTTAAGAAGATCGTAAAGGCCAATGAGCTGTTCGCGATCGAGCCGATACTTATCAAAAACCTCAAAGTCACTCATGTTTTCCAAGGTGGGTCTCACCCTGTAGACACGAGGACCTCGAAACAGACAACCCCTTCGTCTCGGTCTGAGCCGCCGAGGCTGCCTGATTCGACCAACAGCTAGTTCGCCAATAGCAGCACCAGCAGCGTCTACCATGTCATCGTCATCCATCTTTCAAAACAGCGTAACAAGGTAAGCACTTTATCTGATGTGGATCACAAGTGATGCATTGGCCATGTTGTTTGTGGGATTTATAGTACAATTAGTCCAATGGTAGTGAGTTTGTAATGATTGCTGATTGTATTTACCTGTTTGTATGTGAGCGGCGCGAATGCTTTCACATTGTTTTTGTTTTTTTTTGGGAGGAAATGTTGTTTTCACCCAATGAATCTCAATGTGAAAGTGTCAAATATCACACATACAGTGCATGTTTGTAATGTTTTTTCATATGCGTAATAAATATTTCTTAAACGCGATCTTATAATAACAAGCACACGTCCAGGCTAACATGAATGAAAGTGCATAGTTGTGTATAATGTGCATCGAATGTGATCGATCAATGTTGCTGCAATATTGTTTGTAAACGATAAAGTAACATCTGCCATCTGTAGTATTGTATATATAAGTGATTGCCGAGCTGTCAATATTGTATGCGTCCCTTTAAAATCGCAATAATAATTCAGAACTTCCCGTCTGCCATCTATAGTATTGTATATATAAGTGATTGCCGAGCTGTCAATATTGTATGCGTCCCTTTAAAATCGCAATAATAATTCCGAAATTCCCGTCTGCCATCTGTAGTATTATATATATAAGTGATTGCCGAGCTGTCAATATTGTATGCGTCCCTTTAAAATCGCAATAATAATTCCAAACTTCCCGTCTGCCATCTGTAGTATTGTGTATATAAGTGATTTCCGAGCTGTCAATATTGTATGTGTCCCTTTCAAATCGCCATAAAAAATCTGAACTTCCGGCTGTCATCTGTAGTATTGTATATATAAGTGATTGCCGAGCTGTCAATATTGTATGCGTCCCATTCAAATGGCACTAATACTGAATAACTTCCGGCTGTCATCTGTAGTATTGTATATATAAGTGATTGCCGAGCTGTCAATATTGTATGCGTCCCTTTCAAATCGCAATAATAATTCCGAACTTCCCGTCTGCCATCTGTAGTATTGTATATATAAGTGATTGCAGAGCTGTCAATATTGTATGCGTCCCTTTCAAATCGCAATAAGAATTCCGAACTTCCCGTCTGCCATCTGTACTATTGTATATATAAGTGATTGCCGAGATGTCAATATTGTATGCGTCCCTTTCAAATCGCAATAAGAATTCCGAACTTCCCGTCTGCCATCTGTAGTATTGTATATATAAGTGATTGCAGAGCTGTCAATATTGTATGCGTCCGTTTCAAATCGCACTAATGCTGAATAACTTCCGGCTGTCATCTGTAGTATTGTATATCTAAGTGATTGCCGAGCTGTCAATATTGTATGCGTCCCTTTCAAATCGCACTAATACTGAATAACTTCCGGCTGTCATCTGTAGTATTGTATATATAAGTGATTGCCGAGCTGTAAATATTGTATGCGTCCCATTCAAATGGCACTAATACTGAAGCACTTCCGGCTGTCATCTGTAGTATTATATATATAAGTGATTTGCGATCTGACAATATTTCTTAATTGTCCCATTGAAATTTCAATAATAATGCTGTTCCAAACTGTTGTTTACGTATATGTTGTATTGTAGTATTGAGTGTTAAAGTTCCTAAAGGGGCGGTACAGTGGTGAATCTGTGATGTGTATGGTTGAATCTTCTAATGACGTCATGATATTCTTAACCTGCCTATGTAGTTCATAAATCCTCATTGTGTTGTTGTATTTGACTACATTGTTATTGTGTGCTGAATAAAATCTAAATGTGTGCTTTGTGGTTGCGTGATGGGTGATGTGTGTTATGTACATATACGTATATATTGTGATTGTGTCCCACATATGCTGACTTCTATATAGCGGTCTGACATTGTTGTTCCTTCCCATAAAGTGACATCTGTAATCTGGTGTAATGATGTTCTTGTTGTACGTAATTCCTAATGGTTTATTGTGATGGAATCATGATGTTAAAAGTACAATAAAATCCATATGTTGTGTTTTGTGATTCCTCTCGAGAATGTAATGTGTTTTTCCCCCATCATTTGAATGCACATGTATGAGTGAATGTTAAAAGTAATATATGTGCATCCATGAGTGATCATGTGTTAAGCCTATGTAGATATGCAGTTGCTGAAAGTTGAATAACTGAAATGCAATAATAAAGGTAAATGAGAGGCGTTTCCCATTGTGTACTGTTTGTGAATCCAGAAATGTTTAATGAATTTTTTTTTAAGTTTAAATGTAATTTTATTTAAATAATAATGTGTTACTAGTGATGTTGATTTGTAGTTGATGTAATCTAAAAGTGTGAAACAATTTAATGGTGTTGTGAATATTCAATAATTAAAATCCATAAATCCACCATAGGGAAATAGTCATTTCTTGATCTATTTATCATAGCTGGGTCTAACGCATAAAATCATGTCTTTTCTAGCGCTGGTATTTGGAGTTTTTCTGTCTACGCTATTTGCGTGCGCTAGGGAAATGAGGGTTTCGCGTGCACGAGCACGTCTTTCCAATAGAAGTCAATGGAGCCTCTAAAAAATTTTTTTTTTTTCCTAAGACTGGTTTCCTCGTAAAGTGAGTGACGTCATGAGCTTGTGTGAAAAAGTAACTAAATCGTGTTATTTTTGTAATAAATAAATAATTGTTGTATGTCATGTGGTGTATATTGTTTGTATGCATCGATGAGTGTATTTTGTGATAATGTTATTAGTTAGATGTAGGTATATGAGGGTCTTTTCCCGTGTGTCAATGTAAGTCAATGGGAAAATGGATTTGTGTTGTTTTTTTTCAAACACCCGAGATCTCGCAACTTTAATCCTTTGTATTTTGATTAAAAATTATTAAATATGAAAAATAAACATAGTGTAGTGTTTGTATGAGTGTAAGTGTACTTTGTGTAATATTTTTAATTTGATTCGTGGAATTTTTTTTTGTCGGTATATGTTTACTACTGGGTCTGAGGTGTCGGTAGAAATTTCAGCGTTAGGTGATTTTGGAGTGTCGGTAAATAAACTCTAAATACCGGAGTCCATAAGAAACCCGCGTTAGGGGCCTCTAACGCTGGTTTTCACGGCTAACGCCGAACTCTAAATCTAGGCCTAAGTGTATATATATATATATATATATATATATATATATATATATATATACATATACTTAATATATATATATATTTATTTATATATATATATATATATATATATATGTACAATATACAGTATATATATATTTTTTTACAGCTTTTGACGCAGCTATCTCACATGCCATGAGTTATAATTATAATAATTTATATTCTGAATCTGATGTGATTGCTGAAAAAAAAGACTTACAATAGGGTTTAAATGTAGGTAGCAACCATTTTTTAAATTTGGCTCAGCAGTGGGTTGAAAAGGGGCATAGCGGCAAAAGGTTCAACAATTTTTTTAGGACATAATGACCATGTATTAACTGCCAGCCAGTATCTATTCCAGCATATAATTTCCTATTGTGTATATCAGGCCTGTATGATGCTTTCACCATCACAGGCCTAACAGTTCCTTTAGGTATAGTTTTGTTTTAGCATTATTGCTATTATAATAAGCAAAATCTTCCGGCGCACCCGGCAGCAGTGAGACTTAATCACAAAAACACCAAGCAAAGTTGAAATAAATGAATATTTATACCTGTTTATTTGGAAAGTCCTTCACATATACAGTTAGGCATAATGTTATCCCACAGGTAGGATTGAAAAACAGCAATAGACAGGCAGCAAGGTAGAAAAATATAAAGACTGGTCAGACGCGTTTCCTTGTGTTACATCCTCAGTGACCATACTTACTACCCATGATACACTGCCTTAAATACAGGTGAGCTGTTAACTCACAGCAATCAATTAGTTAATTAAAGTGAACTTAATACTATAAGGCAGGTGAGCATGAGCAAAGTATGTGTTTTAAACTACAAATTTTTGTCCTGTCATGAATAATTATTATTGCTATTATAGCAGAGTTGCTCTCTAAATGCCTTACAAACTGGTCCATTTAGGATTGGGTTACAAGTGGCAGTCCACTAGTATTTACTACATACACGCCAAATTAGAATTGTTCCCAATATTACTCATTTACTATCCATATACCCTCTGCCATCACTTAGGAACATATTTACTAATCATATTATACAATACGAATTAGTATAGATCCTTTTACACAGGATAAATAGTATTTATTTTATCATCTCCTGGGTTGTTTGAAATATTAGAATAAATTAGATCTTATATCTTTTCAAACAACATATAAATCACAATTATTATTTGAGCTGCCCTGTCTCTTTACAGAAATTGAAGTAAACAATAAGTACACATAGGCTGAAATATAGTACTTAGCCTCTTAGCTCTCAAATAGTGCCCAACAGTGGCCAATAGTGAAAAAGATACCTTTTCCTATACAATATGTTGTTTTCTACTTTATTCTATTTCTGTGTCTACAATATGTTGTTTTTTTACTTCACTTTATTTCTGTGTCTTTCAGTAAGCATTATTACTTAAGTCTCTCATTTTTCCTTTTCTTCTTTATAACAGAAGAACCACACTCTGTACTTAGCCTTTAGGAATATATTATTACTTCCATTATATTTTACTATAAGAAATATCCAGTTATGCCAATCCTTAATCACTATTTAATGCCACATTAAATTAACCTAGATCACCATTCAATAATACACACTTTTGATAAAAGTTTTATACAATTTTAAGCTTGTTATCTTTATCTTATACTCACACAAGTGACAAGTTAGTTTTTTGCTCACACACTATTGGCTAACATAAGTATTTAACCTGACCACAGGTGATCACCTGTAGATCTCTGATGAAGCGCATGTGAGCATGCGGGAAATGCATCATATCCAACCCTGCACACTGTGACTGTGTCTTTTACCTGTCTGCTCAATAAATTATCCACTTTGGAAAGAGTTCAGCAGTTCCTCGTTTTTCTTCTCCCTAATCATATATATATATATATATATATATATATATATATATATATATATATATATATATATATATATATACAATATACAGTATATATATATTTTTTTTACAGCTTTTGCCGCAGCTATCTCACATGCCATGAGTTATAATTATAATAATTTATATTCTGAATTTGATGTGATTGCTGAAAAAAAGACTTACAATAGGGTTTAAATGTAGGTAGCAACAATTTTTTAAATTTGGCTCAGCAGTGGGTTGAAAAAGGGCATAGCGGCAAAAGGTTCAACAATTTATTTAGGACATAATGACCATGTATTAACTGCTGGGCAGGCAAATCTTACTCTGCTTAACCTCATCAGCCTGGCATTGTGGCAATCAGGCAGCATTTACTGCCACATTTACCATTGCACAAGCATTTTCTTGTGCAGCCAGGCCCCCTGCTCTAGTACAACTAATTGTCATGTATCCCAATCAGATTGGATTGGGAGGATTAAACTCCACAAGTCTTAAAGGGACATTAAACACCTTCTGATCAAACAAATGTAAGTAAGCATTGATTTCTATGAAATCTTGCCAGCTTACCCCAAATTGTTAAAAAAAGTGTATACAATTACAATGTTGTACCTGTGCCTGATGTTTCTATGCATGCTGCCATTTTGTAACTTACATGAGCACAGCAGTCATGTGACACGCAAAGCACATTGACTGTGATACACGCAAAGTGTGTGCTGCAGCGTTTGTAGAGGCATTTTTATTTGTAAATGAATAGTATTTTTAACATCATAATATAATGTTATTGTAAAAAACAAATTACATGTTATAATGTTCCCTAAACAAATCTGATGAAGTCAGTGCACGGCTCCAGGCACCATACTTGAAAATAGCAAGTTACTGGGAGAGAGGGAGAGGGGAGATAACAGTCCTAGGAACAATGGATAAAGCTTTGCATAGTAAAATACATGCTCCGTGGTGTGGTTATATATAATAGTTCCTGACCCTGCAGTACATAACACAGCACCGGGATTTTTTTTCTCTTTCAGCCCTAATGTTAAAACCCTCCTGGGACTTGAAGCGCGACTCCTACTGACATAGATAGTAGTTTGAAGATTACCAGATGCTCACTGGCTGTGACAGGCTGCAGTTGTGGAGTTTGCACACACTCCCTGGCAGTGACGAGCAGGGCTGTCTATGTCAAGCCGACAGTAGGAGTCGCGCTTCAAGTCCCAGGAGGGTTTTAACATTACAGCTGAAAGAGAAAGTTACTCCAGGTGCTGTGTTATGTACTGCAGGGTCAGGAACCATTATATATAACCATCACACCACGTAGCTTGTATTTTAATATGCAAAGCTTTATCCACTGTTCCCAGGACTCTTCTCTCCCCTTTCTCCCAGTAACTTGCTATTTTCAAGTATGGTGCCTGGAGCCGTGCACTGACTTCATCAGATTTGTTTAGGGAACATTATAAAATCTAATTTGGTTTTTACAATAACATTATATTATGATGTTAAAAATACTATTCATTTACAAATAGAAAATGTCTTTACAAATGCTGCAGCACACATATCACACTGAGCGAGATTCCTCTAAGCAGCATGTGCTGCCTGTTGGTGTACCTGTCCTGTGTGCAACGCACGTAACAATATGGCAGCCTACATAAGAATATCAAGCACAGGTACAGCACTGTAATTGAAAACAGTTTTTTTAAAACAATTGTGGTCAGCTTCCAAGATGGCATAGACATCTGTGATTACTTGAGTTTCATTAATCAGAAAGAGTTAGATTTAAGGAATTTAGCTTTCAGGTGTTAAGTGTCCCTTTAAGACTGCAGCTACTTAACTAGCATTTCTTGCCTGAAACACTAGGGCCCTAAAGCTGCATTGACAGCTTTATAAATGGGACCCAATGTGTTTTATTGTAAACAAACTTTTAACATTCATGCAATGTCATGTAATTTATTATTTACTTTTAAAGAGAGAGGCTTATTTTAAGTTGTTATATAAAGAACTGCATGCTGTGCCTGCTCATATCTCCTATAACTCTTCTGTTTTCTATTATTTGCACATATTCTTAATTAAATTAATACTATTGGGGGGGGGGGGGAGTTCATTCACACAAATGACAAAATGAAACAAGTGTTAATGTTATTAAAAATAACAACCAACAACATACATAAGTATATCACTGCAAATAAAGATATGTAGTCACTTATATTAAATGGACATTACAAGGGACATCATAGAATTTGTTTTTTGTTTGTGTTTTCTAACTGTTTTTGTTAATATGACCCCTACAAAACAAAGCAGATATTCCTTTTGCTGAGCAAATTGAAAAACATTATTTTTCTATGGACGACACTGTACAACTTTATGACACAAATTTATGACACAATAACAACTTTATTACTGCAAGATATGGTCAGCATGACCCTTATTATATCCATTGACTTTAAGTATTCCCTATGCAACGTCTACAGTACATTTCAATAACAACTCCATGATCCAGCTAGCAAGATAACAAGCCTCTGCTGACCTGTGATTTATTTTCTCTTAAACATTTTTTTGTTTTGTTTGGTAAAGCAGGCCCATGACGATGCCACCCATGTATTTCAGTTTGCAAGGTTTCTTGATAATTGAAACTGTTGAATAGATAAATTGCTGTGAAATGGATGTTGTTAATACCTTTCCTTTGAGAAAACACTATGCCCTTAGTATTGTAAATCATCTGAAATCACCAGTTAATGTGCTTATTCAACAGAGAATTGAAGTAATAGACAGCATAGTTCTTGAATATTTGTGTTATAATAACTACATTTCAGTGTATAAAAAGCACAATTGATAAATCATTATACATTACATATGCCATTTAAATGTGCAAATATGTTCTTGCCATGATATTTTATATTTAGCAATTAGTAATCCAAAAGAGTAGTTTGTAAAAAAAATTGTTACATAGTTGTACTTTGGAGATTATACTACAAAAATGTATTGCATTTTAATTAGTAAAATAATATAACTATTACTGAATTGAGGTGATCATTCTTTAAAATGTTGTTTATATGCAATGCTCAGGATGAAGGGATTTGTAACTTGTCTATTTTTTTTTTTTTTTGAGTTTTCAAAAAGTTTATTGAAAGTAAAACAAGTACATACATTCAATATGCAAGAAATAAAAAGGAGTTACCATATTGACTCGTTTCACAACTGAAATATTAAAGGGGGTATAAGGGAAGGGGGGGAAATAGGAGGGTAAACAATTAAGGTTACAATGGTTACAAGGATAAGCATATAATCTGGATCATCAAATAGTTCTGTGTTACATCAACATCATTTTACTAGAACCCATTAATTTTGGGCCCCCTGAGTGGCTAGTGTTTTAGTCTGTATGTAAGTTTCCCACATAAAGGTCATTTGAGCATATGTGTCTATAGTTTTGTTTTTCATGTAATAGTATTCCTCTAGGGAAAGGGTGCGATGACATTCTAATTGCCATTGTGCCAGGGAAGGGACTCTATCTGATTTCCAGTTTCTGGCTAGTATAATTTTAAAGCTATTGCTTAATATATGGAATAGTTTTTTGGAGGGGGTGGGAAGCTTGTTTGGGGTTTTATTAAAAAGCCACACACAGGGATCGGGGGGGGGGGGGATTTAACTAGATTCCTTCGCAATCAAAGCCCACATGGGGGATAGAGCTAGATTCCTTCGCAATCAAAGCCCACATGGGGGATATTTTGTCACATTGCCACCAAATGTGTGACATGTGGCACTCAGCCGAACCACATCTCCAGCACTGTGCTGATTTGAGTTTGTAAATCTTTTTACACCTCTCTGGGGTCAGATACCATCGCTGCAGGATTTTGATATTGAGTTCGATGAATTTACAGGAAATTGAGGTCTTTTTAATGTTGTTGAAAATTTGCAGGGCTTCTGTATATGTGATCTCTGTCCCTAATTCGGAGTTCCATCTGTCTATATAATATGGGAGCGAACCATGTGGTTGTTGTGACAAGATTGTATGTGTGATAGACAGTGCGTGTCTGGTCGGGGTATTTTTATGGCAGAGGGTTTCTAAAGGTGTTAGTGATCTGGTCATATTATTAGCTTGTGGGTGAGTTGTAATGTATGAGTGGCATTGTCTGTAGAAGAGACAGTCTTTGAAGACTAGAAACCCTGTGGAGACTAGTTCTAGTCTTGTGGGAGAGTGCTGTTCATTTCCCATATGGTAGATCTGCAAGGACCGGAGGGGGGTATTGGAAATCCTAGTTGAAAGCGGGAGTTCCGGGCGAAACTCTGTATTGTGTGTCAAGGGTGTTAGTGGGGAGAACTTAGTTGAAATATTGGGGTATTCAGTTAGCATTTTGTCCCACGCTTTATACGTTTCTAGTGTAATTTGCGAGGGAAATTTTAAGAATCTATCTCGGTCTTTTGGTGTCCAGCATAATTGTTGGGTTTGGGATAAGTCATGCTCTAATTGGACCCATAGTTTATTGTCTAAATTACTATGCCAATCTATAATGCGCTGCAAGAAGGTAGTTTGTCTGTACCTGTGGAAGTCCGGGACCCCGAGGCCTCCCATAGCTATGGGCAAAAGCATAATTTTTCTGCTGATTCTTGCTCTATTATTAAACCAAATAAAATCCAATACATTTGACTGTAGTGTGTTCACGAAACTCGATGGAAGTGGGATGGGCATGGTCTGAAAAAGGTAGAGAACTCTAGAGAGGATGATCATTTTAACAACATTAATTCTCCCCAGCCAGGAGATATGTGTTTTTTTCCAGGAGGAAAGGTCCGTTATTATTTTGGAAAGGAGAGGTTTGTGATTCATGGCAAATAATTGGTCCGGGGTTGGAGTCAAATGAATACCCAAATATCGGAGTGAGGTGGTCTGCCATCGGAATGGGCATGTTGGTTTGATTAGGTCTATATCTTCCTGGGGGAAATTTATGTTCATGATTTCCGACTTGTTCTTATTAATCAAAAAGTTAGATACGACTCTGAATTCGTCTAGTAATTGGAGAATATGAGGTATAGTGGTAAGTGGGTTTGTGATACAAAACAGGACATCATCTGCGTAGAGCATTATTTTGTGATGTGAGTTTTGAGTTTGTATGCCTGTGATTAGGGGCTGATTACGGACTTTGTGAGCTAATGCTTCAATCACACAAGCAAACAGGAGTGGGGAGAGGGGGCAGCCCTGTCTGGTTCCGTTGGTGATGTGAAAGGGGGCTGAGAGGGACCCGTTTACCTGAACCCTGGCTGTAGGGGTGGTGTACATGGCGAAAACCCTGTCTGTGAATTCCTTCCCCAGGCCCATTTTTAATAGTGCAACAATGTATCATGAACCACAGCACTCACTGCACAGCCAGGAACAGGTTTACCAAACCCTGTATTGATACATAGAAACAGAGATCGTTCCAGCTGGTGCAACAAAAGACTTTTATTATGCAAACAGGGATAAAGAAGCGACGTTTCAGGCCCACACTTGGCCTTCTCTCAAGCTTAACCAAACATTAGTGAACAAACATTTAAATAGCCCTAATGGCGCCAAATATTGTGATTGAAAAGTGATAAAATGTTGCCCTCTAGTGGAGAACCATCATTTAGCATACAAATATATATCAAAGTGCACATTAATGGCCTCAATCCTGCCACCTAGTGAATCAACCTCATATTATTAAACAATTATATCTCTCATATCATATGTGAAAAAATTCCTGTTCCATATCAAAAATTAATCAGCATTACAAAATTGCATATTAATAAAAAATATAATAAAATACATTGAGAATTTCATTAATGTTTTAATAACTACAATATATTGAATTAAAAAAATATATTGAATTAAAAAATATATATATCAAGTGTATCCTAGATGAATCAATCATATTTGATATAGTTGTTTCAATCAGTTAACTTCATCTTTATTTTGATTTACAATTCATCACTATATGGATGCACTCATATAATTGGTCAATATTAGCTATTCAACATGGTGTAACTATTTACATTTATAGAGACATTTAATCTCATATTAATGTCATATTAATATTTACATTAGAATGCACATTCATTTATATAGTATAATATTACAAAAAAAGTCCTTTACTTATTCCATTTTATTCTATTGGATTCTATTTAAAATGAATTTTATTCAGTCACCAAAAGGCAGTCCAATTACATTCTCTATTTAAACCTCTGGGCCATAAAGTACCTAATTCATTGATCCAGAATGTCTCTCTCCTAGTTAATATATTATCCTTATCACCCCCTCTTTTAGGTGTATTGACTCTTTCAATGATTTGGAAACGCAATTGACTTATTCTATGGCCCGCCTTTATAAAGTGTCCAAATCTAAGGATTTAAGTGAATATTTACAAATTAAACATCCAATAAGACCTGTAATATATTGTTTACCTAAGATCCACAAAAATAAAGATCTACCGCCGGGTAGACCCATTGTAGCTGGTACAGGCTCCATATTCTCTAATATTGCTATTTTTTTAGATAAAATTTTACAGCCCTATGTTGTGAAATCATCCTCATATATCAGGGATACTTATGATTTTTTGAGAAAACTAGAAAATCTTGACTTACCATATCAGAAAGTTATCTTATTTACTTTAGATGTATCTAGTTTGTACACATCAATAAAACATACAAGTGGAATAGCTGCTGTAATAAAGATGTTATCTAGTGACCAAAAATACAGTTTAGCTCAAATACAATTTTTTGTGAATTTATTAGAAGTTATCTTGTATTCTAATTATTTTTTATTTAAGGACACTTTCTATTTCCAGAAGAAGGGGACAGCCATGGGGTCCAATGTCGCCCCTACATATGCCAACATATTTATGATTAATTTTGAAGAATTGTTTGTCTATGAACATCATTTATTTAAACAATATGGCGCCACCTGGTGACGTTTCATAGATGATGTGTTTGGCATATGGTATGGCGACATTGGGTCCCTATTGGCATTTGTTGACGATTTGAATTGTTCAGTTAATGGTATAAAATTTACTTTAACATACGATGAATGCTCGATCCAATTTTTGGATACTAGAGTATATAAAGGTGTGGATGGTTTGAAAATTGATATTTATTCCAAACCTACTGATAAAAATAACATATTATGGTTTGAGAGTTTCCACCCACCCACCACCTTTAAGGCTGTCCCGAAGAGTCAACTCCTTAGGGTTGATAGGATCGTGTCAGATCCTACCATTAAGGAGGTTCGCCTGAAGGAAATGTCAGATAAATTTATCTCAAGAGGTTATCCAAAGGCATTGATTGAAGACATAAAACAAGATGTGAGCCTAAATAGTAACAGATCCAAAACAGTAGGGAAAGTAAAGAACATGAATTGTTCTAAAAATTCAGAGAGGATTAAATTTATATCTCAGTATAATACAAGAAGTCACCAAATTAATAAAATCATTCGTAAATATTGGTACATTCTATCTAAGTGTCACCCAGATATAGGGGCCTTTTCAATACCACCTATGTTAGCCTATAAACGTGGCCCTAATACTAAAGATAAATTGGTGAAAGCAGACATTGGGGCTAAGAAAAAATAAATTCAGGGTACAATAACTGGTCAAAAACGAAAAGGATGTTTCCCATGTCTATCTTGCATTAATTGCAACTCTATGATTAAGGGTGATACCTTTTGTCACCCATATACAGGCAGAAAATACTCCATAAATGAATATTTGACTTGTAGGTCAGAATACATTATTTATGCAATTAAATGTCCGTGTTCCTTGATGTATATTGGTCAATCGACCAGGGAAGCACGAGAAAGAATTTCTGAGCACAAGTCAAATATTCGTTGTGGTAAAAAGGATGCTCCAGTGGCTGGACACTTTATAAAGGCGGGCCATAGAATAAGTCAATTGCGTTTCCAAATCATTGAAAGAGTCAATACACCTAAAAGAGGGGGTGATAAGGAGAATATATTAACTAGGAGAGAGACATTCTGGATCAATGAATTAGGTACTTTATGGCCCAGAGGTTTAAATAGAGAATGTAATTGGACTGCCTTTTGGTGACTGAATAAAATTCATTTTAAATAGAATCCAATAGAATAAAATGGAATAAGTAAAGGACTTTTTTTGTAATATTATACTATATAAATGAATGTGCATTCTAATGTAAATATTAATATGACATTAATATGAGATTAAATGTCTCTATAAATGTAAATAGTTACACCATGTTGAATAGCTAATATTGACCAATTATATGAGTGCATCCATATAGTGATGAATTGTAAATCAAAATAAAGATGAAGTTAACTGATTGAAACAACTATATCAAATATGATTGATTCATCTAGGATACACTTGATATATATATTTTTTAATTCAATATATTTTTTAATTCAATATATTGTAGTTATTAAAACATTAATGAAATTCTCAATGTATTTTATTATATTTTTTATTAATATGCAATTTTGTAATGCTGATTAATTTTTGATATGGAACACTAATTTTTTCACATATGATATGAGAGATATAATTGTTTAATAATATGAGGTTGATTCACTAGGTGGCAGGATTGAGGCCATTAATGTGCACTTTGATATATATTTGTATGCTAAATGATGGTTCTCCACTAGAGGGCAACATTTTATCACTTTTCAATCACAATATTTGGCGCCATTAGGGCTATTTAAATGTTTGTTCACTAATGTTTGGTTAAGCTTGAGAGAAGGCCAAGTGTGGGCCTGAAACGTCGCTTCTTTATCCCTGTTTGCATAATAAAAGTCTTTTGTTGCACCAGCTGGAACGATCTCTGTTTCCATTTTTAATAGTACCGGTCTCAGAAACTGCCAGCTGACGCGGTCAAAGGCTTTTTCCGCGTCGGTCGACAGGACCAGGAGCGGAATATTCCTAAGTTTGGCGTATTCTATCAATTGGGTTGCTCTAATCGTGTTATCCTTTGCTTCTCTTGCTGGGACAAATCCGACTTGATCTTTACCAATTAACTGTGGAAGGACGGTGTTTAGTCGGGTGGCGAGAATCTTGGCATAAATTTTTAAATCTGTGTTTAGTAGGGAAATTGGCCTGTAATTTTCTACAAGCTTGGGGTCTTTCCCAGGTTTCGGTATTATGGAAATAATAGCCTCCAAGTTCTGTGTGGGAAAGGGGTTGTCTGATGTAATTGAGTTAAAGAGGGTCAGTAGGTGTGGTGATAAGATGTCTGTATATTTCTTGTAATAATAGTTTGTGTAACCGTCAGGGCCTGGGGCTTTATCAGTGGGAAGGTCTGTTATAGTCTTTCGGATCTCCAGTAAGGTAAAGGGCTGTTGGAGAGGAGTTAGTTGCTCCTTCGCTACCTCGGGGAAATTTATATCTGTTAAGAAGTGTTCAATACGTGATGCAATGTCCGTCGGGGTGTGAGTGTGTTTGCTTGGGGGTGTTGCAATTAGGTTGTATAGGTGGTCATAATAAGAACGGAATGATTCTGCTATGTTGGAAGTGTCATGAAGTGTTTTATCGGCGGTTTTGATCTTAAGAATATGTGCGCGATTGGATGTGCGTTTCAGTTTGCGGGCAAAAAGTCTGCTACACTTATTGTCCCCTTCATAGAATGATTGTTTTAGTTTAAAGGCTAGTCTTTTGCACTCTTTGTCTAAAAGATTTGTTGTAGTTTGTTTACTTTCCTGTAAGGCTTTAGCTATTTGTGTGTCGGTAGGCTTTTTTTTGAGCTGCGTCTCCAGCTCATTCATCTTGTACAAGGAATCCTGTAACAGGAGTCTCTGTTGTTTTCTATAGTGAGATTGCATACTCATTAATTCCCCTCGTATAGTGCCTTTGTGTGCTTCCCAGATGTTATGGAATTTTGGTACTGAGCCAAGATTAATATCAAAGAATTCTTGTATAGCTTTCTGTAACTTATCAGTATATTGTGGGAGGTCTAAAAGTTCTTCATTGAGTTTCCAAGTATAGGTGGAGGGGGAAGCTGAGGGCCAGTGAATTATGCATGATACTATGGAATGGTCCGACCAGGACGATGATAGGATCAAAGATTGTGTGGCATATGATAGGGAGGTGACGTCAGTTAGGATGTAATCTATGTGGGTATAACGTGAGTGTGGGTGTGAGAAAAAGGTAAAATCTTCCATTTCTGGGTGGTGTATCCTCCACACATCATGGACGGCTAGATCTCTCAGTTTTTGTCTTACAGAGGCTATGGTTCTATGTGAAGTAGATGAGGTGTGATTGGAGTTATCCTTAAAGGGATTTAAAGTGATGTTAAGATCGCCTCCTAAGATTAACATACCTTTGGTGACTTCTAAAATTTTATTTGTCAAGGAAGATATAAATTTGTCTTGGGCGGAATTGGGGGTGTATGCGCTAACCAAGGTTGTGGTTGTGTTATAAAGTTTACCCACTAGAATTATGTATCTGCCTTCAGTATCTTTATAGGAGTCCTGCAGCTGAAAAGGTATCCCTTTCTTTATTAAAATTCCAACACCGTTAGTTTTAGAGGTATTAGAAGAATAATATGAGGGGCCAAACTTATAAAGAAAGGTTTTGGGTTTGTGGCCCTTTAAAAAATGGGACTCCTGTAGAAATATTATGTCGCCTCCTTTGCTTTTAAGGTCTCGAATAACTATATTCCTTTTGTGTGGGTTGTTTAGGCCCTTTGCATTTATGGACAGAAAAGTTAGCGGTCTATTAACTTTGCAGTGTGAGTCATTATGTGTTACTATGATAGCATAGGTGAAGAAATAAATTGGGCCTTGCTTTAGATCTATCTGGTTCGCGTGTATGTTCTGGTGAGAAGAGAAGTGAGGTTGAGTATTGTCTAAATCTGTAAGAATTCCTTGTATATGTATACTAAAATGAACAGTTAAGTACTTATAGTAACCTTTGGGGATGAGGTGAATGAATAGGGGGGAGGGATGGGTAAAGAAACATAATGGTGACTGAAATTGCTTTCATTTCAGTCAGAGGTTTTACAACAGAGAGGACTTAGTTGTTTTAGTAAAACAAAATTACAGTGCAAACATATAAATTAAGGGTTGTATACTTAGACCTTCAAAAAGAAAAATTAGATGTTAAATAGCGTTTACAGGTCGGGATACAGGTGGTTAATTCGTCATCACAGTTGAAACTAAATATTGTGAATTGAATTATATAAGAACAATATAAATATAAATATAAATAACCAGGAATGCATAATTAACTTTAGCAAAGCAAAACAAAACAAAACATGACAGCAACAGTTCGTCTAGAGCGAAGATGGAATCTCACCCACTGTAGATATCAAGATAAGGCGCCATTTCAATTAGTCTCTAGTAGTGGCTGGAGAGGTGTTGAAATGTTCTTTTCGTTTCTTTTTAAGAGATTGGACTTTACTAGGATGTCTTCTGCAGGGTGGAAAGATGGGAGAGTAAAGTGGAGGGTTGAGACTCGTCATAGGAAGATGAAGGTCCTGGGGGTTTCAGAGGGATTCCCAATCCTTTAGAAAGTTTATCCAGGTCCTGAATACCTTTATAGATGAATGTCGTCCCTTCATGTGGGACTATTAGGCTGAATGGAAACCCCCAACGATATTTGATGTTTCTATCCTGTAGCACAGAGGTGATGAAGCGAGCTTCCTTTAGTTTTTGAATGGTACTTGGGCATAGGTCTGGATAAATTTGTAAATCATGATCCAAGTAAGAAATCATATGAGAGGACCTTGCTTTTTGCCAGATGGTTTCTCTGTTGTTGAATCTGAGAAATTTGAGAATGACGTCTCCGGGGGGTGCATTGGGGGGGGGGGGTCGGAGGGATCTGTGGGCTCTTTCAATTTCCCATGGTGGAGCTTGTTGATCGCCTACAATCTGACGGAAGAGGCTTTGTAGATATTCCAACAGATCAGCAGTTTTTATTGCTTCTGGGATCCCCCTAATACGGAGGTTGCTTCTCCGCCCCCTGTTCTCTAAGTCCTCTATTTTCTCTTGCATGGTCTCAATGTGATCCTCTTGCGCATTTACTTGATTGTGTAATAAACTAATTACTTCACATGTTGTGTCCTGTGTTTCTTCAATGTCTACTATTCTCTCACTCATCTCCGTCATGCCTTTTCGCAAAGATGTCAGCTCTTTTGTTATGAGAGTTTTAAGTGAGTCAAAATCTTCTTTTGAGGGGAGTTTGGCAATGTCCTGTTTTAGCTGTATCAGATAGTCTGCTGCAGGTGTAGGGTCAGCAGGAGCATTGTTGTCTGATGAGTCTGTGTCCTGTGCTTCTGGTGCGTTAGCATGAAAGAAGGAGCTGACCAGAGCGTTAGTTTGGGTCTGGCTTTTAAGATTTTTGTCCCCTTTATTTTTGTGCTTTGACGTCATTTTTATTTGTGTTCTTAAGATAGTGCAATGCGTAGTGAAAAAGAAAAGCGTAATATGGGCCCTGGAGCTCCAAGCCTCCTATGTAGTTGCTGTCAGTACTTCCTGTGTTTGTCTTAAAAGACATGCGTAGCAAATGTGATACTGTGAAAGTGTAGGTTAAATGCGGAGCACTTTGTTAGTTCACATGCATTCCTGAGTAAATTCGTATCATGTATTCAATAGTTCCCTGCTGTTCCCATAGTCTCAAAAGTGTTGTAGTTGTAGGTGTTTATCCGCTATATACATTCTAGTCCGCTTTAGTGCGACTATGTCCTTTTATGATTAGGCACTTTTTACACCTAGCGTGCTTTCTTAATGATCTCCTTCATATTCACAGTGAATTTGGCTGTTAACTCACATGTTGTTGTAACTTTCGTTCGTTGCCGCGGGAGTTCCAAGATGGCGGCGGTACAACATACAGTGGGTATTTCAATGCGGTTGTTCAGGTGAGCCCGATCGTTCCAAGTTGCCACATTAAGGTCTGTATGTTCTCTGAGTGCTGAGCCGTCTGTTTTTCGCGGTGAAGGATGTGTAGCACCGGTTTAAACCAAAGTTTGTCTCTCTGCTGTACCGGAGCTGTGTGACTACGCAGCCATTTGCCTGCCCGGCCAAGCCCCGCCTCCTGTAACTTGTCTATTTTTTGTTCTAATCATTATAATTGTTGAACACAAATTTTCCTATAATGCACTGTATGCACTTTATAAATTCTTAAGTTTTGATACAAATTTATATTCAAGTAAATTAATTTAGGGATAGGCAAGAAAATACGCCTGAGAGTGCAATTATTTATTTAATTCAAAAACATAAACTAATTCTTTGGAATAAAAGCAGATTTGACGAAACACATCTATATCATTGGAAGAAAATATGCAAGCACAAAGGTATGTGACAACAGGCTGTCAACAATTGATTTTGTTTTAGAAGATTTCAAACATTCATTAAAAGATTAATGGTCAGTGACATTCAAGGAAAGATAATGTATTGATTACATTTCCCCTGAAAAGCATGGAAAGAATTTTAGCTCTTATCTGCATTTCATTGCACTTTTGTGTTAGGATATTACCAGCAATCAGTTAAACATTTAGAAATATATATCGGCTGTATTGAAATGCTACTGTCCATGATGTATATAATCTCTAACATGACATATTTTTCAATAAATGCAGGTCAATTCAATCATTAGATCTATAGTCTGCACAGAAAATTCATTGTAGTTTGACTATAATAATGTTGAAGAAGTTGCTTTCACTAAAGAGCAAATTATGATGTATGTGCAATTTTAATTTTCACTGAAAATGTATAATTTTGAAGTGGGAGGAAAGCTATTTGTAACTCAAATACATGGAAATGAGTAAACTTTAAACTTTTATATTCACTTATTCTGGTAGCCATTAAATAACCAGTGTCTATAAATTAGATTATATTCCATTACCTGCTTGGATAAAACCCTGCATGGTTTTGTGACAATTACACTTGTATTGCTACTCTATATGCACAGAAGAATATGGATAACACTACTAATTATTATGTACAGGTGTTTCAGGCACATTGCTATCAGGTGCACAAAATCCAGCACATAGCCATGAAATCTTCATAGAGAAACATTGGCAGTACAATGGTGCCACAAACTGGCTACTCCAAGCAGGTCAGTGCAAGGGTTAAAATTAAATCACTTTTTCTCTGCACTAGACCAAAAAAGTATTTAAATCTCTTATAACGAGACGGAGCCTGGCCAAGCAGGGTAATGGCCGCACACTAACTAGGCTCCGTAGCTGAATTTCTCCATAAGGGGTCATAACATTAAGTTCCTGGCACCAAATGCTACCTACTGGTCACCCTAACTACCACAGAGTGATATAGGACCTCTGACACCCACCACAGCTTGAGTGGACACAAGGCAAGGAAGTCAATGTTCAGGAATAGACCGCGTCGCCTATGCGCAGCAACTACAAGGGCTGTTGGACTTGCTGGCCTTCTAAAGTGACCGGGCAGCTGCAGACTTACTCCTTTTGCTGACCGGAGGATACACAGATGCCCTGCACTGAGGCTCTGGACAGCCCATCACACTGGGACCCATCTGGCGCAATGCTGTCTACAGTGATTGCGGGCCTAAGGTGCAGTGGTGAAATAGCATACTCTGGAGCAGGCTGGCTTGTGGCAACTGACACTTCTCAGGCCACAAGGTGCCGGGTAAAGATCTAAGAGGTTATTGCCCTCTCCATGCACAGCGGAACAACCGCAGGGTATGCAGAGGCCTAACATATATAGGAAACCTGTTGCACACTTCATTTAAGGAAGGGGTAGCTGTGTCAACCTCTCTAGAACAACCCTCAATAGGCTTGTAAATAAATTACCTCTAGGCACACAGATGTACAGCAACCATATAGTTAAAATTCACAAGTTTATATAGTCTGGGTATCTTTATTACAACAGGAGACTGTGATACTTGTTTATTCATAACAACAGACTGTACAACCAGCAGTGCCTAGACCCAGTCATAACTTTTCACTCATCCTACAAGGACAGAACCTTTGAATCTGTATACCCATAACAAGACCTCACTGTGTTATTTACTGGGTGCTCTGGGATGCCCTGCAAGAGAGCAGCTAAAATGGAGAGGCCACTAAAAACCACAACTCTTAATCAATATCTTAAAGCTACAGAACCTCACAATGATAATGGATCTGACCTTCATAAAAAAAACAATCTCAGACACCGGTGACTGAATCTCCTCCTGACACTAGCTCTTTTATTAAAAGGGAGGACCTCAAAACTCTGTCATCCAAGGACGATATTAAAGAAGTTCTTAAAGAGATCAGAGGCCTATTTGGTGAACTACGCAAAGACATCACACAGGTCAAACAAAAGGCGTCTAAGCTTGATGTGCAACAATCAACTAAACAACTGCATAATCATGAAGAAACCATTAACTTTTTGATGGACAAGGTAGAAGATCTCGACAATCGCAACAGGAGAAATAACCTAAGGATCAGGGGGATCCCTGAATCCATAATACCATCTGCCCTTCAGGGATGCTTGCAGGACCTGTTCCGCTCTATTAAAGGAACTCCAACTGCACCAGATATGATCCTTGAGAGAGCTCACAGGGCCCTGAGGCCAAAACCTGCAGCTAAAGCCCCCCCCCGAGACGTTATAGTCCATTTTTTGAATTTTCTGGAAAAAGAGGTGTTGAAGAACGCCAGGGCAAAATCTCCTATCACACACGCAGGCTTCAATATCCAGATATTTTCAGACATCTGTCCAACCACCCTACAGAAGCGACGAGAATTGAGATTCATCACTGACACGCTCAGGTCCGCAGGGATCCAATTGCGCTGGGGTTTCCCGGTGAGTATAATCACCACAAAAAATGGGGAATCCGTAATGTACCGCTTTCCAGATGATCACCACAAGTTTAACAAGAAGTTGGGCTTAAAAATCACATTTCCTGACACGGATTCAGAAAATACGAGATCTACCCCTGTACCTCAGGCTGAAGACAACCAGATCTCCAACTCCATGCCAGGATGAGGTATTGTATACCATCTACTAAGCTATATCATCACCTCCTATCACCCCTGGGTGACACGCCAGAGACTCTACCTTAAGGGACTTCAGATTGCAGTGAAATTGTATTATGTTTAACTACCCTCTCTCTCTTTTCCCTATTAAGACTGGCCCAAGGGACTTGTAGATCACGACATGTTCTTGCCGTGACTTAAATTTACCACCAACCCACGGCAGGAAACTGCAGAGGGACGCATTTGTTAAATGTTTAGTAAATGTCCGGACTAAAAGATCAATTCATCTGTAGAACAAGTTCTGGACATGTTCTTATATGTGTTTTTAGTTTAAGACAACATAATGTGCCCTGTTATTAATCTAGAAGTGGTTCATATTGGTTAACAATGTGCTGATAGTTTATACATGGGCCCTCTGGCATTTGACACAACTGCCTAGCCTATACTCATGACCAGAACAGCACTTCAGTGACATACCACTTGCTGACTTCTACCCACGCCTCATAGCAAGTCTTTTTGGGCAGTTTACTTGGTTAGGCTAAGCCAGGAATAAAGAAATATCATATCGCAATAGACAGTGCTGATCACAGGTTAATGTTCATTGTATCATGTCTACAACCAGATCTTAAAAATGTATATTGAGGGTTTTCTTTTTTTTTCACTTGTTATATATGTTTTTATATAGTTTATCTGAATGATAATGTTGGCACGTCTCTGAATTTCTCTGACTGTTAGGCCAATTTAATCCTGGAGGAGTATGGAACACACTATGACAATATGGGAATACATTCGAGATAATTTATATTTGGCGCAACCACATAGTCAAAATTTATAATCAGCACAGCACTTAAGGGATTTACACTTCACTGTTCCCACCCTCCACCCTACAGCATGACACCTTTAGCGGTTGTTTATGCTCACTGAGGCTGGGAATGAAGAAAAGTTAAAATGCAATAGGAAAACATTATTCGGTGAGGTGCCAACAGTGTAACAGGCTCCTAGCCTATTCCTGCATCTGACTGTCTGTGATCTCCTGACCCCCTCATTTGTTAAACATGCAGGTGCTTAATTCATTTATAGTAAAATGTATTATGTCAACTCTACTTCTAGTAAATTAGCATTGGGGGCCAACTGAGATTTATAGACCCCGGAGATGGGCCATATTACTACAACAAGCATGGGAACATTACTGGCTGCCTGACACACAAAAACTCTGTGAGCACAGACCTAATTGTCCGGGAATTAATTATCCATATCCTACTAATTGAAGGTACTCAAGTGACCCCTAGGGAGGAAAGGCTCACTCCTCTCTTTTTTCTACCAGTAACCTCATACCCCCCACCTCATAGATTACAATCCCTCTCTCACTTACTGTAAACTCACCCACTCCTTACCTCTCCTTGTCTCATCTTAACCACTGCTTTTTACCCTTCTTTTCCCCTACCTTAATTTTTTTTTTTTACTAGTCCCCTCATTACCTATGGCGTGCAAGACACTCACATTCATAACTATAAATACTAAAGGCTTGAATAGTCCTACAAAATGTAACATAGTTGTGAAGGATTTTCACAGACTAGGGGGAGACATAGTCCTTATTCAGGAATCCCATTTCAAAAGGGGACACGAACCAAAATGGCATTATAAGGATTACCCGCTCACCTTTTTTGCCTCAGGGCCAAATAGAAAGGGAGGGGTGGGTGTTCTATTCAAACACTCAGTTCCGTTTCAATCAATCCATGTAGACAAAGATATAGAAGGTAGATTCATCATAGTACACGGTTTGCTATATGGGCACCCTATTATAATTGTTAACACATATTTTCCCAACAAAACTCAAAAAACCTTCATGAGAAATCTATCAAACCATATTCTAGATCATAAAAAAGGCGCACTCATTGTGGGTGGAGACTTCAACGTCCCTATGGACCCCAAATTAGACACCTCAGGGGGCACCTCAACGATACCCAAAAGCGACCTCAAGAGTATTAATCATCTTCTCAGAGATTTAGCCATACATGATGTCTGGCAATTAATAAACCTGACCAGAAGGGATTACACCTTCTTCTCTCATCCCCACCGGGTTTACTCCTGCCTAGACTACTTTTTTGTAAATCCCGTAAATCTGTCCACAATTAAATCAACCAAAATACTTCCAATTACCTGGTCAGACCACGCACCGGTAACATGCACCTTAGAGTTGCCGGAAACACCTCTTGTCCCCTTCCAATGGAGACTAGACGATCATCTGCTAGATGATGCGCTAGTCAAAATAGATTTAGAGAAAACCATCACAGAATATTTTCAAATCAACACTATAAAGGAGACCTCGGAGATGACGAGATGGGAGGCACACAAGTGTGTGGTTAGAGGCACATGTATCAAACATAAGGCTAGACTACACAAACTACACTGGGAAAAATACAATGATATTCTGCAAACACTTACAGAGGCAGAAAAGGCTAATAAACAACAACCAGAAGACACGGCTCTCACAGACTTGTTGACTCAAGCACGCACAGACTTGAGGGACTTTTTACACTTAGACCAACAAAAGCAGACCATGACACTCAAACAGCACTACTATACACATGGGAACAAAGGTGGACGTTTGTTAGCCAGATCACTTCGCTGCAAATGCCTGAAATCTTATATGCATTCACTAACAGACAAAGAATGGAACACTAAGACAGATAGCTTTGCCATCGCGGCAACATTTAGAACATATTATAAAACCCTCTATAACATTAAACAAAGGGCAGATAGCACTAACATAAACCAAAACTTACATAACCCTCCTGATCCATCTGGTTACAATACTAATTTAAATCTGCCCCGTCTGGATACACTAGACTCAGCCACACTAGACAACCCCATCAACTGTGAAGAAATCTTGCTCGCCATCAAAAATACTCCTTCTGGGAAGAGCCCGGGCCCTGATGGTTTTGTAATTAAATACTACAAATTATTTTCGGCCAGTCTGTCCCCAACCTTACACAGCTATTTAATATTATTGATGAAGTTGGCGGTTTCTCCAAACAAATGCTAGAAGCGTACATCACAGTCCTACCCAAACCAGGCAAACCCCCACGAAGCTCGAAAATTTCAGGCCCATATCCTTACTCAACGCGGATACTATATGCAAAAATTCTTTCAGATAGACTAAATAAGATTCTAACAAGAGTGGTGGCTCCAGACCAAGTTGGATTTGTGTCAGGGAGAGAGGCATAGTACAACACGCTTTGCATACTACAATTAATCTCATATAATCGTACTACTCGAACCCCTATGATATTGGTCTCTACGGATGCCGAGAAGGCCTTTGATAGGGTAAACTGGGGTTTTCTCAGCTCTGTTTTACATCATATGAATATTAGTGATACCTTTATCTCTAAAATTTTTGCTTTGTACTCTAACCTTACCGCCAGAGTGAAGGTAAACGATATCCTGTCTGAGCCATTCTTTATTACTAATGGCACGAGACAGGGATGCCCCCTGTCCCCAGTCCTCTTTGCTTTATCGGTTGAAGCCTTGGCCCATAAGATAAGGCAGAATCCTGCTGGTATCAAAATAAATGACTCAGAACATAAAATGGTTTTATATACCAATGATAGCCTATTCACGTTGACTGACCCTGTCAGCTCCATTAGATGAGTTTGAGGTCTATGGTAAATTCTCCTACTTCCACTTGAATGCATCGAAATCAGAAATTCTCAACATCACTGCACCCCCCGAAACACTAATTAGAATAAAAGCATCCAGCCCTCTAGTCATCCAACCCCACAAAATTAAGTATTTAGGCATATTTTTAACAGCAGACCCCAATGACTTGTATCTAGCTAATTACAAACCCTTCAAAATATTATAGAACAATACATCTGGCAAAAGCTAAGACCGTGTATCCCAAAGAGTACAATTTTACTCCCTAGGCTTAGGGGGGGACTAGGAGTACCGAACAGTGAACTATATAGACAGGAAACTTTGTTGCAGCGTCTGGTAGAGTGGTGTTACAATTGAGCTGATAAAAGATGGATCCAGCTGGATAGGGCAATCTCACACTCAGAAAACATGGGCATTTGGGCTTGGGTCTCCCAAAAAGTCGAGGCCTGTTGGGGTCTCCCAATACCCACTGTGGTCTGAACTGTTCACAGTTTGGGATAAGATCCTTAAAATATCTACTCATCTATCCACTATGCCCTCCCTATGACACCGTTTAGGTGTAACTCCGATCTACCAACTGTGGGTAACTCCTCTACAAACTGCCCTTTTCTACACATTCAAGAATTCATTCTGAAAAACATAATGGATGGGAGCAGATTAGAACAAAGGGAGGGCCTTGCTAGGGATGATGGGGAGTCTCCTCCCCCATGGTTTGTCTACAAACAATTGGCACAATTTATACAAACACACAAGAGAAGAGACGACTTTAGTCGCTCTCTGACTAGATTTGAAACCTTATGTATACAACAAACCCAACCCAGACACATCATATCTAAAATTTATAACATATTACTAACCAATAGCGGTACGGAATACCCCTCTTTTACTTATAAATGGGCCAGGGATCTAGACAGGCAGATCAACCAAGAGGAATGGGACAGAGCTTTCCTTAGCCATAGGGAGGCCACAATTTCCTCTAACATCACAGAAATGAACTTCAAACTACTGGCAAGGTGGTACCTAACCCCTGCCAGATTAAGTCATATCTATAAAAAGAGTAATGGAAAGTGCTGGCGGGGTTGCGGGGAAGAAGCAGATCTGTTGCATATATGGTGGTCATGCAGAGAGCTGGGTACGTTTTGGCCGGACATGATCTCTGAGATAAACACTAAACTTAACATACAAATGCAAAAGGACCCCAGTATCCTTATTTTTTTAGATGTACCTAAAATCCAAAACAAACCTAAAAAACTTTTAATGTATATTATGCTAAATGGCGCCAAGGCCCTTATCCCTCAGAGATGGAAATCCAATGAGGTTCCCACACTAGATATATGGAGAGGACAGGTCTCCTCATTACTTCAGATAGAAAGATACCAATACATGAAAAATGGGAAAATAGAAATTTACGAGGCAATGTTGGAATTCTGGAACCCCCCCCACACACACACACATTAGGTACTACCACCAAACGTCTATCGTCCTCTCTAGTATTAAAATTTCCCCACTTTTTTTTTCTCTCTCTCTTCCCTTTTTCTTCTCCTCTCCCGCCTATCCCTCCACCCATTTTCTTTCCCCTATTCCTTGCTTACTTTTACTTAAGATTTTTAGTGATATATTGAATGATATACACCAAATACATATATATACAGGGAGTGCAGAATTATTAGGCAAATTAGTATTTTGACCACATCATGCTCTTTATGCATGTTGTCTTACTCCAAGCTGTATAGGCTCGAAAGCCTACTACCAATTAAGCATATTAGGTGATGTGCATCTCTGTAATGAGAAGGGGTGTGGTCTAATGACATCAACACCCTATATCAGGTGTGCATAATTATTAGGCAACTTCCTTTCCTTTGGCAAAATGGGTCAAAAGAAGGACTTGACAAGCTCAGAAAAGTCAAAAATAGTGAGATATCTTGCAGAGGGATGCAGCACTCTTAAAATTGCAAAGCTTCTGAAGCGTGATCATCGAACAATCAAGCGTTTCATTCAAAATAGTCAACAGGGTCGCAAGAAGTGTGTGGAAAAACCAAGGCGCAAAAAAACTGCCCATGAACTGAGAAAAGTCAAGCGTGCAGCTGCCAAGATGCCACTTGCCACCAGTTTGGCCATATTTCAGAGCTGCAACATCACTGGAGTGCCCAAAAGCAAAAGGTGTGCAATACTCAGAGACATGGCCAAGGTAAGAAAGGATAAAAGACGACCACCACTGAACAAGACACACAAGCTGAAACGTCAAGACTGGGCCAAGAAATATCTCAAGACTGATTTTTCTAAGGTTTTATGGACTGATGAAATGAGAGTGAGTCTTGATGGGCCAGATGGATGGGCCCATGGCTGGATTGGTAAAGGGCAGAGAGCTCCAGTCCGACTCAGACGCCAGCAAGGTGGAGGTGGAGTACTGGTTTGGGCTGGTATCATCAAAGATGAGCTTGCGGGGCCTTTTCGGGTTGAGGATGGAGTCAAGCTCAACTCCCAGTCCTACTGCAAGTTTCTGGAAGACACCTTCTTCAAGCAGTGGTACAGGAAGAAGTCTGCATCCTTCAAGAAAAACATGATTTTCATGCAGGACAATGCTCCATCACACGCGTCCAAGTACTCCACAGCGTGGCTGGCAAGAAAGGGTATAAAAGAAGAACATCTAATGGCATGGCCTCCTTGTTCACCTGATCTGAACCCCATTGAGAACCTGTGGTCCATCATCAAATGTGAGATTTACAAGGAGGGAAAATAGTACACCTCTCTGAACAGTGTCTGGGAGGCTGTGGTTGCTGCTGCACGCAATGTTGATGGTGAACAGATCAAAACACTGACAGAATCCATGGATGGCAGGCTTTTGAGTGTCCTTGCAAAGAAAGGTGGCTATATTGGTCACTGATTTGTTTTTGTTTTGTTTTTGAATGTCAGAAATGTATATTTGTGAATGTTGAGATGTTATATTGGTTTCACTGGTAAAAATAAATAATTGAAATGGGTATATATTTGTTTTTTGTTAAGTTGCCTAATAATTATGCACAGTAATAGTCACCTGCACACACAGATATCCCCCTAAAATAGCTATAACTAAAAACAAACTAAAAACTACTTCCAAAATTATTCAGTTTTGATATTAATGAGTTTTTTGGGTTCATTGAGAACATGGTTGTTGTTCAATAATAAAATTAATCCTCAAAAATACAACTTGCCTAATAATTCTGTACTCCCTGTATATATATATATATATATTTCTGCACTCCCTGTATATATATATATATATATATATATATATATATATATATATATATATATATATATATATATCCAACAGATCGGTTATCCTGTAAGATGTCTTAAGCCAATGATAAAAAGAGGTTGGATGCCGTAATTTCATTGATGTTTGAAGCCCCATTTTGGGTCTTCCCACTTGATTTATGTTATTATCTGTTATTATGCTGTTTGTTAAGGATAAAAAAACTAAAAACTGAACTATGGTAGTTCTGAAAGAGAAAAAAAGAAAAGGCTCTCTAACCGATCTCCTCCTTTGAGATCAAGGACACTTATCATCTAGGACAGTGGAACTGTTCATGTTAATTTGACTCTTATGAAAGTCTAGTGAACTCTGTAATACGTCACTTTGTATATTTTCTCAATAAAATCTTCATTTTTATTTGTATATTTTGAGATCAATTAAAACCTTTAAACTAAATAAATCTCTTATAACACTTCCAACTCTAATTCTACTACATAAGCTGCCACTATCAGTACACATTTTGCACAGGGAGTCCTTGGTTACCCTAAACTAATAGATTAAAAAAGGAGAAAATAAACGTTTTTAAAAAAAAGCAATATAAAAGCAATAGTTATAGTAATCTCTTAAATAATGTTAATCTTATATCAAGCAAAGGCAGAACTTAATTTTACATGTATTATGAATATTAAAATGTGACAGTGCATACATCAAACAGAATAACAGCAGACAAAAAATTTAAATTTAGAGGTGAAAAAATAACAGAAAATAATATTTGCTCACTACTAGCAAGATAAATGTATTTCCTGTCTGAAGAGAGCTCAACAAGATTTGGACCAATGGTTGATAGAAATGAGGCTAATACAGCGCTTTCCTTTAAAATGCATTGTGATAAACATTTATTTTTATTTTTAGACATTTGTCTTTACAAAGTAAACAAGAAGTTACAGTCTGCACTATACAGGAAAGATACTGATTGAAATTCTTTGCTACATTTTACCAGCTGCCATTTACCTAAATTGAAATGGGCTCTTCCTAAATCCCAACTTCGAAGAGTGATACGCAATAATACAGATCCTACCAATCAAGATGTACAATTGGGTGATAGGCAGAAACGTTTTCAGCAATGGTTTATCCAGATATTCAGTTACTCTGTTGGAGACACAGCAGTAGGTCATAATACATTCACCATCTGAGACAAGTAATATAGCTCAAGAAGAAACCAGAATGACATTTGTAACCAAAAAAAAAAAAAAAAAGATTGCATTGAGCATGCATTGGCACATTATTTCTTCTGATAACTCTTTGCCCTTCCATAATATAGGGCATTTTATGTCCACAGGTGGACTTTAGACGGTCAAGATCCTTACAAGAAATTCTAGTTAAGACAGACCCACAACATTAAAAACCTGGTTAAATACAGGCAAACCTGGTTGCTTTAGATGTTTAGGATGTACAACGTGTAATGGTATTTTTACACATCCACATTACAGGCAATTTTTTTACCAAAAATTCTGGGTAACGTGTATATTGTGTACCTACTCCACTGTATTTGTAGTCTGTTGTATGTAGAGAAGACCAACAAAAACTTACATACTCATATGGCCAACCATCAATCGACCATATATTTAGCACTAAAAAAGGCCTCATCTAAAAAAACCTGTGGCTCGACAGGTCATGTTGTCACTGACTTGAAAAATATCATCATTGACCATGTTCCCCACCAGAAGCGTGGGGGGTTATAGATGTAAATGATTCCTTCAAAGAGAAACAAGATTGACCTTTATCCTGGATACTTTGGTATCCAAGGGTTTAAATACCCATCTAGACTGGCACAGCTTTTTATAAAAAATAAGAGAACAATTTATTTGGTTTGTAGTTATAACAAAGATCTTTAATATTTATCAAGCTATATACGTATGTGCTTTTTAAAAAGTGCTTTGCATGTGTGCTTTTTGAAAACATTCAGAAAATGTAGCTTAGGTGCAGATTTAGGCTCTTGGGTGTTTGGTTCAGACTAAGTAATATTTGAGCTTTTACTCTTTTTGTTTATCACTAGTTCACTTATACTTGTATGGTTCATAGATTAAACCATTTGGTTTGCTATTTGTAGTGTATAGCTGTGCGGATAATAAATATTTTGCAAATTATGACTAGGGATGTGGAATAATCTTTTGTTCCCTGATGATAATTTTCAGCAAAAATAATTTTCTTTTGACAATTTTATATGGCATTATTATAACACTGTCCATTTCCATTTAATTGTATTACAACATTATTTGCTGGCCGGATGCCTATTGGTTGTTGGTAGGTTGGTTTACTGTTACCATACCAACTATTTGATGAAGCTGATGCATGTAAAGTAAAGAATGTATCGGTATAGTTCCTTTTTTTGCTGCTATAAGCTTTATTCATATGTTTGCTAATGCTATACTTGTCCCAATAGGATGATGATATAAAACTTGCAGGTGGAGCTTTTACCCGGTAGAGAGTAGAGATTGGTGTTTTGATTATATATATTTCTTGTTGATGGTGGTAAGTTTGATTGCAGTTTTGTATGTCTGAAGAAGGGGTTAATACCCCAAAAACATTCACATAATAAAGAGTGATCTTGTGAAGACCTGGTGTGTGCTCTTTTCTATGTGGATATTCTTTATTATTTGAAGCCAGGGCCGCCACTAGAAATTTTGGGGCCCCTGACTTAACCATTGATCAGCCCCCCAACCCCCCCCCCCTCTTTGGCATGTGCAATTTTTGACCAAGTGACTAAAACGTATTTGCACTTTATTCTTAAGTGTCTATTTAAACTTGTAAATGTTGTAAAGGTAGTAACATACACACACACAGACACACTCATACACTTAAACACACACACACACTCACACATAAGGATTCACATATAGACACTCTAGCCGACATGAAAGAAACACACTCAGACACAGACACCCAAACAGACACTCAGCACTTGTTTACATTGACCTGACAAGTAATGAGGTAAACTACAGTTTTGTAAAAAAAAATTGATTTAGAAAACAAAATATGGAGTTCTGATTATCTTTTTTTAAAGGAAGATGCCAACTAAATCATGACAACAGCATGCAGTGGCTGAAAGGAAGGGCCCTGAACTGCCTAAATAATAATTTAAAGGTTAAATGGTGGATTGGTGACTTCCGGAAAGGTCTCATTAGTCTCAAAGTCTGTAGAAATATGTGAATAATCAGTAGTAAGGTCAAAATGTCCTAAAAAGGAACAGACAATGGACACACACACACACAAACTCAAGCTTGCACATACACCCAAGGAAACACTGACAGAGACAGCCTCAGAAAACACACAGAGACATACACACACACAGAGAGAAATACATAAAACACAGAAAGACATACATACACATACCCTCACTGAGACATCCACAGAAAACACAAAAAAATACACACACCCTCACAGAGACACCAACAGAAAACACACACACTCACAAAGACATCCACAGAAAACACAGACATACATACATACATACATACATACACACACACACACCCTCACAGAGACATCCACGGAAAACACAGACATACACACCCACCCTCACAGAGGCATCCAGAGAAAATACACAAAGACAAACATGCACACACCCTCATAGAGACACCAATAGAAAAAGCTCAAAGACATATGCACACACCCTCACAGACATCCACAGAAAATACACAAAGACATACACACCAACCCTCACAGAGAGACCCACAGAAAAAAATACATACATACTCATAGAGACACAAACCAAAGCACAAAGACATGAACACAGACACCCACAGAAACACTCACAAGAGGAAACATTTATGCACGTTGCATCCCCTAAATCAACAGTGTGTGACATGCATGATAAAAAAATTGCAGAAATTAAGAGATCACTTTTTAAAGAATCATATTTGTAAATGTGCAAACAAAAATAATTCTGTGAATTCAAAATTGTACATTAATGATCTGGGTAGATGGCTAGATGAAGAAAAGTACTTTTAAAAGGTTGATATATGTTTGTTTTTTCCCCATTTTCCCCAACCAAGAGCACCACTTCAAATATAGTGTAGAAATGTTCCCATCTGTCAGCTGTACTTATGGCTTTTGAAAATGCTGTACTCTATATGGTCTTGGTGGAACCATAAGCTGTGGTACTCATACCATTAGATCTGGTTAAATGCAGGATTTAGGCTTGTTGGTAAGTATTTCAAAATTAAGTCAGCTGTAGTGTAAACTGAACAGTTTTAAGTTAACCTGTCTCATTTCAAACACTTAGCAATCTTAGTCTGAGAGTATAATATTTTATGCAGATGTAAAAATCTTAGATAAAATGCCTCCTTGCATCTGGAAAGTCCTTGCATAAAGGGGCAGTAAACTCGAATGTAATTAAGGGAAGGTGCTCTTTTGGCAGATATGCATTTTATATATATAAATATATAAATTCATATCTGCCAAAAGGGCACCTGCCATTTGTGTATTGAGGAGGAAACATTTCTGCATGGTTTTAAATAAAGAATTTCTACAGCATTGTCAAATAATCATAAATACACTGCTGCTAAAAAAATGTGTTTTTTATGGACCCCTGGCCCCACTTTACAACTACTACCACACTGAAGTTACAATCCAAAATTGCACAAAGAAATGAAAAAACATTTACTAAGTAAGTCCTACCTCCTCTGCAAATGAAAGTGATCTGCCGTCTGACTCAGGCACACACTGTACAAATAAAGTGACAAGTATGTCTCACACTGTGCATAGTGGTTTAGTGCACACTCAGAAATCCTCTCAAATGCTAATACTTTACTCCTTGTAATAACATTTCCCATGCTCAATTAGCACTCTGCTGTAGTACCCACTGGTGGCTGTTTCGATCAGCCAATAGAATGCGAGGTTAATCCGATTGGCTGATTGAATCAGCCAATCGGATTTTTCCTACCTTAATTCCGATTGGTTAATGGAATCCTATCAGCCAATCGGAATTCGAGGGACTCCATCTTGGATGACGTCCCTTAAAGGAACGTTCATTCGTCGTTAGTCCATCGGCCAGAAGGATGTTCCGCGTCGGAGGTCTGCAGGATGGAGCCATGGTTGGATGAAGATAGAAGACCCCGCTTGGATGAAGACTTCTACCGGATTTAGGACCTCTTCTGCCCCGCTTGGATGAAGACTTCTACCAGATGGAGGACCTCTTCTTGCCCCGCTTGGATGAAGAATTTGGCTCGGCTGAGTGAAGACGACTCAAGGTAGGGAAATCTTCAGGGGTTAGTGTTAGGTTTTTTTAAGGGGGATTTGGGTGGGTTAGAGTAGGGGTATGTGGGTGGTGGGTTTTAATGTTGGGGGGGTTGTATTTTTTTTTACAGGTAAAAGAGCTGATTACTTTGGGACAATGCCCCGCAGAAAGCCCTTTTAAGGGCTGGTAAAAGAGCTGATTACTTTGTAATTTAGAATAGAGTAGGGCATTTTTTCATTTTGGGGGGCTTTATTATTTTATTAGGGGGCTTAGATTAGGTGTAATTAGTTTAAACTTCTTGTAATTCTTTTTTTTTTCTTCTGTAAATTAGTGTTTGTTTTTTTTGTACTATAGTTTAGTTTATTTAATTGTATTTGATTTTAGGTAATTGTAGTTAATTTATTTAATTAATTTAATGATAGTGTAGTGTTAGGTTTAATTGTAACTTAGGTTAGGATTTATTTTACAGGTAATTTTGTAAGTATTTTAGCTAGGTAGCTATTAAATAGTTAATAACTATTTAATAACTATTCTACCTAGTTAAAATAAATACAAAGTTGCCTGTAAAATAAAAATAAATCCTAAAATAGCTACAATATAATTATTAGTTATATTGTAGCTATCTTAGGCCTAGATTTAGAGTTGGGCGGTAGCCGTGAAAACCAGCGTTAGAGGCTCCTAACGCTGGTTTTTACCGCCCTCTGGTATTTGGAGTCAGTCATTAAAGGGTCTAACGCTCACTTTTCAGCCGCGAGTTTTCCATACCGCAGATCCCCTTACGTCAATTGCGTATCCTATCTTTTCAATGGGATCTTTCTAACTCCGGTATTTAGAGTCGTGGCTGAAGTGAGCGTTAGAAATCTAACGACAAAACTCCAGCCGCAGGAAAAAAAGTCAGTAGTTAAGAGCTTTCTGTGCTAACACTGGTTTATAAAGCTCTTAACTACTGTGCTCTAAAGTACACTAACACACATAAACTACCTATGTACCCCTAAACCGAGGTCCCCCCACATCGCCGCCACTCGATTACATTTTTTTAACCACTAATCTGCCGAGTGCCACCTGGTATGGTGAAGATAAGGTAGGAAGATCTTCAGGGGCTTAGTGTTAGGTTTATTTAAGGGGGGTTTGGGTTAGATTAGGGGTATGTGGGTGGTGGGTTGTAATGTTGGGGGGGGTATTGTATGTGTTTTTTTTACAGGCAAAAGAGCTGAATTCTTTGGTGCATGCCCCGCAAAGGGCCCTGTTCAGGGCTGGTAAGGTAAAAGAGCTTTGAACTTTTGTAATTTAGAATAGGGTAGGGCATTTTTTTATTTTGGGGATCTTTGTTATTTTATTAGGGGGCTTAGAGTAGGTGTAATTAGTTTAAAATTGTTGTAATATTTTTCTGATGTTTGTAAATATTTTTTTATTTTGTGTAACTTAGTTCTTTTTTTATTTTTTGTACTTTAGTTAGTTTATTTCATTGTATTTATTTGTAGATATTGTATTTAATTAATTTATTGATAGTGTAGTGTTAGGTTTAATTGTAACTTAGGTTAGGATTTATTTTACAGGTAATTTTGTAATTATTTTAACTATTTTAGCTATTAAATAGTTCTTAACTATTTAATAGCTATTGTACCTGGTTAAAATAAATACAAAGTTACCTGTAAAATAAATATAAATCCTAAAATAGCTATAATATAATTATAATTTATATTGTAGCTATATTAGGATTTATTTTACAGGTAAGTATTTAGCTTTAAATAGGAATAATTATTTAATAAGAGTTAATTTATTTTGTTAGATTTAAATTACATTTAACTTAGGGGGGTGTTAGTGTTAGGGTTAGACTTAGCTTTAGGGGTTAATACATTTATTAGAATAACGGTGAGCTCCAGTCGGCAGATTAGGGGTTAACGTTTGAAGTTTGGTGTCGGCGATGTTAGGGAGGGCAGATTAGGGGTTAATACTATTTATAGGGTTATTGAGGCGGGAGTGAGGCGGATTAGGGGTTAATAACTTTATTATAATAGCGTGGCGGTCCGCTCGGCAGATTAGGGGTTAATAAGTGTAGGCAGGTGGAGGCAACGTTGTGGGGGGTAGATTATGGTTAATAAATATAATATAGGGGTCGGCGGTGTTAGGGGCAGCAGATTAGGGGTACATAGGGATAATGTAAGTAGCGGCGGTTTACGGAGCGGCAGATTAGGGGTTAAAAAAATATGCAGGTGTCAGCGATAGCGGGGGCAGCAGAATAGGGGTTAATAAGTGTAAGGTTAGGGGTGTTTAGACTCGGGGTACATGTTAGAGTGTTAGGTGCAGACGTAGGAAGTGTTTCCCCATAGCAAACAATGGGGCTGCGTTAGGAGCTGAACGCGGCTTTTTTGCAGGTGTTAGTTTTTTTTCAGCTCAAACAGCCCCATTGTTTCCTATGGGGGAATCATGCACGAGCACGTTTTTGAAGCTGGCCGCGTCCGTAAGCACCGCTGGTATCGAGAGTTGAAGTTGCGTTAAATATGCTCTACGCTCCTTTTTTGGAGCCTAACGCAGCCATTCTGTGAACTCTCAATACCAGCGGTATTTAAAAGGTGCGGCCAGAAAAAAACATGCGTAGCTAACGCACCCCTTTGGCCGCAGAACTCTAAATCTAGGCGTTAGGTTTCTTTTTACAGGTAAGTATTTATTTTTAAATAGTAATAATTTAGTTAATAATAGTAAGTTTGATTTAGATTTATTAAAATAATATTAAAGTTAGGGGGGTGTTAGTGTTAGTGTTAGACTTAGGTTTAGGGGTTAATAAGTTTAATATAGATGGCGGCGGTATAGGGGGGCAGGATAGGGGTTAATAAGTTTAATATAGGTGGCGGCGGGGTCCGGGAGCGGCGGTTTAGGGTTAAACATTTAATTTAGTTGCGGCGGGGTCCGGAATCCGCAGGATAGGGGTTAATAACTTTAATATAGGTGGGGGCGGTATGGGGGCAGCAGATTAGGGGTTAATAGGTATAATGTAGGTGGGGCGGGGTTCAGGAGCGGTGGTTTAAGGGTTAATACATTTATTATAGTTTTGATAACTTTGGCGAACATATTCAGGTCCGCGGCGGTGATGGTAGGCGAGCTTAGGCGAGCGTATTGGGCCGGCGAATGCAGGTAAGTAGACGGCTTCATAACTAGAGGCCTATGTCTACACCTAACACCCTAACATGAACCCCGAGTCTAAACACCCCTAATCTTACACTTATTAAGCCCTAATCTGCCGCCCCTGACATCGCCCCAAACTACATTATATTATTAACCCCTAATCTGCCGCTCCGGACACCGCTGCCCCCAACATCGCCAACACCTACATTATATTTATTAACCCCTAATCTGCCGCTCCCAATGTCGCCGCCACCTACCTACATTTATTAACCCCTAATTTGCTGCCCCAAACATCGCCAACTCAATAATAAGCATATTAATCCCTAAACCGCCGCACTCTTCCCTCGCAAACAGTTAAATATTATTAACCCCTAATCTGCCGGCCCTAACATCGACGCCACCTACCTAAATTTATTAACCCCTAATCTGCTGCCCCCAACGTCGCCGCCACTATATTAAAGTTATTAACCCCTAAAACTAAGTCTAACCCTAAACCTAACACCCCCTAACTTAAATATAATTAAAAAAAATCTAAATAAAATTCCTATCATTAACTAAATTATTCCGATTTAAAACTAAATACTTATCTATAAAATAAACCCTAAGCTAGCTACAGTATAACTAATAGTTACATTGTAGCTAGCTTAGGGTTTATTTTTATTTTACAGGCAAGTTTGTATTTATTTTAACTAGGTAGAATAGTTACTAAATAGTTATTAACTATTTACTAGCTACCTAGCTAAAATAATTACAAATGTACCTGTAAAATAAAACCCAACCTAACTAACCTAAGTATATATATTCAAGTAACCTTTAGATAAATTAGCTTTCAAGAAAAAACACATCTCTTGAATAAAAATATGCTTAATTTATCTTTTAATGAAACAGTTCTAATGCTTTTTATTTCTGCTATTGGCACAGGGATGAGAATTGTATTAGTAGTATTACATTTACTATTAGGAAAAATAAACATTCAGAATATGAATCTGCTATAACGTTACCCCAATTATCCTCCAGGAACACTAGTCACTGTGTCTGTGGAATAAAATAAATAAAATCCCTGTATGCCTATTTCTGCAAATACTGTCACTCATAATCTAATTCATAAACATACATTCCTACTTCAGCATACCTACTCAAACTTGTATCAGCTAAGAAAAGATACACACAAGCACACTCACTGACAAACAGAGTCACGCATCTTGATTTTAGAACATGCATACAAGCAAAATAAAACATGCAAACTTACATTAGCAATAAAATATATATACACACACACACTTCAAGCTCAGACATACCTTCACATTGCCTACTCAGCCGGTCCCTGTAGCTCTGATCTTTCTGACTTCTAACTTCCCACTCACTCAGTAGCTCAGACTCACAGTTGCATCATTAGACAATTTCTGGATCAGCAGTGCTGTACATTCAGGTGCCCCACAGCCTAATGATAGCCTACCCTGTAGTTGGATTATGTGCTGCTTACCGCTAATACCGCAGACTCTTCACAACTCTATGATCCAAACTTAAGCGCAACCTATAACTTTCAACTTATAATATGAGTGCTATTTAGTGTGGTTGTGATACCCATTGAAAGTATAGGTTGCTCTAGAGCAATGTGAGAAATGCTAAACCTTCTTTGGTAAATTGGAGTTACCATGGACTTGTAATATCAAGTTGCAAGCTAATGTTAGTGCAGTTCAGGGATATTGCTTGTGAGAACAGCTGAGCCGAAAGAGGAGGGAGCTGAGACAAAATACCAAACTTGTTCTCTTATTAATAATATTGATCACTCATATAGAAAATTATTCCTATAACATTGTCAGCAAGTTGCTGTATAAATCAAAGAATGAAGAAATTCAGACAGTAATGTAACTGAAAGTCAGCTGAGAAATTGCCTAAGATGTAAATGTTAGATTATATTTGACTCAAGAAAAGTAAGAATGATTTTAGCACATGTTCCATTTAGCTGCTTGACAATGACAAATATCCAGAATATGAGTTTGAGAGTACATAGTTACTTAAATCCTAATGACAAACTAAATACAGCACTTGTATGTATATACTGTATCTATATCTATCTATCTATATCTATCTATCTATCTATCTATCTATATATATATATATATATTACAATCTTGAGGGCAGATTCATGCCATGTAAAACATACCATAAGAGGCATACCGAAGGGCCAATACATAAGAGCTCGGAGGAATTGCTCTAATTTTCAACAGTACCAAGATCAAGCTGATCAAATTACCACCCGGCTTGTGGAGAGAGGATACAATAAGGCCACTCTGGCAAAAGTAGCAAAAGAGGTTGGTAAAATAGACAGACATACACTATTTGCTAGCCCTAACAGAAAAAATAAATGTATTAGTGACAGACAGAATACACCGATTAGAGAAATTGTCTTTTCTACTCAATATAGTAGACAGTATGAAGAAATTTGTAAAATAATACACAAATACTTACCCATTCTACAAAGTGACCACAAACTCAAAGACATAACTAGACAGCAAATAAAATGTGTAGCCAAAAGAGCCCCCACTGTAGGAGACAAAGTTAGAAAAAGTTTTACCTTGAAACCCCAAAACAATATCAACTGGTTAACTCCACATTCAGGCTTTTTCAAGTGTGGACGCATTTGTAAAAGTTGTAACTATACTAAAAAGAGTGATCAGTTTACATCTTCAAATACAGGAAAAACTTTCCCAATTAGACAAAGAATAGATTGCACTAGCCAATTTGTAATCTATTTAATTACATGTCAACAGTGCCTCCTACAATATGTAGGCCTCACTACACGTCCCCTTAAGGATCGTATCAGACAACATCTACTATCACTTGAAGAGGAAGTTCCCAGAACACCGGTAGCCAAACATTTTCGATCCCACGGCACACACATCAAACATCTATTTTCATTTATAGGTATTGACCATATAGGCAAGGACATTAGAGGAGGTGACAGAATTAGCAAACTGCAGAGGAAAGAAGCCTTTTGGATCTCACTCTACAGACCAAGAGCCCAAAAGGCATTAATATGAGGCAAGATCTTGACTTATTCATAGACTAACCTACAAGTCCCCTACTCACTGTCACTAGAATAGCATTATATGTACAGAGTCTATCATTCTCCCTCTACTAATTATTGCAGGTAACTCCATTGTCCCCTGGCACACATAAATACAACAAATATCAACCAATGAGTGTTCATCGGTTTTACACATATTTTTTTATCTTAATTTCTTTAGTATATAGGTTTATTTTTTTACCCATCATAACAAGCTTTATAATTTTATCATTTTATTATTATCAGTCTACCATATTCTTTATAGCTTTACTGCACAATTTTTATGTGTTCCTCCCTTAATAGCAACTATCCTTATATATATAAATCTTTAATATATATATTGGACCTATAGGATGTTATCGCCATCATAGGCCCAATAGGTTTTTGATGTATAACCTAGGTAGCTCCCCAAGTGTCTTACAAATAGGTTCACCCAGGATTGGGGTACAATAGGCAGTTCACAAGTATTTACTATATATACGCCAAACTAGAATTGTCCCCAATAATGCTTACCTTCTTTTTACATCTCTTTACATCATTTCTCTACCACCTAGGAACCCAATAACTAGTTAGATCTTTTTTATAATATAGTTGGTGCCCACATCAATTTCTTTGCTACTCAGGTTGGCAGGAACACTATATCTTACACTTCCCCAAGTACCATATTAATCATGACTACCAATGCTGCCACCATGTTAAATTCCTAATTAAATTGAAATAAACAACCAACATACTCAGGCAGCATTCAAATAAATATTTATTAAAAACTTAAAATATATAAAAATAATCTTTTGGTCTTGGATAGACTTACTACTTAGTAGTAGCCATTAGCGAAAAAGTTCATTTTTCCTCAAATAACATGTTGCTACCTTTTTATTTTTGTGCTCAGATACATGTTTTGCATGTATAATTGTAATTTTGAAAATATTCCCTTTTTTCCATCATTTTTATAATTACTATTCAGCTTATCACTGCGGTGACTTTGAACACTGTTGTGCTTTTATTCTCATGCACAATATAATAATCAAATCTTTGCATTTAGCTTTTAGAAATATTTTACCACCTTTAAACCTAATCACAGAAATATATAATTATGCCATTTTTTTTTTTAACTTAGATGTATTGCCTATCACATTACTGTTTAATAACACTTATTTCTTTGAAAGTTTTACACATTGTATTTTGTAGTTTGCACTTAACATTTTTACACAATATTTCTTCACACCACACCAATTAGGCCTTACTTATACACTATTGGCTAATACCAGTATTTAACCTGACAGCAGGTGAACACCTGTAGATCTCTGATGAAGCGCATGTGAGCATGCGGGAAACGCATCAGATCCAGCCCTGCACAGTGTGACTGTGTCTTTCACTTGTCTGCTTATTAAATTACCCACTTTGGAAAAGAGTCTGCAGCTCCTCGTTTTTCTTTCTTCTAACCCTATATATATATATATATATATATACACATAGGTAATATTAAGTTTATTGTTAATTTTGTTTAAAGATGGCAAAAAATTATATATATATATATATACAGGGAGTGCAGAATTATTAGGCAAGTTGTATTTTTGAGGATTAATTTTATTATTGAACAACAACCATGTTCTCAATGAACCCAAAAAACTCATTAATATCAAAGCTGAATAGTTTTGGAAGTAGTTTTAGTTTGTTTTTAGTTATAGCTATTTTAGGGGGATATCTGTGTGTGCAGGTGACTATTACTGTGCATAATTATTAGGCAACTTAACAAAAAACAAATATATACCCATTTCAATTATTTATTTTTACCAGTGAAACCAATATAACATCTCAACATTCACAAATATACATTTCTGACATTCAAAAACAAAACAAAAACAAATCAGTGACCAATATAGCCACCTTTCTTTGCAAGGACACTCAAAAGCCTGCCATCCATGGATTCTGTCAGTGTTTTGATCTGTTCACCATCAACATTGCGTGCAGCAGCAACCACAGCCTCCCAGACACTGTTCAGAGAGGTGTACTGTTTTCCCTCCTTGTAAATCTCACATTTGATGATGGACCACAGGTTCTCAATGGGGTTCAGATCAGGTGAACAAGGAGGCCATGTCATTAGATTTTCTTCTTTTATACCCTTTCTTGCCAGCCACGCTGTGGAGTACTTGGACGCGTGTGATGGAGCATTGTCCTGCATGAAAATCATGTTTTTCTTGAAGGATGCAGACTTCTTCCTGTACCACTGCTTGAAGAAGGTGTCTTCCAGAAACTGGCAGTAGGACTGGGAGTTGAGCTTGACTCCATCCTCAACCCGAAAAGGCCCCACAAGCTCATCTTTGATGATACCAGCCCAAACCAGTACTCCACCTCCACCTTGCTGGCGTCTGAGTCGGACTGGAGCTCTCTGCCCTTTACCAATCCAGCCACGGGCCCATCCATCTGGCCCATCAAGACTCACTCTCATTTCATCAGTCCATAAAACCTTAGAAAAATCAGTCTTGAGATATTTCTTGGCCCAGTCTTGACGTTTCAGCTTGTGTGTCTTGTTCAGTGGTGGTCGTCTTTCAGCCTTTCTTACCTTGGCCATGTCTCTGAGTATTGCACACCTTGTGCTTTTGGGCACTCCAGTGATGTTGCAGCTCTGAAATATGGCCAAACTGGTGGCAAGTGGCATCTTGGCAGCTGCACGCTTGACTTTTCTCAGTTCATGGGCAGTGATTTTGCGCCTTGGTTTTTCCACACGCTTCTTGCGACCCTGTTGACTATTTTGAATGAAACGCTTGATTGTTCGATGATCACGCTTCAGAAGCTTTGCAATTTTAAGAGTGCTGCATCCCTCTGCAAGATATCTCACTATTTTTGACTTTTCTAAGCCTGTCAAGTCCTTCTTTTGACCCATTTTGCCAAAGGAAAGGAAGTTGCCTAATAATTATGCACACCTGATATAGGGTCTTGATGTCATTAGACCACACCCCTTCTCATTACAGAGATGCACATCACCTAATATGCTTAATTGGTAGTAGGCTTTCGAGCCTATACAGCTTGGAGTAAGACAACATGCATAAAGAGGATGATGTGGTCAAAATACTCATTTGCCTAATAATTCTGCACTCCCTGTATATATATATATATATATATATATATATATATATATATATATATATATTGTAGTGTTGTAGTGTATAATGTCAGTGTTACCCCCCAGCTGAGGTATATTGTTGTACTACCCTAGTTTGAAAGAAAAAAAAAGTTTAAATAGAAATATCTTTCTTTCATACTCACTGCTCAGCATGATAGATAAGAGAGTTCTATAGATTACCAAAATGATACAGGAACCCTCCACAGGGTTACCTCTATTTTTCTTTCTGCAATACAGAGCCATAAAGGAACCCTAATGCAGAATGGCAATTTCCTACGGATTCTTTATTTTTGCTGATTCTACCTGTTAGAAATATGTCAGATCGTATCTCTGAACTGATAACTGTAGGAGTTGTGTAAAGACCTTTAAAATAAAAGTATACAGCAAATGCACAACAATTGCAGAAGCATGATGTACAAGGATATGTAATGGAAGAAATATAATTATTCTTGATATTGAAGGATAGCAATAATTTGAAAACCGATACAAACAAATCATTTTTTTTTCTGATATTTATAATTTTGTTTTTCACATGTCTAATCTTGAGTAACTATACTTTATTTTACAGTATGATAGGTGGAAATAACTTCTTAAGCAAGTATAATTATGCTCTGCTTTAGGAGAGTGTTATATGTACCTGTCAATCAACAAGTCATATCACGAAAATAAAAAAATATTATGACATTAAACCATTTTCTGAATGGAAATTATAAGACCTGAATATTAACTAAGAGAGATAAAAAATCAAGTTCTAGTCATGTAAAGGCAGAACAGCCCACTTTAAGGGCCCTGCAGAGACACTTAAATCAGCCCTCTGTCAAGTTTGTCAACTACATACCTTCATTAGACTAAACCCCTGGCCTTCAACGCTAATTCATTTTCAGTCCATGATTATGTTAGTTACAAAAGAAAATCCAGAGACCGCCGGCAGCATTTTAGTATTTATTTTATTTTTTTTGCTGTCTCATATTATTTTAATGTTGGAGATTTATTAATAAAGTTTGTTATTTAAAATGACGGTGCTTACATTATATCCTTCACAAGCTTTATAGATTTTTCCTATTGTCATGAAGTGGATAGAAAAAGTACACAAACAATTACAGTTTTTAATAAACAGTACACTTCTAAATTGAAAGTTTTAAAAGACAACTAAATATAGTAGATTTGCATAATCAACAAATGCATGATAAAAAAGAATGCAATAGCACTTAGAGGCCGATTTATCAAATGTCTGTACGACATGATCCGCTTGGCGGATCATGTCCGACAGACATCGCTGAATGCTGACAGCATACGCTGTCAGCATTTATCATTGCACAAGCAGTTCTGGTGATTTGCTTATGCAATGCCGCCCCCTGCAGATTCGAGCCAATCAGCCGCTAGCAGGGGGTGTCAATCAACCTGATCGTACACGATCGGGCAAGTTGCTGTCTGCAGTCTCAGAGCAGGCAGACCAGTTAAGGAGCAGCGGTCTTAGGACCGCTCCTTAATAACTACTGTTTCCAGCGAGTCTGAAAGCTCGCATGGAAACAGGGGCATAAGGGGCCATTCGGCTCTTGATAAATTGGCCCCTAAGTCTGAACTTCAAATGAGTAGATGTTTTTCTGACAAATTTAAAAGTTATGGCTATTTCCACTCCCCCTGTATTATGTGACAGCCATCAGACAATCACAAATGCATATACATATATACTGTGAATTCTTGCACATGCTCAGTAGGAGCTGGTGACTCAATATGTATAAATCTAAAAAGACTGCACATTTTGTTAATGGAAGTAAATTGGAAAATTGTTTAAAATGGCATGCTCTATCTGAATCATGAAAGTTTCATTTGGACTTGAGTGTCCCAATATTTTTATTCTCTATAGCCATTATGGCCTTCATTTATTAAATCACTAATGGACAAGTCCCCCACCTAGAGAACCAACAAACCCATGATCTTAGTGAGTAGGTAGAGGATACTGTAGGCCACTGCCCACCTTTGAAAGGATATAAAACCTAATTTTTTACTTCATGATTTAGATAGAGCATTCAATTTTATAAAACTTGCTAATATACTTTTATTATCAAATTATCGTTGTTCTCTTGGTATATTTTATCAAAAAGCAGATATGTAAGCTTAGGAGCATGCCCATTTCTGGAGCAATATATGGCAGCAGTTTTGCAAGAAGTTTATCCATTTAAAAGACTACTAGATGGCAGCACTATTTTCTGCTTATAGTGCTCCAGGCACCTCCCTAGGTATCACTTAAATTGGAAACTTTATAAAATTGTATGCTCTGTCTAAATAACAAAAGAAAATTGTCGAGTTTCATTTCCATTTAGCATTGCACAGGGAAATCCTTGGGTAGCACTGCCTCCTACTTTCATGTGACCAAAGACGCAAGTACAGAGTCATCTCAAACAAATTCTGCTTGATAACTGAATCCATATAGCTTATTATTCAATAATGCACTTATTCACAAAAGATTATCTGAATATATATTTTAATAAGGTTTATGAAAAACATTATTAAAATGTATTTTTTTTTAATGATTTGTAATAGCAAGGACATTTTAAAAAGGGCATTTTCTTGTCTTGTTATGTTTTCAAATAGTTTCATTCTTCTTATATTATGTTTTCTTGACGAAGATAGAGAATTTCTAAGAGAGGATTCGGATAGACACTGTGCTCACAAAATCCTTCATAAAGGAAGAAGATTGGAAAAGATGAAGTATTTTGATATATTTTAAACATCCCCTATAGACACCATTTAATACATTCCCTAGCTCCTGTTGAGGTTTCAGATTTCCATTAATTAAAAGCTTAAAGATGGGAATCATATATCCCAAGTGGGAAGACCCACCCTTTTGGCCTGTGATTTCTAGGCCTCCCACAATCTCCTTATTTCTCTAAACTGGTGACATCAGAGACCTCAAAGTAGATATGGAAGGATGAGTAAATTTCTTTCCAACAGACCAAATATGTTTTGGTACAATGGAAACTGTTTGATAAGAGAAGGTTGACACCAGATAGGGAGCCAATAGATAGCTCCCACCAATGGCACTTAAAATGTGACCTATGTATTTTAGTTACTTTTTCTGTGTCAGTGTAAAACCTTCTGAAAATCTATGGCATAGTAATACATCTCAGCATGAGGAACAAACAGTCCCCTCTCCCAAGTGCTCTATAGTTATTTATTTTATTGATTCAAGCTTTGATCAATCCCCACACAAAAAAAATCAAAGATGTTTTGGATTTGGATTACAAATGACTGGGGAAGGGGAACTGGAACTTTCTATATAACATATAATCATTCATTTTCAAAGTTTGAACTCTGCCCCACCACAAGAGGGGGTGGTCTTTCCATTCTACAAGATCCTTCTTCATCATTCATAAGAGAGCATTATATTTTAACATATGGATTGAATTAGGGGTAAGGATCATACCTATATATTTAAGTGCTTTTGATTGTGGAGGGAGACTTATTATTCATTTAACCCTTTAAGGACACAGCTTTCAGTTTGCTCAATTGTTTTATAACGGAAAAATTCCGTCATATGTCCTTAAGAGGTTAAATCAAAGCCAATCTAAGTGATCCCTACATTTTGCCTAATACAAGCCACTAGGACTTACATGCTAATAATAAAAAGTATGAGGGAGAGTGGGCAACCCTGTCTTGTCCTGTTGATAATGTTAAAGCTATGCGAGAGGGAGTGCGTTGACCCTAACCTTTGCTGTAGGGGCTCTGTAAAGACAAGTCTGTTTAAGAAGGATCAAACATGAGGCCAAATAAAAGAAGGGGATTTGAGCCAGCTGCTTTTGTAATTGGCTTAAATGCTAGCTAGATAATAAGAAGCTTGTATATTTTTATATTTTCATTTTGTAAACATGCAGGGGGTAATAAAGCTGCAGCTAGAAGTGGTGCATAAACTGGTTAGATATTAAAGAGCAGATAGTCACCCACCCTTTTGTTTCTGCTAACCACAATCTTGCATCAATAGGTGAGTCTGGACATATTTAGGTATAATACACAGTACAGGACACTTTAACAAAGTACTTTTAATATTACCCAAAGCAAACATGACTTAAAAGGACAGTCTACACCAGAATTTTTATTGTTTTAAAAGATAGATAATCCCTTTATTACCCATTCCCCAGTTTTGCATAACCAACACAGTTATATTTATATACGTTTTACCTCTGTCATTATCTTGTATCTAAGCTTCTGCAAACTGCCCCTTTATTTCACTTCTTTTGACAGACTTGCAGTTTAGCCAATCAGTGCTGGCTCCCAGGTAACTTCTGGTGCATGACCACAGTGTTATCTATATGAAACACATGAACTAACACACTCTAGTGGTGAAAAACTGTTACAAAGCATTCTGAAAAGAGGTGGCCTTCAAGGTCTAAGAAATTAGCATATGAACCTCCTAAGTTAAGCTTTCAACTAAGAATACCAAGAGAACAAAGCAAAATTGGTGATAAAAGTAAATTGGAAAATTGTTTAAAATTGCATGCCCTTTCTGAATCATGAAAGTTTATTTTGGACTAGACTGTCCCTTTAAGTAATATAGTGTGCCACATTTCTCCTCCTATGGAAAGGAGTGAAGGGCAAAGAGGTACCCTTTTTCAGGTCCACCCAGCTCTTACTTTCCTTGCCTTGTATGGTCTGTGCAAAAATATATCACCCTGACTGTAAAATACTGGCCATTATAATACAGTTGCAGGTTGATTGACAAGAGCAATGCTAAATATCCTTTTCTATGGCTGTATAATCAATCTCTTGATCTATTTGTTTCTGTCTGAGGTAGGTTACCAGGTTTTCTTCACCTTGGGAATTCACCTGGCTGAATATGTTGCAAATCCCATACATAAAAACACCTGTGTTGTGTATAGTATGCTTATTGTCTGAGGCAGAGAGGAATGGGAATTTTAACAAGACACTATTCAAATCATTAAAGGTGTAGTCACAATATTCCAGTTGATCAGCTCAGGAAGGTTCTTCTTGGTCAGATCTATCAGGGGCTTGGCCAAACCACTGAATGTGATGACTTGTTTACTATAATATCCTTGAATACCCAGAAAAGTCCCAAAACTGTTACTTATTCTGGGCCTGAGTCACCCAGCTATATCGTCCACTTTTGTAGACTCTTGTCTAAGACATGCACTTCCAACCTATTAACCTAGGTATAGGGCCTCTGCCATTTCTACCTGACACTTGTATGGGTCAATGATGAGACCTGCAGCCTGGAACCTGTCAAGTATCTCTTCTAAGTGTCCTCAATGATCTTTTTATGTTTGACTGTAGAAATCATTGAGGAAGGCACAGGAATCGTGTTGCAACTAGTAAAAGCATCAGTCAACAATTCTTTAAAATGTCCCAAAACAACAGTACCAAAAATTGTTATTCTTTGGGGTGATAAATGCTAATTTGTCAGTATCCTTGGATTTGCCAATTGAGATCTTGCATGGTCACATACTGGCTATCATTAAAGGGACAGTCACCAGAATTTGTGTTGTTTTAAAAGATAGATAATCCCTTAATTACCCATTCCCCAGTTTTGCATAACCAACACAGTTATAATTATGCACATTTTACCTCTGTAATTAACTTGTATCTAAGCCTCAGCAGACTCCCTTATTTCAGTTCTTTTGACAGACTTGCATTTTAGCCAATCAGAGCTGTCTCCGTGGTAAATTCACGTGCATGAGCTCAATGTTATCTACATGAAACACATGAACTAATGCCCTCTACAGGGAGTGCAGAATTATTAGGCAAATGAGTATTTTGACCACATCATCCTCTTTATGCATGTTGTCTTACTCCAAGCTGTATAGGCTCGAAAGCCTACTACCAATTAAGCATATTAGGTGATGTGCATCTCTGTAATGAGAAGGGGTGTGGTCTAATGACATCAACACCCTATATCAGGTGTGCATAATTATTAGGCAACTTCCTTTCCTTTGGCAAAATGGGTCAAAAGAAGGACTTGACAAGCTCAGAAAAGTCAAAAATAGTGAGATATCTTGCAGAGGGATGCAGCACTCTTAAAATTGCAAAGCTTCTGAAGCGTGATCATCGAACAATCAAGCGTTTCATTCAAAATAGTCAACAGGGTCGCAAGAAGCGTGTGGAAAAACCAAGGTGCAAAATAACTGCCCATGAACTGAGAAAAGTCAAGCGTGCAGCTGCCAAGATGCCACTTGCCACCAGTTTGGCCATATTTCAGAACTGCAACATCACTGGAGTGCCCAAAAGCACAAGGTGTGCAATACTCAGAGACATGGCCAAGGTAAGAAAGGCTGAAAGACGACCACCACTGAACAAGACACACAAGCTGAAACGTCAAGACTGGGCCAAGAAATATCTCAAGACTGATTTTTCTAAGGTTTTATGGACTGATGAAATGAGAGTGAGTCTTGATGGGCCAGATGGATGGGCCCGTGGCTGGATTGGTAAAGGGCAGAGAGCTCCAGTCCGATTCAGACGCCAGCAAGGTGGAGGTGGAGTACTGGTTTGGGCTGGTATCATCAAAGATGAGCTTGTGGGGCCTTTTCGGGTTGAGGATGGAGTCAAGCTCAACTCCCAGTCCTACTGCCAGTTTCTGGAAGACACCTTCTTCAAGCAGTGGTACAGGAAGAATTCTGCATCCTTCAAGAAAAACATGATTTTCATGCAGGACAATGCTCCATCACACGCGTCCAAGTACTCCACAGCGTGGCTGGCAAGAAAGGGTATAAAAGAAGAAAATCTAATGACATGGCCTCCTTGTTCACCTGATCTGAACCCCATTGAGAACCTGTGGTCCATCATCAAATGTGATATTTACAAGGAGGGAAAACAGTACACCTCTCTGAACAGTGTCTGGGAGGCTGTGGTTGCTGCTGCACGCAATGTTGATGGTGAACAGATCAAAACACTGACAGAATCCATGGATGGCAGGCTTTTGAGTGTCCTTGCAAAGAAAGGTGGCTATATTGGTCACTGATTTGTTTTTGTTTTGTTTTTGAATGTCAGAAATGTATATTTGTGAATGTTGAGATGTTATATTGGTTTCACTGGTAAAAATAAATAATTGAAATGGGTATATATTTGTTTTTTGTTAAGTTGCCTAATAATTATGCACAGTAATAGTCACCTGCACACACAGATATCCCCCTAAAATAGCTATAACTAAAAACAAACTAAAAACTACTTCCAAAACTATTCAGCTTTGATATTAATGAGTTTTTTGGGTTCATTGAGAACATGGTTGTTGTTCAATAATAAAATTAATCCTCAAAAATACAACTTGCCTAATAATTCTGCACTCCCTGTAGTGGTGAAAAACTATCTAAATGCATTTAGATTAGAGATGGCCTTCAAGGTCTAAGAAATTAACATATGAACCTCCTAGGTTTAGCTTTCAGCTAAGAATACCAAGAAAACAAAGCAAAATTGAGCTTTGATTTGATGTCTTATTTCTAGATGTACAGTGATTTTGTACAATAGTCTTTGTTGTGTCATTATATATATATATATATATATATATATATATATATATATATACAATATATGATGATTTGAAATTTTCAGCCAATAGGAATGCAACAGAAGCCCAATATAAAAGGGGTACTTTGCATTGAATCCTCAGTGTGTGATGGACGATCACATGAAGAGGACCTCCACATCGAACCGATGGACTTCTGCCTGGACCTCCGCCTAGACCTCTGTCTCCACGCATTCCACCGATTGCTCTATCTCCGCAGGGATGAAGAAGATAGAAGATGAAGATGCTTTGCCGCTGGGATGAAGATCTTTCGCCAGACTTCAGTAACTACGAGTACCAATTTTGGGGTTAGTGTTAGTTTTTTTAAGTGTTTTTTTTTTTTAGATTAGGGCTTTTTTATTTTTAATGGGCTTAAAAAGAGCTGAATGCCCTTTTAAGGGCAATATCCATACAAATGCCCTTTCGGGGCAATGGATAGGTTAGTTTTTTTTTTAATTAGGTTTTTTTATTTTGTGGGTTTGGGGGGTATAGGTTTGTAATGTTAGGGCGTGTTTGTTTAATTTTTTTGCAAAAGAACTGTTAACTTTAAGGCAATGCCCTACAAAAGGCCCTTTTAAGGGCTATTGGTAGTTTATTATAGATTAAGGTTTTTTATTTTGGGGTGAGTTTTTTTTATTTTAAATGGGGTATTAGAATAGGAATAAGTTTTATTATTTTTGATAATTTTGTTTATTATTTTTTGCAATGGTAGTTTTTTATTTTTTGTAATTTTAGTGTTTATTATTTTGTATTTGTAGTTTATGTATTTTGTTATTGTAGTTTTAATTTTTTTGTAATGTTAGGTTTTTTTATTTTTAGTAATCTTAGGTTTTTTTTAGTTTCAGCTTAGGTTTTATTTTTATTTCACAGGTAAGTTTGTATTTATTTTAACTAGGTAGTTAATAGTAATATTGTAATTAGCTTAGGTTTTATTTTTATTTCACAGGTAAGTTTGTATTTATTTTAAAATAGATAGTTAGTTAATAATTGTAACTTTAATTTAGGTGTATTTTAATTATGTTAAAGTTAGGGGGTGTTAGGTTTAGGGGTTAATATAGTTTAATTTTGATAGTTGCGATGTGGGGGGCGGCGGTTTAGAGGTTAATAGGTTTAGTTAGTGTCGGCGATGTGGGGGGGGTTAAGGTTTAATAGGTTTAGTTAGTGTCAACAAAGTCGAGGAACTGTGGTATAGGGGTTAATAGGTGTAGTTAGTGTTGTCGATGTTTGGGAATTGTGGTTTAGGGGTTAATAGCTTTATTTAGTGTTTTAGTTAATGTCAGCAATGTTGGGGAACTGCGGTTTAGAGGTTAATAGGTTTAGTTAGTGTTGGCGATGTCAGGGAACGGCGGTTTAGGGGTTAATTGTTTAATTTAGTGTTTTAGTTAGTGTTGGCGATGTCGGGGGATGGCGGTTTAGATTAGAACAATGAAAAATTCCCAATATGACTAAAGAATGGATCTGAAAATTAGGAAACTGATTTATTCGTTTTTGGAATTTTCGTTTTGGTGCCGATTTGGAAATTCAGATTTATCCAAATCTTCGAATCGGTCAAAATTTGACCGAAACAAATTGCACATGTCTAATGCAATAACAATCCACTGACTGGTTATAATATACTTACAGAACTGTGCAAAAGTGTTAGGCCACCAATAGATTTGTTGTGGCAATGGTATCATGACCATATATAATTATTTCTCAGTCTATTAATTAGAAGACAACCAGAAAATACAGGATATTTGAATGCAGTATTAAAAAAAACTGAAAAATAAAATTGAAAATACTACTTCTTCAGGGTAAAGTGGAAAGTATTTAGTGTGACCTCCACTTACACTCGAGCAATATCAGGAACCTAGCTCTCGTAAACCTAAATGGAAAGGAACACAAATTAATGTAATTGCTAACACCTGTATTTGTTCTACTATTTCATGTCAAAATATTTCTGTGAAAAAGGTCTATTACACCAGCTTTGTGTAAGACATTCTTGAGCATTCCATACACATGTTGTATGAGTTTAATTCATTGGAAGCTTGCTAATATGACCAACTTTCTATCATATAATTCCATTCAAAATGCCAAAGATCACAGAATTTGATAGACATAAAATCATACTTTTGCATCAGCTCAGCAAACAAACAAGATACTCAAGTTGTGGTATTCAAGATGTTATAAAGAATCTTGAAGAATCAGGAGAGCTCAATGGCAAATAAAGGTCTGGAAGGCCAAGAAAACGTTCAAAATCTGATGAGAAGTTTCTCAGAGTTTTTTCTTTGAGAGACTGGAAGAAGTCCAGTAAGGATCTGGCTCAGCACCTGGCAGCTTCATCAGGATGCCAAGTTGACCCTTCTATAGTGTGAAGAAGCAGCCAAGAAACCACTTTTTCGGAAAGGGAACAGGGTGAAATGGCTAAGAAATGCTAAAGCTCACAAAGGTTAGAATAAAGATCAGTGAAAAATAGTATTATAGAGTGACAAATCCAAGTTTGACATTTTTGGGTCCAATCATTGACAATATGTGAAGAGAAGAGTGGGAGAGAGATTAAAGGGATAGTCTACACCAGACTTTTTATTGTTTAAATAAATAGATAATCCCTTTATTACTCATTCCCCAGTTTTGCATAACCAGCACAGTAATATTAATATATGCTTTACCTCTGTGATTACCTTGTATCTAAGCCTCTGCAGACTGCCCCTTATCTCAGTGCTTTTGACAGACATGCCGTTTCGCTAATCAACAGTTTAGAAATAAGTTTGAGCCTAGCTAGGCTTAGCTTTATAAAAATACCACCAAGTGAACAAAGCAAATTTGATGATAAAAGTAAATTGGAAAGTTGTTTAAAATTGCTTGCCCTATCTGAATCATGAAAGTTTAATTTTGACTGGACTGTCCCTTTAAAGAATTAGTGCTTGAGGCCTTCAGTGAAACATGGTGGAGGGTCTGTCCTGGTGTGGGGCTGCATTTCTGACAGTGGTGTTGGTGATATTGTTCGAATTGATGGGATCATGAATGCTAAAAAGTACAGACAGGTTTTAATTCATCATTCCATTCCTTCTGGAAAGCACCTGATTGGGAATGGTTTTATTTTTCAGCATGATAACAATCCCAAGCACACTGCTAATGCAGCGAAATCATATTTGGAGAGAATAACAGCTGATAAAACACTGACAGTCATGGTCTGGCCTCCACAGAGTCTAGGCCTGAATATTATAGAGGCAGTATGGGATCACTTGGACAGAGAATGAAATAAAAGACAAGAAAATTACTTCAGAAAACTTTAGGACAGTCTCCCCAAAAGAGTTCAAGATGTGCTTAGTGCCAAGGGAGGTCAGACTTAATACTGACTTTTTTTCTGTTTTTTTTATTTTATTTTATATATTTTGTGTACATATTTCCTGTTTGCATCTTAATAAAGAGACTGAAAAATAAATATAGATGGTCATTAAAACTTTTCTAAAACAACAAATCTAATGGTGGCCTAAGACTTTTGCACAGTACTGTATGTTGTTGGATGAACCGTAAGTCAGTCAAAGTCATGTGACTACTGAGATATGAGAGGATCATATCTGATGAGCATTCAGTTGTTTATTGTGAAAGTTGTAAAAAGTTATTGTACAATTTGATTTGGGATAGAAAAAAAATCCTTATTTTTCTATGGAACTTAATAGCGCCGGTATTAAGAGTCTGTCCTGGGAGACCAAAAAGTGAGCGGTACACCCTCTACTTCCAATATCCATAACGCATTTTAAAGTCAATAGTTAAGAGTCTTATGGTACAACGACGTAACATAAAACTCATAACTAAAGTGCTAAATAGTATGCTAACACCAATAAACTTCCTATTAACCCCTAAACCAAGGCCCTCGCAAACACTAAAATAAACATTTTAACCCCTAATCTGCCGCTCCGGACATCGCCGCCACTAGAATAAACATATTAAGCCCTAAACCGCCACACTTCCGCCTCACAAACACTAGTTAAATATTATTAACACCTAATCTGCCATCACTAACATCGCCGCCACTTACATTATACTTATTAACCCCTAATCTGCTGCCCCCAACGTCGCCGCCACTATTCTAAATTTATTAACCCCTAAACCTAAGTCTAACCCTAAACCTAACACCCCTAACTTAAATATAATTTAAATAAATCTAAATAAAATTAATATTATTACCTAAATAATTCCTATTTAAAACTAAAAACGTACCTATAAAATAAACCCTAAGCTAGCTACAATATAACTAATAGTTACATTGTATCTATCTAAAGGTTTATTTTTATTTGACAGGCAAGTTTGTATTTATTTTAACTAGGTAGAATAGTTACTAAATAGTTATTAACTATTTAATAACTACCTAGCTAAAATAAATACAAATTTACCTGTAAAATAAAACCTAACCTAAGTTACAATAACACCTAAAACTACACTACAATTAAATAAATTAACTAAATTAAATACAATTAAATAAATTAAATTAAATTAGCTAAATCACAAAAAACAAACCACTAAAGACAAGATATTTAAACTAATTACACCTAATCTAATAGCCCTATCAAAATAAAAAAAGCCCCCCCAAAATAAAAAAAAACCTAGCCTAAACTAAACTACCAATAGCCCTTAAAAGACCAATAGCCCTTAAAAGGCCCTTTTGCAGGGCATTGCCCCAAAGAAAAAAAAAGAAGCTCTTTTACCTGTAAAAAAAAAATACAATCAACCCCCCCAAAAGTAAAACCCACCACCCACACAACCAGCCCCCCAAATAAAATACTAACTACAAAAACCTAAGATCCCCATTGCCCTGAAAAGGGCATTTGGATGGGAATTGCCCTTAAAAGCGCAGTTATCTCTTTTGCGGCCCAAACCCCTAACCTAAAAATAAAACCCTCCCAATACATATTTAAAAAACCTAACACTAACCTCCTGAAGATCGACTTACTGTTCTGAAGACCAGACATCCACCCTCAAGGAAGCGACAAAGGTCTTCATCCAACCGGGCCGAAGTCCTCAACGAAGCCGGGAGAAGTCTTCATCCAAGACCAGGCAGAAGTGGTCCTCCAGACGGGCAGAAGTCTTCATCCAGACGGCATCTTCTATCTTCATCCATCCGACAAGGAGCGGCTCCATCTTCAAGACATCCAACACGGAGCATCCTCTTTATCCGGAGTCTTCTTACTGAATGACGGTTCCTTTAAGTTACATCATCCAAGATGGCGTCCCTTAGATCCGGAGTCTTCTTACTGAATGACGGTTACTTTAAGTGACGTCATCCAAGATGGCGTCCCTTAGATGGGTGGTGGGTTTTATTGTTGGAGGGGTTGTTTGTATTTTTTTTACATGTAAAAAAGCTGATCTCTTTGGGCAATGCCCTGCTAAAGGCCCTTTTAAGGGCTATTGGTAGTTTAGGTTAGGCTAGGTTTTTTTTTCTATATTGGGGGGGATTTTTTTATTTTGATAGGGCTATTAGATTAGCTATAATTAGTTTAAATATCTTGTAATTTGTTTATTATTTTCTGTAATTTAGTGGGTTTTTTTTGTTATTTAGCTAATTTAATTTATTCAATTGTTTTTAATTTAGTTAATTTATTTAATTGTAGTGTAGTGTTAGGTGTTATTGTAACTTAGGTTGGGTTTTATTTTACAGGTAAATATGTATTTATTTTAGCTAGGTAGTTATTAAATAGTTAATAACTATTTACTAACTATTCTACCTAGTTTAAATAAATACAAACTTGCCTGTAAAATAAAAATAAACCCTAAGCTAGCTACAATGTAACTATTAGTTATATTGTAGCTAGCTTAGGGTTTATTTTACAGGTAAGTATTTAGTTTTAAATAGGATATATTTAGGTAATAATATTAATTTTTATTTAGATTTATTGTAATTATATTTAAGTTAGGGGGTGTTAGGGTTAGACTTAGATTTAGGGGTTAATACATTTAGCATAGTGGCGACGACATTGGGGGCAGCAGATTAGGGGTTAATAAATGTAGGTAGGTGGCGGCGAAGTTAAGGACAGCAGATTAGGGGTTAATAGTATTTAACTAATGTTTGTGAGGCGGAAGTGTGGCGGTTTAGGGGTTAATATGTTTATTATAGTGGAGACAATGTCCGGAGTGGTAGATTAGGGGTTAATAAGTATAATGTAGGTGGCGACAATGTCAGGGACAGCAGAATAGGGGTTAATACAAATAATGCAGGTGTAGGCGATGTTGGTGGCAGCAGATTAGGGGTTAATAAGTATAATTTAGGTGGCGGTGGTGTCCAGAGCAGCAGATTTGGGGTTAATAATTGTAATGTAGGTGTTAGCAATGTCAGGGGCGGCAGATTAGAGGTTAATAAGTGTAAGATTAGGGGTGTTTAGACTCGGGGGTACATGTTAGGGTGTTAGGTGTAAACATAAAATGTTTTTCCCCAAAGGAATCAATGGGGCTGCGTTACTGAATTTTAGGGTGTTAGACTTTTTCTCAGCTGGGTCTCCCCGTTGATTCCTATGGGGAAAAACATCTTTAATGCCTGGAGTGTGACTTTTACCTCAAAGGATACTGTCTTTATGGGGATATATCCAGTTGCATTCACATTACATTAGCAGACTCCATGGCCTGTCTGGCATCAAGCTCTTGAAGTGTCATCTTTAGATTCTCTTTGCACATCCCTGTGAACTTAATATCACAGTCTATGGTAATTGCCTGAAGAGTGGACATCTTCAGGGAACTCTATGGCACTGACATGCTAGTACACTGCTGGGCCATCCTTAAGTGATCTCCATTATATACTAGAAGATATTACCTACATAAGATGATCCTGAGTTTCCCAAGTCACTAACAACAAGCGTTGGCTTCTTTTATATATTAGTTTGAGGTTGTCAGTCAATTGCTGGTTGACCTGAGGGTATTATTATTCTTATAATATTTTTGTATAACATCACAAAATTCCGTAGCGCTAGGTACACAGATAGGGGTATACAATGACAAGGATTTTTTAAAAGATACAAAACATAAGAGACTAAAGAAATCTATAACAAAAGCAAGAGGGTAAGCAACTGTTCCTAGCAGCAAACATTGACTTTAAAAAGTCAGGAGTTAATGTACCTAAAGTTGAATAGTCCAATTGACATGGCTGTCACTGCAAGGATGAAAACCCTAACTTCCTGGTTCCATTAGGAACAACAGGGCGCATACATACTTAGGGGCCGATTTATAATTTGTCTGGTAGACATCATCCACTGTAGCAATCATGTCTGCCAGACATTGATAAATGCTGACAGCATATGCTGTCGGCATTTATCATTGCCCAAGCAGTTCTGGTGAACTGCTTGTGCAATGCTGCCCCCTGCAGATTCAAGGGCAATCGGCCACTAGCAGGGGGTATCAATTAACTTGATCGTATGCAATTGGGCGGATTGATGTCAACAGCCTCAGAGGCAGCGGATGAGTTAACAACAGGCCACATACATACTTAGGGCCGATTTATCATTTGTCTGGCGGACATGATCAGCTGTAGCGATCATGTCCGCCAGACATCGATAAATGCCAATCGGACATGCTATCAGCATTTCTCATTGGACAAGCAGTTCTGGTGAACTGATTGTGTAATGCCGCCCAGTGCAGATTCACGGGCAATCAGCCGCTAGCAGGGGGTGCCAATCAACCCGATTGTATTCTATTGGCAGATTGATTTCCGATGCCTCAGAGGCAGCATACGAGTTAAGGAGCAGTGTTCTTAAGACTACAGCTTCTTAACTCCTGTTTCTGGCAAGCCTGAAGGCTCGTGTGGAGATAGGGGTATTTGGCCCCATTTGGGCCATGATAAATCGGTCCCATAGACTCCTTATGGTTGGTGTTAATACAAGTAAGGGCTTTAAAATAATGGACCAATCAAAGACACTTAGGTTTATTGATTTGCTTTCACTATTACATAAATACATTTTATGTTAACAGACTACACTGTAAAAAAAATCCTGTTGTTTTTACAGAAAAAAACTGGCAGCTATGGTTGCCAGAATAATTCTGTGAAAATTACATTACAGTTTAAAACTGTAAAGTTGTTTACATTTTAAAAACAGTAGTAATTTACAAAACAATATATATTAATCTGGTAAATCCAACATCTTGTTTCTGTTGTTTCTACAAAAAATGGCTGCCCTGATTGCCAGAATAATAATTCTGTAAAAAATACATTAAAAATGTAAACAACTTTACAGTTTTAAACTGTACATTTTAAATAAAAAAATACATTTTAATCTGGTAAATCCAACATCTTTTTTATGTTATTTTTACAAAAAAATGGCTGCCCTGATTGCCAGAATAATTCTGTAAAAAATACATTAAAAATGTAAACAACTTTACAGTTTTAAACTGTATTGTAAACAGACACCATTCCCTCCCCCTGCATCTCAGTTGCATTACGAGAATGCCGAAAGTGCACACTGCACGTGCACACAAGCTCCATCAGAGGGGAATCTTCTGTTGGCGCTTGCGTATCAGGGAGGTGCACATGCATGGTGTGCACTTTATACATTCCTGGAATGCGACTGAGAAGCAGGGGGAGGAACCAGTGGCAGGTAAGTATATGCTTTAAATTTGTTTTATATAATTTTTTTCATTTTAATAATCAGATGTCTCATTCAGTTATTAAACTACTGAATGAGACAGTTGTCTCAATAGGTGTTAGTGATGCATGTCCCTTTAAAGAAAAATAGAAAAAGAAAGGGCATGAAAGACGAAAATACTTTTTTCCAAAAGTTGTCAGAGAACAATTAAGAGGTTATATTTTTATGACTAAAAGTTAGAATTTTTAACACTCTTAAAAGATTACTGCATTTCCTTATTAGAATAAATTGAACAAATGTTTCTTCAAACAAGCTCTTCAATTTGATGTACAGGAAGGCAAATCATGAAATATAAGAGCAATAAAACTCTGATGATTTTGTCTAAATCTTTTATTGGTTCTTCAGCTTGAAGAAGTAGGCAGCTAATGAGCTGAAACAAATCTTCAAGCTATGAGTGTGGCACATGTCAAATCTTACTGACTTAAGTCCATATTCACAGTAAAGCAAGGGAGGAACCGCACTCTTCCACTACCCTCCAAGGTGCATACAAGTCCAGGACTGGCAGGAACCCCAAATATCAATAGCAAAATAGAAAGATGTAAGTAAGATAGGCAAATTTATTTGGACAAACACGGAGCAACGTTTAGACTCCCAATTGAAAAAGACTCCATTGAGAGTCAAAACATTGCTGCGTGCTTGTCAAAATAAATCTGCCTATCTTACCTACATAGAGTGCCTGGATCATTCTATTTTGCTATTAAGTTCATAGTCAGACATCACACCACTCATGATCTGAAAGTTCCTGAATAAAGTTAAGAACTCTAAAGTTTATGTGATCACAGGATTTGTTTGTCTTCTCTACTTTTGTGCCCTTCTCTGGGTTGATGGAAAAAAAAAAACACCTTGGGAACTAGAAGAAAAACAGGTGACTGTATTAATAATAAAATAGCTTAATTAACAACAACAAAAAAACTTCATATCAATACTAAAACAATTTTTCAAGCTATTATTAATTGAATATTTAAAGTGTTATTTAAATAATAATAAAAATTAATAATTAAATATTATTAACCCTTTTGCTGTAGACGAAATGTGGGGAATGTCGGCGGGTTTCCCTGTTCCGTGCAGGCGACGTACTCCACGTCCAGTATACTCATTGTTCTGCTAATCACACCAAGATCATCTGCTTTTTTCACCCTGGAATAGCCGACGGAGTGTCTGCCCAATCTGGAGGAATTCCCAGGGGGTGGACACATCATGTTGTTGAGTAAAATGTTTAGATCCACACACAACATAAACCATCTTGAAGAATTGCAGGATCGACCTAGAAAAAAATGAAATAAAATTGTATAAAACATACATTACAGTAAAAAAACCAACAACATTGTGCCACATGAATCTGTGTCCAAATGGACAGAAAATAGAGAAAGGAAGAAAAATACAAGAGAAAATGAAAAAGTTCAATGTAGAAAATGTATTAAATGTATTAAATTGAACACAATAGAAACAAGCTTTAAAAGCTGAATACATATAAAATGTCTGCTTGCAGCCAGCGCTAACACTTTTGAAAAAGCAATGGGGTTCATTCCTATGAAAGATATGCAAAAAAGAGAAAGAAAAAGGTGCACACAAGGCACAATTCAAGTGAAGCTTTATTTACAAAGATACACATGCAACACACATTATTGCACTTACTAGATGCAAAGTAAAAACAGGTAGTCAGTCAGACACCTTGATGTTTTTTACTCCTGCATTGACTGTGAATAAGATCCGATGGTAAACCTCAAAGGCTAACTGTGGTCTCTGCAAGGTATATGGCTTGCCGACTGCAGACCTCAGTAGCAGAATGTCCAGGAGACACTAGTAGTCTGAATATTGTTGGGTCCTTGACGCATTTCCACCGGTCAACGGCCGAGCTTTATCAAGAGGGTTGAAATGTGAATGATTTTAAAGAATGAGCCCTTTTAGATTTTAAAGGCACTTACAGAGTTCCGCCCATCTTGTTGAGGGGGGTGTATTGCCTGTCAGGCTTGTCCCATTGGTTGGGATATGTATTAAAATAATGGTTAAAAACATATTTGTATAAACTACATAAGAAGAATCACAATTACTTCTAAAAGTGATATTAAAAGTTTCTGTTGAATCAGAATTTGTAAAAGTGGGTGACCTATTCACATGTTCACACATGTTACATCTTGCTTTTGCACATTTTAGAGTACCCTTCCACTCAGTTAACCAGTTCTCTTTAACCATAGCATTATGTTCTTTTCGTATTTTCTTAGTTCGTTATTTACTTTGTGCTAATAGATTTCTAAGACATTTTCCTTTTTTATATGAATACTGGTTTGTTATTCAAAAGTGATCCCAATAAAGGATCTGCTTTTAGCAAGGGACACTGTTTTTTAAAAATATTATTGTTCTATTGTTCTTGATCCTTCATTAAAAGTTGTCATAAATCTAATAGGGTTAGTTTATTTTGGATTATATTGTATTAATTCATTATGGAGTTTGGTCCCTAAAGCTTTGGTTGATTGTCTTTCTCTTAAGTTAAAAAATGAATTTCTATCCTTGGACATAGCTCTATCTGTGGCTACTTTTATAGTTTTAGGACTGTAGCCTTTTTTTTAGGAATTTGTTTTCAAGGATACATGCCTCTGTTTCAAAATCTCCTACATGGGTACAATTCCTTTTGAATTTAATGAATTGGCTGTATGGGAGGTTATACATCCAGCAATTCTTATGTGCACTTTTGGCCTGGATTCAATTCGTTGGTTTCCTGTAATTCTTAACTGCTATTTGACCTTCAGAATCTTTGAATAAAATTAAATCTAAAAATTCTATCTGTATATTTGAAAATTATTTTTTTGAATTTAAGGTTATAGTTATTATCATTGATGTACTTCATCTGTCCCCCCTTTCCATAAGATTATAATGTCATCAATATATCTCCCATATTTTACAATATTATTCCCAAATAAATTAATTTTCAAATGCATTGACATAAAGATTTGCATAGGAGGGGCAAAGGTAGTCCCCATTGCTGTCCCTCGCATTTGTAAATAAAACTTATTTTCAAATAAGAAATAATTATGTTGAAGGATAAAATGGATGCTATCCAATTAGAAGCTAATGTGTTTGTGGGCCTTTGCCATTTTGAAAGTTCTTCCTCAATTTTTTGTACCCCCTTGTCATGTGGTATACATGTGTAAAGGGTCGCTACATTGCAGGTTACCCAACACATCTCTTCTTCCCATGTTAGTCCCTTGAACTCTTTAATAACTGTAGTTGTGTTTCTAAGATGTGTTTTAGTATTCTCAACAAAGGCTGCAGGTAGTAGTCTACGTATTTAGAGATATTGTCGCAAATAGAATCTATCCCTAAGATTATAGGTCTTCCTGGGGGATTCAAAGGGTCTTTATGCACCTTTGGCAGGTGATAAAATGTGGAGATATTTGGTTGAGGTGTAAATAAAAATGTATACTTGTCATTATTTAGAATCCCCTCTGATTTAGCCTTGTTCAACATTCTATTAGCCTCTTTTACAAAATCCTCTGTAGGATCCTTTGGTAGTGTCTTGTATGTTTCCACATCATTTAGCAGATTATTTGCTTCTTGTAAGTAATCGATCTTGGTCTGTAATACTAGGCCATCACCTTTATCGGCGGGGCGTATCACTATATCTTCATTATTCATCAATCTTTGAAGTGATTTTCTCTCTAAGATCGTGAGGTTATCATTATGTTTGTTTAGAAAAATATGTTCCTTATTAAAGTGCTCTTATATATCCTTAAAAACAACTTTTGGGGGGCGGAGCCGGAACACCGTTTAAGATGGCTGCATCCTTCTAGAGCTCCTGATAGTTGTATGTTGTGAGGCAAAAAATACAGCATTTCCAACCATCACATTGGTACAGGAAGGGGGAGAAAAAGTTCTGGATACTTAGATCCCACTGCATCATTTTCCGGCTGATCTGTCAACTACTGCGAGACGCTGCAGAGACTGCGGCCTATACAAATAAGATCTTTACAGCATGACAAGCACCTGAAAGGACAAGAAGGCATTTGGTGGTTTACAACTTTTCACTGGGTAAGCACACATGTCGATATCTGCTCGCACAACAATACGATACAAGTTACACCCAGACTGATTTTTGAAAGGCAGCAGAGATTGCGGAGGGGAGTCCCACATGGCTAATGGCAATTCACATGGCTCAAGCTTACAATCTGACATTGCAACATCGCACAAAACATTTAAACTGACCACTTCAGGGGCCCCATGCTAGCATTTACCAACAGATCTTGTTATCAGTTAGAACTACATAGATGATTATCATCACACAGAGATTAATGTTATACTTTATTAAACTGAATAACAACGGTGTGGGTACTGGAAGCAGAGAAGGTGGGGAACATTAACAATAAATATTCTGATCTGAGTTACAGAGATGACTTCTAGAAGGTTAACATAGCAGGAAAAAAAACCTAGAGCTACTCCGAGCAATGTCACTACATTCTTTAAAGCTATAAATAAGCAAAGGCCCAATGAGGAAATCTCTGCCTCAGATTCATAACAAGATAACAGCTGTTCTGTGCATCATACTCCTGACAGAGGGTCAGAACATGATAAAGGAGGCCCTGTCACTCTCAAAGTGATAAAATCACTTATTAACCAGGTAAAAATATGTACAGTATAAAAGAGGAGTGTGCAGATCTCATAAAAGAATTGAATGATTTGTGCATGAGTATTGAGTATTGAGACCCTGGAGGGGGACAGAGAAGAAATAACGTCCAAAATCTTAACTATGTCTAATAAAATGCACTCACAGCAAAGGCAAATACAGGAACTAAACTAGATGATATTGAAAACAGAACAAGACGCAACAATATATGTATAAAAGGAGTCCCTGAGACGGTATTAGGACCTCATTTACGTAACTAACTAGATGGTATGTTTCCTATTGGGAGATGAACATCCAAATTCCTCCTCAGTACAAATGGAAAGAGCACATCGCTCCCTAAAGCCGAGACCTACAGATGGCAATCCGCACAGAGATGTGGTAATCTGCTTCACAAAATTTCAGGAGAAGGAATTGATTCTACAACAGGCACGTCAGCAAACTTCTTTTCTATACCAAAGTACAAAAATCAGGTTCTTTGCGGATCTTTCCGTACGAACATTATGGAAGAGAAGAGAATTTAGTGGTTTAACCCTGCATCTCCATAACCTAAATATACCCTATAGATGGGGGTTTCCTGTACAAGTTCAGGTTGTTAAAAATGGGAAGAGATATGATTGTACCCAAACTGTGGATATCATCCCCTTCTGCAATAGCTTAGACATTACCCCAAACCATCATAACTGGAAGAGACACAACACCACTTTCAAAGTCGAAAAATCTGCCCTCTTAAACCCCTAAAACCAAATCTTGGAGCGACATTGCTAAAACCCCTCCCGCCACCTACATTATACCTATTAACCCCTATCCTGCCCCCCCTACAACGCCGCCCTCTATAATAAATGTATTAACCCCTATCCTGCCCCCCCTACACCGCCGCCACTGTAATAAAATTATTAACCCCTAAACCTAAGTCTAACACTAACCCTAACACCCCCTAACTTAAATATTAATTAAATAAATCTAAATAATATTTCTCTTATTAACTAAATTAATCCTATTTAAAAATAAATACTTACCTTTAAAATAAACCCTAATATAGCTACAATATAAATAATAATTATATTGTAGCTATCAGGATTTATTTTTATTTTACAGGCAACTTTCAATTTATTTTAACTAGGTACAATAGCTATTAAATAGTTATTAACTATTTAATAGCTACCTAGTTAAAATAAAGAGAAATTTACCTGTAAAATAAAAACTAACCTAAGTTACAATTACACCTAACACTACAATATAATTTAATAAATTATTCCTATTTAAAACTAAATACTTACCTGTAAAATAAACCCTAAGATAGCTACAATGTAATTAATAATTACATTATAGCTATTTTCGGATTTATATTTATTTTACAGGTAACTTTGCATTTATTTTAGCTAGTTAGAATAGTTATTAAATAGTTATTAACTATTTAATAACTACCTAGCTAAAAGAAATACAAAATTACCTGTAAAATAAATCCTAACCTAAGTTACAATTTAACCTAACACTACACTATCATTAAATTAATTAAATAAATTACCTACAAATAACTACAATTAAATTAAATAAACTAACTAAAGTACAAAAAATAAAAAAGCTAAGTTACAAAAAATAAAAAAATAAGTTACAAATATTTTAAAAATATTACAACAATTTTAAGCTACTTACACCTAATCTAAGCCCCTTAATAAAATAACAAAGCCCCCCAAAATAAAAAAAATTCCCTACCCTATTCTACATTAAAAAGTTATCAGCTCTATTAACTTACCAGCCCTTAAAAGGGCCCTTTGCGGGGCATGCCCCAAAGAAAACAGCTCTTTTGCCTGAAAAATAAATATACAACCCCCCAACATTAAAACCCACTACCCACATACCCCTAATCTAACCCAAACCCCCCTTAAATAAACCTAACACTACCCCCCTGAAGATCATCCTACCTTGAGCCGTCTTCAGCCAGCCGACCACCAATGGAACCGAAGAGGAGATCCGGAGCGGCAGAAGTCATCATCCAAGGGGCGCTGAAGAAGTCTTCCATCCGATTGAAGTCATCATCCAGGTGGCGCTGAAGAGGTCTTCCATCCGATAGAAGTCTTCATCCATGTGGCGTCTTCAATCTTCATCCATCCGGAGTGGAGCGGAGCCATCTTCAGACGAGCCGACGCGGAGCCACCCTCTTCTTCTCGATGACTAACGAAGAATGAAGGTTCCTTTAAGGGACGTCATCCAAGATGGTGTCCCTTCAATTCCAATTGGCTGATAGGATTCTATCAGCCAATCGGAATTAAGGTAGGAAAAATCTGATTGGCTGATTGAATCAGCCAATCAGATTGAAGTTCAATCCGATTGGCTGATCCAATCAGCCAATTAGATTGAGCTCGCATTCTATTGGCTGTTCTGATCTTACCTTTTTCTCTCACCCTCAAAAAATATACACCCAATTAGACTACCTACTATGCAATCAATCCTCTTTATACTTACTTTTTTTAAATTTATTTTATTTATTTTTTATTGAGGTTTTGCATAACTAACAAGAGACAATGGTTGCCTTTTACAAATAGAATTGAACAAAATATTTTGACAATAATAGAACAAACATTAGATAGGCTTATGAAACCTCGATTTTGTAGTAATATAGCACAAAAGACTGACTAATTAGAAGGCCATATTGAGGCCAAATGTTCCTGGAAAGTAATAGACAACTGAAAGTCAGATGGGCAGCCCCATATGGGCTTTAAGAATGTATATAGTGTAGGGGGGGTTTCAGCAGGCAAGCGCTGCTCATAGTATGAGGGAAGGGATGGAGGGGCGGAGCCATAAAAGTGAATGACATGCGGAGTATGATAAGACATTTAAAGTTATTATTAGAGCGGTAGTTGTAAGGCATCATATCAATGCGAGCTATATAACCTCAGGTATCGAGAGACCTGCGGGCGCTTAAACGGAAGTATTTCAGTAGGGGATCTAGGTTGGATATACATGTTTATATTACTTAGAGAGGTTATATACTGGAATATTGAAAGGAGATCCAGGGTATAGTTGATTACTAAGTACATGGGATATACAGAATATCAGGTAGGAACAAGCATATCCCATTTCAGCTACTAAACTTGGAGGGGAGGGATAGCTATGTTAGAGTTATTAGTTCTAAGTTAAAGGGGGATAGGTAATGTAAGATAATGTAACCCTAATAGTAATATATAGTGATCTCTGCAGGAAAAGATAACTGATATATCATAAAGTAAGGGATAATAGCAATAAAATTAGACATGTTTAGACATAGCAAACAAGTGATATATATTGTAGTCAATAAGAGATATAATATCTTATGAAAAACCTATAACAATAGTACATAATAATACTAACTTGTGTATAACAATAGTGTGTAAAAGGTTTGCTAAGTTAGAGCTTTAGAAGATTAATTTTATTAGGCATAAGTACAATATACCTAGTCTGGTAGATATATATTTAGGTTATTAGCTTGTTATATTTTCTTAAGCTTCCATGAGGAAAAATAAGTTGCAATGTGTTAGAAAACTTAACTGTGGATTAGGCGTTTTGTCATATCATATAGAAGGCATATCTATATATCTAATTAAAAGTATAATGGAGTTTTACCGGTAGTCTGCTCAAAGATTGAATACTAGGGACTAATTGTTTATAACAGGTCTAGTAAGCTTAAATATTCACTAATAGTACTATAGGGGAGTATCCCTATATGTAGGGAGAAGGTAGAGTCATAAAGAAAGCTAGGTATTACCCACAAATAATTTTACAAAAAAACTCTGACTTGAGTATAGTATGTACAACTAGAGTTAAGGTAGGTTGCAAGAAGTTTCCTCAATGCATATTCATGAGACCTATGCAATTTCTTTGAAAATAAATCTAGGTAAACTTGTAAAAACATAAACAATAACAGTATGCAGGCTTGCACATAATATGTAATAAGGTGAGATAATTGTTTGTGTCTATTTTGCTACTAAAGACTAATGGCATATTTAGGTATGATACAGAAGCAAATAACTAGAAAGAGATAATCTCCAAGAGAAATGCACATGTTAGTAGTGAGGTGGTACATAAAATAGATTTACAGATATCTCATATTATATATGTGATTAGCAAAAGCTGGAATTTTCCCTTAGGAGGGCACATTTGTGTAGTCCCAGTGCAAAGTCAGGACATAGAAAAGGCTATTAGAAATATCAATGTCATGAGTAAAGATAAACATTGTAAAAACATTAATTTCAGTGTGCAATCAAGTTAATCTAAACATGCAACCACCAATTTAGTAAGAGGAAAACAAGTAATATGTGAACATATCTAATTATCACTTATCAAGGAACTATTTGGATAATAATACCCATAGGAAATGAGCAATAACTATAAATGTCATGATCCATAAACATTATACATGTGAAAACAAGAAGAAAAGAGCATGGAAAATGTCACATAGCAATAGATTATGTAGGGCAAGTCAGGGGGAGTATATGGTGGTGGAATTATATACCCCAAATCATAGATCGGGATGACCGGTTGGTAAAGAGGGATTTACACCATCACATAGGGTAGTAATAGAGCAGATTAATTGGTGCTTCGGAACTAAGAGTCCCCGACATCTTGCAGGTTCTGGAGAGTTGTCCTTACACTGCCGGGATCCGTCAAACAGATAGTCTTCATGGATTACTCTAGTAGTAGGTAAAACAGTTGCTATCACAGAGGTCTGCTCTGGCTTAAATAGGTTCTCACCTAATGATGTAAGTTGGCCAGGCAAATCACGATTAGTTGGCTGTAGGAGCATTGTGATTTCGGTAAAGTTCTCATCCATCCGCCATGCTAATTCTTCTAGCAGGGACTGCACCGTAGTGTGAAAGCCTTCTATGGGTGTCAGTGCCATTTTTGCAAATGTAGTCAGAATTATGAAATATATTAGTATAGTGATAGTTCAAACACCAAACTGTTACGAAGCTTCTAGAAATTGCAGCTGAACTCTGTGTCCTCGTGGCAGTTTCAGAATATGTAATTTGAGGTAGAAGTCCTCTCACTCACTTTTAAGTCAGAATCATTGTTCAGTTTCCAAAAAAAACTTGTAGGAGTCTTCTTTAAGCACTTTGGGTGTAATAAATATTATCAATTATCCCCAATAATAGGATTAAGAGCCAGAGCTCTTACTGTGTGCGTCTAGTAAACTTGGCAGTTGGCTCCGCCCCCCTATACTTACTTTTTGATTAAAAAATCTCCTAAACTCCATGGTCTGATCATGCAATGGTCCTTAGGAATAAGAAGCTCCTGGAAGCTTAATGATGCGATTTTTGCAGATCCCCTTATATTTAAAAGTATCACGGATAAGACTTCCCTATTCTTCGAAGTTAACGATCCCAACAATACATTTCAGGTCACCTTTACAATAACAAATGGCACCCATCAAGGCTGGCCCCTCTCACCTTTACTATTTGCTCTTTCAGTGGAGGTGTTAGCCGCCAGGGTCTGTGCGGATCAGGAAATCGAGGGTATTCAGATTGGTCCACACACCACCAAATGTCTCTTATTTGCAGATGACATTCTTTTCACCCTTGTCAATTCCAAGAGATCGGTGCCGGCCCTTACCAATATCCTTGACGAGTACAAGAAATACTCTAACTTCTCTATTAACATGGGGAAGTCAGTGATTATGTCATCACAAATCTCTTTAGAAGATAGACAGTTTATTAGCACACAAAAACCCTTCACCCCACAGATCACTTCACATATCTAGGTTACAAGGATACAATTACAATGAAATATCTAAAGTTTAGACAAAAAATAGATATTGAGCTCAACTCCTGGCACCGATCTAATCATCTGTCCTGGCTTGGACGAATCAATGCCATAAAAATGACCACCCTCCCTAAGATTTTCTACATCATGCAGACACTAACCCTTATACCATCAGTCTCATATATAACTAGTCTTCAGAGAAGCCTAAATAGGTTCATATGGTCTTTTTCAAAACCAAGAATCCCAGGTCACACGTTATATCTACCCAAAGAATGGGGAGGTCTAGGAGTATCTAATATTCTAAGTTACTACACTGCAATACATCTCTTGCGCATAGTGGCTTGGAACCAGCTGTCCACGCCTAAGCTCTGGGTTACAATTGATGGCCAAAGTCTCACGGATTCTGCAATCCGGGACTTGTATTGGATTCCAAACAAACTCCGCCCACAAATAGCCCCATCTAATCCTCTCATAGAAGAAACCTTATGGGTCTGGGATAGGTTAGTCATCACAAAAGATAAAATCTCCACACAATATTCACCACTCACACCTATATTAAATAGCAAAATATTTCCGGGTGTCAGGAATTATATTCACTATACATATGCATGTTACTATTCCTTTAGCATTCCTGGTCATGTGATCATCATTCCCTACTTAAGGATCATTCACCCTCTGATCACTGCTTAGTAATTTAATATCATAGGATAATCCTTGAGCCTTCTAGTAGCTAAGTACGAACTTATCCTGCTCAAAACCTGCATCAGTGCATTTCTGTTGTTTATTGAACTCTAGAACCTGAGTCAGCCTACCCTTTGTGAGTCTAACGTGTAATAGGAATTAAAACCAACAACTGAGCCTCTCACCTTTCAGCTTGTACAGCTGCAGCTCTAACCTCCGTTCTTCAGCTTAGCGTGTCACGTCACGCTCGGTTCGTTGCTGTCAGGAGTCAGACCGCATCCCGGAAGTATTCTGTGTAAGCCTCTTGCCGCTGCCATTGCGGTCCAGACCGGGGACCTGAGTACTCCAACTTGTTACAGCACTGTGCTAATCGGATCCCAGATTGATTGCCACATTACGGTACAGTGTACAGTTACAAGGTATACATACTACCAATCTGCAGTTACTGTTGTCTCTTCCAGAATACATACTGGAACTCTCATTTGTGCTATAACAGCAAAGCATACTGTGTTCACCTGTTTCTTTAACGTGTATACTGAACTGCTCAGCCACTTTTATGAATTAGCCCTCCTGCTAATAGCCTGCTTTGAACTCTAAGCCTGCTTGGGCCTACATTACTAACATCTCTCCGTGCAGGGAGTTACTATATAGTTTCAGGTCTGTCATACATGAGTGCACATATTTCTTATGTAATTTGTGATATAACCACATTTATTACACATAAGTTTAATATCTCAAACACCCATACTATTCTTAATGACCCCTCCATAGGTCACCCTCAGTCTATGAGAAAACATAGGGTATTTAATTTAATCAAATACCCAAAGTGTGGTGTGAGACTGAGTGGAGAATACGTAAAGACACATATAAATATATATAATAGGGTATTCATCCCTGGTATCCTAACACCGGGATTAAACCTCAGTAAACTAGTTGGCATTCAAAAGTCAGCCACACAAGTACCCATATACTCGCTACTAAGAGATGGGCACCTCAAAACATTTCTAGAGATAAGAGACGAAATAGGGGCCCCACTCAACACCTGGTTTTCCTACTTCCAAATTACACACTTTCTACTCAATCATCCGGAAATAAAACAATTTAGCAGACCTTGCACTCCCTTTTAGTGATGTCGCGAACATAAAATTTTCGGTTAGCGAACCGCGGACTCGAACTTCCGGTATTGTTCGCGAACGCGCGAACCGCGCGAACCGCGCGAACCGCCATTGAATTCAATAGGCAGGCGAACTTTAAAACCTACAAGGACTCTTTCTGGCCACAATAGTGATGGAAAAGTTGTTTCAAGGGTACTAACACCTGGACTGTTGCATGCTGGAGGGGGATCCCTGGCAAAACTCCCATGGAAAATTACATAGTTGATGCAGAGTCTGCTTTTAAGCCATAATGGGTCTAAATCAACTAACATTCCCAAAGTGGCTGTCTCAAAACATCCCGGACAGAAGATAGATTGATAGTGATAGATAGGATAGATAGATATACATAGATTGATAGTTAGATAGAATCGATAGAAGAGAAATAGATAGATTTGTTAGATATATAATTACCCTAATAAATTCTAATAATCAAACATGCGTTCTTGGACCCAACTAGCTTGTGTCAATTAGTACTTTTCTTAGCACTTTAATCCCTGTCCCCCCCCCCCCCTATCGTGGGAGTTCTATATGGCCTGCCAGATTACCCTGAAAAATTATAATAATAAGACATGTGGTCTGCTACCTATTTTAACGAGGTTGTGTTTTAAGTACTACCATTCTTAGCACTTTAATCTCTGTAACTCCCCCTATTTGGTGAGGTCTATACGGCCTGGATGATTACCCATACAAAATATAATAATAAGACATCTGCTCTTGGTCTGCGACCCATGGTAACTATGTTGTGTTAATTAGTAATGTCCTTCGCATTTTAATAGCTGTTACTCATACTCACCCTATCGGTGGAGGTCTATATGGCCTGCATGATTACCCTTACAAAATATAACAACCAAACATATGATCTGGGACCCATGGTAAGTAGGTTGTGTTATGTAGTACTGTTCTTTGCATTTTCATACCTGTTACAACACCAAATGGTGGCAGGTCTATCTGTCCTTCATGATTAGCTGCACCCAAACCCAAAAAAAAGCTGAGTGGTCTTAGACTAACACCCATGGCTAACTCTGTTGTTTCAATTAGTACTATTCTTAGCACTTTCATCCCTGTTACGGGCGGACTACATGGCCATCAAGATTAGCCGAACAAAATACTACAATCCAACCTTTGCTCAGTCTTCATAGGCCCTTCATTGTCTGTATTTTGATAGTACAGTTCTTATTATTTTTATAGCTGATACAACACCGAATGTTGTCAGCTCTATATGGCCTGCATGATTAGCTGCACCCAATACAAAAATAAATCCAAGCGGTCTTGGATTAACACCCATGGCTAACTCTGTTGTTTCAAGTAGTACTATTCTTAGCACTTTCATCTCATCATCCCTGTTACTTCCAGGACTCTCGGTGGTGGTGGTCTACATGGCCATCATGATTAGCCTAACCAAATACTACAATCCAACCTTGGCTCAGTCTTCCTAAGGCCCTTCATTGGCTGTATTTTGGTAGTACTGTTCTTATTACTACATGGTGGTCTACATGGCCATCATGATTAGCCTAACCAAATACTACAATCCAACCTTGGCTCAGTCTTCCTAAGGCCCTTCATTGGCTGTATTTTGGTAGTACTGTTCTTATTAGTTTAATAGCTGATACGACACCGAATGTTGTCAGCTCTATATGGCCTGCATGAATAGCCGCACCCAAAACCAAAAAAAAACCCAAGCGGTTTTGCACTAACACCCATGGCTAACTCTGTTGTTTCAAGTTCTACTATTCTTAGCTCTTTCATCTCATCATCCCTGTTACTTCCAGGACTCTCGGTGGTGGTGGTCTACATGGCCATCATGATTTAGCCTAACCAAATACTACAATCCAACCTTGGCCCAGTCTTCCTAAGGCCCTTCATTGGCTGTATTTTGGTAGTACTGTTCTTATTAGTTTAATAGCTGATACGACACCGAATGTTGTCAGCTCTATATGGCCTGCATGAATAGCCGCACCCAAAGCCAAAAAAAAGCCAAGCGGTTTTGCACTAACACCCATGGCTAACTCTGTTGTTTCAAGTTCTACTATTCTTAGCTCTTTCATCTCATCATCCCTGTTACTTCCAGGACTCTCGGTGGTGGTGGTCTACATGGCCATCATGATTAGCCTAAACAAATACTACAATCCAACCTTGGCCCAGTCTTCCTAAGGCCCTTCATTGGCTGTATTTTGGTAGTACTGTTCTTATTAGTTTAATAGCTGATACGACACCGAATGTTGTCAGCTCTATATGGCCTGCATGAATAGCCGCACCCAAAGCCAAAAAAAACCCAAGCGGTTTTGCACTAACACCCATGGCTAACTCTGTTGTTTCAAGTTCAACTATTCTTAGCTCTTTCATCTCATCATCCCTGTTACTTCCAGGACTCTCTGTGGTGGTGGTCTACATGGCCATCATGATTAGCCTAACCAAATACTACAATCCAACCTTGGCCCAGTCTTCCTAAGGCCCTTCATTGGCTGTATTTTGGTAGTACTGTTCTTATTAGTTTAATAGCTGATACGACACCGAATGTTGTCAGCTCTATATGGCCTGCATGAATAGCCGCACCCAAAGCCAAAAAAAACCCAAGCGGTTTTGCACTAACACCCATGGCTAACTCTGTTGTTTCAAGTTCTACTATTCTTAGCTCTTTCATCTCATCATCCCTGTTACTTCCAGGACTCTCGGTGGTGGTGGTCTACATGGCCATCATGATTAGCCTAGCCAAATACTACAATCCAACCTTGGCTCAGTCTTCCTAAGGCCCTTCATAGGCTGTATTTTGTTAGTACTGTCATCCTTTTGAATAAAAGATTACAGTAAAGGCATTGATTTTAGAAACCCACAGATCATTATTTGCAACCGTGAATTTAGAAAAAAAAATTGATTACACACCCGTCACACTTATTTATGCTCAGGCCTTTTTAATACGAGGGTCCTGGAGCCTCAACCGAAACAACAGCATGAAAGAGGAGATATGTCATCCTTTTGAATAAAATATTACAGGAAAGGCATTGATTTTAGAAACCCACAGATCATTATTTGCAACCGTGAAATTAGAAAAAAACATTGATTACACAGCCGTGACACTTATTTATGCTCAGGCCTTTTTAATACGAGGGTCCTTTTTAATACGAGGGTCCCGGGGCCTCAACCGAAACAACAGCATGAAAGAGGAGATATGTCATCCTTTTGAATAAAATATTACAGGAAAGGCATTGATTTTAGAAACCCACAGATCATTATTTGCAACCGTGAATTTAGAAAAAAACATTGATTACACACCCGTGACACTTATTTATGCTCAGGCCTTTTTAATACGAGGGTCCCGGAGCCTCAACCGAAACAACAGCATGAAAGAGTAGATATGTCATCCTTTTGAATAAAAGATTACAGTAAAGGCATTGATTTTAGAAACCCACAGATCATTATTTGCAACCGTGAAATTAGAAAAAAACATTGATTACACAGCCGTGACACTTATTTATGCTCAGGCCTTTTTAATACGAGGGTCCCGGAGCCTCAACCGAAACAACAGCATGAAAGAGGAGATATGTCATCCTTTTGAATAAAAGATTACAGGAAAGGCATTGATTTTAGAAACCCACAGATCATTATTTGCAACCGTGAATTTAGAAAAAAAAATTGATTACACACCCGTGACGCTTATTTATGCTCAGGCCTTTTTAATACGAGGGTCCCGGAGCCTCAACCTAAACAACAGCATGAAAGAGGAGATATGTCATCCTTTTGAATAAAAGATTACAGTAAAGGCATTGATTTTAGAAACCCACAGATCATTATTTGCAACCGTGAAATTAGAAAAAAACATTGATTACACAGCCGTGACACTTATTTATGCTCAGGCCTTTTTAATACGAGGGTCCCAGAGCCTCAACCGAAACAACAGCATGAAAGAGTAGATATGTCATCCTTTTGAATAAAAGATTACAGTAAAGGCATTGATTTTAGAAACCCACAGATCATTATTTGCAACCGTGAAATTAGAAAAAAACATTGATTACACAGCCGTGACACTTATTTATGCTCAGGCCTTTTTAATACAAGGGTCCCGGAGTCTCAACCGAAACAACAGCATGAAAGAGGAGATATGTCATCCTTTTGAATAAAATATTACAGGAAAGGCATTGATTTTAGAAACCCACAGATCATTATTTGCAACCGTGAATTTAGAAAAAAAAATTGATTACACAGCCGTGACACTTATTTATGCTCAGGCCTTTTTAATACGAGGGTCCCGGAGCATCAACCGAAACAACAGCATGAAAGAGGAGATATGTCATCCTTTTGAATAAAAGATTACAGGAAAGGCATTGATTTTAGAAACCCACAGATCATTATTTGCAACCGTGAAATTAGAAAAAAAAATTGATTACACACCCGTGACACTTATTTATGCTCCGGCCTTTTTAATACGATGGTCCCGGAGCCTCAACCGAAACAACAGCATGAAAGAGGAGATATGTCATCCTTTTGAATAAAAGATTTTTTAATTTTAATTAGTAACTATAGTGTGACAAAAAATTAGGATTGGTGTAAATAGTTGGCAAGACGGCCTGGCACAAAAGGATGGCAGGCAGGAGGGAGATGCAATTCAAGGACACTAGGAGACTGATTACTGACAGTCTAAACAGTGATGATTGACAATTTTTGCAATACTGTTAACAGAAATATGATTGCTGACAACAATTGGCTAGGTGGGCCTGGCTCACAGCAGGCTGCAAGGCAGGAGGAAAGTGCTATTCAATGGCACCAGCAAACTGAGGATTCAAATCACAGCAACTATTACCAAAAATTTTAATTTTTAATTATTAGAATACTGTCACAACAAATATGATTGGTGTAAATATTTTTTAAGTAGGCCTGGCACACAGGCTTGGAAGGCTGTAGAAAAGTGCAATTCAAAGGCAAGAGGAAACTGAGGGTTAAGATCAACACTAAAAATTTTTTTTATTTAAATTAATAACTATACTGTCTGACTGTGACAACAATTATGATTGGTGTAAATAGTTGGCTAGACGGCCTGGCACAAAAGGCTGGCAGTGGCAAGCAGGAGGTAAATGAAATTCAATGGCCCTAGGAGACTGAATATTTGCAGTCCAAAAAATTATGTTTTTTTATTTTTTTTATTACTGTTACAAGAATTGTGATTGGTGCCACTAATTGGCTACTTGGGCCTGGCAGACAGGCTGGCAGATATGAGTCGTGGATGGTAGGTAGGGCAGTAATTTAACACAGTATGCTGTGTAAGTGACAAAAACACAGGACTGATAGAAAATTAAGTTACATTACACTAGCAAAATATTTTAAAATTTTAGATTTTAATATTAAAATTATGTTAAGAAGTGCAATGCACATATGACTCTATGAGTGGTCGCACTGGCTGGCTGCTACGTAGGGCAGCAATTATAACAACAGTATGCTGTGTAAGTCAGATAGACAGTTAGACACAGGCCTGATAGAAAATACAATTAGATTACACTAGCATAATGATTTAAAGACTTTTTTTTGGAAATTTTAAGAATAAGGTTAAGCACATACATATGAGTCGTGGCTGATAGCCTTGGAAGGGCAGCTATTAAAAACAGTAGGCTATGTATGTCGGATACACACACGCCTGATAGAAAATACTATTAGATTACACTAGAAAAATGATTGAAATTATTTTTTGGGGGGGGGGAATTAAAAAAAGGTTAAACACATATGAGTCGTGGCTCATAGACTAGGGAGGGCAGCAAGTAAACAGAGTAGGCTCTCTATGTCAGCAAAACACACAGGCCGGATAGAAAATTAGATTTGATTACACTAGCAAACAAATTTAAACTTTTTTTTTTATATATATTAAAATTAAGGTGAAATAAAAATAGATATGAGTGCTGGGTGGCTGCCTGGCACAGACCAATTAACCAAAAGACTGAAAAAAAAAAGAGGTATATTAATGCTGAGTGAGCCTGACAGACACAGGCATGATAGTAAATGTAATTAGATTACACTAGAAAAATATTTTTTTGTGTTTTTTTTTTAAATTAAAAATAATGTTATAAACGGATATTAACACTGCTGGCTGCTGGCTGGCACAGAGCAATGAACCAGAGTATATGCTGTGTGACACTGGCCTGATAGAAAATGAAAAAAAAATTACACTAGAAAAATAATTATATTTTTGGGTTAGTTAAATTTAAACTAATGTTGTTAGGGAGATATCAGTGGTGGCAGTAGTCACAGCATATGCTGTGAGCCTTAAACACACAGCTGAAAGCCAGGCAAATGCTAATAAAAAAAAAAAAAAAAAACGGCACGAAATATAGCCCTAAAAAGGGCTTTTTGGGGTGCTGTGCTTGCAGCAGAGATGAGTGGAGTCCTTCTGGACTGTAAATACACTAGCCTAGCTATGTTTTTACTATTAATGTCAGGAGCAAAAACATAACACGTCCTATCATTAAAAAAGCAAGGTCGTTATGAGTCTAAAATGGCGGATTCCGAGTAGTTGGGAGTGTCTGTGAGGGAGTGTCTGATGTTGATTGGCTCTAATGTGTCAGGCGGCTGTGACATAAAGGGTCAAAGTTTCCACAATGATGACACATAGGGGCGGATCGAACATTGCCATGTGTTCGCCCACAAACGCGAATGCGAACAAGCTATGTTCGCTGTGAACCGTTCGCGGGCGAACAGTTCGGGACATCACTACTCCCTTTGAGATGTTGTGCTTACTACCGAGTACTCCTAAACACCTGATATCATGAACATACAAAATGCTACTATCATCAGAATCACGAAAACCCTCCTCCTTCAGATCACTCTAGGAAAAAGAATTAAACACACAAATCACTGAATCCACCTGGGAACAATCCTTTAAATCGATCAAAAGTCATCTATATCAGCTGGCATAGTCGACACTATCTATAAATTATTAAACAGGTGGTACTTAACACCTATACGCTTACATAGAATATATCCAACCGTTTCCTCACAGTGCTGGAGAAAATGTGGAAACCAGGGTACACAATCCCACATTTGGTGGGATTGTTCCACAATCAGACCATTCTGGGATCAAGTTGAATCCCACATTAACCGAAAACTCAATCAAGCGATAACTTTAGACTCACAGACAATTTTACTTAATAAACTTCCAAACCTACACTGCCAATACAAAAAGGGGTTACTCCAGATAATGATTAATAGTGCCAAGAGGCTCATTCCACGCATGTGGAAGAAATCACAGGTCCCCACTATACAACAATGGATAAACAAAATTAAACATGTTTTGACCCTGGAAGAAATGTATTATAGTTTTTCCCCCAATTTTCCTTTATTTTTCCCTCACCCCTTTTTCCCCTATTTTGTTTTATTACCATGTGATATATGTGACCTATATTCAAATATGTGCTTATCTAATACAACCAGCTGATAGAGGGCCGTAATATTGACATGCAATTTGTGATTGTTAGTCAGATGGTTCAAAAAGAGAGAATCTGTTTGTATTCCTTACAGTTATATAAGTGTATGTATCTGTAACTATTTCAAACTAATAAAAAAATTATTAAAAAAAAAAAAACAAGTTTAGAAAACATAGAAATTTGTTCTCCTAGTGCCCCCACTGGGTAAAAAGTAGACTTCCCTTTAAAATAAGAATGATGAACATACGGTTCTGTTTCGTTTTGGGACATAGTTAAAAGTTTGTCCATAACCTTAACTTAATCAGTAATTTCACTAACATTTTCAGGTGTAATGTAGTCATTTTCTAAACTCTTAAGAATATTAAATGTTCCTACATCTAAATATATTTCATATTTAATAGGTTTGGATTTGGGGGCAAATTTTAAACCTTTCTGTAAGAGACTAATGTTATTAGGGTCTAGGTTTATCCCAGCTAAGTTAAATATGTCTTTTTTCGCCTGACTTAATCTCTTCTTACTCTCCTTGTTTGCCTGTACAAATTTTCCTCCTCTATTTCCTCTTCTCTCTCTAATGATCTTTTTCTTTGCCTTGTTATTTCTTCCCCTATCCCCTGTTTGGAAAGTCTTGTTTTTTTCCCTAGTACAATTTCTCCTTCTCCATTGTGGGTACTGGTTATAATTACCTTGTCTGGAAAACTGTAAAGATTCTTTTGTGTATGACTTTTGGGTTTTCATATTGGAGTTATAGTAATGTGGTCTGTTCATATTTTTACCCTGTTCATTACTAAACAAATTATCTGATCTATTGTTTGGGTGGGCGTTATAATGATTTAGTTTGGGTTTATAATTAAACTGGGTATATTGCCCCTTTTGGTCATTATTAATTAATCTTCTACCTGGTGTCTGGAAGGAAGATTTGTGAATATTCCCTTCCCTATTGCTCAAATCTTCCTTATTGATTGAGTTGATTTCTTTGACTTGATTTTTATGTGTACACATTGTTTTCCCTAAAGTCATTGATGTCCTTTTTCAGTTTCTTCTTTTTGTTTTTTTTTGTAGTTCTCTATCTAAATGATTAACCCTAAATTGGATACTTTTGTTTCAGTTAATAAATGTGTCCACTTTTTTGCAAGGTTGTATTTGACCTACACTTTATATATTTCTGTTTTAAGTTTCTCTAATCTATGTTCAAGATTTTAATAAATGTATTTGAACATTCTTGTATGGCTGATTCCAACTCTGTGGTGTATTCTACTTCTTCTAATTAAAAAAAAGCTTAACCCTCTAGGGATCACCTTATGGGTAATATAGTTCTCTAATAGTATCAAATCTTTTACGTCTTGACATAACATTTTTTCTAAGGTTTTAAATAGATCTTCAAGATCATCATTTACAATATCCACTCCTTCTATATGTGGGTTTTTCCACAATAGAAAATCTCTTACAACATAGTGTTTCTAAACATTTCTTAGACTGCAATAGGAGTAGTCCAAAGTCATTAAAAATTCAGGTAATAGACTGGGTACCCCCCATTAAGTCCAAAAGGCTCCTGGAACTAAGAAAGCTGGAAACCAGATGGATTTATGAATTTAAAACCCTGCAGCCTTTGGGGTTAAACATTGATATTGATGTAGCAGCTTTCATGTGATCCAAATAGTTTTAAGTAACTTTATAGAGAAATATTTTTCTTTCTTTATTTTAATTTCCAAATCTAGCTCTCCTTATTTAAGTTCAGATTTCTCATTCTAGGGACTTCTAAATAATCGTTTTTTCTTCTCCCACGAATTTATGTATTTTACTTGACTATCCTATGGAATAGGTACCTCTTCTAATGTTGGTCTAACTGACTAGTGACACCATGCAATGAAGTTTTTGTTTTACAGAAAATAAGTAGTACGCTTAGATTCCCATATCCATTCATACTAAAGACAAGTTTGGTAAAAAGATGTATGATAGGGATTAGGCTAGGATTATATTCCCTATGAATAATAGTTTAAAGTTATGCAATTGCACATCCATTCTAACAATTAGAATTTATATAGCAAGATAAAGCACTAGGAGATAGCATTTAGTACCCATAAGAGAGTAACACTCAGATTACCTGAAAGTAGAGCTATTCCATTGGCTGAAAATGACACACCCATATGCATATGCACTTTTGGTAATGATCGTGTTAGAATCTCACAAGAGTTTGGTGTAGTGTATTCACACATAAAGTAGGAAGTTTACTTGAAAATCTATATTCCAAATCAAATTCAGAATATATACATAATGAGCCAGTACATGGATCTCTACTGCTCATGCTAGACATATTTTTGAAACCGTTATGCTGATATCCCTTTGAATGTTCAGTTTTATATTTTTATTTACATATGTGTCGTCATGACACAATAATTGTCAAGTGTATTTGATACTATGAATTTATCCTAGAGAAAATGCAGCCTTATATTTAAACGTGTTGTCACAATATAACAATTGTCATGTGTATTTTATTTTATGAACTCACCCTAGAGTCGTTTGCATATTTTAAATACTTTATTAATTATTTATATTATATGACATACTTCAATGTTTTTTAGCAGGTATAACGTAAGCTATATTATAATGGATCATTTCTTGTTTTACATCGTTGTCGCAATGTTAGTATATTGTATCAATGTTTGTTTTAAATTGTTATGTATAAAGTTTCACCGATATGATGTATCTAGATTGGCAACAAATATGTTTTTAACCATTATTTTAATACATATCCCATCCAATGGAACAAGCCTGACAGGCAACACCCCCGCCCTCAAAAAAAATGGGCAGAACTCTGTAACTTCCTTTAAATTCTGAAAGGGCACATACTTTGAAATCATTCACATTTCAACCCTCTTGATAAAGCCCGGCTATTGACCAGGGAAATGCGTTGAGGACCCAACAGCATTCAGACTACTAGTGTATCCTGGACATCCCGCTACTGAGGTCTGCACTAGGCAATCCCTATACATTGCAGAGACCACAGTTAGCATTTGAGGCATACCATTGGATCGTATTCACAGTCAACGCAGGAGCAAAAAACATCACAGTATTTGACTGACTGCTTGTTTTTACTTTGCATCTAGTAAGTTAAACAATGTGTGTTGCGTGTGTATAATTGTAAATAAAGCTTCACTTGAATCTTGTCTTGTGTGCGCCTTTCTCTTTTTTGCATATCTTCCATACACCAAGCCAAGGGAGGGATTACCTGGCTGGATAGAGGCTGCACTGGAGAGGCATTGTCTGCATCAGGACACAGAATCTAGAAATAAGACATGGCTTTTAAATTTTGTCGAGGAAAATCCATTTGCCTGAACATTTGTAAGGTACTCTGCTCTTGTTTTCCCTTCAATAAAGGGTTTTTAAGTTTTATCACAACTACACAACTATAGCTCTACAAACTATGGGTAAACAAATCTTTATACTTACCCTCAAACTGGGACTATCCTCTAATCAGTTATTATCAATTTTTTGGGGGGCCTGTGCTTATGTGCCTCTATGAGCTAATGTATGTTTTGTAATTTGATTTATATTATATTTTTGCAATTTTGTGAATTTTTTTTATTCCATCAGTATAGCCATATACATAGAGATATGGATTAGGATTCAGACTAAGCGCACTATCATTTTGTTTGTTCCTTCATTCCTATGAACCCTACAGTGCAGCACATAAACCCTCAATGTCTGGGAAAAAGAAAAGGTAATCAATTTTAGCAAACTAACAAAATTGCCTGTTTTATGTTTTAACTTACATGGATGATCGCAAAATCCACTGCTCCACAAATGCTGACAAAGTAAAGCAGTAAGCATGAAACGTACCAGACAAATTAATTAACCCTCAGTCAGTCAGCATTATTATTATGACTACAAAATATGTCCTCACTCCAGGAACTGTGGAACTACACACCTATAAACAAGGCAAACAGAAATAGTGGTTTTGTCTTTGAAAATACTGAATTTATTGCTGTGATAGCTCTTGTAGAAACTGTAAATACTAAAAGAATAGAATGGAATTACAATAAGCACATATGCAGTATGGTGCAGCAACTTTAAGATACATAAGTCTGACATAAGAAAAATTAGGCAGGAATGCCGGATAATCAATGTAAATAGAATATAGGACAGTATTATCAAGTAATTTACTGCTTACAGTTATTAGGTTATGCAAAGAGCAGAAGCTGAAGAGCTATGAACTAGATGGGTGATAAGAAACACTGACTTGAGCCCTACAGGAAGCTGATTATTCTTCCTGCTCTGTCACTTCCTTTATGGGAGGCTGCATTTATAACAAAAAAACAATACATCTTTTAAATAGTTCATATGTAATGTATATTTTTTAACCCCTTAAGGACCAAGGCCATTTTTCAATTTCTTTCCCTTAAGGACCAGGGCTATTTTTACATTTCTGCTGTGTTTGTGTTTAGCTGTAATTTTCCTCTTATTTATTTACTGTACCCACACATATTATATACCGTTTTTCTCGCCACTAAATGGACTTTCTAAAGATACCATTATTTTCATCATATCTTATAATTTACTATTAAAAATATTATAAAATATGAGGAAAAAATGGAAAAAAACACACACTTTTTCTAACTTTGACCCCCAAAATCTGTTACACATCTACAACCACCAAAAAACAACCATGCTAAATAGTTTCTAAATTTTATCCTGAGTTTAGAAATACCCAATTTTTACACGTTCTTTGCTTTTTTTGCAAGATATAGGGAAATAAATACAAGTAGCACTTTGCTATTTCAAAACCACTTTTTTTTCAAAATGAGCGCTAGTTACATTGGAACCCTGATATCTGTCAGGAATACCTGAATATCCCTTGACATGTATATATTTTTTTAGAAGACATCCCAAAGTATTGATCTAGGCCCATTTTGGTATATTTCATGCCACCATTTCACCGCCAAATGCGATCAAATAAAAAAAAATGTTCACTTTTTCACAAATTTTTTCACAAACTTTAGGTTTCTCACAGAAATTATTTACAAACAACTTGTGCAATTATTGCATAAATGGTTGTAAATGCTTCTCTGGGATCCCCTTTGTTCAGAAATAGCAGACTTATATGGCTTTGCCGTTGCTTTTTGATAATTAGAAGGCTGCTAAATGCTGCTGCGCATCACACGTGTTTTATGCCCAGCAGTGAAGGGGTTAATTAGGGAGGATGTAGGGAGTGTCTAGGGTTAATTTTAGCTTTAGTGTAGTGTAGTAGACAACCCCAAGTATTGATCTAGGCCCATCTTGGTATATTTCATGCTACCATTTCACCGCTAAATGCGATCAAATTAAAAAAAAAACGTAAAATATTTCACAAGTTTAGGTTTCTCACTGAAATTATTTACAAATAACTTGTGCAATTATGGCATAAATGGTTGTAAATGCTTCTCTGGGATCCCCTTTGTTTAGAAATAGCAGACATATATGGCTTCGGCGTTGCTTTTTGGTAATTATAAGGCCGCTAAATGCTGCTGCGCACCGCACATGTATTATGCCCAGCAGTGCAGGGGTTAATTAGGTAGCTTGTAGGGAGCTTGCAAGGTTAATTTTAGAAAGTCTGCCAGTACTAAAATAAAAGGTATATTTAAAAAAATAAAAACATTGTATAGCATATTTACATATGCTGCTGTGTAGGATCCCCAATTAGCCCCCAACCTCCCTGATCTCCCCCAAACAGCTCTCTAACCCTCCCCCTCTACCTTACTGGGAGCCATCTTGGGTACTGGCAGCTGTCTGCCAGTACCCAGTTTAGAAAAAAAATGCTTTTTTTTTTATATATTTTTATTTTTTTTCTGTAGTGTAGCTTGACCCCCCATAGACAAACCACCAGCCCCTCCCAGATCCCTTACAATAAAATTTTTCTGTTGATCCCCCCTGTCTCCCCCTTATCACCTTTTTCTGTAGTATAGCGGTTCCCACCCGCTCCCTCCCCGTGCACACGCCCGCCCGCTGCTTACCGTGCACACGCGCGCGTCCATGCGCGCTCCCGACATCCCCGGCCCCGATCCCGCCCCCCCCCCTCTCTTCAATGCTCCATCGATGGCCGCCCACCCGCCTCCCACGTCAGCTCCCACCCACCAACGATTGCGGCCATTGATGCCGGTGCAGAGAGGGCCACACAGTGGCTCTCTCTGCATCGGATGGGGGAAAAATGTTATTGCAGGATGCCTCGACATCGAGGCATCACTGCAATAACTGTAAAGCGGCTGGAAGCGATCAGGATCGCTTCCAGCCGCTTTAATCCCCAAAGTCGTACAGGGTACGTCGCTGGTCTTTAAACACCAGGTTGTGTGCGACGTACCCTGTACGACTCGTGTCGTTAAGGGGTTAAAAAGTGACCTACTTCTATTATAGTTTTACTATAGTTTACTAATATATTGTTACACGTGCTCAATTCTAAACAGACAAGACTGGATTTTGAAACCCTTCATATTAACATAATTTTACTGTACTTTTACACATTCTTATCTGTAAAATATAACATAAATGTGTCAAATGTAATACAATTTCTTTCTGTATATATATATGAAAATCTGCCTAACAAAAACATTAATTTAACACTGTCAGCTTGTAAATTAAACTGTATTGTTTTGCTTTAGGTATTACCGTGTTTTCTCTGTTTAAACTACTGTTGTCTGTAAATTCTTCAAATAAATATGATTCTTTTAACCTATTCTTACTGTAAAATTAACAGTTGTGTTTGGTTCTGGATTAACAATTGTATTTTTGAGTATTTTCAGAATATTTCTGTAAGTTTAACAGTTTTTATTGTTTTTCAATTTACACAATTTGTATGTCATGATTTTACAGCATTTTACAGTTAATTTCACAGACATTTTAAAATAAATGCCAAATAATTTACCTACAAACTGTATACGTTTTATATAGGAATGAAAAAAGTTTTAAGTTTACTAGCAATGCCTGAATTCAGATAATGTAGGAGGTACGATTAGTATATTTTATTGATTGTCTAATGGTTCTTAAAGTCAAAATAGGGTTTTGTCATTTTGAAATCAATTATGATGACAGAAGAACTTTAGCAAGTTTGTCAGCAAGTATGTACAAATTGGGAAAAAAATGTAGTTAATGCTTCTTTATTATTAAAAATATCACATAATTATAAACCATATACATAACAACATTCTACATGCTTATAAAATACCAAAACTTTGTACCAAAATTCAATATTATGGAGGTAATGCAAAACGGAAAACCAAAAAAAAAATAACAAAATGAATCATTATCAAATAAATAAAAATAAGAATAATATGTGAAGGTTGCCATCTGCTTCTTAATTAAATGAACAGAATCAAATTCAAACTGACATGTTTCATTAAAGTACTCCTCAGGGTAAAAGAATATATGGAATTCTGGGTAATTTAATTTTATACCCATGAAGTAAGGTCAGCAGACATTACTTCTCAGGTAGATGTACAAGAAAAATAACCACGTCACTCTAAGAAATCAAATCAGAAATGCTCCAAAACAGTACAAATATTGTGCCTGATTACAAATCTGTATGAACAACATTTACTTTAGAACAAGATCCAAAAAACTAAACAAAAACCTAACTATAACATAGTCATTGCTATTCCAATTTACTCACTGACACACATATGCACACAGCCATTAATGGGCCTTTACAACAGGTATTTTAAAATGTTAAACCTATAATTATTAAAATGAATAAAGTAAATACTGAAATATTATGAAATATGATTCACTGCTTTTTAATGTTTTGTTTAAACCACAAAGAAGTGTATTACTTTACATAGGAGTCTGACACAGATGTAAATTTTATAGTTTAATACCTATTTTAAAATATTTGTGCCTGTCTATTGCTTTTAAGTTGAATGAGCTTATCCCAGGTTAGGGTTGCAAGCACAAAAACAGTATTTCACACCATCTTTTTATACTTGCTCAGCAACCAAATATGAAGCACAAATATTCCTCTTAAAATTACAAAGTGCTGGATGTTAAATGAAAATGTGAAAAGATTACGCTTAACAACTGACAAAATTGTACGGTTGTTAAACGTAAAAGTATTTGAACCAGGTAGAAAAAGGAAGCAGATATTACTTTAAACCAACTGAAAACCTTAACACTTTACAGCTCACCGTTAAAACCACTTATGTTAACTCAGATACAGTTTATTATTTCCAATCAGTTAAAGCATATGTGCACAAAAATTAATTTTTTATTGCTTCATGTTTGAGATTTATAACATTTTTAGCCCCACATATTTATTATTAAATATTATAAGAATTAGATGTGTTAAAACAATTCTTTATGCTAAAAAAAAATGATAAAAATCTACAAAACAATATTTCAGCATCCTAACATTTTTTCACTGCACTGAAAATACTTTCAGAGACATTACTCTGAGACAACTCCATTTTTTGTAGCAATATATTATCAGAACAGCTTTCAGAGATGATATATTACTATAAGCATGGCACACTCCAGAAGTAGATTCAAAAGACTAGAATGTAGACAGTCAACATTTTCTCAGCATCAAATTCTAACAGTAGTGCTAAATCACCTTCCCTGGAACTATTACAGTAACTGATCAACCCTGTCATTTGTTGGAAAAACACAAGTATTCAATCTTAAGATTATCTTAATGATACAGGGTTTACATGTATACAATATATGTCAGGGTCTACAAAGATTTTATGTCTAAATATATTCATGCAAATGCACATAAGAATATTATATTTTAAATCATTTTAAATATTTAATATGTTTAATGCTGCAAAACAGAGAGAAAAGGTATCAATAAATCATAGCTTTACTTATACCCAAATAATGTTCTTATATCTGTATGCCTATTCTGAAGATATAATATACTTATTATATCTTTAAATACATATGTACATGCATATAAAAAAACACACACACACACACATATAAATATATATATATATATATATATATATATATATATATATATACACATACATAGATAGATAGATAGAGATAGATAGATATAGATAAATATACACATAAATTGATATGCATATAGTATGCCCTAGATATTTGGCCAAGCACTAATATATAACTTTCAACTATGAGCACAAAAATTAAGGCACTATTGATTTAATTTAAGCAGTGTTATTGCACCACTTGTAATCTAGCCCATAGTTGGACTTTACAGAGCAATATTTTCCTATGCTATTTTATTAATTTTGTTGTGATTGTTTTTCTTTATTTTCAGGTCTCATTTAAAATATTTTCTTCTTAAAGAGATAGTAAAAGCCATGAGATTTTAAATTAAATGTTTAGTTATTAGTATTAGTATTTTTTTTATTATGTCCCCTTTTCCTGCAGTTTAGCTTGAGAATTGTGTTTTGTATAATGCTCAGAACTTGAAAAAAAAAACACTGCAGACCTATAAACCTGCTGCAAATATTTCCAAATTGAAACCAATGTATTTTATACTAATATTATGACACTGTGCTCACTTTCATGGAGTTATTTATGGGTCAGAACTGATTGAATAAAATGTATGTCTGTAAAAAGTACTGAAATAATTGGGCAGGTTGCGGAGGCTTTGATTATAATTATTATTATTATTATTGGTTATTTCAGAACACCAACAGATTCTGCAGGGCTATAAACATAGACAGTATACTAGTTAGCAATTATAGGGGTCATATGGGTAGAGGGCCCTGCCTAGAGTGTTGGGTTCTTAGGCTTACATTCTAAGGGGGTTTATGGTGGATAGCAACGGAGGAGAGGAACTGTGATTAGCAAAGGTTAGTGTAGGTTGTATACATCCATGAACAAATGAGTCTTTAGGGAGTGCTTGAAACTTTCAAAAATAGGGGAGAGTCTTGTGGAGCGATGCAGAGAGTTCCACAAGATAGGAGTCTGTTGGGAGAAGTGCTGTAAACGGGAATGTGAGGAGGTAACAAGAGAGAAGGAGAGTGGGAGGAGAGTGGGAGGTCATGAGCAGAGTGAAGGGGACAGGAGAGTATCTGGAGACAAGGTCTGAGAAATAGAGGGGAGCAGTGCAGTTGAGGGCTTTGTATGTCAGAGTCAGAATTTTGTGTAATCACAAGGTAATCACAGAGGTATAAAGTATATTATGTCCATGTTATGCAAAACTTGGGAATGGGTAATAAAGGGATTATCTATCTTTTTAAACAAAAATAATTCTGAAGTAGACTGTCCCTTTAAATTTATAGAAAAAAAAATCACTAATGTTTATTTCACCCACTTCACACTTTCATCATAAATTACCCCTTTGTCTGATTATACCTTTGAAAAAAGAAATCAGTAATTGAATTTCTTAAACAGTTAAGTCCAAAAAAAACTTTTATGATTTAAATAGGGAATGTAATTTTAAGCAACATTCCAATTTACTTGTATCACCATGTTTGCTTTGTACTCTTGGTATTCTTAGTTGAGAGCTAAACCTAGGAGCTTCATATGCTAATTTCTTAGACCCTGAAGACTTCCTCTAATCTGAATGCATTTTGACCACTAGAAGGCATTAGTTTCATAAAGATAACATTGAGCTCATGCACGTGAAGTTACCCTGGAGTGAGCACTGATTGGCTAAACTGCAAGTCTGTCAAAAGAACTGAAATAAGGGGGCAGTTTGCAGAAACATAGATACAAGGTATTCACAGAGGTAAAAAGTGAATTTCTATAAACTGGGGAATGGGTAATAAATGGATAACTTTCTTTTTGAACAACACAAATTCTGGTGTTGACTTCCCTTTAAGTGTAGAATATGTTTTGTTTGTGTTCATAACCGTTTAAACAATTGTTTACTTTTTTATTTTTCCACCAAAAATAAAAATCTAGTACATGAGATGATAAAAAAAAACATATACCAAAGTATAATATTAATCTAATAACAGACACCAAGATTACAAGTTGTGCGGTATTGCACTCTCCCTAGTGCTGCCATTACAAGTTACTGAAAAACCTTTTGTTGTGCGATATGATGCGATAAGCTCCATACCGCACAAAAGCCAAGGCCTGACTTTAAGTGCTCATGCACGCTTTCCCCATAGACATAAATGGAGAGAAAGTGTAAGAAAAAAACTAACACCTGCGATCACGGAACGGCGATCACCGTAACGCAATCCCTATTGATGACTATAGGGAAGAGAAAGTTTATTATAAGTCTCACACCCTTACATAAACCCCTAGTCTAAATACCCCCAATCCGACTCTCCCGACATCTCCGACACTAAATAAACTTATTAACCCCTAATTCACCGCACACTTGCACTGTTAACACCTAAATAAACCTATTATCCCCTAAACCGCCAACCCCCAAATTGCTACTTCGATAATAAACCTATTAACCTCTAAACTGCCGCCCTAGCCACATCACTAATACTAAACTAAACCTATTAACCCCTAAACCACCATCCCCTCATATTTCAAATCACTAAATTAAACTATTAACCTCTAAACCTAACACCCCCCTAACTTTAAATTAAATTTACACCCTTACACCAAACTTCACAGAAGTACTAATTCATTAGATAAGCAACAGCTCGCTAGCTCTTTCGAACCACTCTTATCTTCCATCACCTCCTTTTCCTGCCCTGACCAATCTATCTGCCACTATAACTCCACCCTTACATCGGTCATTGACACCCTGGCCCCTCCTACCATAGCTCAGAAACCACACTCTCATCCTCAACCTTGGCATACTCCTCTGACACGGTACCTACGCAGATGTTCCCGTACTGCTGAGTGATACTGGAGGAAATCTCGGAGTTCAGCTGACTTTCTTCACTACAAGTTCATCCTGAATGCCTACTATTGTGCCCTTAATCTTTATAAGCAACAATACTTCTCTAATCTCATCTCTACTCTCTTATGTCTGTTTTTCATGTTCAATACTCTTCTCCGCCCACCCCACCTCCTAAAACAACTTCTCTCTCAGCTCAAGATTTTGCCAGCCACTTCAATAACAAAATTGACTCCATCAGAAATGAAATCACCTCTCAACTTACTACCAATCTCCCACCCCCTCAAAAGCTCACAATCATTCAAAACCCAAATACTCTTAAATTTAGCTCTTTTGCCCCTGTTACCGAGGAAGAAGTTTCTGCCCTTATACTGTCCTCCAACCTCACTACCTGTCCCCATGACCCTATCCTCTCGCAACAGCTACTCCCCTCTCTTCTACCTTCACCCTCATACTCACACACATTTTCAACCTCTCCCTCAGCACTTTTATATTTCCCTCATCATTAAAACATGCACTGGTCACACCTATCCTCAAAAACCTTCCCTCAATCCAACCTCCCCATCCAACTACCGTCCTATATCCCTACCCCCTCTTGCCTCAAAGCTCCTTGAAAAGCTAGTATATGCACGTCTATCCCATTTCCTTACACTATCCTCTCTTCTTGACCCACTGCAATCTGGATTTCGTCCTCAACACTCCACAGAGACAGTAATTGTCAAGGTTACCAATGACCTACTTACAGCAAAATCCAAAGGCCACATCTTTCTGCTTATCCTCCTTGATCTGCAGCCTTTGACTCTGTTGACCACCTTCTTTTGCTCCAAAACCTCTAATCCTTCGGCATCTGCGACACAGCTCTCTTGTGGTTCTCTTCCTGTCTATCTAACCGTACCTTTAGTGTAGCCTTCTCAGGAGCACCATCTTCCCCATTACCACTTTCTGTTGGGGTACTTCAAGGCTCTGTCCTTAGTCCCCTTCTCTTTTCAATCTATACGTCATCATTAGGTTCCTTAATAAGGTCACACGGGTTTCAATATCATTTGTATGCCGATGACACCCAAATCTACCTCTCTGCACCAGACCTACCTCCTTCCATACTAACCCGTGTCACTAACTGTCTTTCTTATATCTCATCTTGGATGTCCTCTCACTACCTTAAGATAAATCTCTCCAAAACTGAACTCCTTATTTTTCCCCCAATTTTCTATAACTGTTGATAATTCCATCATTAACCCTACCCCGCATGCCAGATGTCTTGGGGTCACACTTGACTCAGATCTTTCCTTCACTCCTCACATTCAGTCCTTGGCTAAAGCCTGCCGCTTCCACCTTAAAACATCTCTAAAATTAGACATTTCCTTACACAAGACAAAACTAAGATTTTAATCTGCTCTCTCATCCTTTCCCGTCTTGACTACTGCAACTCTGTCCTCTCTGGTCTACCTAGCTGCCGCCTAGCTCCTTTACAATCCATAATGAATGCCTCTGCCAGGCTCATCTTCCTTACACGTTGCTCTTCATCTGCTGCACCTCTCTGCCAATCCCTTCACTGGCTTCCTCTTGCCTCCATGATTAAACACAAAATCCTCACACTGATATATAAAGCCCTTAACTGCACAGCTCCCCACTAAATTTAAGACCTTGTCTCCAGATACTCTCCCTCCCATCCCCTTCACTCTGCTCATGATCTCCTACTCTCCTCCTCTCTTGTTACTTCCTCACATTCCTGTTTACAGGACTTCTCCAGACTGGCCCCCATCCTGTGGAACTCCCTGCCTCTCTCCACAAGACTCTCCCCTAGTTTTAACAGCTTCAAGCACTCCCTAAATACTCTACTATTCAGGGATGCATACAACCATCACTAACCTTTCCTAGGTCCATCTCTTTCCCCTTGAACACCTTAGAATGTAAGCCTATGAGCCCAGCTGTATGTAGAACGCCTTCATAAGAGCCGACTACAAAAGTGCGACTCTCGGCAGGGCCCTCTACCCATTTGATCCCTATAAATCTTATCCTGTATTCCAACTATGTAATTAGTGCTGCGGAATCTGTTGGCGCTCTAAAAATACCTGTTAATAATAATAATACATTTAAAATATACTATCTTAAAATAAATAAAAACTTACCTGTGAAATAAAAAAAAAATTAAGATTAAACTATAAATAAACCTAACTTTTTTAAATTAAATAAACTACAAATAAAAAAATTTAATTACAAGATTGAAATACAAAAAAAAAATAATTAAATAAAAATTTAAAAAACCTAACACTACGAAATAAAAATCTAATATTAAAAAAAACCCACTAAAATTAGGTAGCCTAAAATTAGGCTACCACCTTCCAAGCAGTGGTCAACAACCAGGGTGCCAGATCAGAGGGTACAATAAAAAGAAGAAAAGAACTCCACCTCCCTCAGACACTCTGCTTCAATACCATAGTTAATTTGCAGTAGGGGTGCTTTGCACCTAAGAAAGAGTCTATCTGCAGATACATGCTGGAAGTATGATGGTTTGTTCATGGGGTAGACAAGGGAAACAGGTGGGTCCTCATAGCAATAGACACTCAAGTCAGAAGGAGTCTAAGAAGGAAACAAAACAGCACAAGATGAGCATGCACCTTAATACAATCACAATCATGCCCAACAAAACTTTTTTTCACTTTTTTTTGTAAGCATCACAATTTCCTTTAATACCTTAACTTATCCTATGTCATTTAAAACCAGGAAAACTTTGCGGATATATAATACAAGCTAAATACATTTATTATACTTTTACAGAGAATGACTCAAAGTTTCTCTATACAATTTAAATGAAACCTTAAACATGAATACTAAGCAAGTAAAAACTGCTAGACTTCATCAAGAAACTGTATGGCTATGCTAAGTTACTTGTGCTAAGGCCTGCACCAAAAATGAAAAGTAAAACAGTCAATAAAAACATTTTCTTTAAAATTAATTTCTTCACACTTTCTCTTTGAACTACTAAAAAAAATAACCTAGTGTTGTTTTATTCTGCAAAGCTACTGTAAGTAATGTTTATAATTCTCCAAATATGATCTTAGTAGAATCAGCTGTCTCTTCTGATATAAACACTACTAATTTACTAATTATTTTATGCAACCTGAATTCTCTTGCGCTCCTGTATGAGGAAAGAATACAATCATAACATTATTAAAACTACACAATCTTTTTAAAGGTAAACAGATCTTTATGGTAAGATAATTCCTTTTGCTGACAAATACCGGGAAATACAAAACTCAAAAAGCAGATATCATACCAGTTAATAAAGGGAAAATACATTTGCTTTCATAACACAGATCCAGTAAGAGCCATTGTAAGTAGAAAATATTCCATCAATATCACTATAATTATACTACTCCCAAAACTCATATTTCTCTGTATATTTGAAATAAATTTCTAGTTGAGATGTGTCCTCACTCTTTTATTTTGAGTAGTTTGACAATACACTAAGGAATGATTACAATGGGAAAGTCCTACAAAAACTTCCTATTCTCATACCTTTCTCCACTGTAAGACACATATATCCCTTCTTTGCTTAAATATTATGGGGCGGTATAGAAACATGGGGGAACCTTCTTTGTTCTACAATGCTGAAGGGTCTAGAATATTCTGAGATATTGCAACATTTTCTCTAAACTATAAAGGTGCAAACATATTCTCTATACTCAGAAGGCCATACAATAGGTTACAATTCTGCAAGGATCAGAGTTAAACTTATCTGGAGGGTTACTTTGTTTAAGTCCATAAACTACAATGCGTACTAATACAAAATAAGGCACACTTTTCTGCAGGCAAATCTATATGACTTCTTATAACTAATATGAGCAATAAAAATAAAAGAATTACAAGAGAATACAAAATAAGCAATATTAATAAGCAAGTTAAAACAATACTCCCCTAATTTAGCTGTAGATGACTCTGTAACAGCGTAACAGGTCCTTAACTTCAACAGTCAAGGCACAGTCCAGAGAAGGATAGTCTTTATGTTCTGAAGACACACATCATAGGAAACAGTCAGAGATTACCCAAAGTCCAGTTGTGGGGCTGATACCAGCTTGCAATGCAAAGAATGGATCCAAAATACAATTTAGCAACTTTCACTGCAGTATGTTGGGTAAAACAAACTTGACAAAAAGGTATTTTATCTTCTTTTTCTTTCCTTCACCTAGGCGCCAGGCATCTCTTTATTTAAATGGTTTACTTGCATTCAATCTTCAGTCTTTTGGAGAGTGCACTATGGAAGTTTATCTGTACAGATTTACCTAAATATGAAAAACTCAAAAATAATTTAGTTAGTGGGGGTTTTTTTTCTGGACACAGCTCCATGTTCTAATTCTGCAAATACAAATATTTTGTTAACAACTTGTCTAAATCAATAACAAAACAACAAAAAATATTGGTGCACATCCAACAACTTAAGTCCACTCTTAGAGTGGACTTAAGTTGTTGGATGTGCACCAATATTTTTTGTTGTTTTGTTATTGTTTTGGTCACTTTGGTAGCACTCCCACAATATGTGTGTTAAGTTTAAACAGTCCTTTTGTGGTGTGCATAACCAAAAAAACCCTTTGTTGTATTTCTTAAATCGGGAGCTGACCAAATCCCTCCCCTTTGGTTACAACACGCCACCCAGCCCAGGTGTGTTCCTGATAAATATACTCAATAAGCTAGAAAGCTTCACACTGTGTAGACATGACTTGCTGCAGTATGGAAACTGGTTAGTATAGGACCAGTCTTTATGGGACACCTTGGCTTAGCAGAATATGATCATATTGTGTGTCTAAGATCCCATTTCATTTAAAGGCATTTTTTAAAGCAAAAAAAAACAAAAAAAAAAACTTGCAGCATAAATATAAGTCAATATTATTGTGAGATGTTAATCCCAATTTTATTTGAACTTGTAAGTATATTTAGCAGATAGAAGTATATTTGTTTTTGCAGCAGAAATATAAGCTCATATTATTGTGAGATCTTTATCCCAATCTTATTAGAAGCTATGTAAGTATATTTGGCAGACAGAAGCATATACAAATATGCCATGAAAGAGTGGACTTAAGTTGTTGGATGTGCACCAATATTTTTTGTTGTTTTGTTATTGTTTTGGTCACTTTGGTAGCACAATATGTGTGTTAAGATTAAACAGTGCTTTTGTGGTGTGCGTAACCAAAAAACCCCTTTGTTGTATAACTTGTCTAAATATTTAAGGTTCATTTTCTTACTTAAAAACAATCACCCAAATCACATAAATAAAGATCCTCATCAATACTCCCCCCTTTGTCCGCGTGAAACACCCTATGTGTCACGCAAACACAGTATGACAGCAAACTAAAAGACAATCCATGCTATCCTAAAAGAAGTAGTATCCTTAAAATCAGGCAAACTTAAATACACCTCAATATTCCATTCATACAGCACCCTTCCACGCACACTCCCTGAAAATAAAAAACATTAAAAAACATTCTCTAAGAAATTATTTAAAAACAGCTATCCAATAAAAAAAAAAAAAAAAACATTAACAGCCCTCACAAACTGTTAACAAACACAATCAACTTGAAAACAAGCACATATACTTAAAATCACTGAAACACAGCACTGAAAAATACCACATTCAAACAAAACACTACAAATAATTCAAATCCTTTAACAAACTTTAGCTATGGTTTTGTAAATTTTACCCAGCACAATACTATGAAATCATGCTAATAATGCAATCACTTTAGAAGTTCAATAAACTCTAGTTGCACATTTACAAAAAAAAATCCCTAACCATAAATTGACAAAGAGAGTGCACAAAACTATATTCTAGGAAAGGTCAGAAAATAATGGAATTGCTACTGCTCTATGGTTTCTGCTTGTAAAAGATAGTGGAGGGTCTCCAATGCTGCAAATAATTCTTTATTGTATATTCATATCCAGAAGAGGATCAGAAAAAAAAAAAACAACGTTTCGGGGGAATACTCCTTAATTATGTAATAAAATTGCAAACAAATACATCTGTTTAAATAGGCAGTTACCTGGGATTAACTCTAAAATTCTTATACATACATCTTGTTGAATGCTAACAGTGCAACCTAGTGAAACAACAGGTGTATGTAAAAACACTATGAAGCCTCCTAGGGAAAAAAAAAAAATCTTAAAGACCTATGCATTACAAAAAAATAATGGCATTAATATTTTACAAAACACCTTATGTGTTACAAGGCAACAGGCACATCAGGACCAGCATCCCAACACACATAAATAAACATTTTTCTCAAGGGAATCAGTAATATCTGTACAGAGAAGAAAGAGAAAATAATTATCTCAAAAATTAAATGACTATCACAAGATATGTATCTAAGTTATGTAAAATTCTAATGCAGTAACCTAAAATAGTAAAAGGCTTTAATAAAAGGCAGACCAGTTAATCTCTCTATTCATACCCTTCAGTTAAAGAGTATCCAATTGGAAAATCCAGAAGGTCTCACGCTGTTTAAGCAATAGATCCCTATTGCCACCTCTCCTAGGGGTTTTAACCTGTTCGATAATCTGGAACCAAAATTGATTAATCAGGTGCCCAGCCGGGTGCCCAGCCGACAAAAATGTTAAACAACAAGGGCTGTCAGAACCTTGCACCTTTTATTACTTTTATGTTCCGTGATGTGATCAAGGATGCGTCTTGAGGACTCACCAACATAAACATGCCCATATAGGCACTTTATCATGTATACCAAATAACTTGTGTTTCATGTAAAATTATCTTTATACTGATATTTGTGTTCAGTGTGGGGGTGCAAGAAATATAAGCTTTTGATGATTGAGCCACAATTAATGCATCCCAGACATTGGAAACATCCAACATTCTTTTTAGTGATGAATTGTTGTTGTTGATTTTTACCAGAGCCAATGTCAGCTTTAATCAGTGAATCTTGCAGACTTTTGCTGTGTTTATAAGCTAAAGCTGGCATTGGAAACTGGCAAAATTCCTCTATTTTGGGATTGCAGCTATTGAGTATACCCCAATGCTTATGAACAATTTTAGATAATGTCTGACTTTGTCTAGAAAATTCAGATACAAAAGTTATTCTCTTATTACCATTTTTCAAATGTTTTAGTTTCAACAATGTATCTGTGTGGATAGGTGATACCTCATCTATAACACTTGTGATAAGACTCTTAGGGTACCCCCTCTCCAAAAATGTAGTGCCCATTTCAGTTAGTCTGAGTGTAACCTGATATTCATCAGCTACAATACGTTTGACTCACAACATTTGGCTTTGGGGTAGTGACTTAATGAGTGAAGGATGGTGAGCACTATAGTAGTGAAGAAGGCTTTTTCTATCAGTCTCCTTCCTAAAAATGTCAGTTTTAAAACCAAAATCATTTTTGATTATGGAGACATCAAAAAAATTGATCTGAACGTCACTGTGAAATAACTTAAATGTAATAATAATTGTAGAGCCATTTAACTCACCTACAAATTGCTCAAGGGCACTCAACCATACGCCAAAAATGTTGTCAATGTAGCACCACCAAGTGGCGCCACACTGATGAAGAAACAAATTCTCAAAGGCAAACTTCTCCGCAAGGATTTCATATATATATATATATTGGCGCAATTTGGGGCGATGTTGGAGCCCTTAATGGTCCAACATGAGTAATGTATATGTCACCATTGCAGGTAACCTAATACGCAAAATCACTAAGAAAATTCAAATTATCATCAAATTTGCATTAGATAATGCTATTATCAATGTTAAAACTGCTACGTTTTTGCAAGTTAAAGATCCTATAACACCGGTATTATACATCTTGCCTAATATTCACAAGTCCTTGATTGCTCCACCAGGGCACCCTATTGTGGCTGGGACTAATTCAGTCTTTTCCAACATCTCTATATATTTGGATAACATATTGAGACCCCTGGTGGAGCAGTCAAGTACATTTGTGAAGGATACAAATTACTTTTTGGTCAAATTGAACAACTTGCAACTACAGACTGAAAAATGTATTCAGTTCAGTCTGGATGTTGCAAGTCTGTATACGTCAATCTCGCATGAAAGTGGCTTGGGTGCTGTCAAACATGCTCTATATTCTACTGGTTCCCATTCTAATGCACATATTTTTTCATTATGCAACTCCTTGAAGTTATTTTGTATAATAACTATTTTCTATTTGAGGATACTTTTTATCTTCAGTTGTAGGGGACCGCTATGGGCTCCATTGTTGCCCCTCGAATTACGCCAATATATATATGAACTCCTTTGAGGAGAAGTTTGTCTTGTAGAATTTGTTGTTTCGTCAGTGTGGCGCCACTTGGTGGCGCTACATTTACAACATTTTTGGCGAATGGTTGGGCGACGTTGGAGCCCTTGAGCTATTTGTATGTGAGTTAAATGGCTCTACAACTAATATTACATTTAAGTTACTTAACAGTGAAGTTCAGATTGATTTTCTTGATGTCTCCATAATCAAAGATAGTTTCGGTTTTAAAACTGACATTTTTAGAAAGGAGACAAATAGAAATAGCCTTCTTTACTATAATGATGAACATAGTGAACATCCTTTACTCATTAAGTCACTAACCCGAAGCCAAATGTTTGGAGTCAAACGTATTGTAGCTGATGAATCTCAGGTTCCACTCAGACTAACTGAAATGGGCAATATATTTTTGGAGAGGGGGTGCCCTAAGAGTCTTATAACAAGCATTATAGATGAGGTATCACCTATCCACAGAGATACATTGTTGAAACTAAAACCTTTGAAAATGGTAACAACTTTTGTATTTGAATTTTCTAGACAAAGTCAGCCAGTATCTAAAATTATTTGTAAGCATTGGGGTATACTCAATAGCTTGAATCCCAACATAGAGGAATTTTGCCAGTTTCCGATGCCAGCTTATAAACGCAGCAAAAGTCTGTGAGATGCAGTAATTGAAGCTGACATTGGCTCTGGTAAAAAGCAACAACAACAATTCATCACTAAAAAGAATGTGGGATGTTTCCTATGTCTGGGATGCATTAATTGTGGCTGATTTATCAAAAGCCCATATTTCTTGCACCCCCACCCTGGACACAAATATCAGTATAAAGATCATTTACATGTAACACAAGTTATGTGGTATACATGATAAAGTGCCCATGTGGGCGTGTTTATGTTCGTGAGTCCTCAAGATGCATGCGTGATCGCATCACGGAACATAAAAGTAATATAAGGTACAAGGTTCTGACAGCCCTTGTTGCTTACCATTTTTTGTCAGCTGGGCACCAGATTAATCAACTTTGGTTCCAGATTATGGAACAGGTCAAAACCCCTAGGAGAGGTGGCAATTGGTATCTATCTATCTGAGACCTTTTGGATTTTCCAATTGGATACTCTGTAACTGAAGGGTATGAACAGAGACATTAACTTGGCTACATTTTATTAAAGCCTTTTACTAAAGCCTTTTACTATTTTAGGTTACTGCATTAGAATTAGACATTTGTGATGGTTATTTCATTTTTGTGATAATTATTTTCTCTTTCTTCTCTGTACAGATATTCCTGATTTCCTTGAGAAAAATATTTATTTATGTGTGTGGGCATGCTGGTTCTGATGTGCTTGTTGTCTTGTAACATATGAGGTGTGTTGTAAAATATTAATTCCATTATTTTTTTACATATATTCACCTGTTGTTTCACTAGGTGGCACTGTTAGCATTCAGCAAGATGTATGTGATAGAATATAAGGCTTAATCCCAGGTAACTGCCTATTTAAACAGGTGTATGTGTTTGCAATTTTATCACATGATTACCGGGCATTGCCCTGAAAATTTGTGTTTTTTTATGATCCTGTTCTTGATATAAATATACAATAAAGAATTATTTACAGCATTGGAAACCCTCCGCTATCTTTTGTCATTTACGTTTTGAGAGCCAGATAGTAGCTCTTGGTGGGTTTACTCCTCTGGATTGTGTGCTGGATTCCATTATTTTTTTAGTTTCTGCTTGTATGCACAGTGCAAACCCGCTGTTAAAAAATCATGATTGTCATAAATAATTTATGAAAAGCTTTATAATACAGTCTATTGGCGGCAGTAACCAGCCACATAGCCGTTACATGCTATTCTATACTTTAATATAATCAAGATTTTAATAAATACACAATTATTTTAGTTTGTTTATTTATTTTTTATACAATTTGATATTCAACATTGTTGCAGCTCTCTGACTAAATATAAAAATTGTATACAACAATATGAAATTTCTGAAAAGAATAATATTAATAATTTACACTAATAGATTAAAAGGACAGTTTACCCAAAAATGTTCTTCCCTTTAAATTGTTCCCAATGATTTTACCTGATGGAGTGTATTCAATTGTTTACAAGTAGCTACTTCATCCGTATTTTGGCATTTGAAATAACTAATTCAGCCTGTACCCACTTATAGTAAAAGTTTGTATTCTGGAGCTTCATCTATTGGATAGCCTAAATAACCACAGTCAGAAGAAGAAATTACACTCTCCATGGGGTACAGGATAGTTAGTAATAAAATTATAATTCCCCATCGCTCTGTCTAAGCATTGAGCTCTAGTTTTCCAGACAAATATCATATAAGGACAATGAGATATGATATTACCTGAAACTATATGTATGCTTAGAACAAAGAACTTCATTAAAAATAAAGAATAAAAATGAGTTGTAATGAGAAACAAACAGTTTTAGATAACAGTGAATCCGGGCGCATCGCCAGGACATAGCAAGGCCATCGTACAAATTATTGAGATAACGTGTTCTGCTTCATATTTTTCTCACAGCTTAATAACTACCTTATAATAAAATAAAATAAACTCATCTTAAAAGGGAGTCTAAAACAAAATGTATTAATAGAGACAAAATTGCATCATTATGGTTATATATTCTTACATTTGGGGATTCATTCCCAAAAGTTAATGAGATCATAACTTGAATTAAGACCAAGTGGTATCCTTGTTTTTAACTTAAAAACAGAGAACATATCCCTTTTTGACAAAAGCTGGTCAAGGTCACCTCACCTGGCTAATAAAACTGCCTTTTCGATAGTACACCATTTAAATGTACTCAACTTTCCATCATGTTTATCTGAGAAGTGCTGAACTAAAGGTGTAGTTGGTTTACCTATCTTGATGGTAGAGAAATGTTCCCTCATCTCTGGTGGTTAACTCTACGTATCGAAGCTGACAGCTATCACACGTAATAAGATAGATGACATAAGAAGCTTTGCAGTTAAGACATGATTGGTAACTGTTGATCTGAATGTTTTGGTAATCTGTACATAATCACAGGGTTTGCCACATGCATGCCCACATCTATACATTCCACAATGTCTAAGCCAATAGCTAGGTCTGTTATGAATTGGTTTTAGCTGTGAGGGAGAAAGCAAATTGCCTATAATTGGACTTCTCCTATAATAGCATCTCAAACCTTTTGTGACCACATCAGTTAATTTATCGTCTGCCGCCAGCAAACCAAAGTGCTTACAAATGAGTTTGCAGATGTCATCGTACTGCATACTGTGTGTTGTTACAAAGGTAACTTTTTGGGTTGTGCTTTTCACTAGATTCTTGTTTTTGTTTTTATTGTCATTAAGTAATGTGCTCCTAGGTAACCTGTACAACTCTGATCTAGCTTTATGGATATATATTCTTGAGTATGCTCGTTCCAATAATCTTTGTGTAAGATCATTTGCCTCATCCACAAAGTTGCTCTGACTACTCCAGTTTTGTTTAAGTCTCACAAATTGACCTTTAGCGATTGTGTATGAGATATGTTTAGGATGGCAGCTAGCTGCGTGCAGCAGAGTGTTTCCAGAGATAGGCTTGTGGTATACCTTCGAACTTACCCTACCATTGCTGCCTGTAAGGGTTACATCCAAAAAATGTATCTTAGATATTTGATGGTCAAAGGTAAAACGCAGACCTACACAATTGTCATTGAGCCAATCAACAAAGGAAGCAACCTGTTCCCTAGTACCAGACCAGATGAACAACAAATCATCTATGAAGTGTCTTAAAAAAAACAAATGTGCTGTTTAAAAGGGTTTCCATCTTCAAAGAAGTTGACCAACTCCCACCAACCAAAAAGTAGGTTGGCATTGGATGGAGCAAATTTACCCCACATCGCAGTACCGCATCTTTGGAGATAGATAGTTCCTTCAAATTGAAAATAATTGTGTGTGTTAATAAAAATAAAGTTACCTTCTCAATGTATGCCCGAAATTCACTAGAATAGTCAGTGTAGTATGTCAAGAAATATTAGATGGCCTCAATCCCATAAGCATGGGGTATAGAGCTGTACAGTGAGACTGCATCAATGGTTAGCATGTTTGACCTTCTTTCCCTTCAAAATGTTTAAGCAGACCCAATGTGTGTTTGGTGTCACACAAATAAGTTGGTAAAGACTATGACTATGGGTTGGAGCAATGAATCCAGCCATTGGGATAGATGCTTCAATAATAAATCTATCCCACTCACTATTGGTCTGCCTTGAACATTAATGATGTGGACTTTTGGGAGGAAATGAAAGATGGGTGTTCTAGGATGAAATTCAAATAAGAAACAAAAGGTGTTTTTATCAATATATCCTAATTCTATACCATCATCTAATAGTTTAATTACTTCAGTCCTGAATCTATCAGTGAGGTCTCTGTCCAGTACCATATGGTCCCTTTCATTAAGTAGTTGTTGTAGGGCCTCTTGGACATAATCTGTTTGATTGAGGACCACCACTGATCCCCCTGATTTACTATCACTTTAATGTTTAGACATGACTAAGGGCAACAGGCCAGAAATGTTGTCTTGATTCTGTACACCATTTGGAGATTCTAATAAACATGTGAAATTTTGAATAGGTTTGGTGAGCACTGCTGTCTTTGGGAACTTAAACATTTGAAAGTTTGGTATTTCTGCAGGCCAGACCATTTACATAGGTATGTTCTTCAGAATAATGTATTGAAGTTTCAGTCAGCAAAAACAGCTTTTTTATTTATAAAAAAACCCCAAAGCTAATGGAACAATAATCCATAAAAAAAAAATTACGTTACAGTACAATGTATCTTTAATGTGCACCATTTGCCCAATTAGGTAGCACTTCTAAGGCCTTATAAATTAAAAAAAATCTATATCTTGTAAAATAGAAATGTAGTATTGTGGTTTAAAAGTGGTTATAAAATTAGAACTGAACACTGTATATGATATAAATAATATAAAAAGACTTAAGCTTTCAATGTTCTCTGATGTTACATGTAGATTTTATCATGCAGGTTTTAAAGGCCAAACAGGGAAATAACTGTGTCAAAATGGGAAATTAAATTAAAACATGATTAAACATTCATCCAAACTTCTAATTAGAAATGGAATGGAATTAATGTTTAAATCCTAATGGTAATATATTAAAAGGTTACCTCTGTCAGCAATTTAATGAATTCATTTAATTATTATGAAAAGGATATAGAAACCAAAATTTCTTAAAAGTCAGAAATGTGCTGTTATCTCTGTTATAAACTTCCATTTCTTTATGTTAATGAGTGACTATAAATGTTGATTAAATACATAGAATTAACTGCTTTGAAAGTATTTAATGTATCATTATTATTATTTCTATCTAAGAACGTTTAAGTATTTAAAATTTTTTATTTATGTGGTTAGTTTTTGCCAGTGGGAACACATTAAAGTAGAAACAAATTTATAGTACAGGTGTATACCCATCTATCAGAAGAGTCATGCAAATTATATTATTTTTAACATGGACTTTTTAAGCCATTTTAGTCTGTCAGTTTTAGCTACAAATGCATGCTTTTCTACATATAAAATATAAAGGGTCAGATTACAAGTAGAGTGCTATTTAGCGCTTTCACTTGGGCACAAAAGTCATAAGAAGTAAACTTTTAACGCATTCCGTTTAGTGCAAATATTACAAGTTTCACAAGCAAAATTTAACCTCAGGACTTCAGATATTGTGACCATGTTAACTTGTCTCTCAAAAGACTTCAATGGAGAGAGCAAACTGAAAAAAACTAACAGTTATCACTCATGCGCTTACCCTACAGGAGTTAAACCTACAGCGCTAACCCGAAAGTGGTCATGAATATTTTACATTCTAATGTTTTTCACATAGAAGAAAATGTTCTAGTTATTTTTAAATATATATTTCTATATATACATAGCTATCTAATGTATTTTTTGTAATATATATATATATATACAGTGGGGCAAAAAAGTATTTAGTCAGCCACCAATTGTGCAAGTTCTCCCACTTAAGAAGATGAAAGAGGCCTGTAATTTTCATCATATCTATACTTCAACTATGAGAGACAAAATGTGGAAACAAATTCAGACAATCACATTGTCTGATTTGGAAAGAATTTATTTGCATATTATGGTGGAAAATAAGTATTTGGTCACCTACAAACAAGCAAGATTTCTGGCTCTCACAGACCTGTATCTTCTTCTTTAAGAGGCTCCTCTGTCATCCACTTATTACCTGTATTAATGGCACCTGTTTGAACTTGTTATCAGTATAAAAGACACCTGTCCACAACCTCAAACAGTCACACTCTAAACTCCACTATGGTGAAGACCAAAGAGCTGTCGAGGGATACCAGAAACAAAATTGTAGACCTGCACCAGGCTGGGAAGACTGAATCTGCAATAGGCAAGCATCTTGGTGTGAAGAAATCAGAGCAATAATTAGAAAATGGAAGACATACAAGACCACTGATAATCTCCCTCGATCTGGGGCTCCATGCAAGATATCACCACGTGGGGTCAAAATGATCACAAGAATGGTGAGCAAACATCCCAGAACCACACAGGGGGACCTAGTGAATGACCTGCAGAGAGCTGGGACCAACTTAACAAAGGCTACCATCAGTAACACACTACGCCGCCAGGGACTCAGATCCTGCAGTGCCAGACGTGTCCTCCTGCTTAATCCAGTACATGTCCGGGCCCATCTGAAGTATGCTAGAGAGCATTTGGATGATCCAGAAGCGGATTGGGAGAATGTCATATGTTCAGATGAAACCAAAGTAGAACTCGTCGTGTTTGGAGGAGAGAGAATGCTGAGTTGCAACCAAAGAACACCATACCTACTGTGAAGCATGGGGGTGGCAACATCATGCTTTGGGGCTGTTTCTCTGCAAAGGGAACAGGACGACTGATCCATGTACAATGAAAGAATGAATGGGGCCATGTATCATGAGATTTTGAGTGCAAACCTCCTTCCATCAGCAAGGGCATTGAAGATGAAACGTGGCTGGGTCTTTCAGCATGACAATGATCCCAAACACACCACCCGGGCAATGAAGGAGTGGCTTCGTAAGAAGCATTTCAAGGTCTCGGAGTGGCCTAGCCAGTCTCCAGATCTCAACCCCATAGAAAACCTTTGGAGGGAGTTGAAAGTCTGTGTTGCCCAGCGACAGCCCCAAAACATCACTGCTCTAGAGGAGATCTGCATGCAGTAATGGGCCAACATACCAGCAACAGTGTGTGACAACCTTGTGAAGACTTACAGAAAACGTTTGACCTCTGTCATTGCCAACAAAGGATATATAACAAAGTATTGAGATGAACTTTTGATATTGACAAAATACTTATTTTCCACCATAATTTGCATATAAATTATTTCCAAATCAGACAATGTGATTGTCTGGATTTGTTTCCACATTTTGTCTCTCATAGTTAAGGTATAACTATGATGAAAATTACAGGCCTCTCTCATCTTCTTAAGTGGGAGAACTTGCACAATTGGTGGCTGACTAAATACTTTTTTGCCCCACTGTATATATAATACTGTATATAAAAATATATAAATAAATAAATATATATATATATATATATATATATATATATATATACACACTAGTATCTCACAAAAGTGAGTAGACCTCTCACATTTTTGTAAATATTTTAATATATTTTTTCATGTGACAACATTGAAGAAATGACACTTTGCTACAATGTAAAATAGTGAGTGTATAGCCTTTATAACAGTGTAAATTTGCTGTCCCCTCGAAATAACTCAACACACAGCCATTAATGTCTAAGCCATTGGCAACAAAAGTGAGTACACCCCTAAGTGGAAATGTCCAAATTGGGCCAAAAGTGTCTATTTTGTGTGGCCACCATTATTTTCCAGCACTGCCTTAACCCCCTTGGGCATAAAGTTCACCAGAGCTTCACAGGTTGCCACGGGCGTCCTTTTCTACTCCTCCATGATGACATAATAGAGCTGGTGGATGTTAGAGACCTTGTGCTCCCCCACCTTCCATTTGAGGATGCCCCACAGATGCTCAATAGGGTTTAGGTCTGGAGACATGCTTGGCCAGTCCATCACCTTTACCCTCAGCTTCATTAAAAGGCAGTGGTCATCTTGGAGGTGTGTTTGGGGTCATTATCATGTTGGAAAACTGCCCTGCAGCCCAGTCTCCGACGGGAGGGGTTCATGCTCTGCTTCAGTATGTCACAGTACATGTTGGCATTCATGATTCCCTCAATGAACTGTAGCTCCCCAGTGCTAGCAGCACTCATTCAGGCCCAGACCATAACACTCCCACCACCATGCTTGACTGTAGGAAAGACACACTTTTCTTTGTACTCCTCAACTGGTTGCCGCCACACATGCTTGATACCATCTGAACCAAATAAGTTTATCTTGGTCTCATCAGACCACAGGACATGGTTCCAGAAACCAATGTTCTTAGTCTGCTTGTCTTCAGCAAACTGTTTGTGGGCTTACTTATGCATCATCTTTAGAAGAGGCTTCCTTCTGGGACAACAGCCATGCAGACCAATTGGATGCAGTGTGTGGCATATGGTCTGAGCACTGACAGGCTGACCCACCACCACTTTAACCTCTTCAGCAATGCTGGCAGCACTCATACATATATTTCCCAAAGGCAATCTTTAGATATGACGCTGAGCACATATACTCAACTTCTTTGGTCAACCATGGCGAGGCCTGTTCTGAGTTTAAATAGTCCTGTAAAACCGCTATATGGTCTTTCCCACCATGCTGCAGCTCATTTTCAGGGTCTTGGCAATCTTCTTATAGCCTAGACCATCTTTATGTAGAGCAAGAATTCTTTTTTCAGATCCTCAGAGAGTTCTTTGCCATGAGGTGCCATGTTGAACTTCCAGTGACCAGTATGAGGGAGTGTGAGAGCGATAATGTCAAATTTAACACACCTGCTCCCCATTCACACCTGAGACCTTGTAACAATAACAAGTCACATGACACCGGGGAGGGAAAATGGCTAATTGGGCCCAATTTGGCTATTTACACTAATAGGTATACTGACTTTTGTTGCCAACGGTTTAGACATTAATGGCTGTGTGTTGAGTTATTTTGGGGGGACAGCAAATTTACACTGTTATGCAGGCTGTACACGCATTACTTTACATTGTAGCAAAGTGTAATGTCTTTTTTTTTTTAAGTTTTTGAAGTTTCACAAAAAAAAATACAATACAAAATTTGCCCATTAATAATATTGACATCAAGATATAACAGAACATATTGTTACATATAAATCATCCATTCAGCTAGGAAAATGGTTGTGGATCTAAGTGTCAAATTAATATATTAATGTTGCAATATCAATATCAGCACTAAAAAGGCCAGCCATAACAGTTGAGAACACATCATGTCTTAAAAATTTGGGCTAACTGCAATAGAACTTCATTTTATATTTTAATAATTGGGATATGGTCTCCACATCTGAAAAGCTAATAAATTCTAATTTCCTGTTAAAGTTGTCATGATGTGGAAAGTTGGCTTTTGTAGTGACCACAAGTGGGTCACAGAAAGTGGGGAAGGAAAGGTGTTGCAGTGGGCAAGAGCCACTCGGGTTTTGGGGAAGATGGGAGGGGGAGGGGCTAGGAAGGGAGGGCAGAGCTAACCATTGTAGGGCTGTAGGGTGAGCTTACATTTAGAACTGTGTAGGCTATAGATGCAAACAGGGCATTAACTAAAATAGGGTGCCAATGAAAACTAGTCTTCCCAGAATTGGCTCCTCAGTGAAAGCTGGTTATGGAAGATTATAGATGATCCTGACTTGCTCCCTTAATGGAGACAGAGGGGGCTGCAAAATGAGGGGGGGTATACTAAGATATCTAGCAGCCCTAGATTAAAGCTAAGTAAAAGGGGTCTGTCAACAGAGTCATGTACCACTAGGGAGTAGTTGCAAAGATATGATGATGTAATATAAAACTTGGGTTAGTATGCTAATCACCTATAATAACTGTCTCCACAAGAGTTGGTTACTCAGAGGGTTTAAGAGCTTAAGTCAAACAAACCATACTTCACATGTATACTGAAATCCTCAATATCAGCCAGTATTTTCATTCCAATGCCCAAGAATCTAAAACTAACAAGTATGTCCGATGTATATCCCTGACTAATAACATTTATAAATCAGGATGATTATGGCTCATGTAAATTAGATGGGTATGACCTAAAGGCATATTCTGTTATAAAATTCCCAATATATCAGTTTGGAATATGAGGCTAGATCTCTAAAGCATACAGAACTGATAGTTACTAATTATCCTTTGGTAACTAGACCTTGGCTATATAAACATAAGTCAGATCTACATGCTACACTGAGGATTCAAATGGTGCTTAAACATACTTCAACTGGCAGCCAAAGTACACTGGAACAAGATGACATAGCTGCAGTTTCAGTGGTATACATATTCAAATTGCCCTTAACCGTAGCGATCTATACAGATGTACATACGAGGGGACATTATCAAAGTTATAAACAGTCATGCATATACATTTTATGAATAACAGTGTGCGGTCAATACAATCCTGTCCACATTCTGCAATAGTAGTCCTCACTATGTGTTTGGCAGCTAATAGGTGTAATAAGAGAATAGAGTAATAAGGTTACAATCCCAGGTAGCTCTCATTCAACCAGCTATATATTTTGTACAATAAATCTTGTGGAACAAATTTTATAACTGCATAAAATATCTTAATAAGTAGATAATTAAAGATCTAAATGTAGAATAACAAGATCATCGAACTGTTTGAAACTTGATTGATATAAACCAAATGAGCTAGAGTTACTATGGGAACTTATAAAACTTTTAGGGGACCTAGCAGGTCTGCTCTTCTGATATTAAAGCTAACCTTCAAAAAAAAGGGAGAGCGAAAGATAGAGTCTCATTCTTAGGACCACTTTTGAGGGATGGCAGGTTACTGGGGATATTACCCTATGCCCAGCCTACGGCAGCACATGGTCAGGAGGGTTCTGGAAACTCTCATCTCTAGGACAAGTAAATGTTCCTGTCTACTTAGGGCCATAGAAGATCCCAGAAGCTGTGTAACTGTCAGGAGGCTCAGAGGGCACTGCAACTGCCCCAACATTGAGCAAACCTTGTGCGGCAACAGGACGGGCGCAGGTGGGTCAATGGGAGACAGAGCTAGAAATCTGCAATGAATTAGGCTTGACTCTGCGTCTGTGATCCATATACTGTCTCCATCTGCCCAAGCGTCTGAGTAATGGCCAGAAAACACGGGGGCTGTGTCTAGAGGTATGTTAACTTTGTGGTGCAGCTTACTTTTAGACTGAATCTGGCATCCCCCAGCCGAGCGTCCAGATGACAATTTCATAAAGTCAATTGAAAAGTCCCCATCAGCACTCGACTCAGATTTGATTTCTGAGCAAATCTTCACCCGGTTTTGGAAGATAGGGCTAGTCCGCCGTTCATCTGTGGCAATAGGTTCCTGTATGTTTCTCACTGGGAGTTTGTCTCTTGCCAATATATCTTGCAGTCTAAAGGAGGCCTGTGTCAATAGATACTCCGTGTCCCCTGCGGGTGTATCATTTCGTTCATCATGAAGGATGTTTGTGAGAGACTCAAACTGTCTCTCCATCTTAATGGCCAATAGACGTAAGGCCACCACGGAGACTTGCATCATGGGGTATGGTAGTGTGCACCGCCGGCTGCTAGTATGATGCCAAACCCCCTTGTAACACTCAAAATTCCAACCTTTGTAATCACCCGGTATGCCTGGGGACCGGGAAGGAGTGCTGATTAGGTGGACTAAAAGTGCTGTAGTCTTAACTCTCGATCCCTTCGGATGGGGTATTAAGCTCCACGTGGTCAGTAAATGGCCGTTCCTCAGACGGATAGTGTGGGAATTGCGGACAATATAAGAAAGCTCTGTGCGGACACTTTAGATTTTCTCCTCTCCACCAGGTCTTGTAGTATTGATCTCCATGCCCTTAGAAACTCATTTTGCAGATTCTTGGAAAGTACTGAGCAGTCCAGCTAATATATAAAGATAACTTATGAGCAGAGCTCTCTCAAAGTACGACCGATCAGACGCCCGGCTCGCTCCACCCCCGCAAAGTGTAATTTCTTTAGTGTTGTCACATAAAAAGATATAATAAAATATTTACAAAAATGTGAGGGGTGTACTCACTTTTGTGATATACTGTATTTATATATATATATATATATATATATATATATATATATATATATATAAATATCTATTTAGAAATACGTAGAAATAAATACATGTATTTAAACATACATAGAGCTTTTCCCCTATGTGAAGAACATTGTAATGTAAAATATTTAAAGTATGTCAGAGTATATGAATATTATGATGAATATTACATATGTATACATATATATGTATATATATATATATATGTATATTTTATACACTGTATATGTTAGATGAGACCTCAGGATTAATTGAACATGAGTTTGTTGAACACAGCTTCTAATCCACTGTGGGTCCCAACCCCCTACCAGATGGGTTAGCTGGGGGAATACACGTTTATCAGGATTGAAAATCAGCATAGCTTTGAAGCACACCCTCCTGCTGTGTAAATTTTAATTAATCTTATATTTGAAGTGCATATATATAACATAAATATTCTATTTTTCATGTGGACCATGGGAAAAATTCCTGCATGCAAGGACTGTGGGAGACATAGAGCATACTATCATGTGAAAACATATTAGATATATAAATGCCATAAATTTCAAAATAATTAGCAATATTAAATTGCCTTAATATAATACAACATACAGGGAGTGCAGAATTATTAGGCAAGTTGTATTTTTGAGGATTCATTTTATTATTGAACAACAACCATGTTCTCAATGAACCCAAAAAACTAATTAATATCAAAGCTGAATAGTTTTGGAAGTAGTTTTTAGTTTGTTTTTAGTTTTAGCTATTTTAGGGGGATATCTGTGTGTGCAGGTGACAATTACTGTGCATAATTATTAGGCAACTTAACAAAAAACAAATATATACCCATTTCAATTATTTATTTTTACCAGTGAAACCAATATAACATCTCAACATTCACAAATATACATTTCTGACATTCAAAAACAAAACAAAAACAAATCAGTGACCAATATAGCCACCTTTCTTTGCAAGGACACTCAAAAGCCTGCCATCCATGGATTCTGTCAGTGGTTTGATCTGTTCACCATCAACATTGCGTGCAGCAGCAACCACAGCCTCCCAGACACTGTTCAGAGAGGTGTACTGTTTTCCCTCCTTGTAAATCTCACATTTGATGATGGACCACAGGTTCTCAATGGGGTTCAGATCAGGTGAACAAGGAGGCCATGTCATTAGATTTTCTTCTTTTATACCCTTTCTTGCCAGCCACGCTGTAGAGTACTTGGACGCGTGTGATGGAGCATTGTCCTGCATGAAAATCATGTTTTTCTTGAAGGATGCAGACTTCTTCCTGTACCACTGCTTGAAGAAGGTGTCTTCCAGAAACTGGCAGTAGGACTGGGAGTTGAGCTTGACTCCATCCTCAACCCGAAAAGGCCCCACAAGCTCATCTTTGATGATACCAGCCCAAACCAGTACTCCACCTCCACCTTGCTGGCGTCTGAGTCGGACTGGAGCTCTCTGCCCTTTACCAATCCAGCCACGGGCCCATCCATCTGGCCCATCAAGACTCACTCTCATTTCATCAGTCCATAAAACCTTAGAAAAATCAGTCTTGAGATATTTCTTGGCCCAGTCTTGACGTTTCAGCTTGTGTGTCTTGTTCAGTGGTGGTCGTCTTTCAGTCTTTCTTACCTTGGCCATGTCTCTGAGTATTGCACACCTTGTGCTTTTGGGCACTCCAGTGATGTTGCAGCTCTGAAATATGGCCAAACTGGTGGCAAGTGGCATCTTGGCAGCTGCACGCTTGACTTTTCTCAGTTCATGGGCAGTTATTTTGTGCCTTGGTTTTTCCACACGCTTCTTGCGACCCTGTTGACTATTTTGAATGAAACGCTTGATTGTTCGATGATCACGCTTCAGAAGCTTTGCAATTTTAAGAGTGCTGCATCCCTCTGCAAGATATCTCACTATTTTTTACTTTTCTGAGCCTGTCAAGTCCTTCTTTTGACCCATTTTGCCAAAGGAAAGGAAGTTGCCTAATAATTATGCACACCTGATATAGGGTGTTGATGTCATTAGACCACACCCCTTCTCATTACAGAGATGCACATCACTTAATATGCTTAATTGGTAGTAGGCTTTTGAGCCTATACAGCTTGGAGTAAGACAACATGCATAAAGAGGATGATGTGGTCAAAATACTCATTTGCCTAATAATTCTGCACTCCCTGTAAATAATATAACATATTTGATATCAAAATGATCAGAGAGGTGATATAAATTGGCCTCATCTATGATTGATATTCTGAAGGCTTCATGCAAGAAATTATGACAGTATTGCATAGTTTGAAGAAATATTTTCTTCCACTGCCAAAAAAAAATAAAAAAAAATGTTTAGAAATGTTAAGGATGAATTTGTTTTGTGCTGTCTGTTTGTAATACTGCCACCCGATGGACAAGGTACGGTGTTGCGACACAGGTATTACAGCCAGGAGATGATTGGCTGTTAAAGAATGCATCTCCTTAGCAACGCACACTCACAAAGTGAACCAATAGCAGGGACAAGGTTTAGAAGGGCCGCCCATATTTCACATAGATCATTACACAATAAAGTTGTATGCAGGAGAGGGTGGAGGACACTGGCTGCTGAGTTTGTAACTGACTGAAACTGTTTGCGTGGGGCACAGTCAAACTATAAAGCAAAGTGGGCCATACTTCTCCTTTTCCATTGCAATTACACTTATTTTATATGAGGTGGGACAAGTCTTGAAGCTGAATATCATTTTGGTAATGTATTAATAGATTGCTATAGCAATTAAATTTAAGAGCACTCAGTATTTTAACTGTGCTCATATTCTGATATAAGGCTAAGTTTGTATCTTGCATGCTAAATAATTCATCTGTGTAAAATATAGGATATATATAGTTATCTTAGAATTGGTCTTAATTATAAGCAATTAAGAATTGTTCCAATCTAAAGAAATAGATATTTAAATAACTGTTCATATTAAGAATATATGTACTTTTTTATCCAAGTAAGAATTGTATTAGAATCAAATTTAAGCTAAATAACTGAATATACAACTATTGACCTATTGTTTGATTTAAGCACTGTTTAGAATCGTGCCAGTCTGAATGTTTAGTGGTTTATATTTAGCCTCATTGTGTTAACTGAATGAAATTCAATTGTGAGTAAGGCTGATTTTTAGAGATAAATTTGCATGAGCTTGCATAGCATATTTTAAATAGTTTTTGTTTTATATATATAATATTGACTCATATTCTAATTATTACAAATATTCATGTATCAACATGTTCATAGTTATTTACTAATAATAAAGAATTCAGATATTTAGATTAATTTTATTGTCTTAGCAAATGTATGTTTGATTGCGGGTTTAGTTTAAAGAAAGATTGTTAAATACATCAGTTATAACCCTGCTATATATTAACATAATATTTGGAAAGTACTGCTAGGATTCTTATAAATATACTGACAAGTACATACACAATAAAACATATTATAAAATATTAGAATTGAATTAAAAGGATTTTTCATGTTTTTAGGTATTAAAGTGGAAAGGGCTCCAAAGTATATACAGATATAAACACATCAATACACATGTATTCACACATATATACATATTTAGACATGTATATGTATGTATATATACATTATAGCCCTTTTCATTCAAATACCTTGTTATATATCATATACTTTTGAACACTTATAACTTATTAATTTTAATATTCATGTGAATAATTTTATTAGTTAATGTAAATATGAGTTTAACACTTTATTTTAACACATTTATGTTGTGTTTGGTGCAATGTTTTTAGCCCTAACCACAAATTGTGCAGGCACGATATTTCAATGTTTAAAAATGTGTTTTTGTTTTATATATATATATATATATATATATATATATATATATATATATATATATAGATAGATAGATAGATAGATAGATAGATAGATAGATAGATAGATATAGATATATATCCCTTTGCTGAATTAAACCATTTTTTCTGTATGAGTTGTCCCTATCAGCTAATCATTAAAGTCCTGGGACCCAACTGAATACGATCATGCATTTACTGTTTGTACATGATTAACCATTATAAGATAGAAATGGCTTCATCCATTATAAAGGAGTTTAACCCCTTAATGACCTCAGCACTTTTCCATTTTCTGTCCGTTTTGGACCAAGGCTATTTTTAAATTTCTGCGGTGTTTGTGTTTAGCTGTAATTTTCCTCTTACTCATTTACTATACCCACATATATTATATACCGTTTTTCTCGCCATTAAATGGACTTTCTAAAGATACCATTATTTTCATCATATCTTATAATTTACTATAAAAAAAATATAAAATATGTTGAAAAAATGGAAAAAAACACACTTTTTCTAACTTTGATCCCCAAAATCTGTTACACATCTACAACCACCAAAAAACACCCATGCTAAATAGTTTCTAAATTTTGTCCTGAGTTTAGAAATACCCAATGTTTACATCTTATTTGCTTTTTTTGTAAGTTATAGGGCCATAAATACAAGTGCACTTTGCTATTTCCAAACCATTATTTTTCAAAATTAGCGCTAGTTACATTAGAACACTAATATCTTTCAGGAATCTCTGAATATCCATTGACATGTATATATATTTTTTTTAGTAGACATCCCAAAGTATTGATCTAGGCCCATTTTGGTATATTTCATGCCATCATTTGCCGCCAAATGCGATTAAATACAAAAAATCTTTCACTTTTTCACTATTTTTTTCACAAACTTTTGATTTCTCACTGAAATTATTTACAAACAGCTTGTGCAATTATGGCTTAAATGGTTGTAAATTCTTCTATGGGATCCCCTTTGTTCGGAAATAGCAGACATATATGGCTTTGGCATTGCTTTTTAGCAATTAGAAGGCTGCTAAATGCCACTGCGCACTACACGTGTATTATGCCCAGCAGTGAAGGGGTTAATTAGGGAGCATGTAGGGAGCTTTTAGAGGTAATTTTAGCTTTAGTGTAATGTAGCACACAACCCCAAGTATTGATCTAGGCCAATTTTGGTATATTTCATTCCACCATTTCACCGCCAAATGCGATCAAATTAAAAAAACGTTAAATGACTGGGACTTCCGGCTGGGGGCGGAGCTTGCAGGTACCATGCAGGTAGCTACCAACAGCTCTGTTTTCCTGTCTATAAAGGATTGAGACTATTCACCAGCCACCCGTAGCAAGCCTTGTCCTAGGAAGACGAGCTAGGACCGGCTGTGGATCCTCGGATCACGGAGAGGAAGTCTGTTGAAGGCAGAATAACTCTGTCGCTAAGAGCACCTTTATAAACTGTTGCGCTTCTATTAAGTACCTGCTGTATCAAGAGTATGCCTTAAGTGGAAGATGGAGGTCTGGCAAGGCTGACACCTAGCCAAATCTTTACAGTCAGAAGCAACCTGAAACTTTCCAGTGCGGCTCCAGCGGCACCGGAGACCGACTCAAAGAAGCCCGTAGTACACACAAGCATCGTAGGTTGGATGGCTCTGTGAGAGGCAAGATTACCAGGAGGAGGTGTAACGCTTTTGGCCCTCCGAATCCACCCTTTAAAGGCGAACCCTATACTTGCTCAAGGACATGCTCTGAGGCATATCAGGGGCGGGGTCTTACAAGGTGAGCGTGTCTACCTTCGATGCTGGTATCGGAACTACTGTGTACCCGGAGTTCGGATCCTGCAAGTGGCGCTGAAGCTTTGTCTGGAGGGGCAGACCGTCTGTTGCCCACGGCGCTACCGAAGAGTGGAGAGATTCCGGTATGCAGCTTGATACAGATCTGGGCTGATAAGTGCTGCGCAAGCCACTAAAAGAGCCGGTAATACCTTTTGAGCTAGTAGAGCCATTATCTTTAACAGAGACACCACACTTGGAGTCGGAGTAAACATTGCCGGCTGGATTACAAGGTTCCGGACTTTTACAAGATCTCTGCTGACTATCCGATGAATGAGTCTGGTTTAGTTGCTAAAAGGTGACGACGCCGGAAGAAAAGCGGATAGCAGTTCTACTATTACAGAATTTCAAGTGGTTAACAGCTAAGAGTGAAGTATCTTCATAATACCGCTGAGACCTGGGTAAGACAGGCTGGCCGGCCTTTTGAGGATATCACACTAACCAAAGCATAACTGTTGCAGCACGAAGCTTTGGAAGATATATCAGGTACTGTCTTTTCTTCCTTTGCCTGATTTATGGTTATTCTGGCAGCACAAGCTCTCTGCAAACCTGTTATAGCTCACTAGGACTTTGAAGCCCGTGAGAAAAGACTTGGGCCGTGTGCCTGTGCATCACAAAAATGGGACTGTGTTACATAAGCCTGATATAATAAGCTGGCAGTGAAAAATTTGAATGTATATTGCCTTATTGTCTCTTACGCTGGTATTGTCTGGTGATAGCCATATTAGACAAGGCTAATTAGGCAGAAGAAATGCAAAGAATGGTCCAACCTAAATTTGAGGAGTTACTTCGAATTGTTTAAGTTACTCTTTAGTTGAATATTATCTGGTGTAACCTATATGCCTAGTTAAAGTGAAACTTAAGTTTATTGGGTGTATACATGCATTCTAACTCTAATTATTTTCAAATTTGTTTTTTCTGTTGAGTTGTCCCCTTATAGCGCTGCCCAGGTAACGCTAGAGTGGGAATTTGGGATTGATGAGTTGAGCGCCCCTGATGGTGGGTGGTAACTGGGTGCACCAATCTTAAGAAAAAGAAAAGACAAAGAAAAGGGGAAAAAATTTAATTAAGTGTATAGGCAGAGCTTTGCAGAGAATTAAAAGTCTATAAAGTAACTATCTCTATAAGGTAGATTCAGAAACAACTATACAGCAAAAAAAAAGAGAAAAAAAGAGAAAAAAAAGGAGGGAAGAAAGGAATTTTTTTTTTTTCTATCTCATTAATTAAAGTTCTCATGAGGTGGGCTCTACCTACTATAGGCAGGAAATAGTATAACACCAAACTGTAACAGCAATCTTTGTGGAGAAAGTAGAGAGACATAAAGATAAAGCTTTAGAATCTGTGGGGATATGCTTTATTAAGGGAATTCTCGATATAAAGAGACTAGCCGTATTTGGAAATATGGCTTATTAGATAGAAGTCTAAAACAAGACTTAGTGCAGATTTAGGCAAGAACTTTAGAGTTTTTTTTTTTTCTCTCACTAAGCACAGAAGGTCTAATAATTGACCTCTTTTTTTTTTTAGGTCATGTTGTTACACATGCACTCTCATTTTTTTTTCTCTTTCACTTTTAGAGTTTGTATTACAAACTCTCTTACTTAACATTAAGTGGCATTGTAGCCATCAAGACACAGGAAACTTTCTACACTAGATATATACACGTTATCACAGTGAATGGATAGATTTATCACGTATCCAAAAAGTTCTTCACCTAAAATGCCACCCAAACAAAAAGATAAGCGCAGCACCACTAAAAATACAGAAAATTCACTAGATACCTCACAAGAACGAGGAGCTACTATCTCTGGTGCTAATGATATGACAGAATTCGCTGCTGAAGTAGCGAAACTGATGACCCCACAATTGGATTTAATTAAATCCGAAATTAAGACTGAGATTCATAGCTTAAAAGAAGAAATCAGGCAGCTTACGGTGAGACTGACTGAGGTAGAGACCAGGGTCTCAGAAGTGGAGGATAGAGTAAATGTTCAAGGCTCAGATATCACTGATCAAGGGAAAATGATTTCACAACTGCAAGCGCGTTTAGAAGACCTCGAAGATAGGTCGAGGCGCAATAATTTATGGATTATTGGCCTCCCTGAATCAGTGGAATATCAAGACTTGTTACATTTTGTCTCTGTCACCCTCCCTCAGGCTCTGATGATTCCCCCGCCGCCTTCACCTTTCCTGATTGAGAGAGCGCATAGATTAGGCCCGCCTAGATATAGTAATACCTTATCTAAAGCTAGATCTATTATTTTTAAATTTGTGAACTATCAGGACAAGCTTTTATTTTTGAAATATTATAGAAAAATGAGATCTGTATACATTGACAACAACAAAATTCTGATTTTTCAAGACTTTTCGGCGGAGACTAGTGCTAAAAGAAAAGTAATGTCCCCTTTTTTCTCAAAATTTTTAGAAGCTGACTGCAGTGTTAGACTGGTTTATCCGGCTAAACTACTAATTACCAAGGCAGGTATCTCCTACACAGCAAATAATAGTAAGGAAGCAATTGCTCTATGTAAAGAACTAGGGATCCAGTGAATAGGAGATAGAGGGATAAAACCCAGATACGGGCAAAAAATGTGTGTCCTTTATTTCTTTTTTTCCATGCGGTCATGGGATGATTTATGTTGGATATGCATTGAATTTTTGGTTAGAATCCTATTTGTGCAGACTCTTAGAGAGATTAGAAATTATTTAGAAGGTTGTTATTTTAATGTTGTAGGGTATGTACCCCGTTTTATAATTTTCGTGTGTTTTTTTCCCCTTTTTTTTTTTTCTCCTCTCCCTCTCTCCTCTTTCGACTCCCCTGGTTTTTTCTCTCCCCGGTACCCTCTGGGGATTTATTTCTATGTATAATGCTATACCCAGTAGCATGGGATATCTTGTTTTTATTATTGAATTGATATGTAAGCCCCTTTAAATTGACCTCCTGGAATGTAGGAGGTATAACCTCCCCAATCTAAAGGAAAGCAATAATCAAACATCTGGCTAAAACCAAATCAGATATCGCGTTCCTACAGGAGATACATTTAAAGGCGCCTGAAATTTCGAAATTACAAACTAATTGAGTAGGAGAAGTAGTTGCGGCCCCCTTTAATGCCCATAAGAGGGGAGTGGCAATTCTATTTAAGAAAAATCTAGACTATAAGATTGATTCCTCTATCATAGACCCGGAAGGTCGCTTTGCTATTTTGGAAATAACATGTAATAAGGTGCGATATGTGTTATGTAATATTTACGGTCCTAATAATATAGATAGAGAATTTTGGGATAACATGGTGCTATATCTGCATAAATTTATAGGACAGAATCTTATTATTGCAGGTGACTTCAATCTAATAGCAGACCCTTCTTTAGACAGAGTTAAAAAAGTAGATTGCCCCATGCGTGATAGGAAGACTTGTATTTTTCAAAAATTATGCTCACAATTGGGGCTAATTGACATCTGGCGGCTACAGAACCCCGACTTGAGAGCCTATACGTGTATGTCAAAAGGTCAGCAGGCATTTTCCAGGATAGATTTCTTCCTGATTGTGGAGTCTCTGATTGGTCTAGAATGGGAAGCTGAGATAGGAGATATAGTGATCTCAGACCACGCTGTAATAGCGCTAACATGCAATTCACCGCGGTTAGACAGGTCCGGTAAGCAATCCATTTTTTTTCCACAATATTTGATGAATAATGTCCAATTTAATAACTGGCTGATTAACCAGTGGCGAGAATATGTGGGTTTTAACCGCGAGTATGAAAATAGGCCTGAAGTGTTTTGGGAAGCAGCAAAAGCTGTATTGCGTGGCAAGGTAAAGGCATATTTGTGTAATACGAAAAGGAAATCCAGGCAACAGGAAATCCAGTTGTCATATCAAGTAAAGAATGCATATAAAACATACTTAGGTCTGCGCTCGAGTGAGCACTGGAGGAGATATATAGCTGCTAAATCTTTGCGAGATGTCTTCATTAAACAGAAGACCAGGGCAGAAATACAAAGACAAAAAGCCCTTTATTGTGGCCATGCGGGTAGGTCTGCTAAATTTGTGGCAAAATTGATTAAGACCAACGATAGAAATAAGATAACTTCTATTAGAAAGGATTCCGAGAGATTTACCTGTAGTACGGATATTTCCAGAGTATTTTATGAGTTTTTTACGGAATTATATAGACCTAAAGAGTTTTGGGGATAAAATTAAGACTCCTAAAATACCCACTGAGAGTTTGGCAGAAATTAATGCTCCAATTACAGTAGAGGAGATTATAGAGGCAATTACAGCTGCCAAGACTAATAAGGCAGCAGGTCCTGATTGTCTACCTTTGGAATTTTATAAGATTTTACAGCCACAAATTGCTCCAACATTGGTAAATTTATTCAATTATTATTTTACTGAGCATAATAAATGCTCTTCGTACTTTGTGGCGGCTGTAATATCTTTAATTCCAAAAAAAATAAAGATCTTGAGTTACCCGGTTCATATAGACCTATATCAGTTCTTAATGTGGACTACAAACTGCTCACATCGATCCTGGCAAAAAGATTAAAACCCCATCTCAGTTTAATAATTCATGAGAATCAAGCCGGGTTAATGGCTGGGAGGAATCCAGCCAAAAATACTCGCAAGATCTTGACTTTAATTGATTATTTTTGGAATAAGTTTAGAACAACTAGTCATAGAGCGAAGTCAGACTTAGCCCTGCTGACTGTTGACGCAGAGAAGGTGTTTGATCGTGTCTCCTGGAAACATTTATTTTATTCCTTAGAGCAGTTTGGACTGAAGGGGCATGTCCAGGAAGTAGTTCGCATTATATATTCAGCCCCAAATTCCTCTTTGCTCATTAACGGTGAACTCTCTCAGCCAGTAGTATTACATAGGGGCACCCGCCAAGGATGCCCCCTATCTCCTTTGCTGTTTAACATCTCATTGGAACCACTCGCAATTCTACTTCATCAACAATTAGAAGGGATTCAGATCGGGGTACAAAAACTAGTACTGTTGATGTATGCAGATGACATACTGTTATGTTTAAGTAATATCAGTAAGAATCTTCCGATTTTCTTGGATACGGTTAACAGCTTTGGTAGGATTTCGGGTTTTAAAATTAATCTGTCCAAATCCGAACTTTTATGGATAAATAAAAAAGATCACATTATGAATCACGCTTTTAAAGAAACAGCACAGATAACCTACTTAGGGATTATTTTGAATCTGAACCCTTTAGAATGGTATAATCTCAATTATAACAAATGCTTTTCAGATTGCAAAAAAAAAATGGAAGCTTGGATAAAATTGCCTATCTCTTTATCAGCTAGGGCCACGCTCTTAAAAACTATTCTATTCCCAAAAATATTCTATCTTATTCAGAATATCCCGTTACCTATTGATAAAAAGGATATAATAAGTTATAATAAGGCATGCTCTAAATTTCTGTGGCAAGGCTCCAAAGTTCGGATTTCGGTATCGCGCCTGATGAACAAGGTAGAAGCCGCGGGTTTAGCACTGCCCAGTATACTTCTTTATAGCCAAGCAGCTCGGGTTAAAGTGGCAGTGGACTGGTTGACTGGTCTAAAACAGGTATCCCCAGTAGGCTGGGAAACAGCATTAATAGCTCCCTATCGTCTAGATGCTATTTTGCACTTTCCAATTACTGCAATGCCAACGCAAATTTTTATGATGGAAACTTTTAAAAATATAATTACAGCTTGGCAAAAGTATTGCGTGAGTTTGGGTGTTTCACCCCATGTGTCCAAATATTTACCTATCACAGGGAACCCCATTTTCTCTCCAGGTATCTCAGACCAGGTTTTTAGATCTTGGGTAGATAAAGGGCTTAGTTATGTTGTACAATTTTTAAATGTGGATCTAGAGCTATTAACTTTTAGGGAAATGAGTAATCAATTTGGATTATCGAATAAAGAGTTCTACGCTTATTTACAGATAAGACATCTTATACAGGAACTGAAAACAAACTATTATGGGATAGAATGGTCACTTGGCGAGTTTCAAATTAGCATCAATAATTTTCAAAGGGGGGATTATTCTATTGCGCCGTTTTATTCCCTTCTCATGCTAAAGCCCTCGGGAGTTCAAATAGAGTATATAGTATCTTTATGGGATAAATCATTCCCACAAATTGATATTGAGGTGGTAAAGAACGCGTTTAGGGTGACTCCGAAAAGTTGGGTGCTGACTACCTGGAGGGAAACACAGATCAAAGTGGCCTTAATGGTGTATTTAACCCTGGCAAAACTATCCAAATGGTATAATTCAATGATCAGTTGCTCTAGATGTAGTGCAACTGAGGCGGACATGTTGCATTGTTTCTGGACATGTCCCAAAATAGCCCAATTTTGGGCTAAGGTAATATATTGGATGAAAGGTACGCTCAAAATACAATATGATATATCACCGTTAGAAATATTTTTTGTAGTAAAGTCCCAACACCCGCCCAGAAACTATAAAATGACTAACTTGATTATATTGATCGGACGTAACTTAATTTTAAAAACATGGAAGGCCAGATCTGCCCCAAATATAAAATCTATGAAGAGTGAGTTGACCTCTCATTATATATTTGAACAGTATAGTTTGCAGAATCCAGCAGATGTCCAACTAGCTATTTTTTTCAAACACTGGAAACTGTTTATCACTTCCTTCCCTGTGGAGACTCAAAAGACGCTGGTCAGGCCATTTAAAAATTCTATTTTTGTTCAATCGCAAGTCTTAGCTGGTCACCTACCAAGTACTTGGATAGAGGATAATGTGGATAGGGGATAAGGCAATCTTGAACCTGAGATGGGGTAGGCACTCTAGTGTTGACTGGTGGGAGGGGGGGCGTGCAGGGGAGAGAGAGAGAGAGTTCTTTCTGATTCTGATTTCACATTTATACTTTTTTAAGTGTCCTTTTTTGTTTTCTTTCCCCCTGTTTGTTTTTTTTTGTTTTTTGTTTTTTTTTTTGTCTGATTTTGTGTTTATTATAAGGAAAAATTCCAGCATTTATGTACTACTTTACGCAAACAAAGATTGAATTGTTTATATTTAAGTTTATTAAATGTTATGGGGCCCTGTGTGGTGCAAAAGGTAATACACTTGTATAATTGTACATTCTGTTGGAGATAAAATAAAATATTAAAAAAAAAAAAAAAAACGTTAAATTTTTCGCAATTTTAGGTTTCTCACTGAAATCATTTACAAACAGCTTGTGCAATTATGGCACAAATAGTTGTAAATGCTTCTCTTGGATCCCCTTTGTTCAGAAATAGCAGACGTATATGGCTTTGGCATTGCTTTTTGGTAATTAGAAGGCCTCTAAATGCCACTGCGCACCACACGTGTATTATGCCCAGCAGTGAAGGGGTTAATTATGTAGCTTGTAGGGAGCTTGTAGGGTTAATTTTAGCTTTAGTGTAGTGTAGTAGACAACCTAAAGTATTGATCTAGGCCCATTTTGGTATATTTCATGCCACCATTTCACCGCCAAATGCGATCAAATAAAAAAAAACGTTCCCTATTTCACAAACTTTTTCACAAACTTTAGGTTTCTCACTGAAATTATTTACAAACAGCTTGTGCAATTATGGCACAAATGGTTGTAAATGCTTCTCTGGGATCCCTTTTGTTCAGAAATAGCAGACATATATGTCTTTGGCATTGCTTTTTGGTAATTAGAAGGCCGCCAAATTCCGCTGCACATCACACATGTATTATGGCTAGCAGTGATGGGGTTAATTATGTAGCTTGTAGGGAGCTTGCAGGGTTAATTTTAGCTTTAGTGTAGAGCTCAGCCTCCCACCTGAAACATCAGACCCCCTGATCCCTCCCAAACAGCTCTCTTCCCTCCCCCACCCCACAATTGTCCCCGCCATCTTAAGTACTGGCAGAAACTCTGCCAGTACTAAAATAAAAGCTATATTTGTTGGTTTTTTTTGTTTTTTTTCTTAGCATATTTACATATGCTACTGTGTAGGATCCCCCCTTAGCCCCCAACCTCACTGATGCCCCACCAAACAGATCTCTAACCCTCCCTGCCTTAATGGGCGCCATCTTGGGTACTGGCAGCTGTCTGCCAGTACCCAGTTTAGTAAAAAAAGTTTTTTTTTTTATTTAATTGCCCTTTCCTGTAGTGTAGCTTCCCCCCCCCAGATCAACCCCCCACCCCTTCCAGATCCCATAGATGATTTATTTTTATTTTTTTTAATGTTTTTTTTTTACTTTTATTAACCTTTATTTTTCTGCAGTGTAGCGGTTCCCTCCTGCTCCCGCCCCATGTACGCGCCCGTCTGCCGCCCCCTCCACTTCATTCGGCACATAGATGGCCGCCCACCCGCCTCCCAGACTTGCTCCCACCCACCAACGATAACGGCCACCGATGTCCAGTGCAGAGAGGGCCACAGAGTGGCTCTCTCTGCATTGGATGGCCAAGGGGGGTTATTGCAGGATGCCTCGATATCGAGACATCACTGCAATAACCGGAAAGCAGCTGGAAGCGAGCAGGATCACTTCCAGCTGCTTTCCAGACCAAGGATGTACGCCACACGTCCTCGGTCATTAACTGTATTTTTTTTGAGGACGTGTTGCATAAGGGGTTAAAGGGGTACTGAACCCATTTTTTTTCTTTCATGATTCAGAGACAGCATGCAATTTTAAGCAACTTTCTATTTTATTCCTATTATCAATTTTATTTCGTTCTCTTGTTATCTTTATTTGAAAAGGCAGTAATGAAAGCTTTGGAGCCGGCCTATTTTGTATTCAGTACCCTGGATAGGGCTTGCTGATTGGTGCCTGCATTTAGCCATCCAATCAGCAAGCGGAACCCAGGCAGGGTCTCAACATAAATTGGGCCGGCTCCAAAACTTTTTATTCCTGCTTTTTCAAATAAAGATAGCTAGCGAACAAAAAAATTGATAATAGAAGTAAATTAGAAAGCTGTTTAAAATTGCATGAATCATGAAAAAAAAATGGGTTTAGTATCCCTTTAAACTAGCAGATGTGACACGAGGTGGGTAATGTTGTGGCAGTTTTTTTCCTGCGAGTTATTTCTTTCATGAATAGATTTTATTAAATCTTGACCATTGACTTTTTTTGTGTTGCTTAATTACATGTAATTTTATTGAGCTTAAATATATTACTTGCATAATATTAAATAATTTTTTTTTTTCAAGTTCCTTCTCATCTCTATCAACACAGTTACATTTTATTCTTTTATTACATTTAATCATTATTTTTCAATTATCAAAGTGAGAATTTGAGCTTAGGTCAATCATGAAACCCACATTTTTTTATTTTATTTTTAAATTTTAAACAGCTATCCGGCTTGCTTCTAGGATCAAATGTGCTTTATTCTCTTTGTATTCTTTGTTAAAGGAGCAATAAAGTGAGCTGGGAGCTAGATAAAAATATCTGGTCGTCCAAACACCAGAGGGATATATGTATTGCCACCAATCAGCTGCTAGCTTCAAGTAGTGCATTGTTGTTACTGAGCCTACCTAGATATGCTTGTAAACAAATGATACAAGAGAATTTAGCAAATTATATAACAGAAGTAAAATGAAAAGTTGATTTTAATAGCATGCTCTATCTTGATCATGAGAGTTTAATTTTGACTTTACTGTATCTTTCAAGTTTCCTCTGTGGTGAGATTTTGCTTAGTCTTACTGTGTGTGGTAAAGACAATTTAGATTTAAAGAGCAGTAATTTGCATAACTATATGCTAAGGTGGAAAAATATCATTATGGTTTACCATTCAGGGGGAAAGATGCTACTTGTCAGAAAAAAATAAAATAAAAAAAGTTTAGTAGCCAACTCATTGTTAAATATAAAAAAAACATGTTACTTACTTGTACACTGTTACCAAAAATAGCAATGACTGTAATTAATGTTATTATTATACTATATTTATAAAGCGCCAACATATACCGCAGCTCTGTCCATGGGTACAATTCATTTAGATAAAACAATGTTATAAAACTTGTAAGAGACAAGACAAAATTTTACAAACACATATAGGAGGAATTAAGGACCCTATTCCTGTGGGAACTTACAATTTAGAAGGATAGGAGGTTGAGAAGCAGGAGGTTAGGACTGCAAAATTGAGAAAGATGTTAATGAGGGAAGTGAAATTAATTTTTATTTATTATTTATTGAGTTGGGTGGTAGGCTTCTCTGAACCAAAAAAGTCTTCAGGGAGCATTTAAAAGAAGAAAGATTAGGGGAAAGCCTGACAGGATGAAGGAGAGTGTTTCAGAGGGTAGGTGCTGCACGACAGAAGTCCTGCAGTCTAGCATGGGAAGAGGTGATAGTCAAAGATGCAAGGAGCAGGTCATTATTGGATCTTAGTGGGTGGGCTGGAGTATACTTGTTGATTAGAGAGGATAGGTAGTGGGGAGCTGTGTTGGTGAGAGCTTTGTATCAAAGGGTGATAATTTTGAATTTAATTCTGCTGTGAATGGGGGGGGCAATAAAGGGACTCGCAGAGGGTTGCAGCAGATACAGAGCAACGGGAAAGATGGATTAGCCTGGCAGAGGCATTTAGGATGGATTGAAGGGGGAGAGGCGGGAAAGAGGAAGGCCAATAAGTAGGTTATTGCAGTCGTCAAATCGGGAAATAACAAGGGAGTGGATTATTTGCTTTGTGGTGTTAGCGCTCAGAAAAGGGCAAATCTTGGAAATATTGCATAGATGGTTGCGGCAGGTTGAAGAAAGTGATTGGATGTAGGGTGCGAATGATAGATTTGTAGATTTGAGTCAAGTGTAACTCCGAGGCAGCGGACTTGGGGCGATGGGGAGATGTTGATGCCGTCAACAGAGATAGAAAAGTCAAAAGTTGACATAGAGCTTGAGGGAGGGATTAGAAGGACATGTTAATCTTTAGGTGGTGAGAGGCTATCCAGGAAGAAATACCAGATAAGCAGTCACTAACATGAGAAAGGACAGAGGGAAAGAGAGCGGGATGTAGAGGTAGATCTGGGTGTCATCAGCATAGAGATGGTATTTGAAGCCATAACTGTTGATAAGTTTACCCAGTGAAGAAGTATAAATGGTGAAGAGTATAGGACCCAGAACAGATCCTTGAGGTACTCCAACAGACAGAGGCATTGGAGAGGAGGAGTCCCCAGCAAATGACACAGAAAAAGAGCTGTGAGAAAGATAAGAGTGAATCCAAGAAAGAACAGTGTTACAGAGGCCAAAAGAGCTAAGGGTGTGTAGGAGGAGGGGGTGGTCAACTGTGTCAATGGCAGCTGAGAGGTTAAGTAAGATGAGTATGGAGTAATGGCCATTACTTTTAGCAGAAAGAAGATCTTTAGTAACCTTGGTAAGGGCAATCTCAGTTGAATGTTTGGGGAGGTATCCAGATTGCAGGGGGTCAAGCAAGGAGTTGGTGGACAGGAAGTGGGTTAGGCGATTGTAAACTAGTTTTTCAAGGAATTTTTATGTTAGGGGAAGCAGTGATATGAGACGGTAGCTTTCAGGAGAGTTAGGGTCAAGGGAGGGTTTTTTGAGTATGGGAGTGACCTTTGCATGTTTGAAAGAAGATGGGAATGAACCGGTAAAGAGAGATAGATTGAAGATGTAAGTGAGAGCAGGAGTGAGGGTGGAATGGGTATTAGATGGTAAGGGATAGGGTTGAGCGGGCAGGTAGTGAGGCCTGAGGAAGATAGTAGCAAAGAGACCTCATTCTCAGTGGCTGGATGGAAAATGCCGAGGGTGGCAGAGGGAGTAACTGGGCCTGTTGTTGGAAGTTTGCAGGTTGGTGTTGGGATGTTGTTTCGAATAGTGCATGTTTTGTTTAAAAAGTAGTCTGCCAGGACTTGATCTCTAAAGACAGATGGGGGTGGTGGAGCAGGTGGGTAGAGGAGAGAGTTAACAGCAGAGAAGAGTCATTTAGGGTTTGAGGAAAGAGTAGATATCAAAGAAGAGAAGTAGGTTTGCTTGGCTAAGTGAAGGGCAGAAGTGTATAAACAAAGAATAAACTTATAGTGTATGAAATCGGGTTCAGAATGAGTTTTTCTCCAGGCACGCACAGCAGTACGGGAGCATTTTTGCATATAGCGTGTTTGCTGAGATTGTCAGGGCTGTAACTGTAATGCTAATAGAAATAAAAAAGAGAATCTAGCTATTTTTTCCTACACATGCTCCATATCTGCGTCAGTATTGAGATCCTGTCTGATATAATTTAAAGTCATAAATTAATATTATATATATATATATATATATATATATATATATATATATATATATATATATATATATACACTGCAATAAAGAGCGCACTCCCACTTAATTGGCAACTACTATGGTGCAGACAAAAAATTTGAAATATAAATAAAAAGGCTTGCACTCACTGGATTTATGAAAAAACAATGCTTTTATTGCCTTCTTATATATATACTGTATATATATATATATATATATATATATATATATACTGTATATATACAGTATATATATATATATATATATATATATATATATATATATTTATGTCTCCATTCAATTAAAAAAAGCAAATCAGGATAAAACTTTTTTTTTACATAAAAGCTTCTACTTGTGTGTTATAAATTGTGTGCATTTCTCATCCACATTTAAAGTTGATAAATTATTTTAACCTATGGTTTAGCATTGTTTATAATTTAATTTACGCTAACAGAGCTAAAGGCTGAAAGGGCACTTGAGACTTCATTTCTAAATGACACATAATATAAGTATTTCAGACATTGGAGAGGTAACTAAAATTATAATTTGTGTGATGCATTTCATTTTATATTTTTCCAGATGAATAAGTTGCTTAGTGATACTGTTCCAAACCACATTAATAAACATAGAAAAATGAAAGTGCTTCACAAAATAATACTTTTGGCTGAAATTCAGAAAGTCTCATAAAAAATATTTAAAAGGCAATAATAGCAGAGTCATTTAAGGTGCTTTAGTTTAGAAATTCACATATCTTTTTTAACTGTTTACTTGTGAGTCTTAAACTATTAATGATTAAGGGCCAGATTGCGAGTTGCATGCTAAAAGTTACCTGCAAACGAAAAGGGATTTATTGCAGGTTTAGTGCTCATATTACAAGTTGAAAGTAAACATGAATGTGTGAGCCCAATTCCGATTTACACTAGAATGATTACCGTGTCCTAAGAGCTCTGGTTAACTGTTCTATGAAACAAAAAAGTTTCACAAAACACATAAAAAATACATTAAAAAGTAAAGTTACACTCATAATAACACTATCTAATAAAAATTATTAAAAAACAATTGCACAATATGGGCTCAAATATATGAGGTGCTAGGAAAAAAAGGCAGAAAAAGCTCTTTAGAGATACAAACATATACAGTACAGTGCAAAAGTATTAGACCTTTATTAGATTTGTTGTTTTAATGGTATAATGACCATATATAGATATTTCTTAATTTCTTTTAGAATACAGCCAGAAAAAAACAGGATATTTTTATGCAGTATTAAAAAAAACAGAAAAAAATTCAGTAAAATCAGCTTCTATATGCTAAAGTGGCCAGTATTTAGTGTGACCCCCCCCCTACACTTGAGCAATAGCAGGAACCTGGCTCTCGTAAACCTAAATGGAATAGAACACCTGTATTTGTCCTACGATTTCATGTCGAAATGACTACTGTGAAAAAGGTATATTACACCAGGTTTGTGCAAGACATTCTTGAGCATTACAGACACATGTTGTATGAGTTTAATTCATTGGAAGCTTGCTAATAACACCAATTTTATATGGAGAAGCCGCGGCTTAAGGTTTAGCTCTGGATCATCAAGTCCGCTGCAGCAATTCTTATACGAACAGTCTTGCTAGGATCACAAGCTCCTCAGCTTCACATGTCAAATGTGTAGATGCCAATTCCAGAGCTGCTGGTGTAATGCCGCCCCCTGCAGATTTGCGGCCAATCGGCCGCCAGCAGGGAGGTGTCAATCAACCCGATAGAGTACGAATGAATTGTGGCGATTCCTGTCCGCCTCATCAGAGCAGGTGGACAGGGTTATGGAGCAGCAGTCTTTAGACCGCTGCTCCATAACTTGTGTTTCTGGCGAGTCTGAAGACTCGCCAGAAACACGGGCCCTCAAGCTCCGTAGGGAGCTTGATAAATGGGCCTCATAGACCACCACTCATAATCGAGTCAATTGTTAATTATGGAGCCTATATTCAAGCTCTGATATGATATTTTAATGGTGTGACAAAATAGCCCCTCAGGGGCTCTGGAAGCAACTTTTTAAATATTCCAGACCACAATAAAATCATTAATGTATGTCTTATCTAGTCATATATGAATCATGAATCCATTCCTTTAATTTTTGTGATTAAGTTGTTGATAGGAGTCAGAGTTTGATTACAATGCAGCAGTAAAAATGTAGTCACAAACACCTAGATTTGGAGTTTGGCGTTAGCCGTGAAAACCAGCGTTAGAGGCTCCTAACGCTGGTTTTAGGCTACCGCCGGTATTTGGAGTCACTCAAAATAGGGTCTAACGCTCACTTTTCAGCCGCGACTTTTCCATACCGCAGATCCCCTTACGTAAATTGCGTATCCTATCTTTTCAATGGGATCTTTCTAACTCCGGTATTTAGAGTCGTTTCTGAAGTGAGCGTTAGACATCTAAGGACAAAACTCCAGCCGCAGGAAAAAAGTCAGTAGTTAAGAGCTTTCTGGGCTAACGCCGGTTCATAAAGCTCTTAACTACTGTGCTCTAAAGTACACTAACATAAACTACCTATGTACCCCTAAACCGAGGTCCCCCCACATCGCCGACAATCGAATAAATTTTTTTAACCCCTAATCTGCCGACCGCCACCTACGTTAGCCTTATGTACCCCTAATCTGCTGCCCCTAACACCGCCGACCCCTATATTATATTTATTAACCCCTAATCTGCCCCCCTCAACGTCGCCTCCACCTGCCTACACTTATTAACCCCTAATCTGCCGACCGGACCTGAGCGCTACTATAATAAAGTTATTAACCCCTAATCCGCCTCACTAACCATATAATAAATAGTATTAACCCCTAATCTGCCCTCCCTAACATCGCCGACACCTAACTTCAATTATTAACCCCTAATCTGCCGACCGGAGCTCACCGCTATTCTAATAAATGTATTAACCCCTAAAGCTAAGTCTAACCCTAACACTAACACCCCCCTAAATTAAATATAATTGAAATCTAACGAAATTAATTAACTCTTATTAAATAAATTATTCCTATTTAAAGTTAAATACTTACCTGTAAAATAAATCCTAATATAGCTACAATATAAATTATAATTATATTATAGCTATTTTAGGATTAATATTTATTTTACAGGTAACTTTGTATTTATTTTAACCAGGTACAATAGCTATTAAATAGTTAAGAACTATTTAATAGCTAAAATAGTTAAAATAATTACAAATTTACCTGTAAAAGAAATCCTAACCTAAGTTACAATTAAACCTAACACTAGACTATCAATAAATTAATTAAATAAACTACCTACAATTACCTACAATTAACCTAACACTACACTATCAATAAATTAATTAAATACAATTGCTACAAATAAATACAATTAAATAAACTAGCTAAAGTACAAAAAATAAAAAAGAACTAAGTTACAAAAAATAAAAAAATATTTACAAACATAAGAAAAATATTACAACAATTTTAAACTAATTACACCTACTCTAAGCCCCCTAATAAAATAACAAAGCCCCCCAAAATAAAAAAATGCCCTACCCTATTCTAAATTACTAAAGTTCAAAGCTCTTTTACCTTACCAGCCCTGAACAGGGCCCTTTGCGGGGCATGCCCCAAGAAATACAGCTCTTTTGCCTGTAAAAAAAAAACATACAATACCTAAGCCCCCCAACATTACAACCCACCACCCACATACCCCTAATCTAACCCAAACCCCCCTTAAATAAACCTAACACTAAGCCCCTGAAGATCATCCTACCTTGTCTTCACCTCACCGGGTATCACACCGATCCGTCCAGAAGAGCTCCTCCGATGTCCTGATCCAAGCCCAAGCGGGGGGCTGAAGAGGTCCATGATCCGGCTGAAGTCTGCATCCAAGCGGGGCAGAAGAGGTCTTCCATCCGATTGAAGTATTCATCCAAGCGGCATCCATCCGGAGCGAAGCGGCAGCATCCTGAAGACCTCCACCGCGGAACATCCATCCTGGCCGACGACTGAACGACGAATGACGGTTCCTTTAAATGACGTCATCCAAGATGGCGTCCCTCGAATTCCGATTGGCTGATAGGATTCTATCAGCCAATCGGAATTAAGGTAGGAATATTCTGATTGGCTGAAGGAATCAGCCAATCAGAATCAAGTTCAATCCGATTGGCTGATCCGATCAGCCAATCAAATTGAGCTTGCATTCTATTGGCTGATCGAAACAGCCAATAGAATGCAAGCTCAATCTGATTGGCTGATTGGATCAGCCAATCGGATTGAACTTGATTCTGATTGGCTGATTCCATCAGCCAATCAGAATATTCCTACCTTAATTCCGATTGGCTGATAGAATCCTATCAGCCAATCGGAATTCGAGGGACGCCATCTTGGATGACGTCATTTAAAGGAACCGTCATTCGTCGTTCAGTCGTCGGCCAGGGTGGATGTTCCGTGGTGGAGGTCTTCAGGATGCTGCCGCTTCGCTCCGGATGGATGCCGCTTGGATGAAGACTTCAATCGGATGGAAGACCTCTTCTGCCCCGCTTGGATGAAGACTTCAGCCGGATCATGGACCTCTTCAGCCCCCCGCTTGGGCTTGGATCAGGACATCGGAGGAGCTCTTCTGGACGGATCGGTGTGATACCCGGTGAGGTGAAGACAAGGTAGGATGATCTTCAGGGGCTTAGTGTTAGGTTTATTTAAGGGGGGTTTGGGTTAGATTAGGGGTATGTGGGTGGTGGGTTGTAATGTTGGGGGGCTTGGGTATTGTATGTTTTTTTTTACAGGCAAAAGAGCTGTATTTCTTGGGGCATGCCCCGCAAAGGGCCCTGTTCAGGGCTGGTAAGGTAAAAGAGCTTTGAACTTTAGTAATTTAGAATAGGGTAGGGCATTTTTTTATTTTGGGGGGCTTTGTTATTTTATTAGGGGGCTTAGAGTAGGTGTAATTAGTTTAAAATTGTTGTAATATTTTTCTTATGTTTGTAAATATTTTTTTATTTTTTGTAACTTAGTTCTTTTTTATTTTTTGTACTTTAGCTAGTTTATTTAATTGTATTTATTTGTAGCAATTGTATTTAATTAATTTATTGATAGTGTAGTGTTAGGTTAATTGTAGGTAATTGTAGGTAGTTTATTTAATTAATTTATTGATAGTCTAGTGTTAGGTTTAATTGTAACTTAGGTTAGGATTTCTTTTACAGGTAAATTTGTAATTATTTTAACTATTTTAGCTATTAAATAGTTCTTAACTATTTAATAGCTATTGTACCTGGTTAAAATAAATACAAAGTTACCTGTAAAATAAATATTAATCCTAAAATAGCTATAATATAATTATAATTTATATTGTAGCTATATTAGGATTTATTTTACAGGTAAGTATTTAGCTTTAAATAGGAATAATTTATTTAATAAGAGTTAATTAATTTCGTTAGATTTCAATTATATTTAACTTAGGGGGTGTTAGTGTTAGGGTTAGACTTAGCTTTAGGGGTTAATACATTTATTAGAGTAGCGGTGAGCTCCAGTCGGCAGATTAGGGGTTAATAATTGAAGTTAGGTGTCGGCGATGTTAGGGAGGGCAGATTAGGGGTTAATACTATTTATTATAGGGTTAGTGAGGCGGATTAGGGGTTAATAACTTTATTATAGTAGCGCTCAGGTCTGCTCGGCAGATTAGGGGTTAATAAGTGTAGGCAGGTGGAGGCGACGTTGAGGGGGGCAGATTAGGGGTTAATAAATATAATATAGGGGTCGGCGGTGTTAGGGGCAGCAGATTAGGGGTACATAGGGATAATGTAAGTAGCGGCGGTTTACGGAGCGGCAGATTAGGGGTTAAAAATAAAATGCAGGTGTCAGCGATAGCGGGGGCGGCAGATTAGGGGTTAATAAGTGTAAGGTTAGGGGTGTTTAGACTCGGGGTACATGTTAGGATGTACATCTTGTTACATCTTAGCAACAGTGTGCAAATCATAAAATAAATCTGCACCCTATGACTGATATAGAAAGTCACGTATGGATCTGCTTACTTCAGTTGCTTTAACACTGTGTACTTATATTATGCAGGTACAAGTGCTACAGCCCAGTATCTATTACTATTATCCAGCACCATAACAATAAATTCTAATTGTAATGACATGATCATACAAAATGCAAATACTGCAAAGAAAATACTGGGTTGTGATCAGCGCTTGTGTGGAAGTGAAGAATAATAATATAAAAAATAAAGAACAATAAAAAATAAATGTTATATATCAGTGAATCTGATTGCTGTTTTATGGGCAACCAAAGATAAATGCTTATGTGTGAATAAAAATGTGAAAAGTAATACACTTGGTAAACAACCTGAAAACAATTTAAACAGGTCAAGTGATTCAATAAACAAACTAAAATATTGACACAATATTAATAATAATAATGTCCTCAGATGAAAATCTCCTCAGATAAAGATTCCCAAAACAGAAAAAGTGTATGTTATATGCAAAGATTTAAAGTCATGTGGATTAAACCAAAAGGTGGAATAACATTACCAGACATAATAGACTCACAGGGGTTAAGTCCTATGTTCAGTTGCTCAGGTAATCGTTGTGGGAACAGTGCAGGTGTACACTCCAAGACACAGAGCGCAGCTGTGAAGAAACTGCTGTTTCCTGGAACCGGTCTTGTAGTGAATAAAGCTGAAAGAGAATAAAAAACACAGCACAGCTCAGACTCAAGTGAATTTATTTATAAACAAGGTGAGTGCACAATAACATAGATTGCACTCACCATATAAAAATATAAAATTAGCCTTTAAAGGGACAGTAAACCTAAAAAAATAATGTTATATAATTCTGCACATAGTGCAGAATTATATAACATTATTTAGGTGCTATTGCCATAAAACCCTTTTTTCACTTTTAATATTTAAAAAACATACCGCTTTTATAGACTCGCTCTCTGCTCTCTGCTGAGCGGGTCTGTTTTTTTTAGTCAGCGCATCGGGCCAGCTGTATAGTCACAGCCCGGCCCGACCGCGCCATAGCATTAAGTGAAGCTCGCTCCTGCTGTCAGACAGAGCAGGAGCGAGCTTCACTTAATGCTATGGCGCGGTCGGGCCGGGCTGTGACTATACAGCTGGCCCGATGCGCTGACTAAAAAAAACAGACCCGCTCAGCAGAGAGCAGAGAGCAGGTCTGTAAAAGCGGTATGTTTTTTAAATATTAAAAGTGAAAAAAGGGTTTTATGTCTATAGCACCTAAATAATGTTATATAATTCTGCACTATGTGCAGAATTATATAACATTATTTTTTAGGTTTACTGTCCCTTTAAGTCAGTGGATAGTGTAGCTCACACTTGGGCCTCTATTTATCAACCCGTCAACTTACCTGCATTCGACGGCACTAATACGCTCGCCTAAGATCGCCTAACATCGCTGTCGCGGACCTGAATACATTCTCTAAAATTATCAAAAAAGCTGTCAAAAAGTCGCGCACCAAGTACGGTGCGATGAGCAGCAAACTGTTGTTAACTAACAGTCATCGATCTCGCTGCTCTTTGTCTTTTTTACAGCTTTCTTGGTACCCTGTCACTAAACACCCACACTATACTATACTGTTTTACCCCTATACCGCCGCTCCTGGACCCCGCTGCAACTAAATAAAGTAATTAACCCCTAAACCGCCACTCCAGGAGCCCACTGCAACTCTAATAAATTTATTAACCCCTAAACCGCCCCTCCCGGAGCCCACCGCCACCTACATTCTTACGTGGGTGCCACGTAAGAATAACAAAATGTATATCAGAATGTTACAAATATTACGACAAGGTTCATATTTCAGTTCAACAATAAGAATATACAGTTCACACATCAAAGGAATCTCAGGCAACTCTTTTTGAGATGTCAGGCTTTCACCAACGGTATCCTAGAAAATCAAAGAAGAAGGCACCTCATAGTGTAACCCATTTTATAGGTCTAACATATGTGGGGAACAACAGAAAAACATTCAAATTTAGGAGAGCAACATACAGTGCTAATTGTGCAGACCGGATCCTCTAAGTCATCCGGTATGACTCGCCTCCTGGAACAGTCCCAGACATATCCGTTGGATTGGAATGCTGTATAGTAGGCCAGAATGTGTTTGGGTAGCCACAGCTCTATTCATATAAAGGTATAGCGAAGTAACACATTGTAGCTTAAAGTGACACTGAACCCAACTTTTTCTTTCATGATTCAGATAGATCATGTAATTTTAAGCAACTTTCTAATTTACTCCTATTATCAATTTTTCTTCATTCTCTTGCTATCTTTATTTAAAAAAGAAGGCATCAAAGCTTTTTTTTTTATTCAGAACTCTGGATAGTACATTTTTATTGGTGGGTGAATTTATACACCAATCAGCAAGGACAACCCAGGTTGTTCACCAAAAATGGGCCGGCATCTAAACTTACATTCTTGCATTTCAAATAAATATACCAAGAGAATGAAGAACATTTCATAATAGGAGTAAATTAGAAAGTTGCTTAAAATTTCATGCTCTATCTTAATCACAAAAGAAAAAATTTGGGTTCAGTGTCCCTTTAATGTGTAAAATAAATTTATTAACATGACATACAAAATTTGACGCATTTCTTCAGGCTTTGATAACATGCTACTATATGTACACCAAAAGTAGCAATCAGAAAATGTTATAGACTTAATTTGCCCCTCTAAAATTTTCACCACACTATGTACACTAGTTGTTTTTTTTTTTGCATTAATGTTTTGTAGATGATTCATTCATATAGCCCAACTAGGAATGTTTTTGTAACAATGTATGGTTTTGCTTACTTTTAATAACATTGTGCTGATTTTAAGACTGCTGATTTTAAGACTCCTAACCAAGCCCCACAGTGTCAGATGTATACGCTTGTTTACAGACTCCTGCTGACTCCTGTTTATGTTATCCCTTTTTTCATATGGAGGAAAGGGGGAGGGGGATTGTTCTGATAAACCTTTGGATCTATTTACACCGGGACTCACAAAATCAAATGATATAATATTTAAAAACATGTATCTATATATATATATATATATATATATATATATATATATATATATATATATATATATATATAATAAAAAATCTAACCCGCATGTATGAAATTAAGTGATATTAAAATAAAAATACAAGATACTCAATTAAAAATAATATTCATGGATATAGACTTTAGGAAATATCATAACCTTGCTTAATCAAAAGCTGCTAAGTCCATAGAGATGTTAAAGGAACAGTCTAGAATTGTTATTGTTTTAAAAGATAGATAATCCCTTTATTACCCATTCCCCAGTTTTGCATAACCAACACAGTTATATTAATACACTTTTTACCTCTGTGATTACCTTGTATCTAGGAACCTTTTTCCAGCCCCCTGATCACATGACTGTGACTCTTTATTATCTATTGTCTTAAAATTTAGCATTGTTTTGTGCTAAATCTTAAATAACCCCCTGTGCCTGAACACAGTGTTATCTATAAGGCCCACGTGTACTTTCTGTCTCTTTGTGTTGAAAAGAGATTTAAAAAGTATGTGATAAGAGGCAGCCCTCAAAGGCTTAGAAATTAGCATATGAGCCTACCTATGTTTAGTTTAAACTAAGAATACCAAGAGAAAAAAACAAATTTGATGATAAAAGTAAATTGGAAAGTTGATTAAAATTAAAAGTCCTATCTGAATAATGAAAGTTTAATTTATACTAGACTGTCCCTTTAAGGCCGTAGAAGAATAAAGTGCTCAATTTTTAAATCCAAAAGATCTCCCTTTGGTGTAATTTGGAAACCTATTGGATAAATTTGATGGGGCAATATATTCTGTAGGAGTTATACTAAAAATTTCCAAATTACCATCATCTTTCAAATTGCAGTATCTAGTTTATAATTATTTTCCATGTTATAATAATGCTTATCCATCTGGTTCTCAACATTCGACAGGTACAACCTACATACTGAATTCCACATAGTTTGCATGTTAAAAGATATACCATATAGGTAGTTGCATATGTAAAATGATTATGGATAGGGTAACTTATTCTAGTATAATTAGAAACAAAATAGATCCTTGCTCAATTTAAATACACATCATACATTTTGTCCTAAAGCATTTAAAATGCCCTTCTGAGTCAGAAAGGATTGCCTATTTTTTTTGCCTGTTATTACATCTATTCATTATGACTTTAATAGGTGACAACATATTTTTGAGAGTAGGGGCACGTTTGAAGGTACACTTAGGTTTAGGACCAATCAAAGTGTATAAAAGAGGGTCTCTTAATAAGATACCCAAATGTTGATTTAAGATATTCATTATACCCTTAGAGCTGTTATTAAACTGAGTAATAAAAGTTGTTTTCCTATAGTTATCCCTATTGTAATAAATCTTTGTATTATTCTTATTATTGTTATATCTAAAATATGCATATCTATCATCCAATTTAGCTAGTTCATATCCAGCTGAAACTAATGATACAGGTTATCCCTTTTCGAAAAATCTCTCTTGCAAGATTACACTTTATTTTTCATAGGCTACCATCTGGCTACAATTCCTTCTCAATCTTTTAAATTGTCCATATGGTACATTTTTCTTTCATGGGCCATAATGGTTACTGTTAAAATATAAGTAACTGTTTCAAACAATGATTTTAAAATGATTGGTGGGTATTATATTGCAATATCCAGAGAAAGAGACACAAATCCAGAAATACTATTGATTTTTCACCAATGTTGCTGGAAAATACTAAACCCATCAGTTGAGATATTGTACAAATGTTTGGGCGGAAGAGATGTCTCCACTCCATACAAACAAGAGGTCATCTATATAGTATAGTATGTAGGATTGCTGTTCACAATCCAATATTTATATCCAAAATATAAATTTACACTTAGTTTTATCAAATCAAATTACACTATTTATGTATTTTAAACATCTCACCACTATTTGGTATCACCAATTATATTATTTTTTATTTATTATTCCAAAAATATCTCTGTCACTATAGTACAATTATATTTAATTATATTACCACATATAACTGTGAAGGAATAATACAGTTTTTTTTTTTTATATTACACATTCACTTAATTACATTCATCTACTCTTATTAGTTACACATATACCATATTGCATTTTTTATTTCACACTCACACACATTGCAATTATACCAGAACTAGTAAATTTAGTTTAATTACACATCATCATAGTTAAAAGTGGTGGGGCTGTGTCACCTCTAGGAAACCAAGCTGCCCACGTCCTCTGAGTCAACCTTGTTTCTTTCAACTCCAAAATAAAAGAGCTCTGAAATCTGCTACACTATTGTGAGCTCTTTTATTTTGGAGGTGAAAGCAACATGGTTGACTCAGAGGATGTGGGCAGCTTGGTTTCCTTTGGGTTGACACAGCGCCGCCGCTTTCAACACTTTCTGCTTCTATACACAGTTTGGGAGAACCAGAAGGGAAGTGCTAACATTGCTTCATACTTTATCCTTTCTAATACATCATTATGGTTATACTGGTATATATGTACATACACTCAAGTATGGATCAATAGTACACAAGTAAGATGCCTGTCCACTTATAATTAATAGCAATACACAGTCATGCTCGCGATTGGTCATCTTTTACCTTGTGACTAATACGTCACTATATACCTCATAGCAGGCATAAGCTACCCATTAGGGTGAGATGACTCTTTACTATAGGGAGATGATCAACATTAGGGGATGGCACATCAAGAGTCTATCATTTGAAAATGGTTGTTTTGCAGGGCCGTTTTTAGATCATCTAACTGTCACATAGTGGACAATTTAGATGTTGAGTTTAATTTATTTTTTATTATATTACAAATGTGGCAATAATACTATTTGTTATATAGCATAAAACCCTTCACAACACAAAAAGGATTGGGACAGTGCTAAAGAATGTTTAGAATAAAATAGACCAAATCAAATGAAGGCACTGGTTAAAGATATTTAATAATAAAAAATAATAAAAAAGTCACAATTAGAAATGTAATATAAACAATATAAAACAATTGTTGATACTTGCCCTTTAAATCCTTAGCATGTAAGTCTCTCCATTGTAAAGAGTCACCAGCCGGTGTATCCTCCACAAACCACTACACGTTTCAAGGAAAAATCCTTTTCGTCAGGTGTATGAACTGAAGTGCTGGTGAAAATGGTTCTATATCGATGTTTAATTGATAAATAAGATACGTCTTCCACTTTTATACATATTACATTTGTGAGTATACAATGTCACTATAATTATTATTATTTCTCCTTTAAATGTTGTGTTTTGATTATTCTATATGTTTATTGGCTGTTAGGCATGTCAATCAGTTGCATATAACCAGGATAAGTTTAAACTTGCTACCTTTTATGATCCATATTTGACTGGTTTCAAAAAAAGTGTTAAATCAGTAAAAAATAGTAACTATCAGCAAGATTACAAGCTTTTTGGAACGGCTATAATGCTGAAAAATTGGCCGTTGCACACGGAATATGCAGGTCTCCCATATTACAAGTCACAGCGGTACAGATATACCGCTAGCGTTTTAGCCTTTACGCAAATCTGTGAGATCCAGCTATAGCAGTTGTGTTATAGTCTATACCGTTGCAATTCATTCCGCTATCTGAGACCAGTAGTTATGGATTTTGCATACTATAATAAATGTATTAACCCCTAAATCACCGCCCTTCCACATTGCTACTACTATAATAAACATATTAACCTCTAAACCCCCACCCCCCCACATTGCTACTACTATAATAAACCTATTAACCCCTAAATCACTGCCCCTACATTGCTACTAATAAAATAAACCTAAACCGCCATCCCCACAACACAATAAACCTAATTAAACTATTTACCTCTAAACCGCCATCCCCCAACAATGCAAATAACTAATTGAATCACTAAGCCCCCTAACCTAACAACCTCTAAATTAATCCCAATTACATAAAATAAAAAATACTAAGATAAAATTTAAATAAAAAATACTAACATTACTTAAAAAAAACTAAGTTTAAATTAAAATAAATAAACCTAAAATTACAAAAAAATAAAACTCTAAAATTACAGAAAGATAAAAAGTCTAACATTACAGAAAAAAATAAACCAAATTATCAAAAATTAAAAAATTAAACCTAATCTAATACCCCTATAAAAATAAAAAGCCCCCAAAATAAAAACACCCCCTAATCTAACACTAAACTACCATCATTTCACTCTGCACTATATTGAAACTACTTTATTTACACTTTATTTGATGTTTTACTTTGTGAATTTAATGTATTTTTTTTTAAATATACACTCTTTTCAAATCTGATAACTGAAACACATTCCAAAAACGTTGGTATAGGGGCAATTTAGGCAATGTAACAAGTTGAGATAAGAAGGTGATGTGAAACAAGTGAGGCAATTGTGTAATCATGGTATATAATGGAGCCTCCAAAAATGGCCTAGTCCTTCAAGAGCAAGGATGGATCAAGGCTCGCCAATCTGCAAACAGATGCGTCAGCTAATAATTCAACACTTTGAGAGCAACATTCCCCCAAAACAAATCAGTAGGATTTTGGGCATTTCACCTTCTATAATTAAAAGATTAAAGGAATTTAGTTAAATCTCGGTTTGTAAAGGGCAAGGCCAAAAACAACTTTTGAATGCACGTGATATCAGATCCCTCAGACATCACTGTCTGAAAAACCATCATGAGTCTGTTTTGGGTATCCTGACATGTGCTCGGTAATACTTTGGTAAACCTTTGTCAGTAAACACCATTCGCCGCTGCATCCACTGATGTAGTACAGTGGAATCGTGTTTTCTGGTCAAACGAGTTTATTTCAAATAATTTTTGGAAGAAAAAACTGACGTGCTCTCCAGGCCAAAGGGTAATTCAAAGGCATTCAAGCTATTATCAGCATCAGGTCCAAAAGCCAGTGTCTGTCATGGTATGGGGGTGTGTCAGTGCCCATGGCATGAGTAACTTGCACATCTGTGAGGGCACCATTAATGCAGGAAGATATGTATACATTTTAGAGCAACATATGCTGTCACCCAGACGTTGTCTTTTCCAGGGATGTCCCTGCCTTTTTCCAGCTGGACAACACCATATCACATTCTGCCTGGATCGCAAGCACATTGTTGTTGCAAAGAATGCCTGTGCTAGCGTGGCCTGCCTTCAGTCCTGACCCCTCTCTGATTGAGAATGTGTGTTGCATCATGAAGCGCAAAATACATGCATAGTGGAGAAATGGGTGAAAATTCTGCTTGCTAAACTTAACCAGCTGGGGCTCGATCCGATATAAATCGTCGCCCGCAAAAGCCGGTGACGCCAATATTTGCGCGGGTTTGCTATCCTATATACGGTGTAACTTAGAAGTTACGCGTGTATATTCCTGCCTTCGCCCATCGTTTTTTGGCCCATAGACTGACATACAGAACATGCGCAGTTTGGTATCCAATATACGGCGTAAGGACTTACGCGCGCAGATTTCAGAAAATCTACTCCATTCTCATCTCGCCACAAATTTCAGCCGCAGGAACCCTTGCACTGACTTAGAAACCAACGCAACTCTCTGAAGGCCTTACAAATGCATGCTTAACAATATACATAGCAGCAGCTTGATCACAAATAGTTAACCTGTTAAAAGCATTTATTATTCCTGCCCCTGCAAGTGTGTCAAACCAATCACAAACAGCACAACCTCTCACCTGCAGCCTTAAAACACCTGCCAATGCACACCCTCATTAGCCACCATGTTTCCCTTTCAATATATTGCATTCTGAGTAAGACAGCGTCGTGGGGCGCAAGGGGTGCTGGAACCCATACAAGCACCTGTTTTGGATGGTATTCCTGCTGCTGAGGTCCCTGGTCATGGTGCTGTAGCTGTGCCTGCTCCAGCTGCTGCTGCTGCCCTCCCTGCTCCTCCTGCTATTGTCCCTGTTCCTGGTGCTCCCCATGCTGCTGTTGCTGCAGCTGGCCATAGGCCAGCAGGGCCTATAAGACGAAGGCATCAGCAGAGGGGAAGAGAACCAAGGATACACAGGGTTAGGGTCACCCTGTTTGGGATGACAGAAGTGGAGGTCAGGGAAAAGTATCGCTTGACTTCTGCAAGCCTCATTAAGCTATATGAGGTCTTGAAGGATGATATTGACCCTCAAGCGTATAGGAACCAAGCTCTGACTGGTATGCAGAAGCTGTTGTGTGTTGTACACTTCCTGGCAACTGGCTCATACCAGTCAACAGAGGGGCTTGTGTCTGGCCTAGCGCAGTCTACCTTCTCCAGGATTCTAGGGGAGGTTTTGACTGCTCTAGATAAACAGACACAATGATACATTCAGTTCCCCCGTACCCCCCAGGAATGGAACCATCTTAAACAAGGCTTCTATCGACTGGGGGGTATTCCCAATGTCATGGGGGCAATTGATTGCACACATGTGCGTATCGTGTCCCCACATGAGGAGCCAATCCTCTATATTAACAGGAAAGGGTTTCACTCATTGAATTGCCAGATGGTCTGCGATACCACTCTGAAATTCATACATGTGTATGCAGGCTTCCCAGGGAGTGCACATGATTCCTACATCCTGCGCCAGACCTCCTTATTCCATATGGAACACTCTCTGGAGGATGGCTGCTTGGTGAGTACCTTCATTCTGTCTGTATATTTCTACTAAAGGGACACTAAACACAAATTAATTATCTCATGTTTCAGATAGAGAATACAATGTTAAACAGCATTACAATTCCCTTCTATTATCTCATTTGATTTATTCTTTAGATATTCTTTGTTGAAAAAATAGCAATGCACATAGATGAGCCAATCATATGAGGCTTCTATGTGCAGCCACCAATCAGCAGCTAATGAGCATATCTAATATGCTTGTCAGCAAACGTTATCTAGAGAATGGAGCAAATGATCTAATAGAAGTAAATTATAAAGTTGCTGAAAATTGCAGGTTCTTTTTAAAGGGACAGTCTAGTATAAATTACACTTTCCTAATATGCTTGTCAGCAAATGTTATCTAGAGAATGGAGCAAATGATCTAATAGAAGTAAATTATAAAGTTGCTGAAAATTGCAGGTTCTTTTTAAAGGGCAGTCTAGTATAAATTACACTTTCATTATTCAGATAGGACTTTTAATTTTAATCAACTCTCCAATTTACTTCCATTAACAAAATGTGCACAGTATTTTTATATTTTAACTTTTTGAGTCACCAGCTCCTACTGAGCATGTGCAAGAATAAGTGTGTATGCATTTGTGAATGGTTGATGGCTGTCACATGGTACAGGGGGAGTTGAAAAATACATAACTTTTTAAATTGTCATAAAAAAAATTGGATTTTAGACTAAGTGCTATTGCATTGTCTTGTTATCTTGCATTTGTTGATTATGAAAATCTACTGTGTTGACTGGTCCTTTAAAATAGAATTTTGGACTAGACTAATCCTGGCATAAAAGTAGATTGCTTACAATGCACAAATGTAATATTTTGGTTAAATATATCTTTTAAATGAAATCCATGTTATGTCCCTTTAAGCACATGATGTACCTGTAGTAATCAGAATACATATGTTACATGACAGGTGACGCAGGGTACGGCTGCAGACCATGGCTATTAACCCCCTTGGTGCACTCCCTTACAGAGCCACAACTCAGGTACCAGGAGGCCCACAAAAGAACAAGGAATATAATCGAAAGGAGCTTTGGCCTATTAAAAACCAGGTTCAGGTGTCTGGATGTTACAGGCGGAGCACTACTGTATAACCCCAACAAAGTATGTTCCATTGTCAATGCTTGTTGTATTCTACACAACATTGCTGTGGACACGTTTGTTGGGGGACATTGACCCAGAGCAGCAGCAGCAGCTGGTTCCTGTACCTGAGGATATGGACAGGGGGACACTGAGGGGGAATGAAGTGAGGGATTATGTCATCCGGGAATACTTCACCTGTAAGTTACTTGTTCATAAGTACAGTAAACCGTAACATTCACATGTATTATGATGTTTGACAGTACCTCACCAACCATTGCATGTGTATATATCATGTCTTACAGAATTACATACTTCGAATTTCCACTGCATGTAAGTGAAACTACTACATACCAACCCCCTTCCCTTAACATTCCTAATTACTGAATATTTATCATTTGTTTCATTCATGTTTAGTTCACTATGATTTATTGACTATCATTAAGAATGATGATAATGGATGTTTATACCTTATGTTCACACCTTCTGTAAATACATTATTAGTTAGATATACCCATGTGTCAATTTATATTGGATGTGAGAAACCTTGATTTACATCTTAGAAGTGAATATTACTATATGTACCCTTCATACACAACTATGTGATGTGGTTTATAGAACAGGAATATGTCATAAACATGATAATAATACCTTTTTGGGCCATTTCAACACAGGTATTATTATATGTTTTAACAATATTATTGTACTAAAACACACCTCACAGGGATGTGGATGACAATTATATGGTAAATAACAGAGAACTAGATTTATGGTCAACTATAAGAATAATTTTTTTTTGGCCTTCTTGGATGAGGGTTCTGAGATGCCTGGAGTGGATCTCCTGGTTCTTCTGGGTTGTGCGGATTCTGATGATTCAGCTGGAGTGCTGGCCACAGATGAGAGGCTGGAGGCAATGTCCTGCTGGTGTGTGAAATGCTCCACCAACACACCCAACAGTTGGTTTTGTTCCCGCCATCTGTTGTCAGTCTGCATCTGCATATCCAATATAACCCTCATCATCTGAGATTGGTTTTGTACTACCAGTTAAAGATGCTGCCATGTCCTGTTGCAGCTCAATGGAGCGCTGGAGTAAGGTCTGTTGGCTCCTGTAAAACCTGCGTTGATCTCTCTGTCTCCTCTCACAGCTTGCTAGGAGTTTCCTATGGATGGAAATGTATTTGTTGCCCATCTCAGAATACATAGGATCTACAGGCTCTTGACCAGCAGGGATTCTAGGTGCAGGTTCACCTCTAGCTGCTGTTTCAACTTGAACATCCTCAGATGCTGGTGCTGCCTGAGGAATGACAGCTGGTGCTGCTTGCGGGATCACAGCTGGTGCTGCCTGAGGAATGACAGCTGGTTCTGCCTGAGGGATCACAGCTGGTGCTGCCTGAGGGATCACAGCTGGTGCTGCCTGAGGAATGACAGCTGGTGCTGCTTGCGGGATCACAGCTGGTGCTGCCTGAGGGATGATGACAGGCGGTGCTGCCTGAGGAATGATGACAGCTATATGCTCCTCCTCAGATGCTGGAGCTCTTCCAAGGGAAGCAGATGGTGGAGATCTCCGGGTGGACTGGTAGTCCCATTGCCGACTGGTGTGCACCCACTCAGCCTGGTGGTATAATCCCTGACTGTCCTGATATTGGTGTGGGGGGGGGGGGGGTAAAGCCAAAGGAATAGTCCTCCAGCCAGGGATCCTGCCAGGAATCATCTTGCAATACTGGTGGCATGAGATCTGGATCCTCAACAGAGGCAGTCCAACACAGCTCATGCCTGGGAGCATACTCTTGCTGGACTCTCTGGACCGGTGGTTGAGGTGGAGGCATTCTCTGTGGCGATGGTGGAGGTGGATGCTTGGGCGTTTGCACCCTGGTGACTGGAGGTTCTGTGGAGGAGTCAAATGATGAGAGGGATTAGTACAGTCAGATATATATCCATGTGGGCATACAATGTACATGCTAGGGCCTATACACATTCTCATGTCCAACTCTATAACATGCATGTGCACATTGAGATTTGTGATATGAGGCTTTTTAATATGCAAAGTATACATGTATGTGTTTCATACAATAGTTCTGTGTACATGTCAGTGATGGAGAAAATGTGTTCTTTAAGTGACACTATGGTTGTGATGACTATAGTGTCCATTTACTGAAAACTCTACATGTGGCTTGTGGCCTGTGTTACTCTGAGACATGTTAGTATTTCACTATACCACCTCATATCATGAATTTCAATGTGTTAAGTAGCATTAAATGGACATTAAACCCATTTTTATTCTTTCATGATTCAGCTAGAGCATGTAATTTTAAACAACTTTGTAATTTACTTCCATTACCTAATTTGCTTCATTCTCTTGATATTCTTAGCTGAAAAGCATATCTAGATAGGCTCAGAAGCTGCTGATTGGTGGCTGCACATCAATGCCTCGTGTGATTGGTCACCCATGTGCATAGATATTTAATAAACAAAGAATAACAAAATAATGAAGCAAATTAGATAATAGAAGTAAATTGTGATGTTGTTTAAAACTGTATTCTCTATCTGAATAATGAAATTAAAAGATTTGGTTTAATGTCCCTTTAATGTGAAATATAATTGTAGATGTTTTTGTTAGTAGGCCAAATACCATGCTCCTCATTGTGTACATGAATGTGTGACATTATAGGATGTAATATCTCAAATACATATAATACTGGTGTGTGGGATGTTACTCACCAGCATGCTGTGCTAATGTTGCAATCCCTGAGTCACAAGCCCCTGAAAGTCCACGGACTGCTGTGATGCTCAGGGACCTATGAATGAGCTCCTGCCACTCGTTATATTCTGCCTCCTGGTGAGGCCCACCTCCTGTTGCCCTCTGGGACATTGCTTCTTGGCCCATCTTCTCCTTGACTCTCCTCTTACAATCATTCCACCTTTTCTTTAGGCCATCCACAGTCCTCCTCTGCTGGGACACACTATTAACTGCCTCCTCCACCTTCAGTTAGGCATCTTTACGCCTACGGGCAACTCCTTTGCCCTTCTCTTGGCCAAAGAGGGCGGTATGGTTCTCCAGGATGGCCTGGACTAGAGCGAGGTTTTCAGCAAAGGAGAAGTTGGGGCACCTCATACGCTCCTCGTCCTGGGCCGTCTGGCTCCCTCCCTGGGATGTCCCTGGTGTGGGTTCCTCCCTATCCTCTCCCTCCTCCCCCCTTCTATCCCCATGTGCACCCTCTATCCCTCTTCTACTGAGTGTGCCTGGCCTTGGGGCAACCCCACTCCCACCCTTCCTTCTAAGTCTCCCTCTCACCACTCCACTGACTCCCTGACGGGGACCCTGCTGCTCTTCCTGACCATAATCCTCTCCCTGCAACTCCCCTCCCCTCCTCCCCCCCGCCCTATCTCTCCCTGACATCCTCACACTACACACACTCACACACTCACACTCACTCCCACTTCAATCACACACAATCACAACCAAACACTCAGCCTTTCACACTGTAAAAGATAAATAAAATGTGTAAGGTGTTCTAAAAAATTTTTTTGTGTATTTTGTATATGTGTGTATGCAAAATGTGTGCAATATGTAAAAAAGTGACAGTAAATGTACAAGCTTAACAAATCCACCAAATCCGACCTAACTAAATATATGCAATGCGCCTCTCTCTCTACTTTAACCACTTTCTCTTACTCACTGTAGTGTGCTGTAGCTCCAAGAACCAACCACACACACTAAAGAAAATGGCGGCTGCGCAGGGGTTTATGTATGATTTTTGAATGGCGTAATTACGTGGCGCATCTTTTAGAACTGGCGGTTATTTTTTACGATTCGTAGCCTAATTTGCATAAAACTACACTTAATTGAGACTTTACGTGAACAAAATACTGGAGTAGGTACTTGCGACGACTAAAATGTGTATTTGCGCACATTTTAGCTGATAGCCGGTTTTTGCTACTTACACCAGTTTAGCATCTGATGGCGCAGTATATTGGATAGCTCGAGTTGCGAGGTGAAATTAGGGGCGGTGCGGGTTCTCTCGCTGGATATCGGATCGTGCCCCAGGTGTCTTCAGTGCCTAAACGCTTAAGTGTTATTAAAAGAAAAGGTGATGTAACACAATGGTAAACAGTTGACTGTGCCAACTTATTTGGAGTGTATTGCCATCATGAGATTTGAAATAAATGTATATTTTCAGAACTACATTAAATTCACAAAGTAAAACATCAAATAATGTGTTAATGTGCTTTCAATATAGAGCAGTGTGAATTGAATTTTGAAATGACTATTTTTGTTTGTTTTTTTGCATTTTCAACTATTTTAGAATTGGGGTTTCACAAAAAAACATATTCTGCTATGTGCAGAACATTGGAATGTGAAAAATTTACAGTAAATATATAGATAAAACTTTTATTAAATATGAATATTACATAACTATGCTTCTACATGTTTTTTTCTACTTGACTGCAAAGGGCTCCAATGTGCTTATTATATATATATATATATATATATATATATATATATATATATATATATATATATATATATATATATATATATATATATATATATATATATATATATATATATAGGTATTTATGTGTTTATATGTGTATATATGTCTGTAAATACATACACATATCAATATATATGTACATACATATAAACATATATAAATACATATGTATCTATATTTAGACATGTTTGTGCCCTTTGGATGTAGTGCTCGTATTACAAGTTGAAGGTAAACACGATTGCTTGAGCGCAATTGAATTTAATGCTCATCGGGATAGTGCAACCTCAGAGCTATGGTTAACAATTTCGGAAAAAAAAAATAAAAAGTGTCACAAGACACATCAAAAATACATTTAAAAGTACAAATACACTCATAATAACAATTATTAAAACAATTATTGGACAACAAAGTTATAAGGATCAAAGATATGAGGTCTCAAGTGTTAGAAAAAAAAGGCAGGCAAAGGGCTTTAACATTGAGATACATACATATACATGTCTAAATATTAACGCATTTGAGAATATGCGATCGGCTTTGCGTTTTAATAGGCTGTTTTTTTTCTCCCACTTCTCTTGTTCCATTGACTTCTATGGGGGAATACATTAACGTAATTACAATATTCTAACTTCAACTTTTTGCCCGCATTGGGTTAGTATTTGTGATACTCTGGACAATGAGCTGGTTTATACTGTTGTTTAAATCAGTGTGTAGGGACTCAAGTGCTGATTTTAACATAAGATCATTTAGCAAGGAATTTTTTTTTTATTTCCAGAACTGAGTAATAGTTTACAGTTAAGTTTGATGTGTAGCTGAATATCTAATAGAAAAGTGACAACTGAAGCAGTTATAACAAAGTGTAGCAGAACATACAGATATGTGACAAGAAGCTAGATATTCAGCGTATGATTTCCTGGAGTACTTTAGTGTAAATACTATTACTGCTTGACTACATTTGGAGTGATTTAAGCAGTAGTAAATAACTGAAGAATTTTGATGCACACTTTAGAGGAAGAATATAAGGTTTACTCACAGGTTAAAGGGATAGTCAACACCAGAATTTTTGTTGTTTAAAAAGATAGATAATCCCTTTATTACCCATTCCCCAGTTTTGCAAAACCAACACAGTTATATTAATACACTTTTTACTGCTGTGACTATCTTGTATCTAAGCATCTCCTGACCGCCCCTAATCACATGACTTTTAGTTATTATCTATTGACTTGCATTTTAGCCAATTAGTGCAGTGTCTGCCACAACCCACGGGCGTGATCACAATTCTATCTATATGGTTTACCTGAACTACTCTCCCCTGTTGTGAAAAGCAAATACAAAGCATGTGATTAGAGGCGGCCTTCAAGGGCTTAGAAATTATCATATGAGCCTTTCTAGGTTTAGCTTTCAACTAGAATACCAAGAGAACAAAGCAAAATTGTTGATAAAAGTAAATTGGAAAGTTGTTTAAAATGACATGCCCTATTTGAAAAATAAAAGTTTTTTTTGGCCTTGACTGTCTCTTTAAGTGATTGAAGACTACTACAGGAAAGTCTGCAGCATGATAAGGCAATTTGGGATTGAGATGAGCAGAGGTCTGAAAGAGCTGTGCAGTTCCATTTAGCTGCGACGGGTAGAGCTTGGCTTCTGAAGTGCAAATGTCGTAGGAGGAGTTGAATCGGAATGAATGGATTGACAGGTATAGAAGAGGCTTGCGAGACGTTTAGTGTACTCGTGCTGTAGACAAACTTTACCAAGCAGTGATCTATTCGAGCAGCTAAATATTTGTAGGCAAGCTATAATGTAGATTACCGTCTCTTAAAGGAGAAGGAGGTGAGTAACTGGAATGTATGACAGCATTCAAGCAAAACTTTTTACTTTCAATATAAGCACTAACCGCTAGCGGAGTTAGCGCATGAGTGGGAGCGATAAATATCGCTTCACTTGTAATCTGACCCTTAGTGTCTGAGAATTTCAAAATCAAACACGATTGTAACCCTAAGGGTATTATTAATTTACTAGGTATTAAACAAGTTAAACCTTATTGGAGAGGAAGTGACCTTTCAAATAATTTAGGTAAAACAGAAATAAAATTAATAAAGGAATTAGGTACTATGGGCTCCATGTACTAAGCCGTCAATTCATCCGTCATTTTAGACGCGGCTAAACTCGCCGTTACTCGCCGCGGGCGAAATGGTGTCCGCTGTAGCTATGTACTAATAATCCCACAATAAATAGACACCTCTAGCCCGCCGCGAGCAGTGGCGGAATATTGATAAATTTGACGCCTCGCTCGCCGCGAATAAGCTGATGTACTTAACTTTCAGTTCAATTGTCTGGCCAATTGTTAACACGTGACATGTAAGGTGTCATGAACGTCATAGTAGACGCGGGAATAGAATTTTGCTCCTATAAATGGACAACTTTTCTAAACAACTGTATTATTGTTCCAAAATTTTTGGAGAGTAATTACAGAGCGCTCGTTGTTGTGATCTTTATTTACAATTTCGATATGGCTTCATCTGGATCTGAAACCGCTTCAAAATCCAAGAATCCTCACTTTTCTCATCAGCAAAACGTCGTTTTGATTGACATGATTATTGACTCTTATGATTATTTGTTTGGATGTCGTGTCAAACAGACAAATTTTTCTAGAAGGAAGCAGATCTGGCAAAGGATCAGCGACGCTGTTAGTGCCCAGGGTCCAGGAAAAAAGGATGTCGATCAGCTGAAGAAGCGTTACAACGACATTAAACGCTTCGTCAAAGCTAAATTGGCCAGAGAAAAAAATTTGGCACGTGCTACCGGAGGTGGACCAGCATATGTGGCCGACCTCAATGACTATGAGCAGAAGCTTGTTCAGCGTCTGGGACCAGAGATCATCACTGGCATAACGGATGATTGTGACAGTGATTTAAGAGGTAAATGTACAACATAGTTGACGTAAATGTTTTTTTTAAAGTTATGATAGGTCATTGTCTCCAATATATATTTCTTTAAAATAACATTATCTGACTTCTTACGCTTTAGTATCCTATATGCCATCTAGGCCCCAAATACTGTAATCATTTATGTTGCATATATGTATAAGGGATTGTACAAGCCATTTAGGCCCCAAATACTGTAATCATTTATGTTGCATATATGTATAAGGGATTGTTGCGTTATTTGACTATAGAATATTATTGTTAACATCTTTCCAAATTGTTCTCCGCTTTATAAACATACTTTTTTCAGATATAGCTATGCACATAGTTGACGCAGTCACATGAACCATCTATGTGCATCAACCAATGATCATTTACTGTGCCTGTATAGATTTGCTTTTCCTCAAAGTATAAAAATCCAATGAATGCAAAAACATAATACATTTAAATATTTTTGAAAAAGCATTTTCTTATGCAATTTGTAAAGGTAATTATATTTGTTCATGTCCCTTTAAAGGGCCACTAAACCCAAAATCTTTTATTAATGATTCGGATAGAGAATTGAAATTTAAACAACATATTACTTCCATTATTTCTTTGGCTTCATTTTCTAGATATTCTTAGTTGAAGAAAAATAAATACACATGTTGAGCCAATCACACGAGGCTTCTTTGTGCATCAATCAAATGCTTTTCAAAAAAGAATATCAAGAGAATAAAACAAATTAGATAATATAATTAAATTAGAAAGATGTTTATAAATGCATTCTCTGCTGTAATTATTATTATTAACACTTTTAGCTTTCAGTTTCAACTAGAAATAAAAATAAACCTAATTTTTTTTTATTTATTTTTTTAAAGCGATGCCAACATCACAAGCAGAGCCTGTGAGGAGTAACGAAGTGCCCACTTGTTCTACTTCTACTTCATCTTCTGCGGTTTCAAGACCACCCAGTGCAGCTGTTTCCAGACCTTCGGCCAGTTTTACACATGGACAATTAATACGCTCATCATCTAATGTGACACACACAACTTCCTCGGCGGACACACTACCTGATCTAAGGACCAGCACTCCACAAACTGGTGTTGGTAGAGCAACTGGTAAATACTTTACAAATGAATAATTTCAATGTTGTGTGTTTTATCTCTTTTATCATTTAAATGTCAAATGTCATTATTGACATATTCTATTTCGAGATCTTTTACAGATGGAATGTAATTTGAAGTTCAAATAGCAATGATCATAGATTTTCATGAAAGGGACACTGTACCAATTTTTTTAAATGAGGATTCGTGTAGAGCATGCATGCTATTTTAATCAACTTTCTAATGGTTTTAAAATTTATCATTATTTTCTTTTTGAGAATTGATCATAGTATTACATAAGAAAGCTGATAAAAATTCCATGCAATATATCTTATTCTCAAAAAGATTATTTTTGCTTCAGTGTCCAGTTAATTGCAAAATACATTTCCATTAATAATTTTGAATATATCGTTACATTGACAAAAAAACATTTTATTTATTTATTTTTATGTTATTTATTTTTTTATAGGTGATTTGGGACGTCTTTTCCAGCGATTGACTGGACATTCATCTCCATTATTTGATGGTATGTATCACATATGTATAAATATATATTGGTGTATGACGGTTGTATCAGCTCTCTCCTTCTATTCTATTTCTGCAAGTGTTTTTATAACAATTTATTTTTATTTACTAACAATTTGTTATGTCTTGATCTAGAAGAAGAAAACTCATCAAGGGAGATCACTATCAATCTCATGCCGATAGTGGAAAATCCCATTCAAGATGAACCACCAGGAGGGAATGATGGAAGTGAGACTCCAGATATTCTTGAAGATTTGGGAGATGCGCAACCGGATGAAATTCACACACCAGAAAACATTGAGGAACCTGTTGAAACAAAGGCACCACCAATTGCACTGCAAACAGGTGGTGTAAATATTGACAATACACTGGCAGAAGGACTATTGGGCGATGTTGCATTGAGGGAAATGTTGACACTGGCAAGGCAATACAGAGAGGACCACAGAGAAATACAACATATTATTAACACAAATATTGACCGCTGGGCTGCTCTGTCAGAAAAAAATATGGAAATAGAAATGCAAAGGAATGAGATAGAGATGCAGAAATTACAGCTGCAAAGAGAGATGTTCCAGTGGCAGAGGCAGATGGATGAAGAGAAAAACCATCAAATTAACAGAGCTTTAACCATCAGCGAAAGGACATTACAATCTCTGTTGGCTATTGTCAGTGAAAGGGAGGCTACAACAGACCCAAAGAGGCCACGTCTGGAGTGAACATTTTGTATTATTTAGTCACTGTTCATTTTTTTAATCTGTATATTGTTTACTAAGTTTTGTTGTGTATTTTAAAGGGACACTGTACTCTAATTTTTTCTTTTGTGATTCAGATAGAGCATGCAATTTTAAGCAACTTTCTAATTTACTTCTATTACCAATTTTTCGTCGTTCTCTTGATATCTTTATTTTAAAAAGAAGGCATCTAAGCTGAGGAGCCAGCAAATGTGTGGTTCAGAACCATGGACAGCAATTGTTTATTGGTGCTGCCCAATCAGCAAGGACAACCCAGGTTGTTCAACAAAAATGGGCCGGCATCTAATCTTAAATTCTTGCTTTTCAAATAAACATACCAAGAGAATGAAGAAAATTTGATAATAGGAGTACATTTGAAAGTTGATTAAAATTGCATGCTCTATCTGAATCACAGAAGATAAAATTTGGATACAGTGTCCCTTTAAGTTTAAAATGTTATTATTTAATAAAGACAAATTTTTTTATGGCCAAAAATAACGTTTATTTACATAAATTCAAACTCACTTTTGATTCTTCAACACAAAAGATTTTCTCAGTTATTAATCATGACAAAACAAAAAATGAAATCAAATTACATATTTACGGTATAAAAAATCTACTTGCTCCATTAACATTCCCAAAGTTGCCCTAATTTTAGAAATTTTTTGTTTAACATGATCTTCTAGACAACTCTGAGTACTTTTGTCTGCAGTTTCAATAGTTGATGTTGAAGATAAATCTGTAGAAAAATAAATGCAAAGCAAATTTTAATTCAATTTTCATATACATATTCAATGTATGATAGGGTTTTTCATCACAAATATTACCTCCTGATGTGCTGTTATCTACGTTATCTACTATATTAGCTTCTACACTTATGTCCACTCCTTTAAAGCTTTCATCTGAGCCAACTCCTATTTGAAATATACAATATGTATTAGTTAAAACTTGGATTTTCTTAGATTTAAGATTACTGAGTATGAAACATACCTTTATCTACCATCATTGTTGGTAAAACTTCTATCCTTGGTTGAGTATCATCTGAAGTCAATGCTTCAAATATTGTCACACTATCAGGATTTTGAAATTCTTCCATTTCCATACTAGTTTCCATGTCTTCCATGGTAATATCTATGAACGAAATTACAAAGATAAAGATAGAAAACTATTAAATCAAAAACCTTGTATATATTATTTAAAACAATAATAATAATAATCATTAAAAGGGACACAGAACCCAATTTCTAAGTTTCATGATTCAGATAGTGCATGCAATTTAAATAAACTTTCAATTTTACTTCATTCTTTTTGTATCTTTATTTGAAAAGCAAGAATCTAAGTTTAGATGCCAGCCCATTTTTGGTGAACCAACTGTGTTGTACTTGCTAATTGGACAGAACCAATCAAAGAGTGCTGTCCATGGTGCTCAACCAAAAATTGGCTGGCTCCTTAGCTTAGATGCCTTCTTTTTCAAATAAAGATAGAACGTTAATGAGGAAAAAAATGATAATAGAAGTAAATTAGCAACTTGATTAATATTGCATGCTAAAACTTTTTAAGCCAAAACCTAAAATATATGATTTAAAATTTAAATAAGTCATTACCTGTCTGTGTGTTTTTATGACAAATTTCATATGGATTTGGAGATAATTCAATATCCAATAGTGATATTGGCAAAGGTGGAGAAAGAGCTTCACTTCTGGGTGTTTGCACCAACATTGACCTTAAGTAGCGTGGTGGGTGTGCACACTTCATTCTCCTACTTCTCATATCTATAAACATATATATAATAAAAATTTGTAATAAATTTTTTTTAATTAATTATTCCAAGTAATTTTTTGTTTTCAAAACATTCAGTTCTGCATGCTTACTTTTCTAACATGTTTCAATGTTATATAGTAATATATTTATATTTTATTCTACTAACTCAGTTCTGCATGTTTCAATGGTATATACTAATATAGTTATATTTTACTCTACTAACTCATTTTTGTATGCTAAGTTTTCTAACCTTTTAAGTGTATATAGTAATATAGTTAAATTTTAATCTACTAACTCAGTTCTGCATGCTTACTTTTGTAACTTTTTGCAATTGTATATACTAATATAGTCAAAGTAACACTCAGAAAATATTATTTTCCTGGATTCGTCAATGATGACGCAGTTCAAAAATAAACCCTTTTTATTTTTAATTAAAAATTATTTCATATATAATTTTGAAACTTACATGTCCTTATCAATCTTCGAATCGATTTATAGTACTTCGGTTCTCTTCTCTTCAAATCACTATATTTTCTAAGACACTGTCGTCTTGTTCTTTTAATTTTTGAAATACGATGCATTCTTCTCAGCATCTCGTATATAATTTTGTCTCTGCATTCCTGTCTCACTCCCCTCACACCACCAATCCGTTTAGGGAAGTATTTATCCATGGCATAAACTAATATCACCAATTCTCCAGCACCAAAAGGTTCAGGACGCGACATGTTAGACGATGACGTGATTAATCGTTATGTCAATCATTAGCGCATTGATATAGATATGTATCCCCGAAAAATAGAGAAAAATAGAATGTATATGTAGATTAATGTATTTTATGAAGGTTTGTAAATATCGATGTTTATAGTTATTACAAATGATATTTGTTTTCTATACATTTTCTTTGTTTCAGATGTGTTGATATGTATTAACATTTATACTTTGGTTTACAATAGTTATTTTGTTTCTAAACATTTTATTTGTTTCAGATGTGTTTATATGTATTAAAATGTTGTTTGGTTTACAATTGTTATTTTGTTTCTAAACATTTTCTTTGTTTCATATGTGTTTATATGTATTAGAATTTATTTTGGTTTACAATTGTTATTTGGTTTCTAAACATTTCCTTTTTTTTCAGATGTGTTTATATGTATTAAAAGTTACTTTGGTTTACAATTGTTAATATATAATGTTTAAAGATTATAATTTTGTAATAAAATAATTTATTTTGCCATTATTTTCTATATGCCACTATTCTTTTAACAAATCTTGAATGCAAAAATATATTATAAAGGTTAAGAAAATAAGTGCTAAGAGTAAGCCCTTAAGGTATTTATTTGAATATGGGAAAACCTAGTAGCTGTTAAAAATAGAGGTTAGAATAAAACAAATAAAATTAGCAAGTCTTTTTTAACTCAAAAATCCAATCTGATAACATAAAGCACTGTTGAATATACTGTCGCTTGTTACAGCTACAATTCAATGACACAATACAATGAATTAGCATCAGCTATGGAGGGATTACATTACAATAATCACATATGTAAAAGAGTGAGAGCAGCTGTAGACACTAGTGTGATGTCACAAAGACAATGTATTACCTATAATATTGTCTGTAATAACTTTGATCACAAACTTTATTTATTTGAAACCTTTGATAATTGAAGAGCAACAACTGTTATGTATTTAACTGTTTATCATGAGTGATTTTTAATAACCTTAATTTTTTTAAAAAAATGGAGACAAGTTAATAAAGAAAGTTTTTTATTGATCAACTGAAACTTTAATCCTCAAACACAAAATATTGTTCTGAAACCATGTCCCTTGTTGCATTTCCATGCCTATTAGCTTGTTCTACACATATTTCTTCTGGTAAATCATCAGCATCTATTGGATCTTCATCTTCTAATGGACAGCCTCTTTTAATTGCAATGTTGTGCAGTATGCAGCAAACCAATATAATTTTTGCAACTTTCTCTGGTGCATACTGCATAGCACCACCAGAACGATCAAGACATCGAAACCACATTTTCAAAAGACCGAAAGTCCTCTCAATAATCCCCCTGGTAGATCGGTGAGCTTCATTGAAACGTACTTGACTTCTGGACTGTGGGTTGTTATAGGGAGTCAACAGCCATTCTGTACATGAGTACCCTCCATCTCCTAATAGAAGATATAATAAATATAAATATTAATATAAGAATAATTATAAAGATTCAGAACTATACAATACAATTAAACTATACAGATTACAGTCGACAAATTGGGCGCAATTTTGGTACATTGAAATGAGAGACATATTAGACGCCAGTTATGCTTACCTAGAAGCCATCCGTCAGGCATATTTCCCTCCTCGAACTTCCGGTATAACCCAGTCTGCCTTAAAATGTAAGAATCATGACAGGAGCCAGGAAAGTTAGAACGGACACTGATAATCCTCATGTTGGGGTCACAGACCATCTGGACATTCAAGGAATGGAAATGCTTTCTATTCCTATAGATCTCCTCACGAGCTTGAAGTGGTCTTACAGCAACATGGGTACAGTCTATGGCACCTAGGACATTGGGCATCCCAGCCATCCTATAGAAATTTGACTTGATAGATTGCCATTCTTCAGGGGTAGATGGCAAACAAACATATCGATGAAAAATAACCATCATAGCCCCTATTACTTTGGATAAGTGGCGTGAAAAAGCAGATTGACTCATTCCAATAATGACGCTAGAAACTGCCTGAAAGGAGCCTGTTGCAAAAAAATGCAATGCCGCTAATAGTTTCAGAAGTCCCGGAATAGCTTGTGAACGAGCAGTCATCGGCTCCAAATGATCTTCAATCTCTCGATACAGGTGTAATATCGATTCACGATCAAGCCGGAATCTTTGTATGATCTCTCGGTCAGAAAGGCCGTGCAAACCAACCCGTGGAAGGAATACACGGGGGACTCGAACTCTCCTTCTTCTAACGATACGATTAGCTACATTTCCAGTATTCTGTCTTCTAGCCCGGATTTGCATCAAACGGAGAATAAACAAAAACAGAATTCTCTCCATAGCTGCTGAAATGAACAATGTAAGTACAATGCTGATATTACTGCCTTTTATATATGTATAGACTGGTGTCTAGTGGCTTTCCTATTGTTTTGTACCTTGCCCGCCACCTAAAAGGTGGCGAGGCAAAAATAACGAGGTGGGGGCGGAGATTGACGCGAGCGGACAAATAGATTTTTTAGTACATTCGTTTTTGGCGAGTTGGTGGTCAAATGTGTCTAATTACAGTAAAAAATGGAGAGGTAGCGAGGTATGGCGGATAAGTACGCTCGCAATTTTAAAGATGAGAGTTTTTACATAATTGACGGCTTTGTACATATCAGTTTGCGAGTTTGGACGCGAGATTTGTTGCGGGTAGCTCGCTGACTGCTTAGTACATGGAGCCCTATGACTTCCTATGGAGTGGAGATGGAATATTAGAACCATGCTGTGAGAAATTGTTGAATATATCAAATTTTGTTTTATATCAATTTCTTATGTTCTTTTTAAGATTAAAAAGTTAAGATTTTTAAAGCATTAGGTAGCCTATTGATGTTCTTATTTACCTAGAAATAGAGAGACCTGGGTTTAATTCCCATAAGAGTTTATTTTATAGATTTGTTTATAAAATATTTTTTATACATTTTTGTAAACTAATATTGAGTGTTTTTCTTTATATATATTTTAATTTTTTTAATTACCCAGATATATTTCTTCAATTTCTAAATTGATCTTTATAAAATCTAATGTCCAGATTACAAGTAGAATGCTAAATATCGCTTTGATGAAAGCAATATTTGCTCTCCGCTGTGTAATACCAGCACACGATAATGTGCACTGGTATTACAAGTTTTCAGCAATGCCAATGCAACCTGTATATTTTCAGAAATGCCAGCGCAACATATATATTTACTGGGAACACACTGTTCTTGTAGACTGCAATGTTATCGCCATTTTTATTTAACACCCGAATCCCACCAACTTTAGCCCCAAAATACTTCCAAGGGCAGTAATTTTATTAAAAAATAAAGATGCTACCGTCTTTATTTTTTAATAAAATACACTAGACAGTATTTTGGGGGCATAGTTTTAAAATTAATCAGAGGTCTGACCTCTGGTTAATTTTATACAATCTTATTGCTACCACAAGCTCACGGTAGCAATAACCAGCCATTTATAATGGTTGATTAATTATCGATTGCCCGCAAACGTGCAAATTTGCCCATTTGCAGGCACACGACAATTTAGTGCTCCGCTTATAATCTAGCCCTTAGTTTGGTAGATGCCTTTTTCAGGTTATCTATAGGAGATGTGCACTATTTCCATTTGAACTAGTTTGGTTCAGTGTTTTTTTTTCCATCTTATATATAAGTTAAATTCCCATACCCGGATTCTATGATGTTTTTGATAATTTCACAACATGGTTCTTTTATATCTGTCTTTGCGTTTTTATGATATACAATTGCAATACATACCCTTTAGTATTAGAGATGTGTACTATGTTTAACCCTCTATTTATTTTTTGGTATTTTACCCATGTCGCTTGATAATAAATATATGTGATTTTTCCATACATATATACAGTATGTCAGACATAACTGGTGTACCGAATTAACAATTAAGGACCTCCAAACAGAAACCCACTTAAAGAGAGAGTTTGAAGAAGCTGATAATCTATGAAAAAGCCATAAGTAATTTTGGTGAAATGTTTGTTGGATATGAGGACTTGTGGTTAAAGAGCTGTCACATGAAGGGACGGGTCTATCATCAGTGTTGGGACTTCATTCAAGCTGTACCCCGGGTCTGTGACTGGATCGCTTATTTTTATACATTATGCACATAGTTACTTTTAAAACATTTTATTTATTAAGTATCCAGGGGAGTTTTGGTTCCTCTAATAGCTTGATCCTTCATGTGCTTACTTAGAGCTGAGTTAAAAGCTCAGAAGAACGTGTGTAGGTTCCAATCATTGTTTTTAACAGAGACTGTGATAGTAGTTCACATTTTTTTCTATTATTTTTTTTTACATGTGCTGAAACATGGGAGAAAACACAGCACCTAATTTAAAGGGACTTTTCAACAAGCTGCATATATCCTTTGATTGTAGTGCAGTAAACTTATTGTTTTAGTTATAACTGAAGTTGCCCCAGAATTTAAAAAATAATAGCAGATATTGCAGAAAAGAAAGGATATCAATAAGCATCGTACGTAGGCTGGAGACCTCATGTTTGTGCTGAAGACAGTGCCTTGCAACTGGCTGATCAGATTCACCAGTGCGGAGGGCCTCACATATCGCACATCGGTGGTTCGCCATGCGTTCATGAAATGTTGTTACAGTTTTGCCAATATAGACACTGGAACATGGGCAAACGATCATGTACACTACGTATGTACTAGTGCATGTTAGGCGATGTTGAATATCAAACCTGTAGTTGTTGTGAGGGTGCTGGAAAGAGTTGCCCCTAAGCATACCATTACAAGTAACACATCCCGAACAGGGAAAACAGCCCATCTTTGTAGACTTGAGCCAAGTATCCTTTTTGTAGTTTTTCACCGGGTCTGATTTGACCAATATATCCCTTAGATTGCTTGTTCTTCGGTATGCTATTCTGGGGGCAGGGATCCTCCCGAATGGTAACGTAGGGTCACAGCCTCTACACTGTTATACCTCATATTGAGGGTGTGGAGACTGTCAGGTCCATGGTGACTGGCAATGCGTTTTACAATGGTCCACCCATTGAATTTCTTTGTGAAATGTTGACATATTGCCTAGAGAAAAATTATTTCAAATTTGAATGTGATTATTTTTTACAGATTGCTGGTACGGCCATGGGTTCAAATGTGGCACCCACTTATGCAAACCTCTACATGGCGTGGTACGAGCGTGAATTAATGCAGCCACATGAGAATACTAACATCAAGTACTACATGTGGTACATAGATGATGTGTTTTTTGTGTGGAGAGGAGGTGAATCTACATTGCTTGAGTGGGTGCCACATTTGAACTCCATGGCCAGCCCTATTAGATTTAAACTTGAATACAGTTTAGCATCTGTACATTTTTTGGATCTCAATATCTTTAAGGTTGATGCAGAGGGTGTAACTCGATTTGGCACTTCTCTCTATACTAAGCCAACTGACCGCAATTCCTTGTTGGATGCGAGGAGCTTTCACCCTCTGCACCAAAAGAAGGGGATTCTCATCTCCCAACTTACTCGTGTCATCAGGAACAATAGTGAGTTGCCTATGATGCAACAACAGCTTGAGGAGATGAATGTTAAATTAGTGGAAAGGGGCTATGCTAAGGAGATGATCAAAAAGGCACAGGATGACATCATGGATCCCACCAAGGCAGGAAGGATGAAACGCTCAACTAAATCTGACCCTGAACAAATCAATATGGTCACTACATACACACCAAACTCCAGACATCATACTGAGGCGGTCCGGAAACACTGGCCAGTGATAAGCTGTGACCCTACGTTACCATTCGGGAGGAACCCTGCCCCCAGAATAGCATACCGAAGAACAAGCAATCTAAGGGATATATTGGTCAAATCAGACCCGGTGAAAAACTACAAAAAGGATACTTGGCTCAAGTCTACAAAGATGGGCTCTTTTCCCTGTTCGGGATGTGTTACTTGTAATGGTATGTTTAGGGGCAACTCTTTCCAGCACCCTCACAACAACTACAGGTTTGATATTCGACATTGCCTAACATGCACTAGTACATACGTAGTGTACATGATCATTTGCCCATGTTCCAGTGTCTATATTGGCAAAACTGTAACAACATTTCATGAACGCATGGCGAACCACCGATGTGCGATACGTGAGGCCCTCCGCACTGGTGAATCTGATCAGCCAGTTGCAAGGCACTGTCTTCAGCACAAACATGCGGTCTCCAGCCTACGTACGATGCTTATTGATCACATACCCCCCCCTGTCAAGAGGTGGTGATAGAGGAAATCTCCTGCTTCAATGTGAAACCAAGTGGATCTACAGACTGAATACTATCTCTCCGTATGGCCTTAATACCACTTTTGACTTTAGTCCTTTCTACTGACATATCATACATCTGTACAATAACAATCTATGATCACATTCATTCTGTAACACTCAGCTGGCTATATGGACTGCAACATGATTCATATAGGCTCTCACATTGGTTCCCATGTTTCTACCATATGACAATTAGGTATGAATGCTACCCGTTAGTTTTATTCATACATGTAATTAGATACTGTTATTTGTAGCTATGATATATTAGCACATACAGATCTATTACTGTTTTTAGAATTGATAGCGATGTTGCAGTGATACACATATGTATATATTCTTTTAGCTTTTTTACTTTGTCATTTGTCTGGTATACTGCGCTGTCATGTAGGTGCTGGATCTAATACTATAGCTATATGGGTATCTTTACTCTGATGTTCTATTTATGGATGTGCTTTACATTATATACATGCAGTGCTCTATACCTCATAGATGACAAATTAGCACAGTGTTACACCAGTGTTGCCGCTTGCACCGTGGTCTGTTTATAGGTTGCCATGGCAACTTCGGCTCCACGATCTCACAGGGTGCATAGTCAAACGCACCTTGATGACGTCAGACGCCGACTTCACACACAGGGATTTGGCGGCATGCGGTGTACACCGGGGGTATTTATGTAGTGGATATGGGTAAGTTGCTTAGGAAGTTTTAATATTTTTGCTACATTTGATAAAGGTACAACGATGTACCGAAACGTCATGTCTATGTAATTTTTTCTATGGATCAATAAAGGATTTATGTTTAAAGACCAGTGAGTGCCTACGTTCTTGGCAAGGATACACATTATTGGTTTGTAGTGCACCTTGGCGGCTCGATTAAGTATGATTGTGCTGTCCTTAACTTGGATTGGATATATATATATATATATATATATATATATATATATATATATATATATCAAAATAACAAGAGTATTGCATTGAGCAATGATACTTTTTTTTTTTTAAGTAATTTTTATTGAGGTAGCAATGACAAACAAAAAAAATCTTTACAATTATCATGGCAACACACCTATCAATATACATCAGTACTTATGCATCTAATACAGAAGGTATGTCCTAGCAACCATGAACAATTTTAAACCTTGACTAATAAGGGAATATACTTAGCCATGAGCAGCACCTCTTTTAACATATATACATTTTCAATTGGACATTAAATTTTTAGATTAACATATGGTAACTGTGTGGCCTAGTTTCAATAAAGGAATTTTAATTAGGAGAAGGTAGGCCTTTATATGTTCGTAGTATTCACAACCGAACATGAAACTAAGCCATGCAACACAGTATAAAGTACATATCTCCTGGCCAACTAATAGCCAGCCCCTCTTGGACTTCTGGACATATTCATGCAATTCAATTCAATAAGGGGGAGGGGGGATATTGTGTAGGTCAGCATTGGGCCTTTAGAGGTATGCGAAAGCGGTTATGAATGTAAAAAACCCTTTTAAGAAAGATATGCCACTACTAACCAAAATGGGATAGTTCAACTTTGTAGAAAAATTTAGAACTAGTAATGTATACAACATATTTAGCAAAAAAAACATAGGCTTTTTAGTTTAGCATATACAGTTAAAAACAAAAATACAGCAGGGTTGCATGATCGTTTGGTGTTCAGAACAAATAACAGCACATATATAAGATCTTTATCTTCATACTATTAAAGTGTTAACTGGTACACTGTTATTTTTTGTAACCTCCTAATTGCATTAAGGTCTCTCTTGGACCTTATATATCTATTGTATGTAAAATTGGAGGCAGTTAGACAACTGTATAAATAACATAAACCCATATCGAATTCCCCCCAAACGATATATTTTCACGTATGGGTCAAACACAAGAAGTATGGGTCAAACGGCAAGAAACACAATACTGGTGCATGAGTATACCCCCCCTATTTCAGAGGGCATTTTAGGTTACTAAGCTGTGAACAGGAGTCCATTCTTACTAGCAGTTCCTTTCCATTTAAAATATATCATCTAGTGCTGCTCTATGGCAGAGTAGAGGAATGGAGTATGTTGTTGAGTATAGGTTCCCAAACCCCATGAAGGGGCATAGAAAATGGTAACAGACTACCCTGTCTCGGCCGCTGACAGGGCCCATCTGAACTATTGAGAGGAGCTTTTACAACATTAATCCCCAATGGGGTCCGAAATATCATAAGATACTCTGATATAGCAGCAAGCAGTTGGGTGACTATTGTATAAATATACACACCATTCCCACTAAAATACCTGGTTGCGGTAGCACTCATATTCATTGTTCAATTATAGGTTAGGTGAAAGCATGTTCCTGCTATACATACCACAAAGTTTTCTTTATTAATCCAGGGGATGGGTCAAATACTATAGTTACTGACTGGAGTATGTATAGTTCCAAAGTAATAAATAGAATCTGAAATTAAGTATTGTTAGGCTATTTAGATAGCTTGGTTAAAGGCCTATGAAATAAAATGTTTCAGTAACAATACCGAAACTCTCATGTTGGGTACAATAATTTATTCGCATGCACAAGAAGCTGAACTGCAGGGATCAACATGTGTGTCACAGATATACGATATTGTAATTATAAGTTAGGGAAATCTTGTATTCTATAGGAATCTGTCGCTGCCAACATTAACCCATTAACTCAACCCATGCAGGAGGTAAACATAGGTGGGCCTTGAGAATTTGTTAAAAGCAAGGCACATACTCATTTTTATCCAACACTTTAGTCCTCACAAAAGTTACCAGTTTTGAGGTATAGCGACATAAGGTAGTCCCAAAATGACACTATTGTAGAGCTTCAAACTCCTCCAATATCGGTCCTAAGCTTTAGCAGACACCAATTCTGTATACCTATCCCCCTCTTTAGAGCTCTCTGTCTCTTGGCATCTGGCCCCCCCCCGCGTCCCGCCCGGTCCGCCCATGTCTTGTCTGGCCCCGCCCACATCACACTTGTCTGGTCACACCCACGTCACAACCATCGGTCACGCCCATGCCACACCTGTCCAGCCACGCCCACTCCCCGGCCATGCCCACTCCACCACACAACACCAGGTCAGTTGGAAGGCCAGGTGTGTTTGTCCTCACGCGCAGTCTCTACTGCGCATGACAGCTTCAAACAAACACACTTGGCCTTTTATTATATAGGATGATGAAAATAGTTGTATCTTTAGAAAGTCCATTTAATGGCAAGAAAAATGGTATATAATATGTGTGGGTACAGTAAATGAGTAAGAGGATAATTACAGCTAAACACAAACACCGCAGAAATGTAAACATAGCCTTGGTCCTTAAAGGGATACTAAACCCAAACTTTTTCTTTCATGATTCAGGTAGAGAATATAATTTTGAACAACATTCCAATTTACTTATATTATCTAATTTCCTTAATTCTTTAGCTATACTTTGTTGAAGAAATAGCAATGCACATGGGTGAGCCAATCAAATAAAGCATTTATGTGCATTTATGTGCAGCTACTAATCAGCAGCTACTAAGTCTATCTGGATATGCTTTTCAGAAAAGTATATCAAGAGAATGAAGCAAATTAGATAATAGAAGTAAAATAGAAAGTTGTTTACAATTGCATGTTCTTTCTAAATCATGAAAGAACAAATTTGGGTTTCATGTCCCTTTTAACGGTAAGAAAATTGAAAATGGTCTGGTCACTAAGGGGTTAAAGGGAAAGTCTACACCAGAATTTTTAATTGTTTAAAAAGTTAGATAATCCCTTTATTACCCATTCCCCAGTTTTGCATAACCAACACAGTTATATTAATATACTTTTTAAATTACCTTGTATATATGTCTCTGCAAACTGCCCCCTTATTTCAGTTCTTTTGACAGATTTCCAATTTAGCCAATCAGTGCTGACTCCTAGGTAACTCCACGAGCATAAGAACAATGTTATCTATATGGCAAACATTAACTAATGCCCTCTAGTGGTGAAAAAAAGTAAAAATGCAATCAGATAAGAGGCAGCCTTCAAGGGCTAAGAATTTATCATATGAGTCTCCTAGGTTTAGCTTTTAACTAAGAATACCAAGAAAACTAAGCAAAATTGATAATAAAAGTACATTGGAATGTTGTTTAAAATGACATGCCCTATCTGAATCATGAAAGTTTATTTTTGACTAGACTGTCCTTTGAACTTGTTTTGGCCCGTAATAGTGTGGGTCTCTTCACTAGCAGCAAGACCACGCTTTTGCACTTCCCTCCCATCTGCAGAGTCATTAAGGGTTAAATAATACACAAATTGATAAAGGTATACTCATCTATTCACCCTTTGTACGCTTTTTACTAAATAACTGGGAAAATAGGCTTTTCTAATTCATTCTATCTGTTCAATAATGTAATTAATCCACAAGGTTTTCTAAATGCACCCCTTTTTGTTTCATAATCTACATACAGATGTATTGTAATGTGCCTATACTATACTGTGTAAAACAGTAGGGAAAAGGTGAAAAAATATGCTGACTAATTGTTAGATATAAATATGTATGTTTGTGTGTGCTGGTGAATGTGTGTACTCCTTTGTTTATATATTCTTGACTATTAAAATGGATTATTATTTAAGATCTGAAAGTAACAGATGGCATAATATAATTTAATTCCTATAAAATTTGATCTTTTTTTGTGTGTATTCACATCTGAAAAATATTCTAACTTTTATTTTCAGTAAATGTAACCAGTCACATTGACTGTTAAATAAATAAACCTTTAATAATTACTATTCTTAATAAAAAAAAACATTTAAAATTTACATTTAGTAATAATTCAGTACTTGACCTAGTAGATAAATAAGGCTAATTAATGCAGAACTATTTGCAACTGCTTTACTGCCAGAAGCAAAACAAACAATGTAAAAGATTTGCAACACTGTCTTTTTTTTGAGAATTATAAAACAATCTGTTCAATTACGGAAAACTACCTACAATATAACTTAGAATATAATTTAAATAATTGTTAGCATTTTTTGTACTGAGAAATAATAAGTAGATACTTTGCTTTACCTATAACTTGAAAATTTAATTTGACAAAAGCCAACCATTCTTTAAAATTGGAATATATATATATATATATTTTTTTTTTTTTTTTATTTATTTATTTTTATTTTTATATATATATATATATATATATATATATATATATATATATATATATATATATATATATATATATAAAATGATAGCAAAAACTTGCACTCACTGGACTTTTCAAACACCAAACATTTAATGTAACGTTTCGGAGACAAAGTGTCCCCTTCCTCAGACCTGAGGAAGGGGATACTTTGTCTCCGAAACGTTACATTAAATGTTTGGTGTTTGAAAAGTCCAGTGAGGTGACCAGTTATTGGAAGGCTGAGTGAACACCTAAGACCCTAATTCCTTGGATTACAAGTGCCGGTGAAATTACCTGTCGATGACAACATAGATCGCACAGAATATGCAAGGAGGCTCGGCTACGCTGCAGTGGGGGGGCGCTGTTGACGTGCGGAGGGATCCGAGCGTCATGCTCCTCCCCAGCAGCGATTGGGAGCAGTGTATTGTCGTCAGACCAGAGACCGGTGACCAGCTGTGCAGAAGCTGCACGGGGGATGCTCGGAGTATCCAGAAAAAGTGCCTAAGTGAATCTGCAGAGTGGCGGCTGGTGACAGCAGGGTGAGATCACAAGTGTGCTTTCCGACTGGTGAATCAGTTGTACTACCGAGGTCCCGCATCTAACCCCAGTAAAGTGGTAGTGGTCCCAAGCAACGGAGGGGCTGAGTATACCATTTATTGGGGTTTAAATAGTTCCCGGATAGTTGGCCCTTCACAGGTACTTGTGATCATTTGTTGGTACGGAGCTGTTAGTGATTGGGCCTTAGGAAGCTGAAATAAGCATATAAAGTATTTTTGACGGTGAACTGGCTAAGGAACTCTGTTACCCTAAATTACAAGTTTTTGGCTAAGAACTTAAGCTCTTACTGGGAACTCAAAGGTTATTGGAATAAAGGCATCAGAGGATTGCTTTTTCCTCCTCAGCTAAAGTGGACTTTGCTAATTAATTGTCCTGAATAGGAGGAACTCTTTTGTGATTTGTTCTTTTTTCACACACACATATATATATATATATATATATATATTTATTTATTTATTTTTTCTCTTGTTTTCTTTGATAATACTATGGTAAAAATTCTGACTGCAGGATAGTAGCAGTATTGAAAAAGTGCTAAGGCCTATTCTTTGCAATAACGTTGAAAAGGAAACCCCATACCTTGGTTTATTGTTGATTGCTTGTGTTGCCTGCATATATCATGTTTTAATTTTGTTCCACTAAGTAAAATAGTTAAAAGATAGTTCTGTGTGTCTTTTTTGCTAAAGAACAAAGTATATTTAATATTTTTTTCTGTTCTTCAGCAGGAATTAATTTTCTAGTGTCAAAAAGCAACAAATTTCAGGCATCAGTAGAAGCCAGCAGAGGGCAGACTCACCCCTCTATCACTTTTAAGTTTAAAATTTGGCAGGTTAGCTGCTATAAGCACACATAAAAGAATTAAGTACACACACCTATAAACACAATTATGATATTATTGGGAGCAGATCATAATTTTTGATCTGTATAAGGTCCCATCTTTTTCTCAAGGATCAAAGGGAATTACTTTAGTTTAAATTTGTTATTTCAATCACCATTTCACATGATAGCCAGACCTGGAGTATAAAGAAGGTGCTGGCTGGTTAATTGTTTTTGTTTTTTCTTTTTTTTCATCTATTTGTTGGAAAATAGGGATTTGTTTTTTTTGAGTTTTTTATTTTTATCACATTGTATGGATAAGTTTGTTTCACAGGTTAAAGTCAGTTCTCCAAAGATGCCTGTAAAGCTCAAGGAGAAAAAAGCCAAAATGTCTGACACTAGTATAGAGGTAGTCTCAGATGTTAGTCCTGCAGGATCTGATATGCAAGCCCTGATATGCAGAAATTCACGTGCGAATCTAAGGCTCACAGAACCTTCTCAAGAATTGACCTGTTTTTGGTCTCTGAGGCGGTATCTATCTGGAAACTGGAAGCAGAAACTGGTCAAATTTTGATTTCAGATCATGCCACTATTTCACTATCCTTTCCTCCTTGTGGGAGGAGCAAAGCAGGCAATTCAGTCTTTTTTTTCCCCAGACATTTATATTCAGATGTTAGATTTTGCTCTTGGATGAGGCAAAAGTGGTTAGAATTTAGGAGGTTTAATGACAGCTATAGAAACAAGACAGACATTTTCTGGGAGGCGTTAAAAGCCTTGTTGCGGGGAGAGATTACAGACTATGTTAAAAAGCGGGACAAAATGATGAAGGCAAGGGAAACCCAATCATCCAATAAGGTAAAGAATGCATACAGAAATCTCCAGTCAGATCCCTCTATGTCTAATTGGGATGTATATTCAGAATGGAGAAGGGAGAGAGATATATTTTTAAAACAAAGATCACAAGAGGAAGAAATAAGAATAAATGGACATTATAGGGGAATTAATGGGAGCTCGGCTAAATATTTAGCTAAACTGACCAAAAGTAGAAAGAAAAAAAATCTTATTACAGCTATAAAGTATAAGGGTCTAAGATATATGGATACCAAAGAAATAGGTGAGGCCAGGCAATTGATCAGTTAAAATTGAACAAAGCAGCAGGCCCAAATCGGTTTCCTGCAGAATTTTATAAAGCTTTAAAGGATGATCTGCTTGAAATACTACAGGATTTATTTAACATGTATTATACTATGGGAGACACTATCTCAGGGTATTTTTCTGCGGCGAATATCTCCCTTATTCACAAAAAAGGTAAAGATCCAGAGGATCCTGCCTCCTACAGACCGATTTCGGTATTAAACACTGATTATAAGATATTAACGGCCATTATTTCTGCTAGATTGTCACAGTGTTTACAGGATCTGATACATCCGGATCAATCGGGTTTCATGACTTCTAGAAATCCAATAAAAAATTTTCATAAAGTTGTGGTTTTCCTAGATTATGCATGGAATATTTTTCAAAATGATAGGAGACAGGATTCCCTGGATAGGGCGGTGCTTACACTAGATGCAACAAAAGCATTTGACTCTATTGTTTGGGTCCACCTATTTTGCTCCCTTGAGAGATTTGGGTTTAAGGGAAATTTTGTCCAGTTTGTTAAAAAAAATTATACTAAACCTGTTTCATATTTATTGGTGAATAGAGTGTGTTCTCAACCTATAATTTTGCAGCGAGGGACCAGACAGGGATGTCCGTTATCCCCATTATTATTTAATGTCGCCCTGGAACCGTTCGCAATTGGACTTAGGGAGAGTTTATCTGGTATCTCATTGGGCTCTCAGAGGTTAAAATTATTGTTGTACGCTGATGACATACTTATCTTTATGGAGAATCTTCATCAATCTATCCCAATTTTGTTGTCACTCCTTGAGGAATTTGGTTCATTTTCAGGGTACAGAATCAATGCGGATAAAAGTGAATTAGTGTTGGTAGGTAAATCGGTTATCCCTGCGGTTAAAATTCCTTTCAAGAGGGTTGATGCTATTAAATATCTTGGATTAGTATTACATATGAATCCCAAGCAGTGGTACTCTGATAATTACATTCCTCTATTGCAAAAAATTAAATGTGATTTACAATTATGGGCTTCTTTCCCACTGTCGATTACCGCAAGGGTGAATTTAATTAAAACAATAATTTTCCCTCGCCTTCTTTACCCACTTCAAAATTTGCCAGTATTTATACCCAATAAAGATATCAAGGAATTATATGGGTATATCTCTAAATTTCTTTGGAAAGACAAAAAACCCCGTATAGCTCTTAAGAAATTAATGCAGAAGTCTTCCTTAGGTGGTACGGCATTACCGGATATTAAGACATACAATATAGTTACATTGATAAAATTCGCCTTTGATTGGATTTCCTAGGCCAATACGGTTGCTGCTCTTGCGGGGGAGTCGGCAATAATATATCCCTTTGCTTTAAAGGCAATCCTCCATTGTAAGCCGAGACAATTACCATTCAATGTTTTTTTGCTTATCTCATTTAAGAATATAGTAATAGCTTGGCATAAGTTCTGTACCCTGATGGGCATAGATCCAACATATTCAGATTTCCTACCTATTAAGGGTAATCCTCAATTCATTCCAGGTAATTCTCAGAGAGTATTTGACCTTTGGGCTGAAAAAGGGTTAAAGTTGGTTAAACAACTTTTTGATAGTAATTATCGAGTGTTAAGATGTGGAATCCTTCTTCAATCTGTTTGAGTTGCCAAGGGCTAACCTGTTCGCATACTTTCAGATTCGGCATTTTGTTTCTGCTCAGGAGTGGGTGTTTCCCTTGTCAGCTGTATGGTCTGAAGTCAGAGTCATCATTCAGAAATTTTCGAGGCGGGATACTTTGGTTTCATTGATTTATTACATTATGCTATCTAAACAAAGTCAAGTATATGTAGATAAGATTTGTAGTTTTTGGTCCACTTTGTTTGCTGATATAGATAATGAGACCATAGAACAGAGTTTTTCCAAGTTGAAGAAATGTAAAGTTCCTGTTAGCTGGAAAGAATCGCACATGAAGTTAATAAATAATTTTTATTTTTATCCGTTGAAGATAGCTAAATTTTATCCAGCTAGGTCAAGCAGATGCCCTAAATGTTCTCAGATGGGTGCAGATTTATTGAATATATTTTGGTTTTGTCCCAAAGTTAACCAATTCTGGCTGAAGATTGTCTATTGGTTTAATACACACCTTAAGATCTCGGTTAAACTGAAAGCACGAGATATTGTGTTTCTAATTCCTATGTTAAATGGGAGTGATAATTATTGGGTTAGTACTGTTAATACTATTATTCTGACTGTCAGGTATCTTATATTAAAATATTGGATATCAAACAGAGTTGCTGCTCTTTAGCTCAAGTCTAGTTGCACAAATTAATTTCAGCTTGCTTGGCTTGCATATATTTGCTGCAACACAAGCAGACAGCTACACCTACTGGCTATTTTAATTAATGCACTGCTTCTCAATGCTTTTCAATAGCAGTCACATGACTGGAAAAAAGTTTGTTATTCTGAAACGGCGCAAATTGAACCGTTGTAAACCGAGGGCCACCTGGTATATATATATGACTTCCGGAATTCCGATACACACGCCGAGACCTTGTCACTAGCTGCACCGTGCAGCGTTGGTGGTCTCAGCCGCTTTTTCCATTTTTTCGATCCCTAGGACCCTTCCATTGGGCACCCCTCCTCAGCTTTATATTGATAGTGCTTTGGTGTTAACACCACACCCATCCATTTCTACCTGTCGCTGATCGCTGGTCCCTGTGATCCAACAGGTGAGCATTTATTATTATTTAATTTCTTCTCAACTACCCACACTCATCTGGGGATATTCCCATTTCTGTTTTCCTCCCTCCCACTTGCTTGTGAGGAACATCTTCTGCAAGCGCTATTAGAACACACTCTATTCCAATATATATATATATATATATATATATATATATATATATATACTGTATATATATATATATATAATATTAAAGCTTAAAGAGACTAGAAAGAAATTACATTTTTTTATTTCCTCATTCAAATACAGCTTATATTTTTAAACAACTTTCCAATTTTAATTCTATTCTAAGTTTTGCTTCATTCTCTTTATATAGTTTGGGCCAAATTACAAGGTGGGAAAGCGTTTTAATATTCCCGCTTGAGCGTTAACTGCACTAGAAGTAAGCAATTTGCGTGCATCAGGTTGCGCTCGAACTACAACTTGAGAGTAAAAGTTATTGTTTGGGGGGGCGGAGTTAACCGCTGTAGGAACAAGCTGCGTTTTTTGCAAGCTCCTGAGCCTTGGAGATTAATTAACCCAAAAATCAGCACTAATTAATTAAATTTGATAGTCAAAAGACCTGATATAGCCTTAGCCAAGATCCCTAGTGACGGTATTAAGACGGATTACGAACCGGACCGAGAGCAGCATATATCCAAAAGCCCTAAAACCCGCTACGGGACGCACTACAGAGAGCCGGAGGAAACTGGGAGCACATTAGTCACACAGCTGCATATCTCACACTCCGGAGGGTCGAGGATCCACTACGGAGGTAATCTGTACAACTCCTGGCAGAGATATCCCAGCGACTTCTTTCCCTAATCAGAGCTCCACAATACCCGGGTCGGAGAAGAGGCTAAGAGACAGAGCAGAGCTGCATAAAACCGGACAGACAGACAGAGGTGCCAGAGTGACCTGCAAAGGACCCGTTCTGAACCTCAGACTTGGGCCTCTAGTTATCAAGCCGTCAACCTCAAATACGCTGGAATTCCGCAGCGTATTTGTGGCGAGGCTGATTCGCCTAAGTTATCAAGCCCTGCTGCCCAGCAAAAGTAGAATATAGTGACGTAAGCTTCGATCCGCCGGACTCAGTCCGACACAGATTGATTCTTACGTCACTCCAGATGTTCCGAACGCAAGTTCGGCACAATCTGACTACTTTTGGAAGTTATCAAATGACTACCAGGTACGCTCTGCACCCTGGAGGCGGCGGATCCCATAGGGATCAATGGGAGTCTGACCATAGCGAAAGCTTATGTTCACTGCTGCCCGACATCCCATTGATTCCTATGACTGTCTACACCTAACACCCTAACATGTACCCTGAGTCTAAACACCCCTAATCTGTCCCCCTACACCGCTGCCACTTATATTAAACATGGTAACTCCCTAAACCGCCGCTCCTGGAGCCCACCGCCACTCTAATAAACATATTAACCCCTAAACCGCTGCTCCCGGCCCCGCCGCAACTATACTAATTATATTAACCCCTAAACCGCCGCTCCCGGACCCCGCTGCCACCTACATAATACCTATTAACCCCTATCCTGCCCCCCTATACCGCCGCCACTTATAATAAATGTATTAACCCCTATCCTGCCGATCCCGTACCCCGCCGCAACTAAATAAATTGTTTAACCCCTAAACCGCCGCTCCCGGACGCCGACGCCACCTATATTAAACTTATTAACCCCTAATCTGCCCCCCTACACTGTTGCCACCTATAATAAATTTATTAATCCCTATCCTGCCCCCCCTATACCGCCGCCATCTATTTTAAACTAATTAACCCCTAAACCTAAGTCTAACACTAACCCTAACACCCCCTAACTTAAATATCATTTTAATAAATCTAAATAAAAATTACTCTTATTAACTAAATTAATCCTATTTAAAACTAAATACTTACCTATAAAATAAACCCTAAGATAGCTACAATATTACAAATAATTATATTGTAGCTATTTTAGGATTTATCTTTATTTTACAGGCAAATTTAAATTTATTTTAACTAGGCACAATAGCTATTAAATAGTTATTAACTATTTAATAGCTACCTAGTTAAAATAAAGACAAATTTACCTGTAAAATATAAACTAACCTAAGTTACAATTAAACCTAACACTACACTATCATTAACTAAATTATTCCTATTTAAAACTAAATACTTACCTGTAAAATAAACCCTAACGGCTAGATTTAGAGTTTGGCGGTAGCTGTCAAAACCAGCGTTAGAGGCTCCTAACGCTGGTTTTGGGCTACCGCTGGTATTTAGAGTCAGTCAGGAAAGGGTCTAACGCTCACTTTGCAGCCGCGACTTTTCCATACCGCAGATCCCCCTACGCCATTTGAGTATCCTATCTTTTCAATGGGATCTTTCTAACACTGGTATTTAGAGTCTTGGCTGAAGTGAGTGTTAGAAATCTAACGACAAAACTCCAGCCGCAGAAAAAAGTCAGTAGTTAAGAGCTTTCTGGGCTAACGCCGGTTTATAAAGCTCTTAACTACTGTGCTTTAAAGTACACTAACACCCATAAACTACCTATGTACCCCTAAACCGAGGCCCCCCCCACATTGCCGCAACTCTATTAAAAAATTTTAACCCCTAATCTGCCGACCGCACACCGCCGCCACCTATGTTATCCCTATGTACCCCTAATCTGCTGCCCCTAATACCGCCGACACCTACATAATATTTATTAACCCCTAATCTGCCGCCCCCAACGTCGCCGCCACCTAACCCCAATTATTAACCCCTAATCTGCCGACCGCACACCGCCGCCACCTACGTTATCCCTATGTACCCCTAATCTGCTGCCCCTAATACCGCCGACCCCTATATTATATTTATTAACCCCTAATCTGCCGCCCCTGCTATTGCTGACCCCTGCATATTATTATTAACCCCTAATCTGCCGCTCCGTACACCGCCGCAACCTACGTTATCCCTATGTACCCCTAATCTGCTGCCCCTAACACCGCCGACCCCTATATTATATTTATTAACCCCTAATATGCTGCCCCCAACGTCGCCTCCACCTACCTACAATAATTAACCCCTAATCTGCCGACCGGATCTCACCGCTACTCTAATAAATGTATTAACCCCTAAAGCTAAGTCTAACCCTAACCCTAACACCCCCCTAAATTAAATATAATTTAAATCTAACGAAATAAATTAACTCTTATTAAATAAATTATTCCTATTTAAAGCTAAATACTTACCTGTAAAATAAACCCTAATATAGCTACAAAATAAATTATAATTATATTGTAGCTATTTTAGGATTAATATTTATTTTACAGGCAACTTTGTAATTATATTAACCAGGTGCAATAGCTATTAAATAGTTAATAATTATTTAATAGCTACCTAGTTAAAATAATTACAAAATTACCTGTAAAATAAATCCTAACCTAAGTTACAATTAAACCTAACACTACACTAGCAATAAATTAATTAAATAAAATACCTACAATTAAATACAATTAAATAAACTAACTAAAGTACAAAAAAATAAAAAAGAATTAAGTTACAAAAAATAAAAAAATATTTACAAACATTAGAAAAATATTACAACAATAATAAACTAATTACACCTACTCTGCCCCTAATCTGCTGCCCCTAATACCGCCGACACCTACATAATATTTATTAACCCCTAATCTGCCGCCCCCAACGTCGCCGCCACCTAACCCCAATTATTAACCCCTAATCTGCCGACCGCACACCGCCGCCACCTACGTTATCCCTATGTACCCCTAATCTGCTGCCCCTAATACCGCCGACCCCTATATTATATTTATTAACCCCTAATCTGCCGCCCCTGCTATTGCTGACCCCTGCATATTATTATTAACCCCTAATCTGCCGCTCCGTACACCGCCGCAACCTACGTTATCCCTATGTACCCCTAATCTGCTGCCCCTAACACCGCCGACCCCTATATTATATTTATTAACCCCTAATATGCTGCCCCCAACGTCGCCTCCACCTACCTACAATAATTAACCCCTAATCTGCCGACCGGATCTCACCGCTACTCTAATAAATGTATTAACCCCTAAAGCTAAGTCTAACCCTAACCCTAACACCCCCCTAAATTAAATATAATTTAAATCTAACGAAATAAATTAACTCTTATTAAATAAATTATTCCTATTTAAAGCTAAATACTTACCTGTAAAATAAACCCTAATATAGCTACAAAATAAATTATAATTATATTGTAGCTATTTTAGGATTAATATTTATTTTACAGGCAACTTTGTAATTATATTAACCAGGTGCAATAGCTATTAAATAGTTAATAATTATTTAATAGCTACCTAGTTAAAATAATTACAAAATTACCTGTAAAATAAATCCTAACCTAAGTTACAATTAAACCTAACACTACACTAGCAATAAATTAATTAAATAAAATACCTACAATTAAATACAATTAAATAAACTAACTAAAGTACAAAAAAATAAAAAAGAATTAAGTTACAAAAAATAAAAAAATATTTACAAACATTAGAAAAATATTACAACAATAATAAACTAATTACACCTACTCTAAGCCCCCTAATAAAATAACAAAGACCCCCAAAATAAAAAAAAATGCCCTACCCTATTCTAAAATTAAAATAGAAAAGCTCTTTTACCTTACCAGCCCTTAAAAGGGCCATTTGCGGGGCATGCCCCAAAGAATTCAGCTCTTTTGCCTGGAAAAAAAAAACAATACCCCCCCCCCAACATTACAACCCACCACCCACATACCACTAATCTAACCCAAACCCCCCTTAAATAAACCTAACACTAAGCCCCTGAAGATCTTCCTACCTTATCTTCACCACACCGGCTATCAGCGATCCGTCCAGGCTCCGATGTGTTGATCCAAGCGGGGGGCTGAAGACATCCATCCTCCGGCTGAAGTCTTGATCCAAGCGGGCAGAAGAGGACATCCGGACAGGCAAACATCTTCATCTTCTATGTTCTTCCATCCGATGACGACCGGCTGATCTTCAAGACCTCCAGCGCGGATCCATCCTCTTCTTCCGACGACTAGACGACGAATGAAGGTTCCTTTAAGGGACATCATCCAAGATGGCGTCCCTCGAATTTTGATTGGCTGATAGGATTCTATCAGCCAATCGGAATTAAGGTAGGAAAATTCTGATTGGCTGATGGAATCAGCCAATCAGATTCAAGTTCAATCCGATTGGCTGATCCAATCAGCCAATCAGATTGAGATCACATTCTATTGGCTGTTCCGATCAGCCAATAGAATGCAAGCTCAATCTGATTGGCTGATCGGTTCAGTCAATCGGATTGAACTTGAATTTGATTGGCTGATTCCATCAGCCAATCAGAATTTTCCTGCCTTAATTCCGATTGGCTGATAGAATTCTATCAGCAAATCGGAATTCGAGGGACGCCATCTTGGATGACGTCCCTTAAATGAACCGTCATTCGTCGGGAAGGAACCGTCAACCGTTATCCCTATGTACCCCTAATCTGCTGCCCCTAATACCGCCGACCCCTATATTATATTTATTAACCCCTAATCTGCCGCCCCCGCTATTGCTGACCCCTGCATACTATTATTAACCCCTAATCTGCCGCTCCGTACACCGCCGCAACCTACGTTATCCCTATGTACCCCTAATCTGCTGCCCCTGACACCGCCGACCCCTATATTATATTTATTAACCCCTAATATACCGCCCCCAATGTCGCCTCCACCTACCTACAATAATTAACCCCTAATCTGCCGACCGGATCTCACCGCTACTCTAATAAATGTATTAACCCCTAAAGCTAAGTCTAACGCTAACCCTAACACCCCCCTAAATTAAATATAATTTAAATCTAACGAAATAAATGAACTCTTATTAAATAAATTATTGCTATTTAAAGCTAAATACTTACCTGTAAAATAAACCCTAATATAGCTACAAAATAAATTATAATGATATTGTAGCTATTTTAGGATTAATATTTATTTTACAGGCAACTTTGTAATTATATTAACCAGGTGCAATAGCTATTAAATAGTTAATAACTATTTAATAGCTACCTAGTTAAAATAATTACAAAATTACCTGTAAAATAAATCCTAACCTAAGTTACAATTAAACCTAACACTACACTAGCAATAAATTAATTAAATAAAATACCTACAATTAAATACAATTAAATAAACTAACTAAAGTACAAAAAAATAAAAAAGAACTAAGTTACAAAAAATAAAAAAAATATTTACAAACATTAGAAAAATATTACAACAATAATAAACTAATTACACCTACGCTAAGCCCCCTAATAAAATAACAAAGACCCCCAAAATAAAAAAAATGCCCTACCCTATTCTAAAATTAAAATAGAAAAGCTCTTTTACCTTACCAGCCCTTAAAAGGGCCATTTGCGGGGCATGCCCCAAAGAATTCAGCTCTTTTGCCTGGAAAAAAAGAACAATACCCCCCTCCAACATTACAACCCACCACCCACATACCACTAATCTAACCCAAACCCCCCTTAAATAAACCTAACACTAAGCCCCTGAAGATCTTCCTACCTTATCTTCACCACACCGGCTATCAGCGATCCGTCCAGGCTCCGATGTCTTGATCCAAGCGGGGGGCTGAAGACATCCATCCTCCGGCTGAAGTCTTGATCCAAGCGGGCAGAAGAGGACATCCGGATCGGCAAACATCTTCATCTTCTATGTTCTTCCATCCGATGACGACCGGCTGATCTTCAAGACCTCCAGCGCGGATCCATCCTCTTCTTCCGACGACTAGACGACAAATGAAAGTTCCTTTAAGGGACATCATCCAAGATGGCGTCCCTCGAATTTTGATTGGCTGATAGGATTCTATCAGCCAATCGGAATTAAGGTAGGAAAATTCTGATTGGCTGATGGAATCAGCCAATCAGATTCAAGTTCAATCCGATTGGCTGATCCAATCAGCCAATCAGATTGAGATCGCATTCTATTGGCTGTTCCGATCAGCTAATAGAATGCAAGCTCAATCTGATTGGCTGATCGGATCAGTCAATCGGATTGAACTTGAATCTGATTGGCTGATTCCATCAGCCAATCAGAATTTTCCTGCCTTAATTCCGATTGGCTGATAGAATCCTATCAGACAATCGGAATTCGAGGGACGCCATCTTGGATGACGTCCCTTAAAGGAACCGTCATTCGTCGGGAAGTCGTCGGTGAAGATGGATGTTCCGCGCCGTCGGGATGAACTACATCGATCTAGAAGAAAGAAGATTGAAGATGCCGCTTGATAGAAGACTTCAGTCGGATCATGGACCTCTTCAGCTCCCGCTTCGATGAAGACTTCAGCCGGATCATGGACATCTTCAGCCCCCCGCTTGGGCTTGGATCAAGACATCGGAGGCTCTTCTGGATCGATCAGTGAACCCGGCGTGGTGAAGACAAGGTAGGGAGATCTTCAGGGGCTTAGTGTTAGGTTTATTTAAGGGGGGTTTGGGTTAGATTAGGGGTATGTGGGTGGTGGGTTGTAATGTTGGGGGGGGTATTGTATGGGTTTTTTTTTACAGGCAAAAGAGCTGAATTCTTTGGGGCATGCCCCGCAAAGGGCCCTTTTCAGGGCTGGTAATGTAAAAGAGCTTTTCTATTTTAATTTTAGAATAGGGTAGGGCATTTTTTTATTTTGGGGGTCTTTGTTATTTTATTAGCGGGCTTAGAGTAGGTGTAATTAGTTTAAAATTGTTGTAATATTTTTCTAATGTTTGTAAATATTTTTTTATTTTTTGTAACTTAGTTCTTTTTTATTTTTTGTACTTTAGCTAGTTTATTTAATTGTATTTATTTGTAGGTATTTTATGTAATTAATTTATTGATAGTGTAGTGTTAGGTTTAATTGTAGATAATTGTAGGTATTTTATTTAATTAATTTATTGATAGTGTAGTGTTAGGTTTAATTGTAACTTTTTATTTTACAGGTAATTTTGTAATTATTTTAACTAGGTAGCTATTAAATAGTTATTAACTATTTAATAGCTATTGTACCTGGTTAAAATAATTACAAAGTTGCCTGTAAAATAAATATTAATCCTAAAATAGCTACAATATAATTATTATTTATATTGTAGCTATATTAGGGTTTATTTTACAGGTAAGTATTTAGCTTTAAATAGGAATAATTTATTTAATAAGACTTAATTTATTTCGTTAGATTTAAATTATATTTAACTTAGGGGGGTGTTAGTGTTAGGGTTAGACTTAGCTTTAGGGGTTAATACATTTATTAGAGTAGCAGTGAGATCCGATCGGCAGATTAGGGGTTAATTATTGTAGGTAGGTGGAGGCGACGTTGGGGGCGGCAGATTAGGTGTTAATAAATATAATATAGGGGTCGGCAGTGTTAGGGGCAGCAGATTAGGGGTACATAGGGATAACGTAGGTTGCGGCGGTGTATGGAGCGGCAGATTAGGGGTTAATAATAATATGCAGGGGTCAGCGATAGCGGGGGCGGCAGATTAGGGGTTAATAAATATAATATAGGGTTCGGCGGTGTTAGGGGCAGCAGATTAGGGGTACATAGGTATAATGTAGGTTGCGGTGGTGTACGGAGCGGCAGATTAGGGTTTAATAATAATATGCATTTGTCAGCGATAGCGGGGGCGGCAGATTAGGGGTTAATAAATATAATATAGGGGTCGGCTGTGTTAGGGGCAGCAGATTAGGGGTACATAGGTATAATGTAGGTTGCGGCGGTGTACGGAGCGGCAGATTAGGGGTTAATAATAATATGCAGGGGTCAGCGATAGCGGGGCGGCAGATTAGGGGTTAATAAATATAATATAGGGGTCGGCGGTGTTAGGGGCAGCAGATTAGGGGTACATAGGTATAATGTAGGTTGCGGCGGTGTACAGAGCGGCAGATTAGGGGTTAATAATAATATGCAGGGGTTAGCGATAGCGGGGGCGGCAGATTAGGGGTTACTAAGTGTAAGGTTAGGGGTGTTTAGACTCGGGGTACATGTTAGGGTTTTAGGTGCAGACATAGGAATTGTTTCCCCATAGGAAACAATGGGGCTGCGTTAGGAGCTTAATGCTGCTTTTTTGCAGGTGTTTGGTTTTTTTTCAGCTCAAACTGCCCCATTGTTTCCTATGGGGGAATCGTGCACGAGCACGTTTTTAAAGCTGGCCGCGTCCGTAAGCAACGATGGTATCGAGAGTTGCAGTGGCGGTAAATATGCTCTACGCTCCCTTTTTTGGAGCCTAACGCAGCCATTCTGTGAACTCTAAATACCAGCGGTATTTAAAAGGTGCGGGGGAAAAAAAGCATGCGTAGCTAACGCACCCCTTTTGCTGCAGAACTCTAAATCTAGCCGTAAGATAGCTACAATGTAATTAATAATTACATTGTAGCTATTTTAGGGTTTATATTTATTTTACAGGTAACTTTGTATTTGTTTTAACTAGGTAGAATAGTTATTAAATAGTTATTAACTATTTAATAACTACCTAGCTAAAAGGAATACAAAATTACCTGTAAAATAAATCTTAACCTAAGTTAAAATTAAACCTAACACTACACTATCATTAAATAAATTAAATTAATTAACTACAAATACCTACAATTAAATACAACTAAATAAACTAACTAAAGTACAAAAAATAAAAAAAACTAAGTTACAAAAAATAAAAAAAAGATTTTTAATCTAATTACACCTAATCTAAGCCCCCTAATAAAATAACAAAGCCCCCCAAAATAAAAAAAAATGACCTACCCTATTCTAAATTACAAAAGTTAACAGCTATATTACCTTACTAGCACTTAAAAGGGTGTAGGGGGTCAGATTAGGGGTTTATAAGTTTAATATAGGTGGCGGCGGGGTCCGGGAGCGGCGGTTTAGGGGTTAAACTATTTATTTAGTTGCGGCGGGGTATGGGATTGGCAGGATAGGGGTTAATAAATTTATTATAGGTGGTGGCGGTATAGGGGGGCAAGATAGGGGTTAATAGGTATTATGTAGGTGGCTGAGGGCACCGGGAGCGGTGGTTTAGGGGTTAATACATTTATTATAGTTGCGACGGGGGCCGGGAGCGGCGGTTTAGCGGTTAATACATTATTATAGTTGCGGCGGGGTCTAGGAGCGGCGGTTTAGGGGGTAATAACTTTATTTAGTTGCGGGGGGCTCCGGGTGCGCCGGTATAGGGGGTAGAACAGTATAGTATAGTGTGAGTGCTTAGTGACAGGGGTATTAACAAAGTTGTAGAAAAGTCGAAGAGCAGCGAGATTGATGATTGATAACTATCACAGTCCGCTGCTCATCGCCCCATACTTGGTGCGCGGCTTTTGGACAGCTCTTTTAATAACTTTGGCGAGCGTATTCAGGTCTGCGGCGGCGATGTGAGGTGAGCTTAGGTGGGCGTATTGGGGCCGGTAATGGCAGGTACGTATTGAGCTTGATAACTAGAGGCCTTGGTGAAATGCTAGAAGTAACCTGCTGGTGAGATATTGATAGTATGTTTGTTGGGAACACATAATCACCCCAAAGATCACTGACGCACTTGATAATAACTTTTGGCACGAAAAAACGACATTTTGAGAGGCCCCTCTCACTACACAGAAATACATTATACTCCACAATAGGAAATAATTGCAAATCATAACGGGACGCAGACCTCTTGAATAGCTTAAGGTTTATTACCTCTGCCACCCTATTCATCACTCCCCGGTTCCCACACATCATTCTGTTGGCAAACAAGAGAAGTTACAGGCCTTATATACAGGACCTTCTCTGGGGCTACAGTAGAATACTTCAACTTTATTAGAAGTTCAGTTACACATGTACTTTTGGGACACTCTGAACTGCATCTGATTTACTCCCTCATTTGTACAACAGAACATAACCTGAATCCAGGTGGAGATTTAAGTTCTCAGAACTGCTATATATGCTGCAGATGTACCCTGAAACATAGGCTAACCCACTGCTATCAGATCATCCCGTTACAGGAGCTGTAAATATAAGGAATAGTGTTTATCTCATCTGTGGGGCACCTAAAATACGATACATCTCACAAATCTTCTCCCACAGGGAAGCTTCAGAATTCCTTAGAAGCAATAAGATTTTCTTTTTCCGAAGATGACACTACCATTTATCTATATTTAAGACCTGTCAATCTGACTTCATAATCCTTGGGTTCCTTCCTCAACTTTGGAACCTCTCCCTTCCCATTTCCCACTGAGAATAGTGTAGTGGGTCATATCCAACAGCCCTTGCCCCACATTGTCATTAGATGACACTCTCCCCGGAGGGAGAGGTTCACCCTCAGTAATCTCACTAAGGATTCTACAGGTGACTATGAGTTGCTAAAGTCTCGATTGACACCAGGGGGACCTTATATCATACATATTTTTGTACCTCTCAATGTTCCTTTATTAGAGACTATTTTACACTAAGTTACTCCATTTTATGTCCTACAATTAGCCTCAGGGACGCTGTTCATGTACTATTTCTCAATCTGCTAGGCGTAAACCTAAATTACAACAACTACCTAAAAGAACTGTTGCAGATAATTTTAAAGGACGTCCCTCCTCAAAAGAACATTCGCTTAGCACTCCAAATCAGGAGCTGAATTTAAGCTGCTCAGACAACAGTATGGACTCCCAACCACCAGAAACAGATACTTTGTCCTCCAATATTGGAGAGGTTTTGTCTAGACGCATGAACATTCTACAAGACACCTTGACCAAGGAGATTAAGGGTTCCACTGTTGAATTGCATAGAGACATTGCTGCATTAGGGGATCGCACTGAAACCCTCGAACGCAAACATGAGGATCTAGCGGTTGACCATGCAAACCTCTTGTCATACTTCCAAAACCTTTCTATACAAATTTCAGACCTGGAACTGAAGTTGGCAGATATGGAGGACAGATCCAGGAGAAACAATCTCAGGTTTCAAGGAATTCCAGAAGAAATTGGTACTCAGGACTTGGAAGCATATGTTTTAGAACTCTGTAAACATCTCTTGCCCTCTCTGGATCCTCCTGATCTTCTTTTAGATAGAGTCCATCATGTTGCAAGACCTAAAATGTCTCCCAGGACAAGCCTAGAGATGTCCTAGCAAGGATCCACTTCTTTACCCACAAAGAACATATCCTGAGAGAGATGGCAAATAAACATCAGCTTCCGGCCAAATTTCAACAAGTGGCCATCTATCCGGACATATCCAGTTATACGCTTCAAAGAAGGAGGGCATTCAGATCCATCACCCAAACCCTGAAAGCTGAAAATATTAGTTATCAGTGGGGTTATTCCACCAAATTGATAGTCACAAGAAATGGAGAAACACACTATTATCACCCCACAAGAGGGCCTTACTTTACTTAAAGAATGGGGGCTATCATCCCATACAGAACTTTCGGCAAAGACCCCCTCAACTTTTAGACTCCAACCTGGTGCCCCTGGTTGTAACCCCTTACCTCAAAGATCTACAACTTCAACAGGACATTTAACCACATATATAGTCTCTTTAAGTTACTTGTATTGATGTTGAAGGGGAAATGTGATTATCTCCAACTTGGGATTACTTGTTTAATCTCTTGATGTAATTTCTATTTCTGTTACAGGTGAAATATATTTCCCCCCTCCTTATTCCCCCCCTCCTCCTCCTCTTCCCTCACCCCTTCCCCCCCTTTCCCACCCCCCTTCCCCCCCCTTTCCCACCCCCCCTTCCCCCCCTCCCTTCCCACCTTAATGGAGGTAATTATTGGCCTTGGGCTCAGATGGCAGCTGTCTATATTGATACTGATTATCCTTTCAGCAACCTGTCCTAAAATTATAAATTAAGTGCCCTGAAAGCGTCATGTTAACCTGACCCAAAATCCCCCAGGTACATGCTCGTAGTACCCTGAAACTTAGTTTTTACCCATGACTCTCTATCAACATTTAAGATACAAAAATCTTACCTTACAGATCATTTGCCGCTTTAGGTGTCGATCTATTTGTGTAGTTACATCCTAGCATCACATCCCTCCCCCCCTCTCACATTAATACTGTTTGTATTTTCCCCTAATACGGGGACCGGAGAGGTAATTGCCTTCTTTTAGGCAAACCTCTTCTATCGGTGGTTGACTAATCCACCAGTTTTGTTGTGGAAAATTCTTCTACAACTTATCACTATATATCAAGTTCATATTGTCTTTGATTGTGAAGTTAAAGTTATATTTATACTGATTTCAATTGTATATTGTTAAAGACACTAAAGTAACCCTTTGTTCTTCTTGTTTTCTCTTTAATATACACTGTGAGTAGCTTATAATTTTACGCCTGTCTTAAAACAACAGAACTTGAGTGTAATCCAGATGGGGTAAGTACCTTAACCTTCCCTTTATCTTCCCTTTTCCCATTTTCCCTTTACATTCACGTTTAAAATAGTAAACATGGCAGAAACCCCTGAACTTATTACTTTTGCTTCTCTAAACATTAAGGGTCTCAATTCGCCCACTAAGAGAAGTCTCCTGACTAATCTCTTGAAGTCCCTTAAAGCACAAGTCCTTTTTTTACAAGAAACACATTGGTTAACATCACACCTTGAGCCATACAGATCATCTGATTACCCCACAGTACTTCTTTCATTGTATGTAGAGAAATCTCGGGGTGTGGCGAGATGCATGATCAAGGTAGATACTTAATACTTATTTGTAACTGAATGGCACCATGTTTACCTTGATAAACATATATGTACCAAACCAATCCTAGCCTAAATTTCTGAAAGACATATTGACTAGAGTAGAGCCGCTTAAAACGGGAATCATAGTAATGGGTGGAGACTGTAACATGATATGGGACCCACTGATGGACAAAAAAAACAGAGCAGGTAAAGAAATTGATACATATACCATAAATACAGCCTCTAAGTTTAGAGACCTTATTACCCAATTCAATTTATACGATATTTGGAGGGCCTTACATCCTACGGATAGAGACTACACATACTTTTCTATACCACACAACACATATTCCAGACTGGATTACCTATTCACCGACTCTTGGACTCTCAATAAAATAGTGACCTCAAACATTCATATTTGTTTCTGGTCAGATCATGACGTATTACTGTTTACGCTTTCTACTGACCTATCTAAAACAGCCAGACTGACATGGAAATTCCCTAGACAACTGTTACATAACCGAGAATTTAGAACATCTCTTCAAGCCTCCATCACAAAGTTTATAACTATAAATGACACTCCTCACATGTCACAACAGGTCATTTGGGCCTCGCTAAAAGCCTTCATCCGAGGCATATGTATTAAAACACAAGCCTCTAGCCGAAATCAGAGGAGGTATTCATTAGGGCTATTGGTTGCATCGTTGAGGGATAAAGAGCTCCTTAACAAGTTCTCCCCATCCCCACAGTTAGCGGATGAGATCCAGACACTTAGAGGACAATTAGCAGAAAGGGAAATGGAAAGAGTATGAGACACATACTCTCGTTTCAAAAAATTTATATATTATCAGGGAAACAAAGCCTCAGCCTTACTAGCTCGTAAACTTTGTGGTAGAACCTCGGCAGCTAGGATTCTATTGTTAAGGAAAGACCAGAAGATAGCTACTGCTCCTAAAGCAATAGGTGAACTGTTTGCAGAATACTATGCTGAGCTATATAATGTTAAATCCTCAATGACACACTCTGAAGCGCCAATTCATTCCATAACCTCCTTTCTAAATAAATTAAACTTACCTTCGCTTTCAGATATAGATAAGGATACATTGAATGCACCATTCACACCAGCCAAACTGCTGTTGGCTATAAAGCACACCCAAAATAATAAAGCCCCAGGACCGGATGGTTTTCCATCAGACTTTTATAATCTCTTTAAGTCGAATATATGTAAGCTTCTTCTAAAAGTATTTACGGAGGCCCACAAAATGGGCATGTGGAGGAAAGGATTCCTTCAGGCCACCATTCTACCAATCCCAAAACCTGAAAAAGATCTTTCTCAATGCAGCAATAATAGGCCGATCTCACTAATCAATGCCAATGCCAAGTTATACGCAAAACTATGGGCAAATCGACTCAAACTGATCCTCCAGTAAATCATACACCCTGATCAGGTGGGGTTTACATTTGGGAGAGAAGGGCCTGACAATACCCGGAGAGTCCTTAATATTCTTTCAGGGGCTGCTAGACTCCGATGTCCCACGCTGGCCCTGTCTTTAGACGCTGAAAAGGCGTTTGACAGGGTCAGATGAGACTATATGTGGCAAGTCCTTTCACAATTTGGTTTCCCATGTGAGGTTGTAACAGCTATTAAGGCACTTTACACAAGTCCTTCAGCCACTGTAAGGGGACTTGGTTTTTCTTCCTTGGAATTCCCTATTTCTAACGGTACTAGGCAGGGCTGCCCACTTTCGCCCCTAATCTTTGTCCTGGCAATAAAACCCTTGGCCCAATTCATTCGACTTTCTCCGATGGTCCGGGGGGTACAGTTGGGAATGAGAAGAGAGAAGGTTTCTCTCTTTGCGGACGATGTAACTCTCTTCCTGACTAACCCTTTAGGCTCAATGCCTGTACTATTTGACATGCTAGCTGAGTTTGGAAAATATAGCTACTACAAAATTGATCTTCTAAAAACTGAAGCATTACCAATATGTATCCCATCCTTCGAATGAGAGGTTTTACAATCAACCTACTCTCTCCACTGGTCATTAGAAACCATCAGACATCTAGGTATACAATTAGGTCCTGATCCTAAACTGGTAGTCCACAAAAACTATAATAAAATATTTCAAGAGATATCGTCACTTTTAAAATCTTGGAACTTCAGGGAAGTCTCGTGGCTAGGCTGTATCTCATCCCTTAAAATGACTGTCCTTCCCAAGATTCTTTATTACTTTATGTGCTTGCCCCTCAATGTCCCTACTAAACTGATTTGTGAGCTCCAATCTCTATATTTGAGATATGTATGGGGATCTTCTAGACCCTGTATAGCCTCTAAAATACTGCAGAAGCAGTTTAGTCAAGGAGGTGTTGCCATGCCCAGTTTCCAGGGATATTATGAAGCTGCCACACTGACTCATATATCTGCCTGGGCAGAGAAAGGGGAGCCACAGAGATGGAGAGACGTGGAATCCTCAGAATTGCCTCACGGACTGGGACTGGAGGACCTCCTCTGGATCCCAGTTCATAGGGTGAAGGACTTGGGGTTAGGTAATCCCATCATAAAGGACAACTTGAAAATGTGACATACTATTAGACACCTCTCAGATTTAGCACCACACCCATCTCCAGCACACTCCATACCTAGTTAACTGGCAACTCTCCCGGACATGCACTCTTTACAATGGAAGGACTGGAACATTCAATGTTTTACTCAGCTCTACCTTTCTGGGACACTTACTCCCCCACAAAAACTAGATTCCCTACTACATGATCCGCCCCCATGGGCAAGGTTTGAATACACTAGGCTCTACAACTTCTTACTTTCTTGGGGCTTTCCTAAAACGGGCGACAGACCTCTGACTGCTTTGGAAAAGTTCTGGAAACTAAAAACAAGACTTTCTAAGAACATATCTACACATTATAATCTAATTCAGAAATCGAATAACTCTGACAGAATTTGGCAACTCAAAGCCTGGGAATATGACCTGTCCATAAGCATTTCTGATGATGACTTACATAAAGCCATAACATTGACTAAGAAAACACTGTGCGAACTCCATTGAATCCCATATGAAGATCCTCCTCAGATGGTATTACACGCCAGCTAGATTATCCCAGATATTTCCTTTGCCTCTCCCCTCTGCTGGCGTGGATGTGGCGAGATAGGCACTGACTTACATGTCTGGTGGAGCTGCCCAGCCTTAACGCCATGTTGGAATAGGGTGTTTGATTTGTGTAAAGAAATTGGCTTGCCACTGCCACCTAAACCAGAGATATCCCTGCTCCATATATTCCCAAAATCTGTCCCCTCTGTGAATTCTAAACTAGCCATCTTCCTATTTGCTGCCATGAAACTCACTATAGCGAGAGCTTGTAAACAGATATCACCCCCTGATATAGCAGAGGTAGTTCACAATCTTAAATATTTTGGCGACATGGAAAAAAGTATTTACTCAAGACTTGACAGAGAGGATTTATACTGGGCCATATGGGACCCATGGTTCCATCAGCAGGAACACCAAAGATAAACGAGCTGTAACTAATTTAGATACCCTTTCCTTACTATAAGTTAGATATTAATTAACCCTCAATCCCTTTAGTCTGGTCCCTTTCAATCCCCCTTCCTTCCCCATACCAAGATGTACCCCTCCCCCCCAAATTCCCTGCCATGCCTGGATAATCTGCTACAAGCTGACTTCGTTAATAGAGGTTTGCATGATGTTTATTATGATCTACAAACTGACTCTTATATTTATCATTATATATATGCTCCCTCAAAGGTTCTATAACTTATATATTTTGAACTAGTTTGATCATTTTATTCATGCTGTACCATAGATAATTTGGTTATCCGTCAAGAAACATCTCAGAGGTCAAGTAGGAAGACCATATTAGTTAACATATATTTTGTATGCCAGCTTGCTTTACTACTCCAAAGTAATCTATAAACTAACTCTATTGTTCATTGGAGATGTGCAGAATTGTTGAATGACATTTGAACTTGATGCTTATTGTTACATTGTCATCATCTTGCTTTGTTATACCTTCAATAAAAATTATATTTAAAAAAAAAAAAAAGTTATTGTTTGCTCGTCAAAGCGACGCGTATAAAGCCGAACTTACTATATCATGCGCTCAATAACCTATTTCCCTGTAGAAGTAAAAAAAGTAGGAAAAACAGCTTACTTGTGCACAAACCCGATTGCATATTCTTTAGAGCACTAACCCGACATAAAAATATGACTATGTCACATTCCAATGTTCTTCACATAGAAGATGTTCTATTTATTCATAAATAAATATTTCTACATATATCTGATTTTTTTTGTACAGTATATATATATATATATATATATATATATATAGATCACAATACACTGTAAAAAGCGCTCACCTGGGAAAGTCCAGAGCACAGACATGGGATCGGCACTATGAAGAGTGGGCGAGGACACACCCCTTGCTTCGGCCAATAGTCTGGCTACTACTCCGGGCCGAACTGCCGAACACGCCCCAAACAACATCGAGTGTATATATATAAATGATATAAATGATAAAAAGGACGTAAAACAACATCCAAAATGAAAAGCCAGCAATGACTGTATTGATCAGGTAGCTGAACTGATTCTCACGCAGACGCGTTTTTTGCGCATGCGCACTTGTTCACTGCTTACCTGAAGATCAGCTCAGTCACCTTTTAAGGCTATTCCAATTGTGACATTTCATTAACTATTACCTGATAGGACACTAATATCTAAGTATACACCCCTTAATGCAACATATGTAATAAACAAATCAATGATATGTTAATACAAATGCAAACAATTCTAACATTTCATAAAGTTTTAAAACGTATCCCATAAATATGTTCAATAATAAATTGTATAGATCAGCGTACACAGTACAAAGATGATTCATATAAACATTCAAAATACTTGAGCCCTAGATGTAATAATATGCCGAGAAAAACGTAATCTCTCATATATCTATGAGGCACTGATATGGATGAAACTACATAGAACATACTTTTTTCTAAAGAAGGAGAATATTGAGTGGACATATAAGAATATATGGTAGTATTGTTTCTCTAAAACTATCAATACTAAAAAGAAAGATCCATAGAACTCATAGATGTAAAAATATGTATAAACAGGGAGAGGGCACATTCTGAGAAGTGATATAGATAGCCTTTAGTTAGTCAGGGAGATGGATAGCTCATATTGTTGAAAAATGTAAGGCAAAAATCTGGACTTACTCTAAACAAATGTGTCTAAATCTCGTCTTACATTGAGACCATCAAGCTCACTAGTTTGAAGCGTGAACATCCAGAAAATTTCCCTTTTATTAAGGAGCATTTCCCTATTACCTTGCCTTTTCCATTATGTAATGTGATCAATACCTCGTATAGTAAGAGAAGATATATCTGAATTATGCTTTAGTTTGAAATGTCTTGAAACTGGAGTATCTGTATCTGTATCTTCAATTGATCTCAAGCGTTATAAAAACTTGTCCTTGAGTGATCTTTTTGTTTTCCCTGTACATATATATATATATATATATATATATATATATATATATATATATATATATATATATATATATATGAAGAAATAATCCACACTCCTTGAAGCAGACTATATAATTTCCAGCATTACTTACTGTTGATTAGGTCATCACATATTACTTGTATCATTAACTTTATATATACCATTTACATCACTAAGGCCTAGATTTGGAGTTTGGCGGTAGCCGTGAAAACCAGCGTTAGAGGCTCCTAACGCTGGTTTTAGGCTACCTCCGGTATTTGGAGTCACTCAAAAAAGGGTCTAACGCTCACTTTTCAGCCGCGACTTTTCCATACCGCAGATCCCCCTACGCCATTTGCGTATCCTATCTTTTCAATGGGATCTTTCTAACTCCGGTATTTAGAGTCGTGTCTGAAGTGAGCGTTAGAAATCTAACGACAAAACTCCAGCCGCAGAAAAAAGTCAGTAGTTAAGAGCTTTCTGGGCTAACGCCGGTTCATAAAGTTCTTAACTACTGTACTCTAAAGTACACTAACACCCATAAACTACCTATGTACCCCTAAACCGAGGCCCCCCCCACATCGCCGCCACTCGATTTAATTTTTTTAACCCCTAATCTGCCGACCGCCACCTACGTTATCCTTATGTACCCCTAATCTGCTGCCCTAACATCGCCGACCTCTATATTATATTTATTAACCCCTAACCTGCCCCCCACAACGTTGCAGCCAGCTACCTACAATAATTAACCCCTAATCTGCCAACCGCAAAGAGCCGCCACCTACATTATAGCTATGTACCCCTAATCTGCTGCCCCTAACACCGCCGACCCCTATATTATATTTATTAACCCCTAATCTGCCCCCCTCAACGTCACCTCCACCTGCCTACACTTATTAACCCCTAATCTGCCGAGCGGACCTGAGCGCTACTATAATAAAGTTATTAACCCCTAATCCGCCTCACTTACCCTATAATAAATAGTTTTAACCCCTAATCTGCCATCCCTAACATCGCCAACACCTAACTTCAATTATTAACCCCTAATCTGCCGACTGGAGCTCACTTCTATTCTAATAAATGTATTAACCCCTAAAGCTAAGTCTAACCCTAACACTAACACCCCCCTAAATTAAATATAATTTTAATCTAACGAAATTAATTAACTCTTATTAAATAAATTATTCCTATTTAAAGCTAAATACTTACCTGTAAAATAAACCCTAATATAGCTACAATATAAATTATATTTATATTATAGCTATTTTAGGATTAATATTTATTTTACAGGTAACTTTGTATTTATTTTAACCAGGTACAATAGCTATTAAATAGTTAAGAACGATTTAATAGCTAAAATAGTTAAAATAATTACAAATTTACCTGTAAAATAAATCCTAACCTAAGTTACAATTAAACCTAACACTACACTATCAATAAATTAATTAAATAAAATACCTACAATTACCTACAATTAAACCTAACACTACACTATCAATACATTAATTAAATACAATACCTACAAATAACTACAATGAAATAAACTAACTAAAGTACAAAAAATAAAAAAGAACTAAGTTACAAAAAATAAAAAAATATTTACAAACATAAGAAAAATATTACAACAATTTTAAACTAATTACACCTACTCTAAGCCCCCTAATAAAATAACAAAGCCCCCCAAAATAAAAAAATGTCCTACCCTATTCTAGATTACTAAAGTTCAAAGCTCTTTTACCTTACCAGCCCTGAACAGGGCCCTTTGTGGGGCATGACCCAAGAAGTTCAGCTCTTTTGCCTGTAAAAAAAAAACATACAATACCCCCCCCAACATTACAACCCACCACCCACATACCCCTAATCTAACCCAAACCCCCCTTAAATAAACCTAACACTAAGCCCCTAAAGATCTCCCTACCTTGAGTCATCTTCACCCAGCCGAGCCAAATTCTTCATCCAAGCGGAGCAAGAAGAGGTCCTCCATCCGGTAGAAGTCTTCATCCAAGCGGGGCAGAAGAGGTCTTCCATCCGATTGAAGTCTTCATCCAAGCGGGATCTTCTATCGTCATCCATCCGGAGAGGAGCAGCAGGATCCTGAAGACCTCCGACGCGGAACATCCATCCTGGCCGACGACTGAACGACGAATGACGGTTCCTTTAAATGACGTCATCCAAGATGGCGTCCCTCGAATTCCGATTGGCTGATAGGATTCTATCAGCCAATCGGAATTAAGGTAGGAATATTCTGATTGGCTGCTGGAATCAGCCAATCAGAATCAAGTTCAATCCGATTGGCTGATCCAATCAGCCAATCGGATTGATCTTGATTCTGATTGGCTGATTCCATCAGCCAATCAGAATATTCCTACCTTAATTCCGATTGGCTGATAGAATCCTATCAGCCAATCGGAATTCGAGGGATGCCATCTTGGATGACGTCCCTTAAAGGAACCGTCATTCTTCAGTTGGACGTCGCCGGATGAAGATGGGTCCGCGGTGGAGGTCTTCAGGATGGAGCCGGTCCTCATCGGATGAAGATAGAAGATGCCGCTTGGAAGATGATGGTTGCCGGTCCGGATCTACTCTTCTTCCCGGATAGGATGAAGACTTTGGAGCCTCTTCTGGACCTCTTCAGCCACCGGATGATGGATCGCCAGCCCCCGCTTGGGTTGGATGAAGATTTTGGAGCCAGGACCGATCGGTGAACCTGGTATGGTGAAGACAAGGTAGGATGATCTTCAGGAGCTTAGTGTTAGGTTTATTTAAGGGGGGTTTGGGTTAGATTAGGGGTATGTGGGTGGTGGGTTGTAGTGTTGGGGGGGGGTATTGTATGTTTTTTTTTACAGGCAAAAGAGCTGAACTTCTTGGGGCATGCCCCGCAAAGGGCCCTGTTCAGGGCTGGTAAGGTAAAAGAGCTTTGAACTTTAGTAATTTAGAATAGGGTAGGGCATTTTTTTATTTTGGGGGGCTTTGTTATTTTATTAGGGGGCTTAGAGTAGGTGTAATTAGTTTAAAATTGTAATATTTTTCTTATGTTTGTAAATATTTTTTTATTTTTTGTAACTTAGTTCTTTTTTATTTTTTGTACTTTAGTTAGTTTATTTCATTGTAGTTATTTGTAGATATTGTATTTAATTAATGTATTGATAGTGTAGTGTTAGGTTTAATTGTAGGTAATTGTAGGTATTTTATTTAATTAATTTAATGATAGTATAGTGTTAGGTTTAATTGTAACTTAGGTTAGGATTTATTTTACAGGTAATTTTGTAATTATTTTAACTATTTTAGCTATTAAATAGTTCTTAACTATTTAATAGATATTGTACCTGGTTAAAATAAATACAAAGTTACCTGTAAAATAAATATTAATCCTAAATAGCTATAATATAATTATAATTTATATTGTAGCTATATTAGGATTTATTTTACAGGTAAGTATTTAGCTTTAAATAGGAATAATTTATTTAATAAGAGTTAATTAATTTTGTTAGATTTAAATTATATTTAACTTAGGGGGGTGTTAGTGTTAGGGTTAGACTTAGCTTTAGGGGTTAATACATTTATTAGAATAGCGGTGAGCTCCAGTCGGCAGATTAGGGGTTAATGTTTGAAGTTAGGTGTCGGCGATGTTAGGGAGGGCAGATTAGGGGTTAATACTATTTATTATAGGGTTAGTGAGGCAGATTAGGGGTTAATAACTTTATTATAGTAGCGCTCAGGTCCGCTCAGCAGATTAGGGGTTAATAAATAAAATATAGGGGTCGGCGGTGTTAGGGGCAGCAGATTAGGGGTACATAGGGATAATGTAAGTAGCGGCGGTTTACGGAGTGGCAGATTAGGCAGGTGGAGGCGACGTTGAGGGGGGCAGATTAGGGGTTAATAAATATAATATAGGGGTCGGCGGTGTTAGGGGCAGCAGATTAGGGGTACATAGGGATAATGTAAGTAGCGGCGGTTTACGGAGTGGCAGATTAGGGGTTCATAATAATATGCAGGGGTCAGCAATAGCGGGGGCGGCAGAATAGGGGTTAATAAGTGTAAGGTTAGGGGTGTTTAGACTCGGGGTACATGTTAGAGTGTTAGGTGCAGACGTAGGAAGTGTTTCCCCATAGCAAACAATGGGGCTGTGTTAGGTTTTTTTTCAGCTCAAACAGCCCCTTTGTTTCCTATGGGGGAATCGTGCACAAGCACGTTTTTTAGGCTGGCCACGTCCGTAAGCAACTCTGGTATCGAGAGTTGCAGTTGCGTTAAATATGCTCTACGCTCCTTTTTTGGAGCCTAATGCAGCCTTTCTGTGGACTCTCAATACCAGAGTTATTTTTATGGTGCGGCCAGAAAAAAGCCAGCGTTAGCTACGCGGGTCCTTACCGACAAAACTCTAAATCTAGCCGTAAGTTTTTATTATTTATAGACCAGAGAATGAGATTAGACCAGAGAATGAGATTAGGTAGTATATTATTTATATATTGTATAGGTAGTTGTTAATATACCGCTATAATACATTAGTTTAGTATTCATTATATATCAATATATTTTATTATTAATTTATACAAATTATTACTATATCAACAAATATTTAAATTTTTATTATTTTTTTAGATTTACTTAAGACATAGTATATAATTATATTATTATTATTATTTATATTTTATGTTTATATTAAACATTCCCCTTAGTATTTGTTCACTTAGTGGATAACCATCACACACTTCACTACTCTTTCAGTATTTGTTCATCTAGTGGATATGTGATTTCTACTCTTTATCTAAATATCACTAAGATTTCTGCACGTATGTATAGTTAGATTTAGTTATAATATTCGCTCACTTAGTGTATATTATTTTTTAACTGCCCTCTCACTCATAAGCATATTATAGGTATCGCTATCTTTATATAGTTGTAGCAATCATTGTTTATATATCTGACATATTTGTTGGCTCTACCCAGAAATAGTTTTGGGCTACTTTGTTAATTCCTTTAGATTTATTTAGGATATGGTATATAATTTTATCATTTACATCTTATGTTTATATTGAATATTCCTCTCAGTATTTGTTCACCTAGTGGATAACCATCACTCACCTCACCACTCCTTCAGTATTTGTTCATCTAGTGGCTATGTGATTTCCACTCCTTATATACATTCTGCATGTATGAATAATTAGATTCAGTTATAATATTTACCCACTTAGAGTATATCATTTTATTTAACTACCCTTTCATTCATAAGTGTACTTTAGGTATCGCTATCTGTATATAGCTGTAGCGATCATTGTCTGCATATTTGACATATTTGTTGGCTCTACCCAGAAATAGTTTAGGGCTGTTACGTAAATTCAGTAACACATGTGAGGCCCTAGTAATTTGACAAATCGAGTCCTGATTGGGCCTCGGCCACGTTGCCATTAGTAACATATACGGAAGTAAGTTCAGGTATCAACTACACTCACATCGGAACAATAATACGTGACTCATATGTGGAATAAAAACAAGGTACAATCTATTGGCTCCCATATCACATCTACGCTCACATATAGTTATGTTTGAATTTAAAGGGACACTATACCCAAACATTTTCTTTCATGATTAAGGTAGAGAATACAATCTTAAACAACATTCCAATTTACTTCTATTACCTAATTTGCTTCATTCTTTAGATATACTTTAATGAAGAAATAGCAATGCACACAGTGAACCAATCACAGGAGGCATCTTTGTGCAGCTACCAATCAGCAGCTACTAAGCATATCTAGATATGCTTTTCAGCAAAGAATATCAAGAGAATGACGCAAATTAGATAATAGAAGTAAATTAGAAAGTTGTTTACAATTGTATGCTCTTTCTAAATCATGAAAGAAAAACATTGGTGTTCATGTCCCCTTAAGAACCATCTGGTCATTCATATGAATAATAAGTTTCCCGTATATATTTGGAAACAGTTTCCTAAATAGTTACAAAGGACTATTAGATTGAAATATATAATGGTAAATTAAATAAATCATGTTTACCCTACAAGTACAAGTTGCACAAAGCAAGTTTTATACAAACAGTATAACGAACGGATTATAATAAGGATAATAGATTAGAACACAATGGTTCCCATCAACTAGTGGCCCACTCTGAATGTTTATATCCCGGTCTAATTGTATTTCTGTTTATAGTCATATTATTTGGGATATTATTAGGATGCATTAGATATTATATCTAATAATACAATATGTGGTGTTGACATGATATTCTCTACAAGATATGTTAGAGTGAAATAGCTATGTATATTTTATCTTATTTCTTTTAGCTATAAGTATGCCCATTTATGTATCGTTAACAATGGTTTTATTATAATATGGTGTTGGAGATTTGTAGATAATCCACCAACACTTTTTAGCCCTGTGTTTTTAATTGGATTAAGTATGTGCTCGCACACCTGAATAGGTGTGTCATTGTAGAGAGGATAGGGATTGAACAGTCTGTGGATTTAAGCCAGTACTCTCAGTTTATGAACAGAAGCCTGATGAAACAGACAGCAGTCTGAGAAATGCATTGCTTATTTTATATTCCTATGTAGTGTCATTTGTTTGACACCTTGTATTTTACTATACCATTACATTGTGGTTTTTTAACCATCAATCCATATAGGACATTGGAGAGACCAGCAATCTTGTGGTTCCAGTGAACTGGGACACTGTGAGTTCCCAGTCTGCCTCTCTTAGCACAACGGAGTGCTGTTATATTTGTAAGTATCCATTTGGCATTCACATTATTCCATTTGCTTCAACTGTATTACACTATGAGGCACCTTTGTCTTTGTGATTCCTTTTCACAGAGAATGTTTGTATCCAGACCATCTATGTGACAAAGAGCTGACTCCAGAGTTTGGGTGTAATATTGATATAACCTGTATCATACAGGAGGATCATATAACATCAAAGAGACTGTGTTTCTATGGGATTTTCATGAGGACTGAGTCCTATACAGCTAAGATCCAAAATGACTTTTTTCTTTTATATATATATATATATATATATATATATATATATATATATATATATATATATTTTTTTTTTTATTTTTTTTTATAACCATTTTCGTTTCTTGGATATATATTGTGCTTATGATTTTTGTTTTATTTAATGTGCCCATAAATATTATTATTACTCTATTTTGGATCAATATCAGCATAGGCCCTAGCCCTAAAGTGCATTAGTGCTTAATTTATTTATTGTTTTAATTTGAGGGGCTACACCATATACTACATCATATTTCAGCTTTTGTTCTTGCGCCCCCTATAATTACCATCCAGTATTGTGTAATAGGTTTATCCACATCTTACATTGAGACCATCAGGCTCACTAGTTTGAAGAGTGAACATTCAAAAAATTTCCCTTTTATTAAGGAGCATTTCCCTAATACCTCCCCTTTTCCATTTTGTAATGTGATCAATACCTTGTATGGTAAGAGAAGATATATCTGAATTATGCTTTAGTTTGAAATGTCTTAAAACTGGAGTATCTGTATCTTTAATTGATCTCAAGTGTTGTAAAAACCTGTCCTTACGTGATCTTTTTGTTTTCCCTGTATATTGTATTTTATATTGTTCACAGGTAATTAGATAGACCACGTGAGTTGTTGCACAATTTATAAAGTATTTGATATCATACTCTTTTTTTAGTAGCGCAAGAAACACATTTATCTGCCTCAGAGACAAAATTACAAGTTTAGCAGATAGGACGCCTGCACCTAAAGAAACCATTGGCTAGATTATGAGTTGTGCGCTATGTTTAAAAAGCAGCGTTAAGAGGTCCTAATGCTGCTTTTTAATGCTCGCTGGTATTACGAGTCTTGCAGGTACAGGTGTACCGCTCACTTTTTTGGCCAGACTTAGAAATACCGCAAATCCACTTATGTAAATTGCGTATCCTCTTTTTTCAATGGGACTTGCATAGCGCCGGTATTATGAGTCTGCCAAAAAGTGAGCGGTACACCCTCTCCTGTCAAGACTGGTACCGCATTTTAAAGTCAGTAGTTAAAAGTTTTACACTAAAACGCCGTACCATAAAACTCTTAACTAAAGTGCTAAAAAGTACACTAACACCCATAAACTACCTATTAACCCCTAAACCGAGGCCATCCCGCATCGCAAACACTAAAATAAAATTTTTAACCCCTAATCTGCCGAACCCAACATCACTGCCACTATAATAAACATATTAACCCCTAAACTGCCGCACTCCCACCTCGCAAGCATTAATTAAATATTATTAACCCCTAATCTGCCGCCCCCAATGTCACTGACACTATACTAAAGTTATTAACCCCATAAATCTAAGTCTAACCCTAACACCCCCTAACTTAAATATAATTAAAAGAAATCTAAATAAAAATTCCTATCATTAACTAAATAATTCCTATTTAAAACTAAATACTTACCTATAAAATAAACCCCAAGCTAGCTACAATATAACTAATAGTTACATTGTAGCTATCTTAGGGTTCATTTTTATTTTACAGGCAAGTTTGAATTTATTTTAACTAGGTAGAATAGTTATTAAATAGTTATTAACTATTTAATAACTACCTAGCTAAAATAAATGCAAAGTTACCTGTAAAATAAAACCTAACCTAAGTTACAATTACACCTAACACTACACTATAATTAAATTATTTCCCTAAATTAAATACAATTAAATACAATTAAATAAAATTATCTAAAGTACAAAAAACCCCCCCACTAAATTACAGAAAATAATAAACAAATTACAGGATTTTTAAACTAATTACACCTAATCTAATCCCCCTAACAAAATAAAAAAGCACCCCCAAAATAAAAAAGCCCTACCCTGCACTAAATTATAAATAGCCCTTAAAAGGGCCTTTTGCAGGGCATTGCCCCAAAGTAATCAGCTCTTACCTGTAAAGAAAATTACAAATCCCCCCTAACATTAAAACCCACCACCCACACAACCAACCCTACTCTAAAACCCACCCAATACCCCCTTAAAAAACCTAACACTAACCACTTGAAGAACACCTTACCAGGAGAAGTCTTCATCCAACCGGACCGAAGTCCTCAACAAAGCCAGGAGAAGTCTTCATCCAAACCGGGCAAAGTGGTCCTCCAGACGGCATCTTCTATCTTCATCTATCCTTCTTGGAGCGGTTCTATCTTCAAGACATCCGACGCGGAGCATCCTCTTCATCCGATGGCTAAGACTGAATGAAGGTTCCATTAAATGACGTCATCCAAGATGGCGTCCCTTCAATTCCGATTGGCTGATAAGGTAGAAAAAATCCTATTGGCTGATGCATGAAGCATGTGCATGAAACGCGTCTACTTGAGGATCAGTTCAGCTACCTGATCGATACAGTCACTGCTGGCTTTTCATTTTGGATGATGTTTTATGTCCTTTTTATCATTTTAATAAAATATTGGATTTTATTTTTCACAAGCCTATGCCTTTGGATTTTATGTTCATCTCATATCCTTTTGGATTATATATACCAGATTCTGAGCGCTACCCTTCTCTTTATGTATATATATATATATATATATATATATATATAAATATATATATATATATATATATATATATATATATATATATATATAAAGTCAATGTAAGGATTGCACAATCAAACTTCCAGCCATTGCCACGGTGCCGTGCAAATATCTATCCCAGAGTATCCAAACGGCAGGCACTCACTGGACTTTATAATAAAATATAAAAATGTATTTCATCAGATTAAAATAGACAAACGTTTCGGCACTGCATTGTGCCTTTATAAATGTCAAAATACAAACAACACACAAAACAGAGTGCAGCTCTACACCCAAAGAAAATCAATCTGTACATAGTTAAAAACACATCATTAAATACTTAACCAAACTCCCTATGTTTTGCCGCCAAACCTCCGTACTGCCATCCTGGAGGTCCACTGGTGACGTCACGCTGACACGCTGATCGTGCCTAGCGTGATGACGCATGGCACGGCATTGCCTTAGCAACGTCAAGGCGTCCAATAACATAATGGCCAGAAGGTAGGGGATATCCGGTACTGCTGTGCGCATGTCAAATAGTAAGCACAATGGCTCACTGCACTGTTGCTAACGGTAACAAGTAAACAACAATCTTTCGCAACAGCAGAATCACCGGGTATTCCCCACGTAAGGCTGCTAATGATGAACATCTAATATTTAGCATTTGCCCAAATCGTCAGGAACAATTAAAGTCAGAGTTAACCATATGTGGACCAAAAAGCACAATCAGAGTCAGATAGTTATATATACCATATCCCTAATGTGATTTTGTTTAGCCAAAGATTCACACATAGCTGAGTTGCTAAATCTATAACTCAAAACTAATCTGCTCCAATATCACCTTGGTCCACACATAGAAAACCCATACAATGTTAGAGAAGAACTACAAATCCCCTACTTACTTCAGGCAAAATGGAGTATAGTAGAACAAATACATATATGTAATATCCATACATGTAAAGCAAGCGGACACCCTTAAATTACCCAATCTACTGGGAGATGAAGAAATGTTTAGTAGAAAGGGCTAAAATCCAGAGTAGTGTTAAGTCCCTTCGGGGCCAGAGTGTCCAATTTAAAAATCCATTGGCTTTCACGTTGGAGTAACTTCTTTCCTCTATCCCCTCCCCTTGGACTAGGGGGGATATGATCTATAAGCATAGATCTAATGCTGGACTACTATACTCCATTTTGCCTGAAGTAAGTAGGGGATTTGTAGTTCTTCTCTAACATTGTATGGGTTTTCTATGTGTGGACCAAGGTGATATTGGAGCAGATTAGTTTTGAGTTATAGATTTAGCAACTCAGCTATGTGTGAATCTTTGGCTAAACAAAATCACATTAGGGATATGGTATATATAACTATCTGACTCTGATTGTGCTTTTTGGTCCACATATGGTTAACTCTGACTTTAATTGTTCCTGACGATTTGGGCAAATGCTAAATATTAGATGTTCATCATTAGCAGCCTTACGTGGGGAATACCCGGTGATTCTGTTGTTGCGCAAGATTGTTGTTTACTTGTTACCATTAGCAACAGTGCAGTGAGCCAATTGCGCTTACTATTTGACATGCGCACAGCAGCACCGGATATCCCCTACCCTCTGGCCATTATGTTATTGGACGCCTTGACGTTGCTAAGGCACGATCAGCGTGTCAGCGTGACGTCACCAGTGGACCTCCAGGATGGCAGTACGGAGGTTTGGCGGCAAAACATAGGGAGTTCGGTTAAGTATTTAACAATGTGCTTTTTACTATGTACAGATTGATTTTCTTTGGGTGTAGTGCAGCACTCTGTTTTGTGTGTTGTTTGTATTTTGACATTGATAAAGGCACAATGCAGTGCCGAAACGTTTGTCTATATATATATATATATATATATATATATATATATACATAAATACAATGGACCCAGCACTCACTCTTTCTCTGTGTATTTATTAGTAAGTGTGTGCTGAGTCTATTGTATTTATTTGAGATCTATATAGGTATAGATATACACTAATGTATATATATATTTATATATATATATATATATATATATATTAATATCTATTTATAAATACAGTGAACATATTCTACTATGCAGAACACTGGAATGTGAAATATTTACAGTAAATGCACACAATAACATTTTATTAAATCTGAATATTGGATACATATTGTTTTAAATGTTATCATCCACTTAACTGCAAAGGGTTCCAATGCACATATATACAGTGGGACAAAAAAGTATTTAGTCAGCCACCAATTGTTCAAGTTCTCACACTTAAGAAGATGAGAGAGGCCTGTAATTTTCATCATAGGTATAACTCAACTATGAGAGACAAAATGTGAAAACAAATCCAGACAATCACATTGTCTGATTTGGAAATAATTTATTTGCAAATTATGGTGGGACACAATTATTTGGCCAATATCAAAAGTTCATCTCAATACTTTGTTATATATCCTTTGTTAGCAATGACAGAGGTCAAACATTTTCTGTAAGTCTTCACAAGGTTGTCACACACTGGTGCTGGTATGTTGGCCCATTCCTGCATGCAGATCTCCTCTAGAGCAGTGATGTTTTGGGGCTGTCGCTGGGCAACACAGACTTTCAACTCCCTCCAAAGGTTTTCTATGGGATTGAGATCTGGAGACTGGCTAGGCCACTCCAGGACTTTGAAATGCTTCTTACGAAGCCACTCCTGGCCTGGGTGGTGTGTTTGGGATCATTGTCATGCTGAAAGACCCAGCCACATTTATTCTTCAATGCCCTTGCTAATGGAAGGAGGTTTGCACTCAAAATCTCACGATACATGGCCCCATTCATTTTTTTTATGTACACAGATCAGTCGTCCTGTTCCCTTTGCAGAGAAACGGCCCCAAAGCATGATGTTGCCCCCCACATGCTTCACAGTAGGTATGGTGTTCTTTGGTTGCAACTCAGCATTCTCTCTCCTCCAAACACGACGAGTTGTGTTTCTACCAAACAGTTCTACTTTGGATTCATCTGACCATATGACATTCTCCCAATCTGCTTCTGGATCATCCAAATGTTCTCTAGCATACTTCAGATGGGCCCGGACATGTACTGGCTTAAGCAGGGGGACACGTCTGGCACTGCAGGATCTGAGTCCCTGGCGGCATAGTGTGTTTTTTATACTGTAAACAATTTCAAACAGGTGCCATTGATACAGGTAATAAGTGGAGGACAGAGGAGCCTCTTAAAGAAGAAGATACAGGTCTATGAGTGTGCCAGAAATCTTGCTTGTTTGTAGGTGACCAAATACTTATTTTCCACCATAATATGCAAATAAATTCTTTCCAAATCAGGCAATGTGATTGTCTGGATTTGTTTCCACATTTTGTCTCTCATAGTTGAAGTATACCTATGATGAAAATTACAGGCCTCTCTCATTTTCTTAAGTGTGAGAACTTGCACAATTGGTGGCTGACTAAATACTTTTTTGCCCCACTATATATATATATATATATATATATATATACATTGATAGGAGTAATCATGTTAGTCCAGAGATTTAGATATCAAAATAACAAGAGTATTGCATTTAGCAATGATACTTTTTTATTGGACTAACTATACATTTATAAGATGACAAGCTTTTGAAAGAGTGTCTTCCTTTTTTCAAGTCTGAAGCAATATTTCTTCAGACTTGAAAAAGGAAGACACTCTTCCGAAAGCTTGTCATCTTCTAAATGTATAGTTAGTCCAATAAAAAAGTATCATTGCTCAATGCAATACTCTTGTTATTTTGAGATATATATATATATATATATATATATATATATATATATATATATATATATATATATATATATATATATATATGAGCAACAGGAGAGCACTCTTACTTCTTAAGTCAATCTGCCAGGGTGCATGCAGGAGTTGAATAATAGCAATGAACAAATGGCAGCACTCACTGGTCCTTTAAATGTATATTTTATTATGTGACGTTTCAGGGACCGTATCCCCTTCCTCAGACGCCTGAGGAAGGGGATATGGTCCCCGAAACGTCACATAATAAAATATACATTTAAAGGACCAGTGAGTGCTGCCATTTGATCATTACTATATATATATATATATATATATATATATATATAAAAATATGAGCAACAGGAGAGCACTCTCACTTCTTAAGTCAATCTGCCAGGGTGCATGCAGGAGTTGAATAATAGCAATGAACAAATGGCAGCACTCACTGGTCCTTTAAATGTATATTTTATTATGTGACGTTTCGGGGACCGTATCCCCTTCCTCAGACGCCTGTAGAAATACAAACATATAAATACATAAATACCAAGGTGCACACACACACACACACACACACACATATATATATATATATATATATATATATATATATATATACAGTATATATTTATATACAGACATATATGTCAATGTTAAATCCTTTTGCCTGCCTTTTTTTTTCTAACACCTGAGACCTCATATCTTTAAGCCCTTATAACTTTTGTGTGCAATATTTTTTAAAAAACAATGTTTATTAGATGATGTTAGGAGTTTAACTGCACTTTGTAATGTATTTTTGATCTGTTTTGTGAGGCTTTTTTGTTTTGCAAACCAGTTAACCAACATGGTTATATTAATATACTTTTTCATCTGTAATGACCTTGTATCTAAGCCTCTGCAGACTGCCCTCTTATTTCATTTCTTTTGACAGACTTGCATTTTAGCCAATTAGTAAAACTCATAAATAACTCAACTGGAGTTAGCAAAATGTTATCTATAGTGCTGTCTGTTTAACTGATGTGAATGCGTGGATTAAGTTCCACCATACAAATAACTCAAATAACTCAAATTCCTTACTGCTATTTAAATATACTTTTTATGAGCCTATATAAATATATAATCAATAATATAATTTTATGAAAAACCAGTGTATATCATAATGTGATTGCTTAATTGTTAATAACACTCGACTTCCGGTGGGTGGAGTGTCAGAAGGAGCACTCTCGAAAGTTAAGCTCTGCAAATGTGGAGCAGGTCATCAACACCCTGTCGAGGTGGCATATCCTATTGCCCGGGATTGCATACCAGGCCTGGGGAAAGAACCAAGAGCCAGCCCAAGGTCGGAAGTCAGCAGTACCAGCAAAGGTCGAACGGTGTCGACTGTAGCACACTCAGAGGCACTGGCAGGAACAGCAGGCAAAGATGCGTGCCATTCCGTGTGTTTGAGGCACAGGAGGAAGGCAGCCCGGAGTTCGGATGGAAAGCACAGTGGCATAAAAAGGAAGTTTTGGAGGCTAAGAAAATCTTGGTAATTCCGCAGCATACTTTTTCCTGTCCTGGACAAGAGGTATCCCGTATCAGAGAGAGGTAAGAAGGATGCCGGTCAAGTGAGCCAACCTCAAGCTCTGGTGGAGAACTAACGTAAACCGCAAGTATAGGCTCAAGAAGCCCAGGCACAAGACTTTTTGCCAGTTACATTTGAATGTACTGAGCAATTAAAGGAGAGAAGGGGCTTCCTTCCTTTATTTTAACTTTTACGGATCATAAAACTTAAGTTGCCAACAGGCATGGTCCTATAACAAACAGCTTAAAGCCAGCATTTAAGGAAACAAATGTATTTTGCTCTATTTCTCTCTCTTCCTGACTGTTTCCATCTCACACATTAGCACAGTGTTTATTACAGAAGAATAGAAGGAAAATATAAGTAAAGGGGAGCCAAATTTTTCTTGCAATAGGCGGTTCTATAGTCTCCCTGGCAGCAATAAATATATAAGTAAAGAAATAAAGGAGAAGTGCAATAACAATTTAATCACCATAATCTCAGAAAATAGATGGAGGGTGACCAAAGAGAAAAGGGAAAGAGGAGAGAAAGAAAGAAAAAGAAAAGAAAAACTTAAAATGCCAGCTTAGACCATCTTAGACCATCTGGATGTTTTTGAACTTTGGGAAAAAATTACAAGATTCTAGAGACCGGGACTGCATGTTTCTCTTACTTTTTTTTTACTAATCATTGTTCTGTTTCCATAAAAGCAAAAATTAGATTATATAAGGTCATACAGCTAAAAGGGTTAAAAGAGGCATTTAAGTGCTTCCAAAAGCTGTTGTGTATATATAAGATATTACCTTCAGAATATTGAGGTAGATAAAGGAGGTTGGGATAAACCCAGACAGAAAGTGTTGAAAAGCACAAAAGTTACACAGACAAATGTATCCTCAAAGGAATTGTGCAGGTATAAGTCATACAGGGGTATAACTTGATACAAAGGTGTAAAAGGATAAAATATCCCTAGGGCAAAATAGAGCTGGTTTATAATAAATGAAGGTGTTTAGGTCCTGTACAAACAGACAAATATCGTAAACCTGTTATGATAATAGGAGTGTTGGTAACTGTATGTTTTTTAGACTTGGATATATTTAGAGACTGTATATCTTGCTAGTAAAATACATTTGCATATACGTACAAAATGAATAAATGTTAGAGTTTAAAGATACCCAGATGCACATGTATGCATGACTAGTGAATAGAGTAAGTGCTGTTTGGATAGTGTTGTTTAGGGGTATATTGTAACTGCACAGGTGCCTATAAAGGTTAAAAGGCTAAAAAGTTATAGGATTTGAATATGTGAGACATTTACACAAAGGGTTAAAACAATAATTGATAATAGCAGGTGTAGAACCACAGTAAAAGTATGTATTAAGCAGATATCTAGACGCATACACAAGAAGATAAGGTGAATAGAACAGTCGCTTTCTGGTGCTGTTTATATGTCCACCATATTTGCACAGGTATTTGCGGGGGTGGAATAGGCCAAGAGGCAAAAGGCACAGATCTTGCAACAATATTTAAATACACCACAAAGTTATTAAATGGTACTGGGATGAGTACAATTCTGAATTCACCTGACTCTGTTTGATCTCGGAAGTTAAGAGGGGTCCAGAAGCATAACAAAAATCTGACACATATAGAAGTGCATAAAAGGATAAAAGTTAAAAGTACACACATATAAAGGCAGCAGAGTGTGTAAAATATAGTCTAAGGTCTAAAAAGCCCAGAAACACATAAACAAAGTCAATAAAATCTTCAAAGTCTATGGAAAAATATATGACAACCATGAAAAATAGATCCCCAGCAATGCCCCTAAAAAAAGATAAAAAACAGAAACCACTTCAGGAGCCAAGCTCAGATTTAAATCCTGAGAGTCCAGGCCAAAATTCAGAGGCACAGAAGATAATAAACCAGCTAGCTGACTTAATATTGCCACAGTTTGAGTTGGTAAAGAAAGAGATAACAGATGTCTCGCAGGAAGTAAGACAATTTTCAATAAGACTTACAGAAGTAGAAACCAGGGTATCAGACCTAGAGGATAAAGCTAATGTACAGGATACAAATGACTAAATATGCTGAGAAAATTAAGTTATTACAATTAAAATTTGAAGATTTGGAGGATAGATCCTGTCGTAATAATATCCGAGTAGTAGGGCTGCCAGAAACCAAGGAGTTTGAGGATTTATTAATATTTGGAGCCAACACACTTCCTAAATTGCTGGGGGTTCAAACAGAAAAAGGGGTTTTACAAGTAGAAAGAGCACATAGAATTGGCAGCACTAGACACACAACAGAGAGGAATGCACGCCCTAGGATGGTGCTGATCAAATACCTTAATTTTCAGGACAAAGTTAATATTATGCAACACTACAGAAAAGCACAAACACTAACAATAGATAGAATTTTTTTTTCAGGATTTCTCCTCAGAAACATCAGTTAGAAGAAGGGCAATGGCACCATTTTGTTCAGGGCTGATCAAAGCAGGGCTAAAAACAACAATGATATACCCTGCTAAAATAATTGTGTTAAGTATGGAGGGCAATGTTGTATTAAACACAGTAGAAGAAGCTAAATCCTTTTGTCATGAAAATAATATTGAAGTGTGAAAAATTTGAAATTCAAGATCTGAAAGCAATAACTAATCATGAAAAATATGGAAAGTTGATAACTTGGGATCAAGTATCAAGCTGTTCCTGGGGGGGGACCCCTTTTTTCTTTCTTTTTTTTTCTTCTTCTTTACTCCCCTTCCCACGCTTTCCTTATCTCTTCTTGCAGGAATAGGATAGAGTAGCTATGACTTCTTCTTTGAATTTGGTATCTTGGAATGTGGGAGGGATAACCTCCCCTATTAAACGGAAAAATGTCATGAGAATGCTAAAAAGTAAGAAACCAGATGTTATTTTTCTTCAAGAGCTACATCTAAAAAGCACTGAGATAGAGAAATTAAAATTATATTGGGTGGCAGAAATAGTAGCTACACCATGTAACAAACGTAAGTGAGGGGTAGCCATTATTATGAACAAGAAACTGACATGAAATTACAAAACAAGAACTTGACCCGCATGGCAGGTATATTATCCTTCAAATGCAGATAGACAGAGTAAAGTGGACATTCTGCAATATATACGGCCCAAATAAATTTGAGAAACATTTCTGGCACAAAATTCAGCACAAACTTACACCATACTTAAGTCAGAACTTAGTGATAGCGGGCGACATGAATTTCACACTATATCCAGAGTTAGATAGATTCAGAAGTAGAAGTAGACAGACAAACTATCGGGAAGCAAAATGTTTTAGAGATTATATTAAAACATTAAAATTAACAGATATTTGGCGGTCACAACACCCGGCGGATCGGACGTTTACTTGCGAGTCCAAGACGCATAAAAAATTTCTCGCATTGATTTATTCCTTATAGAAGAACAAATGTTAAGGTTTGAGATGGAAACAAATATAGCAGACATAATCCTCTCAGATCACGCGAATACGAGTTTGAAGATCAAGGTGGATACTAATTCAGGAAGGGGGGTGAACACATTTCACTTTCCAGCATATATGAGTAAAAACATACATTTCGTAAATTGGTTAAAAACTAGATGGCAAGAGTATTGCTCACAGAATATAGAGTACAGAAACAAAACAGAATTTTTTTTTGGGAGGCAGGGAAAGCAGTGTTACGCGGAGAAATAAAGGCATATATGGTTAAAATGACGCATAGTAGGAGAGCGTGAGAGAGGCAACTTGCAAACCAACTAAGACATGCATATGATAAGTATCTAAAAAATCCAAATCAGGGTACGTGGAGAAAATACATATTATCTAAGTCAGAAAGAGAAGATTTCCTGAAAAATAAATGGGCAGGGGAAAGTCAAGGGTATCAAGGGGTCTCTGCAAAGCATCTGGAAAAGATCACGAAATTCAGGAAAAGGAAAACTTAATATCTGCTATCAGAGAAGGGAAAACAATATATACTAAACCAATGGAAATTAAAGAGGCATTTTATAGATACTATCAGAAGATATATGCTAGAGGTGAGATCAATACAGGAGTTAAGAATCAGTTTTGGGAAAAAATTATTATCCCCCGGGTATCTGAGGATGAGTTAAATCAAATTAATGCTGCACTTACAGAGTCAGAGATAGTAAAATCGATTCAAAAAGGGAAAACAGGAAAAGCACCCGGTCCAGATGGCCTTTCAATTGAATTTTATAAAATACTTGCTGACACAGTAGGTGGAACGCTAGAAAGTCTATATAATGATTATTATCAAAAGAAAGCATTGAACTCACCGTATTTCTCTGACTCAGTGATAACCCTCATACATAAGAAAGGGAAAAGTGTAGAAGAATTATCTTCTTATCGTCCAATCTCCCTGCTAAACCAGGATTATAAAATACTCATGTCAATGATAGCGGACAGACTTAAAAAAGTAGTAGGTAATTTGATACATACAGACCAGACAGGTTTCATTCCAAACAGGAACTGCGTAATATGAGAAGGGTCCTAACAATGCTGGATTTTTTTCATCAGGTCAACCAGGCCGGCAGAAAAGAATATAATGATAATATAGAAAGAGATCTAGCATTAGTCACAGTAGATGCAGAAAAAGCATTCGACTCTATTGAATGGGATCACCTGATAACTGCACTTGAAAAATATGGTTTTTCGGGCAGCCTGGTTGACCTGATCAAATTGATCTATAGTAAACCTAGATCGCAACTTTTGGTAAATGGGGAATACACACAACACATAACTTTGGAAAAAGGTACACGTCAAGGATGCCCGCTATCACCGTTATTATTTAATCTAGCTTTGGAGCCTCTGGCAATATACATCAGGAAAGTAATACAACCAGTATGTTTGGGCAAGGAGAGCGTTCTGATCTCACTATATGCCGATGACATTCTCTTATTCTTACAGAATACAGCAGAAAGTATCCCAAAATTTATGGAAATTATAGTGGAGTTCAGTTCATTCTAAGGATACAAAATTAATCCTACTAAGTCTGAGCTGTTATGGGTAAATAAAACAAGAGTAAGAACGAGGCATATCTTTAGAGAAGTTCAAATTATTAATTATCTTGGGATTAAGATTAGCAGAAACCCTAATGAGTGGTATCACTTAAATTATAGTGAATTTTTTGACAACATTTTTTGACAACATTCAAACAGAATCTATACTACCTATCATTATCGGCTAGGTGTATGTTAATAAAAACAATTTTATTTCCTAGGCTTCTATTTTTCATACAAAATTTACCTATTTTCATAACTAAAAAAGACATTGACAAATACAACAGAGCATGCACCTCCTTTATTTGGGGGGGAAAAAAACCTCGAATATCAATGGAGAAATTGAGTAACATAAAACAATTTGGTGGTTTCTCAGTACCCAATATTAAGTATTATAACTATGTTGTGCTGGTTAAATTTGCATTGGACTGGTTGACCAATGCAGAACATGTAACATATTATAATTTAGAAACAGAGCTGATCACTCCGTTTAGCTTACAAGCTATACTACACTACCCATACAAGAAACTACCACATAATGTCAGCACTATGTTAACGTTTGTAAATGTTATTCGGGCCTGGCAACAGTATTGTAGGCTGATAGGCCAGGAATTTCAGGTGTCCCCATATTTACCTATTAGTGGGTGTGTTGACTTCCCCTCAGGACATAACAACAGACTATTTCAGGGGTGGAGAGGGAAAGGACTTAGTCAATTTATACAATTTAAAGAAGTGGGAGAAGGGCAGATCCGGACTTTTCAGAGTTTGGCAGCGGAATATAATCTCCCTGCAAAAAATTTCTACGCGTATCTACAAGTGCGTCACTATGTTGAGAAATATAATAGATATGTGATAGTAGAATGGGGCCAAGAACAAATAGTCGAGGGCCTAAAGCTATATCAAGCTGGGAAACGGTCAATTTCTTTGTGGTACCAGAAAATATTGAGGGTCAAAGGGCAAGAGCATATGAACCAGGCCAGGGATAAATTTATAAAGTACTTTGATATGATACAAACAGCGGATATCACAGAACGTATAAAATTGTCAGTTGAAGCAACTGACGGTATCAACTGGAGGGAGTCGCAGTGCACAATAATTAATAATTTTTATTTGACTCCAGTGAGATTAGCTAAATGGACCATATCCAAGTCCGGGAATTGTTTTAAATGTGCGGCACCAGACGCAAATTTATTACACTGTTTGTGGAGCTGTCCTAAAGTGAGACAATAATGGGCAAGGATTCAACATTGGCTAAACTTATATCTTGAAGTAAAGATAGAACTGCAGCCGACACAAGTATTTTTCTTAAGACATATAGAAAACACGGGCGATAGACATCTCACAGATTTAGTCATATTAGTGGCGTGAAGCCTATTGTTTAAAAAGTGGGGAAAAAAAGAAATTCCAAGTATTAGAGAATTTGTAAACGTTATTAAAACTCAGATGATATTAGACAGACAGAATCTGATGGCTGGATCAGATAAACAATACAAAAGTTACTTTAGAAAATGGAAAAGCTTTATAAGTTCCTGGCCTCAGGTGTTGCAGCGACAATTTTTAGAGCCATTTCAGAATGCAGTACCATTTCTAAATCTTATAGTAGCAGGAGTCCTACCCGCACAGTGGTTAACAGGTAACAGGATATAAACGAGTAAGCTAAATATTCTGATGGGAGGAGAGAGGGATGGAGGAACAATATAATTTTTTTTTCTCTCTTCTTTTCCCCCCGCCCCGGGGCGCCCCCCCCCCTTACCCCATTTCCAGGTATCTCTAGGAAAAGGGGAGAGGGTGTCATACAATACAAGTATACATTGGACGATTATTCTAGTTAATCATTTAAAGGAAGAAAGAGGTTCTTTTTCAGAAAATGTTAAAACTGTTGAATGAACAAGCCAAAGAGGGCAATTTAATTTTAAGAATTGCGGAAATATATATAGAGGATCTTGTTAAAAAGGAAAAACTTTGGGGTACAGAGATTGGTTATATCAATCTAAGGTAATTATAGGAATTGGAATAATGAGCTTTGTGTCAAAATAGGTCTCAGCTTGGAAGACTGCCTGGCATGAGCCATAATTTGAGTTGAAAGTGTTGTCTTTTTGTTTTAAAATATATAAAGTATAGATTACCTTAGAATACATGTTTTGAATAAGTATGCCTCTGTAAAATATAGAAGAATTTTATATTGTCCTTTGTTTTGATCAACAGATGTTTAATTTTGTTCTTTTTTATGTTATGTTTGTGTCATGGAAACTTTGATCCCCAGTTTGCTCCAAATCATGTAGAATCACTAGCAGATATTTATATTTTCTAACAGTATTACAATTACTGTTTTTCCATTAAATAGAAAATAAAACAAATTTAAACAAATGTCATTTAGTGTTTTATCAACTACTCTTTGGGTTATGAGTTTTTAACACTTAATATGACATCTCAATCTTATATAACAAAGCTTCTACTCTTTCACATTTACCATGCCTATCACATACCTATCACATACCTGTCATGGATAAAATATACACAAGATCCTGTTCAACATAAAAATGTCATGCTGTGACAGTTGCTAGAGATGCATTTTTAGACTTTTCTCAATGTTATACTAGAATTGACTATTTTTTAAAATATTGCTTGCATTGTATTTTGTTGATTCTCTGCATACAGCCATTATTGATGGTGCAAACTGTTTCCCATAGTTGCCCCCTTTTATTCACACTTACTATGTCCATATTTGCTCATTGATTGGAGATTGTTTCTGAATGTGCTGCTTATCAGGTTGTACCAGTTATGTTAGATCCCATTGGTTCCTTGCCTATTCTTTTAAATATTGACTTTGCTTGACATTGCCCATGTGTTGCTGACCTCCGCTTGAACAATACTATCCCTTTGGATCTGATTTTGCTATACTGTTGCCCATAATTTGACAACCAGTACTTTTATTTGACCACTCTTCTGGAACTGATTCTGCAGCACTATTGCCCTTACAGTTGCTAACTTCAGCCTTCTTTTAACTACATCTCTGGATATTATCTGGCATTTCTTCCTGGATAGCCTCTCACCACCTATAAATCAACATGTCCAAGACTGAGCTTCTTCTAATCCCCCCAACTAATTCTACTCTAGTTTCTAACTTTACTATCACTGTCGGTGACACCACTATCTCCCCATCACCCCAAGTCCGCTGCCTTGGAGTTACACTCGACTCCAATCTGTCCTTCATACCCTACATTCAATCGCTCTCTTCATCCTGTCGCAACCACCTACGCAATATCTCCAAAATTCATCCTTTTCTGAGTGCTGAAAATACTAAACAGCTAATCCATTCCCTAGTAATTTCCTGGCTTGACTACTGTAACAACCTACTAACTGGCCTTCCTCTCCCCCCTTCAATCCATCCTAAATGCCTCTGCTAGGCTAATCCACCTCTCCCGACGCTCTGTATCTGCCACACCCCTCTGTGAGTCCCTTCACCTGCTACCCATTCACAGCAGAATTCAATTCAAAATTCTCACTCTGACCTACAAAGCCCTTACCAATGCAGCCCCCCCATACCTGTCCTCACTTAACAACAAATATACACCAGCCCGTCCCCTAAGATCTAACAACGATCTACTCCTTGCCTCTTCTACCATCACCTCCTCTCATGCTAGACTACAGGACTTCTCTTGTGCGGCACCAACTCTCTGGAACGCACTTCCTTGTGCTGTCAGACTTTTCCCCAACCTCTCCTACTTTAAACGCTCCCTAAAGACCTTCTTGTTCAGCGAAGCCTATAACCAAATCAGTAACTAATGAATTCAACTTGCCTAATAGTTGCCCTCATCTAACTTCACACTAACATAATTCCCACCTTTGCAGTCTCCACCTCCTTTTTCTCACCCTCCTACCCATTTAGATTGTAAGTTCCCACAGGAAGAGGGCTCTCAATTCTTCCTGTATTGTTTTGTTAAATTTTGTCTCGTGTCACATATTGTACTGTCCTTTTATCTTTGTTACCTATGAACAGTGCTGCGGAATCTGTTGGCGCTTTATAAATAAAGAATAATAATAATAATAATTCCCTTACTACTTGTGTTTCATGTCAAGTTTCTTGAGATATTGTTTTGTATTATCTCAACCTCTAGATCCAAATTTGGACAGACATTTACTGTAATGATGGTCTAAACAATAAAGCTATTTTTTTTTTGTTTACCAAGGATTAGTGTTTTTGTTTTCCTCTTCTCATTAACCAATTTCTATAGAATTTTTTCAAACATAAGTAAAAATGTTGATGATAATAATGGTTAAAATGGTATTGTTTTGTGTTCTGTAACAGGATATGATAAGATGTTAAATCTATCAAACTCCCCCTCTTCTCACTACTGCAGTTTATCAATTAGTTAAGTTTGTGACATGACCAATCAAGCACTGTGCTGCAACATGGACGTCTCTCTACTTCTGCAAGTAAGTCCTCACAAGGCATTCAAAAATCCAAGTAAGATCAAGTTTCTCTTGAACACCCTCTTATTTACAAATATATGGTGCTTTCCTGCTGAAATATAAAAAGCTGTAATGGATTTCTACATTTGAACATTGTCCAAAGCAATTTTGAAGAGACAGTAAACCAATATTTGAATAAGATTTTTAATTCTGCTCACTGTGAAGATGAGGAACTTCATTAACCAAGACCAGTAAGAACTTAAATTAGAAAACATCATAAAAGATAGCTACTGCCACACAAGGTAAACCAATTGCACCATGAGTAATAACTCTGCTACTGTTTTTGTGTCTAGCTGCTTAATATCTCTAATTTTGGATATATAAAATGTATTAGTTCGGTTTTGAATAATATTTTAAAGCACTCAGCAAATGGTGAGTATATTTAATGAATATGAATTTATACTAAGTAGACCTGTGCCAAAATTGATTTCGTTATTTGCTTGAAACACAATTAACAAATTTGAACTAATTTTGCCTAAAATTCATTCATTAACAAATTTACGAACCAATCAAAATTCTTTCATTCAGTCATTTAGTTTTTCTATATAATAGTAAAAAATAAATTAATGAATGAAGACATTTTGTATTAGTTCATTCCTGTGTTTAGTTAAAAGGACAATAAAGTCTAAAATAAACTTTAGTGATTCAGATAGAGCATTCAGTATTCACAAAGAATATAAAGAGAACAAAAAATAGATAATAGGATAATTGGAAAATATATAACAGCCTATGGCATCAGTGTTTGTAACTATGTACAACATTGCTATAAACAATATTGCAAACACTACTGCCAGATGGCTAAAGTCATGTACACGCTCCTGAGCTCACCTAATATAACTCTTTAGCAAAAGATACCAAGGGAACTAAGCAAAATTGTTTAAAATGATGTGCTGCCAGGTGGTTAACGTCATGTTCATGCTTCTGAGCTCACCTAAGATTCCTCTTTTTTAAATACAATAGAATTGCATTATTAACAAATGCAAAATAAAATACTATGCAATAGCACTTCATCTGAATATCAAATAAGCAGTAGATTTTATTTCTGTCAATTTTTTTTTTAACTCTATTTGTGGACCCCTGTATCATGTGACAGCCATCAGCCAATCACAGACTACTATACATATACCCTGTGAACCTGTATACATGCTCAGTAGGATCAGGTGCTTCAAAAGGTGTTTATATAAAAATAAGGTGTAAAATTTGATAATAGAGTTAAATTGTAAAATCTCTTAAAACGGTATATGCTACCTGAATCATGAAAGTTTAATTTTGACTTTAATGTCCCTTTAACAAAGGATAGGACAATTAACCAAGCAAAATTGCTTATTGAAATAAATTGGAAATATATTTAAAATAATTTGCTCTATCTAGTCCATTTAAGATTAATTTTTACTTTAGTGTCCTTTAACAAAGGATATGAAGATAACTAAGCAAAATTGATAGTTGAAATCAATTGGAAAGATGTTTAAAATAATGTGCTCTATCTAGGCCATTTAAGTTTAATTTTGACTTTAGTTTTGCTAATTAATAATGAAAACAAATGTTGCTTCTAACTTTTGTACAAAATAATGTGAAAAAAAAATTAAGCCAGGAAAGACTTAATAGATGAAGAGATAATTTTATACAGATTTGCATGTTCATGTTTTTTTGTTTGAAAATTTTGGGATTTGGGATTTAAAGGAACATAAAATATTGAGTATAAAATCCAAGCACAAATAACATTACATAAGGAAAAGGTCAACAATATGACAGATGGCTATATTGATAGCACTTGGCAGATTTACTGTTATTGGATATGGCAAGAAAAATAAAATCCAACTTACAAGAAAAGACATATATTTTGATAAAAGGAGGTAAATGTGAGAAGCAAGTCATGGATGACAACAAAATAAATATAAATGATGGTAGAACTTGCTCTTTCTATCCAGAAGAATGCATATTTGTATTGCTATTTATTTCCATATTTCAATGTTTAACAGCTATTCACTTTCATTTAAAAATAAGATTGAACAATATATTTTAACAAAACTTTATTTAGCCAAAGCATTCATTTTTTTATTAACTTTCCTAAATACTACTGCATGATATGAAAAATATATCACTGCCAATAAATTTATAAATATTGAACTCATGTCTGACATTAGAAATTTAAGGTTTTATTTTCCCCCCACAAGTTTGGAATAGCAAGTACAATGAAAGAATGATGAAAATAGCAAGTTTATTCAGTAAGATGCAAAAGCAAATTTACATTACAGTTTATATGGAAAATCAAATTTAATATACAATAAAAAGATACTTAAAGGGACATAAAACTCATATGTTAAATCACTTGAAACTGATGCAGTATAACTGTAAAAAGCTGGAAGGAAAATATCACCTGAGCATCTCTATGTAAAAAAGGAAGATATTTTACCTCACAATTTCCTCAGCTCACCAGAGTAAGTCCTGTGTAAAAAGTTATACTCAGCTGCTGTCCAGCCCCCTTGCCGGTCCTGGGACAGACATACTGATTTGCTGCTGAAAGTCCTTTATAATGGGGTATGGATACTTAGGACATTTTGAGGTAAAATATCTTTCTTTATTAGATAGAGATGGTAAGGTGGTATTTTCTATTCAGCTTTTTACAGCTATGCTGCATCACTTTCAAGTGATTCAACATTTGGGTATCATGTCCATTTAATGTAAAATGTAGATTTAAACACAATGTTAAAATTGTACTAAAAATATAAAAAATGCAAAACTTATTTATATTCCTATCGTAATATGTCTTCCAGAATTGACAAGTGAGCTAAACAGGGACCTCCTTTGTGTGTCTGAAGGTTTCTCACAGGTTTTTCTCTAAGCATGATATGACTGCAGCTCTCAATGTTTTATCTACTGAATTTAAAATTGCATCACACAGTGAAATGTACTAAAATGCCTCTTTAAGAAACTACCTTCAAACAATGATTTGATCCATTTAGAATATTTTACCTGCACTTTGGAATGTGATATGTATGCCTTTATAAAATAGCACTATTATGTTAATGATTTGATCATTAGGGCCATAGGGTGTTGGGACAATATTGAGGAGTTTAACATGGGGATCTCATGTGTGATTGTAATGGAGATCATAGGTGGGGATTTATATTTGGCATTTTATGTAGGGAAAATATGAAGGGAGGTTCCTATAGAGGAATGTGTAGTTGAGCAGTTTACAGTTAGGAAGGTTGTTTTTAATGGGCAGATTTGCTTAAAGGTGTCCACTAAATATTATAAATTGCTGTGGGTTACAAGGTGTCATAAAATGTATTAAATCTGGGTAACAGGGTTACTACATGGTAAATTGCAGTAAAGTTAATGTAGACAATTAGTTTAATGTTATTCCCATTATATGCAGAAGGATTGAATAGTTTTTCATTAAAATGTAGTGACATCTATATGGGATTAATGACAATGTAGTGACAGGATTTTGCTACATAGATTAAATGCCCATAGTGACTGTAGACATTTATAGTTGTTGCTACATTGTCAGAGCATATTCATGCAGTTAGAATTTGATCATATTAGAGATTAACAATGTAGTGACCCTACCATGTGGTGGGAAAACCATGTGCGTCTGGATTGTAATCCAACCCCTATTTGGTTGCTTAACAAAATAATAGAAATATGATTTCATTAGATCAAGATGGCAAAATTAGGCAGCTTTTAATGTCATTGGTGACCCTAGGTGGATTCAGATATTTTTAAAACAATATTAGTTTGAAGCATGACTATTAACACATTTAAATAAATAAATAAATAAATAAATAAATAGATAAAAGAATGTTATCCTGCCTTTTATTTGTTGTGTATATTGTTGCATCTATGTCAGATTTGTATACATCCTAATATACAGGGTACATCTTTAATTTAATGTTGCTTAAACATGTATATATTATTATTGTACATAAATATTATATTTTAAGAAGTGCTTTATTATTAGTGTACTAAAACACTCACATTCATACACAGATACAATGTCTATGTTATCAGTGTATCATTGTTAAGGCATGCAGTTTATAGTAATATGTATGTTTAGTTTTGGAGTTATAGAACAATTATCTATTTAGGCATTTGGAACTATTCCACATTTTAGCAATGCAATGTTCATACAAAATGTATCCTGCAAATAAGATTATTATTTTTTTATTGCATTTAAAATATCACAGATACCTATAAAAGGTTATGTCTTTTAGTGAAATAAAACAAAAAGAGAAACAAATAAAAGAAAAATAAATGTAGTAATGCATTTTGTGCAGTTCTTTACTAAATGTACTTAAGGTGTCAGCTGCAATTTCTACTCATGCATCTACACTAATTATCCCTGCTAATTACAGTAGGGATATAGAATTAGAATCTGTGTGCTACATTAAAACTAGAGAAATTAAAACAACCATTTACAGAACTATTATGTTCTTTGGGGGACTGCAGTTCCTAGTGATGCATTGGCTAATTAAAAACACCAGGATAGATCCTGAATAAACCATTAAAGCTAAAGGTTACTTTCACACTTGAACGGTATATGTCAAAACACCTTATTTTTCTTCAATTTGCAGCCTAGTAGCCAATGTAATGTGAGGAGAATGTAAGATATTTCTATATTATTTTAATTTTATACATCACATATATATGAGTTTAAGACATTGATACTTGAAGGAGAGTACAATATAAAATAAATATATTTCAAGTTTATAGCTAAGACTCGTAAAATAATTTTAATGTATTGCAATAAGTACAAATTTGCAAATGTAAAAGTAATTACTGAAATTATTAAACTGTTTATTAAGCTGTAAATGATGCTCAAATCATTGATATTTATTTCAAATAAATTAAATTGACAATCTACTCTACCATTTGTCATAATCTGTTACTTATATGCACTTTTATATTTTATTTATGAATGAGTGTAAGTATATAGTAAATCATGTTGCTGATTTTTCCTAGAATTTCCACCTAATAAAAAGTAAGGGTTCAAAATGCTAAGTATTATTTGTATTTTCATGTCTAGCAGCTGAAAGGCTATCAATTTATAAAGGTCTGTAGCCTTTTAACTAATAAGCAGCTGGAATTTCAGTGGGAAAAACTAGAATGTCTTTACTTTGATTTTCAACAAGTATTAAAAAAATAAATGACAGAGGTTATATCAACTTTATCCTAATTCCCATTTAAAAATAATGACAATAATATATATATATATATATATATATATATATATATATATATATATATATATATATATATAGTATATATATATATATATATATATATATATATATATATATATATCAGTGTTCAAAGTTCAATGTTACAATGTTACATTGAGAGAAAGTAAATAGAGGTTGCTTTTAGAAAAGTTGTACAGGTGATAAGCAGATTCAAATCTAGAATACAATTTTAAACAACTTTCTAATTTACTTCTATTATCTAATCTGTTTCATTCTCTTGGAATCATTTGTTGAATGAGCAGCAATGCAATTCTAGTTTCTAACTGAACACATGGGTGAGCAAATCACATTCAATATATATATATATATATATATATATATATATATATATATATATATATATATATATATATATATATATATATATGCAGCCACCAATCAACAGCTGGAACCTAGTTTCTCTGCTGCTCATGAACTTGCCTAGATAAACCTTTCAGCAAATGATAACAAGAGAAGGAAGCAAATTAAATAATATAAGTAAATTGAAAAGTTGTTTCAAATTGTATTCTCTATCTGAATCATGAAAGAAAAATTTTGGGTTTCATGTCCCTTTAAGATAATCTGCTTTTTTCAATGAATTTTTAGTTCATATTTATTGAGACACGTCAAAAAGTTTAAAGGGACAGTCAAGTCCAAAAAAACTTTCATGATTTAAATAGGGCATGCCATTTTAAACAACTTCCTTATTTTCTTTTATCAACAATTTTGCTTTGTTCTCTTGGTATTCTTAGTTGAAAGCTAAACCTAGGAGGTTCATATGCTAATTTCTTAGACCTTGAAGACTGCCTCTAATCTGAATGCATTTTGACAACTAGAGGGCATTAGTTAATGTGTTTCATATAGATAACATTGAGCTCATGCACGTGAAGTGACCTAGAAGTGAATACTGATTGGCTAAAATGCAAGTCTGTCAAAAGAACTGAAATAAAGGGGGCAGTCAGCAGAAGCTTAGATAAAAGGTAATTACAGAGGTAAAACGTGTATTATTATAACTGTGTTGGTTATGCAAAACTAGGGAATGGGTAATAAAAGCAATTATCTGTCTTTTTAAACAACAAAAATTCTGGTGTTGAATGTCCCTTTAACTATCCACCAGAAACTCCCTTTTGCAGTGTTTTTCTTTTTTTAAATTTCTAAGTATCCAATTCAAGACTTTTACTAATTGACAATTCACACAATACTTATTGGGTATACGTTCTGTGCATGCTTAGTTAATATTTAAACCATGTACATTAATGTCCTAGTTTTATAAAAAAAGATTAAATAGTGAGCACATTTAAATGGATACAATTGTATATCCTTATTCAACTAGCACTCTTGATAATTATAATAAACAACATTTCTAATATACCAGGAAAAACAATGCACATTTCATTAGTTCATATGTCAGGATAAGTGGCTATTTTTAGCTATGTTTAAATGTAATAATTTGCAAAAAATGTTAAAATTAGAAATGTAAAAATAAAAAGTTATTTATACCACTTTCCTAATTTGTGTGTGGTGTAGATTAATATATAACATAAATTATTAAGATCTTGCTTATACATTAATATTTTATCCTTTAATATTTTTTTAAATGTATGAAAATGTAGGTTTCACATACACTGTGCTTCTCCATATTTGTCATAATGGGTGGTTCTAGGACAGTAATGTCTAACCTTGGAACCTCAGGTGTTTTGAAACTACATTTCCCATGATGCTTAGGCACTTTGCAATCTAGTTGAGCATCATGGAAAATGTAGTTATGAAACATCAAGGGTGCCAAGGTTAGCCATCACCATTCTAGGACATAGAAATTGGAGTGTAAAAAGATTACCATAAAGCTAAATACTAGAGGTGCATGAGTTAATGATGAGGTTCCCAACTTCTAAAATTTATTCAAACATTTCTGTTTTATTTGTCTTGAATATCTTCAGCCTCTTAGCAGTTTCTATTAATGTCACACTACTGTCTTTCTGTAAGTGTACTGCCTAACTCCCTTTCTGTTTCCATCCTGCTTACAAAGCCTGAATTAATTGACAAACGAATAAAGCAGAGGAATAAATGCAACCAAATATGCTCCTCTGCACGCAGTGCTGGAAGGATAAATCTAGATTGAAATAATAAGGTGGATAACTCTTGGAGGTGAGTTCTAAATATTAAAAAATATGGTTATGGAATGGGTCATTAATACTAAATGGATCACAATGTACATACTCCGCAATCCATCGCTTAAAATGTCCCAATAGTACGCACCATGGAGACAAAGCTTTTTGCTGCTTTTCATTGAATAACCTTTTTTCCACAATTCATCTTTTGCAAACAAAGCAACAATTAATACCAGAAAAACAGACTGTATATACAAAAGAATTGTAGAACAAAAAAAAAAGAATTAGTATGATGGGTTTAATAAATGTGAAAACAATGTGCATTTCTATTTACTAAATGTCTTTTAATATGCTGTTCTGCTTAGATTGATGTGATTAGTAAAATAAGTAATAGTCATGCAATAACACAGCTTTTTGAACATATTTTTTCCACTTTTCATGATATGAATATTATCCAACATAGATAAATTACAACTTTAAAACGTTGGCTTTTTCCTTGTTCTCTGTGACAAATAAAAGTTTCCTTATTTTGTCATAAACTAGTTCATTTAGTATTTTCTCCTCTACCCTTCAACTATTCCCAAAATATATATATTTTTAACAGAATATGTTTCCACTTCTTATGCTGATCCTTTGGACAGGGGACAGGCTTTTGTTAAAACTTTAAAAGTCTACATCTCAGCCCCCAGACCATTTACAATAACCTGCAGAAATATTTTAAGCGCTATTTTCCTGAGGTGAATAGGGGCTCTAACACTAACTCTATCCCTCCCCCTGTTTGCACTAAAGACTGCCCTCTTTCAAATGAGCAGTCTGTTATACCCATAGTGAACAGCTGATCACCATTCAAATAGTGATAACCTGCCCCTCTAGAAATGAGGTATTTTGTAGTGGTGGGTATGGGGCTATTATAGAGTTCTTATCTGCTGCTTTAATTTTATTAAAGTGGAATAAGAGCCCTTAAGGTAATGTTAATAACCTGCCCAAATTAAGCCCTTGTGTAGTGTCTGATGAGGGAGAGGGGGACTTTTAGACTCCATACTTACTAATAAAACACAGAGAAGTATAAAACCTCTGTTTGGAAAAATGAACACTCTATTTGCAATTCTTGGTTTTTGATGTCATTAGTAATTGATTCCAAGGAAAAAAGACACAACCACACTCCGTAAAAATTTGACGATTTATTGAATGTATTTTTAAAATTCAAAAAATTCAAAAATAGAAATATGTGACAGCCTAGCCACTTGTTTTGGGGAAAGAGCGCAGCACACGGGCTTACGCGTTTCGGCTGTTAGCCGTAATCATAGCCTGTTGTGTGTCTGTGCTCCCTGCCTTTAAGAACACCTGAATATTTTCTAATTGGTTAAAAACATTATGCGCTTTTCCTCCTTCTAATGCCCAGGTAATGCTAAACACCTACAGCTGTGTACTTAACCCTATCACTATTTAAATTCATACTTATATCTTCTGTTCTTTGGTTCCTCATACTTTTAACAGAAAATTCTACTTTCTGCATCATATTCAATTAAAGGGATATGCCAGATGAAACACCTTGGAACTAATCTTATCAATAGCTTGGACTTCTGGGGTGAAAAAACCTACTTAGTGCCCCCTTATTGTAGGAAAAATGTTGTTAGGCCTCTTAAATACTAAAATATTAATTGTAGTAAATTACATTCACTCAACTTTTCTTAGGTAGACGTGCCTCTATACACTTTTAGTGAGGTTAAATGATACAACATATAATTGTTTGTTCTATATATCCCTCATAATATTTTATTTTACCATGGGGGATTATTAGCTTTTAATCTAATTGGCTGTGGAAAACCACAGACCTATTGTGTGTATAGCTGCTCTTCTTCCTTATCTAGAAGCTTAACTAACTTATTTGCTGCTTATTTGAAAACCTACACTCTGTTTTGGAATACAAAGAGAGATATTTTAGTTACTGTATTAAGGTAATTTGAAGGAATGTAGGTGCCTATATAATGTGTACGGGGTCATGTTGGGGGTAATCTAACCTTTGGAGTTCAATGATTGGGAATAATCATTCCCAATAATTAATGATATCATACCTGGAATTGAGACCCTCAGGGATTCTTGTTCTGAGTCTCAAAATCCAGAACATCTCCCTTCTTGCTAAGATTTTATCTAAATTCCCCCCCCTTTTGGGGATTTTTACTTCCTCTATTGCACACCACCTTAATGTATTTATTTCTCCTTTGTGTTTCTCAGTGAAGTGTTTTACCAGGGGGGTTTGGGATTTACCTCTGGAAATTGTGGATATATGTTCCCTAATTCTTGTCTTAATGTCCCTTGAAGTGAGACCAATATACTGAACTCTGCACTTTTGACATGTGAGCATATATATGACACTTTCTGTCATACAGTTCATACAGGTGTTAATCTGGAAGACCTCTCCTGTCACCTGGGACTTAAATGACTTTGTTTTTTCTAAATACTCGCATGGCTTGCATTTTTTATGACCACAATTGTACATGCCTCTGCTGGTCAACCAGGTACCGCTCTGTTTTGTTTGGGACTTAAGTTCAGTTGGAGACAGCAAGGACCCCAAAGTTGGACACTTCCGTGAGCTGCACCTAACTCCCTTTTTGACAACCTTGATCAATTTGTCATCTGCTGCCAAAATGGGAAAGTGCTTTTTTATTATATTGGTAATTTCGGGAAACTGGGCACTATAGTTTGTAACAAATGTTAGCCCTTTGAAATTATCTTGCTGTTTTTTATTGTTATTTTTTCCTCTGAGGAAGGAGTCTCTCATCTTGGAATCAACTTGTTTTTTAGCTCTCATTATTATCTTATGTGTGTATCCTCTCACTTTTAATCTTTGTTCAAGGGCCACTGCTTCCTGGCGGAAATCTTCGTCATTTGTGCAGTTTCTCTTTAGGCAAATAAATTCACCTTTTGCTACTGCTGCTGCTGTGTGTCTAGGATGGCAGCTACTATAGTGTAATAGTTTATTACCACTAATGGGTTTCTTATATACTTTAGAAATGACTTTCTCGCCAATTATCCCTTTTAGGGTGAGATCTAGATAATTAATTTCAGTGGGATTGCATTCAAAAGTAAAACTCATGCCCACATCATTGTCATTGAGAGTTTCTATGAATGTTGGAATGTCTGAAGGATCCCCTTTCCATACAAAAAGGAGATCGTCGATATATCTACCATACATGGCGATCTTATCCTTGAAGATGTTTCTATCTCCAAAGATGTGGAAAAATTCCCACCAACCTAAAAATAGGTTGGCATACGAGGGGGCAAACTTGGCCCCCATCGCAGTTCCACATCTTTGGAGATAGAAAACATCCTGGAACTGAAAAAAATTGTGAGTTAAAAGATACCTGGTAACTCTTAGGGCAAAATCTTGAAAATCTAGTGAAAATTCTGAATAATTTCTTAGAAAAAATTTAATAGCCCTCAAACCTTCCTCATGGGGGATCGAGGAGTACAGGGATACAGCATCCACTGTTATCCACTGGTACTCCTTGTCCCATATTTGTGTTTCCATCATATTAAGGACATGTTTAGTGTCCTTAATGTATGAGGGTAAATTCTTCAACATGGGCTGTAATATATTATCAAGCCACTGGGATAATGGTTCTAAGAGGGACCCTATCCCGCTGACTATGGGTCTTCCTTTTATGTCTTCCACTGATTTGTGGACTTTGGGTAGGTGATGGAACAGGGGTGTTCTTGGGTTGTCAACCAACAGAAATTCCATCGTCTTTTGATCGATACACCCCTGTTCCAGCCCCTCATCCAATAAATGCCTCAGTTCCTTCTTGAATTTCTCTGATGGATCTCCATGTAAAATTTGATAATTCCTTTCATCATTTAGTTGCCTTATAGCCTCCTTTACATAGACCTCCCGGTCCATAACTACCACGGTCCCTCCTTTGTCTGCATTTTTGATGACCAATTCTGTGTCATCTTGGAGTTGTTTTAAAGCCAACCTCTCCTCTTTTTTTAGATTTTGTCTGGTGGGAACCGTGTTATCTTTGAGTGCTAGAAGGTCCCTTTCTACTCTATTAAAAAATGTCTCTATAATGGTCCCTCTTTCCTGTATGGGATAAAACACAGACTTGGGTTTATAACATGTGCCTTTATTAATATAACCATGTTCCATATGTGCCTCAAACTGTAGACTCTGCAAAGTTACCTCATCACAACTCTCCTGAAAACTCTTTTTGATATGTTCAATGTCTGTATCTGTATCCCTAAAATCCACGACTTCAGTGTCCTCCCTATCATAATAGTGTTTTTTCAATGTTAAATTTCTCACCAATTTATTAACATCAATGATAGTCTGGAACACACTGAAGTCTGTGGTAGGAGAGAAGGACAATCCATACTGCAAAACATTAAATTGAGTTTTAGTTAACTGTTTTTTGGACAAATTGATCACACTGCCTATTTGTACTTTGTTTGTTTCCTTTGCTCTCTCAATTTGTACCTCTCTTGTGACATGTTTACACTGGGAACTGTCCTTACTGCTGTGTCCATTGGAAAAACCTGTTCTATTTCACTGGCTACTGCCTTGTGTTTGTCTGTATTTGTCGGTGTGTACCTAGTTTCCCCTTGTTTAGAGGTCATTTTTTTCTTTTCCTTTCCTTTTGTAACGGATATGGTATCCCCCCCTGTATTCTCACTTGTGTTTTTCAAAATTCCTGTATAAACTACTGGCATTTCCTCATTATCTGAGGACTTGTCCTCAGAGGAATATCCCATTTCCCCTTCTGATGCACTATCTGAGAAAGACACTACTTTTTGACTATTCCTGTTTTTTTTGTTCTTATTTTTTCTCTGTCTGTTCTGATTGCTAAATCTATTGGAAGCTCGCTGTTTTCTGTTCCAAATATAAACTGTTTTGTTCTCATAGTCTGACTTATCTCTCAGATATTTAGTGTGTTTGTTCTCCATAACCATTTTTTTTTATTAATCGCCACTGTATTGCTAAGAATGCCATCAAACTTTTGGAAATCTGTATCCTCTCTTCTCTTATTCATCTCTAGCTGTGTGTCATCTATCTGTTTTCTGATCTCTAATATCTGTTTTTCTTTATATTCTACCAACATTAACATCAACCTAGATGAACACTCTGAGAGTATCTCATTCCACGACTCAATGAATTCTTGGTCATTCGTATCCACCTCAAAGGTGGGAAATTTGAAGATTCTGAGACCTCTCGGTATCATTTTCAGTCTCATGTATCTATCTAGTGTCCATAAGTCCCACTGTAGTCTGGTCTCCTTAAGCAATAGCTTCTCCATGGAATCAAATAAGCTACTCAGTGTCAAAATCCCCTTGTCATTTGAAAAAATCATATCACAGTCCAATGTGTTCATGTTTCTGGCTGCTGTAGGCATTAAGGCAAAAAACTGTTGCTGCTGGCTGCTGTCCATTCTGTTAATTTTAATATAACCTGAATGATTGCCATAAAAAATGGTAATTCTGTACATAATGTATTTACTATATGGTGTGCCAGTGGTTCCAAAGGAGCCCCTATACTGTAAAGACAGTATATAACAGATACACCCAAATAATACCCCTCATATAAAAGAGATTGCCAATTTTCAAATAAATGATAGCATGGTACTTAAAGGGATAATAAACCCATTTTTATTCTTTCATGATTCTGATAGAGCATGCAATTTTAAGCAACTTTCTAATTACTCCTATTATCAATTTTCTTCATTCTCTTGCTATCTTTTTTAAAAAAGCAAGAATATAAGCTTAGGAGCCGGCCCACTTTTGGTTCAGCACCTGGGTTGCGCTTGCTGACCGTAGCCACCAATCAGCAAGCACTGTCCAGATTGCTAATTCAAAAATAGGAATACAGTAGAAAGTTTCTTAAATTTGCATGCTCTATCTAAATCATTAAAGAAAAAAAAATAGGTTTAGTATCCCTTTAAGTTAACATGATTGCCATAGAAATAACAATTACCTGTGAACTAAGGGTCTTTTTTGGTGCTCTGGGTTAAAAATAAATAAATTTAAAAAAAAATTACGTTAAAATAAGTTTCTTTAAAAGCAATCAGATTCAGAATCATAGGAATATGAAAGAATCAGGGTGGTGAGGTATCCTCATTTTGGGTGCCTCTACAATACATTGTCAAACTTGAAACCTCTTATTTGAAAGCAGCAGTCCTTCTAGCTTTATATGATTGTCGTATTAATGCTATACACCTCACAACATCAGTTTTATTTTGAGAGTTCTAACATTTTTAAAAGGCCTTTATGACTCCCTCACCATAAAAATGTATCTTTAGACTCCTCATTTGAAATACTAAAGTCCCACTATTCAAATAAGGGGTTTCATGTTATGATCGCTGTCAGGTGATCACCATTATAATAATGACCACCTGACAGCAATGGCTAGCCTCATTTTTATGTGTTGATGTCAGGGCTCAAGATCCATGTTTTTCTGTGCTAGCGATACTGTGTCAAAAATTCTATACAAAATTATTTTTGATGCAACTGTTTCATGCCTAGTAAGAGCTGGTGCCTCAGAAAGTGTGCATATGCACAGATTGTACAACATTTGACATTGGAAGTAAATTGTAAAGTCTCATAAAACTGCATTTCTGAATCATGAAATTTGAGTTTTGACTTTAGTGTCCTTTTAACTACAATGTGACAATACATGGTCATCATCCGCAGAATGTAAAGTGTAGATGATAACCACATTTCATCATCCTTGGGGGAAGCTGCTTTCACAGCTCATTGTGCCCCCCTGCACTTACCCCCAAATACCTGGTTGTCCAGTAGAGGTAATTCCCTATATTTTTTATGCTGAGTTTGGACAATGGACAAAGCACACATACATTGCCATAATGGGTTAAGTGACCCCTCTAGGAAATGCAAATTTTTGGTGTCAATTTAAATTGTATCTAATATTTGTATGGTTAGATAATTTACACCTACAGTTTTTTTACTTACAATTTACAAGATGGTGAAAAACACAATACATTTTATCTTCTGATGTTTAATTATTCATTTTTATTTAACAATATAGCTATGAAATATTATTTTTTTCTGTGTTTGTTTTTTTTGGGGGGAGGGTTAACTGATGACAAATGAGGGACCATAAAATGCTGTTTGAAATATTAAGGGAGTAAATAGCATTTCTGCAAACTTTATTTCACTAAAAATGCTTTGTCTTCTGAATTATGATTAAGGTGGGTACCTCACAGAAAAAAAGTTGACATTTATGTGCCAAACATGTAAAATACATCTTTTGTACAGTGTTGTAAGAAGATTCAAGACTAAATGGGTTAAATATTAATATGAATAGGTACCTTTTATATTTAAAATATCAGAGTCGACATAGTGAAATACTGGTTGTAAAGGGCATTTTGATTATATATTGACCAAGGGGAGTCTGTGTGAAATGTAATCTTATTAACTGGCGCCTACGACAAGCCAAAAGCTGTTAATGAGCTCAATATAAACTGTATGCAAATTATCATTTTCAAGCATATGAGAGTCAGAAACAGCCTTCTGCTGGCCTAGTTTGGTTAGTAGACAACAAAATCAGACCTTGAGGGATGGTGTTATTTTTAACTGCAGCCATTTTAACAGCTAACTGCCAAATATTATTAACAGCACTGCCAGAAACTAGGCCACACTGGAAAACTGATAATTTCAGCACCTATTAGTTGTTGTGCAAGATCCATAGTTTTTCAGATACCAGAATAATTGCTTAAAGAATGAAAAAAATTCCAATCAGTTTGAATTTGTATGCAAAAATATTGTATTTGTTTCTCATTTTTATTTCAGTAGTCTAGTTGTAAGAAGACAGACGGATTGAAGAAAATATGTGAATTAGAAAATCGTATAACAGCAAAAATGATGATATGCATTCATGATGTGCACAATTATAACCATTGTATAATGTTGATTAACTGTGTCTGTGTCACTTACATGTTTAATTTTAAACCTCCAAACAATAATAATACAAGTTTCATAAATTAAAAATGTTACTGTAAAGTTACTGTAAACTGTATTTTGTTTAAACAAAAATCTAGTTTATAAACATTTGAAGTAAGCACGTCAAGAACATGGTAAATAGTCAGGAGGAACAATCAAAAATACCAATTGAAACTGGCAAAATGTGTTTTCAATGGATCCAAGGTTAAAAGGAAAGCTCTTGCAGCCACACACTGTCAGTGTGATCCAAGGCAAGCTGAGCTGGCAAAAAATATACACCTGCATGTGTCCATGATAGATTGATTAGAATTAAACCACAGGTACTAAATCTGCTAAACAATGAAATGGGCTTAAAAGACTATATGTTACATTAAAATAAGTCAATTTTTAATCAATATTCAAGGCAATATTTATTTATTTTGATGTATTTGAGAACAGAACAGCTCTCTTACAGTGGACTATGAGGTGTTTCCTTCCATAAAATAAGGGAGAAGATATTGGTAAGGGGGTAAAATATAATTTCAATTCTTCTGCTTCAGTGTGCTCTATACCCATTGAGAAATGTGACCCTTGAAATATGGAAATTAATCACAATAAAATAATAAAAGATTTAAAATATGATGCATGTAAATGGATTCGGGTTGCATGAATATACCCTAAAAGAAGGAGTCACAATGAAGTTTGTGAGATGAGGTTGTGTCTCTGCAGTGGGAATGATTAGCTAATAATCTTTTAGAAAAAGTGACTGATGGAGAAATTAACACAGACACAAATTGGTATACAACATCATGTATGTGAATTAAACTCTCAAGGGATTTGGAAGAAATATCAAGAAACAGAGGAATTATGGATTTAAGATTTTTTTCTGTATCTGTAAAATTGAGAAAAAAATATAAAAATTGTTTAAATTATTATTATGTAAAATAAAACAAACAATAATGTAAAAAAAAAAAAAAGTAAAAACAATGTGATATTTATTAAACACTCATTTGCTATCTATAAAAAAAATACTCCACATATAATCTAAGTAATTTAAATAAAGTGGTAATCCGTAATTAGAGTTTATAAAATTCGTATTCATAATTAGAGCTTATAATAACAAATTACAATTTACACATTTACAGACAACACAATGATTAAATGAACAAACTGGTGTAAAATGTATTAACAGCACTATATACATTTCAAAGTAAAATTATTACTTATCATAGAAGAACAAAAATAATAATCAAGAAAAACAAAAAATATATGAATTCAGTTTTAATAATTGTGGCAATGCATAGCAAAAATATACTAAAAACCACAAACAGAAATATGTAACCAAACAATAAATAAACAACAAATACAAAATATTTATTTCATATCTGTAAATTATTGCTGTGAACAAATATATTTGAGATATAAATTTTCTCATTGGTATCCCAGCTTGCACACCTAGGGGCTCAAAGACCTACTACTGCATCAGGACTTACCATTTCCAAAGGTTTCTAGCTAAATAGCCTCAAGCTAAAATCAACACTCTTCCCAATAAGATCAACAAAAATATATTATCCAGTTCAAGATTAGTTTTAGTTGCAAGAAAGTATTTTACATTCCACATACTTTGATATTGACTCACAATCAACATCAGCGTATCACATAACTTAAATGGTTTCAAATAAAATATTACAAGATAAATAAGCAGATTGCTTTCCAACAAAACATTGGGTAAAGTTATTCTGAATGTGAAATATTTTATTGCCACTGAGCTTGAACTAGATGATATTTTATTACTGATCTGATTGGGAAGCATGTTGCTTTCAGCTTGAGAGTATTTAGCCAGATATTGTTAGAGAGAATAAAACTTGGATGCTTTTATGCTAAAGGTACATTTGAATCCCTGTGTGTGCAAGTTAGAACCACATGCAACTTTTTCTCAATATTGCTACATTTTTCGATATTTTTCCAGTTGTGCTCCCCATGATTTAAACTGGAGGATCAGTGATGAAGTCACCTAAATGGTTATCTATATCTTTCTTTGTTTTATGATTTTTTTATTCTACATATTTAGTGCTCTTAGTTCCTATCTTCACCAATTTGTTTCTTCAAAATTAAACCAAACAGAAGAGACATATTCTATCATAAAATAAATTCCCTTTAAAAGGCAAAGAGAAGCACTGCCAAATAAACATATCTCTTCAAACATTTTTTTTATCTAGATAAACTATATACCCATTTAATAGATGACATAACTGAAAATCAATAATAATACGTTCTTCATAAAGCAATAATAACAAACTTAAAATATATTTATATTGTATTAATTTATTATATTTTATTTTATTACAGATGCTTAAAAAATATAAATTTTCTTGTATGCAACATCTGAACAGATATCTTTAAAATCTATCACGATTTTCCTTATGCAAACAGTACAAGTTCTTAAAAATTTAATTTTTTTTCAAAATTTACAATATTTGTACCGAATGTCAGAAAAAAACAAAATTTATGCTTACCTGATAAATTTCTTTCCACGGCTTCCTTATAATTACTAGTGGGATATTCAACTCCTGGCCAGCAGGAGGAGGCAAAGAGCACCCCAGCAAAGCTGTTAAGTTTAACTTACCTTACCCATAATTCCCAGTCATTCAGCCAAAGGAAAATGGAAAAAGAAGAAACACAAGGGTATAGAGGTGCCTGAGGTCTACTCAAAAAAGCTGCCAAATTAAAATGAAAAAAAGGGCAGGGTCGTGGATTCTCCAAGTCCGGAAAGAATTTTTTTTATCAGGTAAGCATACATTTTGTTTTCTTTCTTATGAAATGTAGAGCCCACAACTTTATTCCAATTACAAGTGGGAACCAATAGCCAAGCTAGAGGACACAGAATGAAAAAGGGAGGGAGAAAAATGCAGGCAAACCTAAACAGAAGGCACCTCCACTTGAAGAATATTTCTCCCCAAAGAGGCCTCAACCAAGGCCAAAATATAAAATTTGTAGAAAAGTATGCAGAGAGGACTATGTTGCCTCCTTGCAAATCTGTTCAACAGAAGCTTAATTTTTGAAATCCCAGGCTGAAGAAACAGCCCTAGTGGAATGAGTCGTAATTCTCTCAGGAGGCTGCTGTCCAGCTGTCTCAGAAGCTAAATGAATAACACTCCTTAACCAGAGGGAAAGGCTAGTAGTGGCCTTCTGACCCAACAAACAAGTCAGAAGACTGATGAAAAATTTTATCGCATGCACAACATCCAGGTTATGCAACAGATGTTCTTTCTGAGAAGAAGGATTAGGACAACAAGAAGGGACAACAATTTCCTGATTAATGTTTCGATCCGACACAACCTTAGTACGAAAAATCACCTTATCTGTATAAAAAATAAGGTACATGGAATCACACTGCAGAGCCGAAAGTTCAGACACTCTGCGAGCAGAAGAAATAGCAAGAAGAAACAACACCTTCCAAGATAACAATTTAATATCAACAGCATGCATCGGCTCTAATGGAGCCTGCTGCAAAACTTTAAGAACAAGGTTAAGACTCCAAGGAGAAGCAATGGGTTTACACACAGGCCTGATTCTGACCAGGGCCTGAAAAAAATCTTGAACATTTGGTAAGTCAGCCAGGTGTTTGTGCAAAAGAATAGACAGTGCAGATATCTGACCCTTCAGAGTAATGACTGACAACCCTTTCTCAAGACCATCCTGTAGAAAGGATAAAATCTGGGGAATCCTCAGCCAGCTCCCGGAGAAACCCTTAGATCCGCACCAATAAAGGTATTTACGCCATACCTTATGGTAAATTCTACGAGCAACAGGCTTTTGAGTCTAGAGCATGGTATTAATGACCGGCTCAGAAAAACCACACCTAGCCAAAACTAAGTGTTCAATCTTCAAGCAGTCCAAAAAATCCAGATTTGGATGGAGGGATGGACCCTGAATTAGAAGGTCCTTCCTCAGAGGTAACCTCTAGACCTTGAACCATACTTTGGAAGCTTGGCCTTTTGATGAGACACCATCAGATTCAACTCTGGGAACCCCCCCCCCCCCGCCACCTGAGGGTTATCTTTGAGAACAGTTACTGATGGAGAGCCCACTCCCTGGGATAAAAAGTCTGTCTGCTCAGAAAATCTGACTCCCAAATGTCCACTCCTGGAATGTGGATGGCAGACAGGAGGCAATTGTGAACTTCCACCCACTGAAGAATGCCACCTCCTTCATGTCCAAGGAACTCCAAGTTCCTCCCTGGTTCCTCCCTGGTGGTTGATGTAATCCACTGAGGTGATGTTGTCCATCTGGAATCTGATAAATCAGTTTAAAGACAACTGAGGCCAAGCTGTCAAGGTATTGAAGATTGCTCTCAACTCTAAGATGTTTATGGGAAAAGAAGACTCCTCCCAAATCCACAGGCCATGATATTTCAGCGAGCCCCAAACTGCTCCCCTGCCAAACAGATAGGCGTCTGTAGTTACAATCACCCAAGAAGGTCTTAGGAAGCAAGTGTCCCGAGACAGATGTTCCTAAGAAATCCACCATGAGAGAGAGTCTCTTGTTACGGGGTCCAGATTTATCCTTTGTGATAAATCTGAATGGACTCTGTTCCGTTGACTGAGCATGCAAAGTTGTAGAGGTCAGAGATGTAACCAAGCAAAAGGAATGATGTCCATGTAAGCTACCATCAGACCAATCACCTCCATGAATTGCACCACTGATAGACGAATAGCAGACTGGAGAGAAAGGCAAGAAGCAAGAAGCTTGGTTTTTCTGATGTCTGTCAGGGAAATCTTCATGGACAGTATGACGTACTATGATAGTTCCTAGGAAACATACTTTTGTTGCTGGAATTAGAGAACTCTTTTCATGATTCACCTTCCACCCTTGGTAATGAAGAAAAGACAACAACATCTCTGTATGGGATTTTGGTAGTTTAAAGGTGATTCCTGAGCCAAGATGTCATCTAGATAAGGTGCCACTGCAATTCCCTGGGATCTGATCACTGCCAATAAAGCCCCAGAACCTTTGTGAATATTCTGGGAGCCATGGCCAGACCAAACAGAAGTGCAACAAACTGGAAATGTTTGTCCAGGAAGGCAAACCTCAGAAACTGGTGATGATCCCTGTGAATGGGAACAAGAAGGTACACGCCCTTCAGGTTTATCGTCATCATGAACTGACCTTCCTGAACCAATGGAAGAATGGAACAAATAGTTTCCATCTTGAAGGATGGAACCCTGAGAAATTTGTTTAGGCACTTTAAGTCTAAGATGGGATGGAAAGTTCCCTATTTTTTAGAACCACAAAGAGATTTGAATAGAATCCTTGACCCTGTTCCTCTAAATTAACTGGAACAATGATTACCAAGGAGAATAGGTCCTTTACGCAGTTTAAGAATGCCTCCCTCTTTAACTGGTTTGAGGATAGTCTTGACAGGAGAATTCTGCCCCTTGGAGGGCAAGATTTGAATCCTATTTTGTAACCCTGGGATACTATATCCACAGCCCATAGATCTGGGACATTGCATATTCAGGCATGCTGAAAATGAGAAAGCCTGCCCTCCACTCAATACAAAATTGAATCGGGGCAGACCCTTCATGCTGTAATTACCTGCATGTTAGCATCACAGATAAATTTATTGGTCAGACAAGGCATCACACCAATAAGAGGCTACGCCCGCAACCATAGCTATACTTGCCGCAGGTTGCCACTGTAATCCTTGATGGATGTACATTTTCTTTAAGTAAGTCTTTAGCTTTTTATCCATTGGATCCTTAAAGGAACAACTATCTTCTATATAAATGGTTCTCTTAGTTAGAGTAGAGTTAGCTCCTTCTACTTTAGGCACCGTGCCATGAGTCACAAATTGAGTCAGCAACAGGAAACATCTTCTTAAAAACAGTGGAAGGAGAAAAGAAAACCACTGGTTTATCTGAGCTATAATTTCAGACATCTTGTCTGGAGCAGAAAAAACATCCACAAAAGAGGGAGAATCATAAACTCTATTAAGTTTAGTAGACTTTTTAGGGTTGACAGCAACCGAAAGTTCAGAGTCGTCTAAAGTAGCTAGAACCTCTTTCAGTAGTAACCGGAGATGTTCAAGCTTAAACCTGAAATTAACTTCCTCAAATTCCGATAATTTTTCCCCCACTGTGTCAGAGTCTCAGATCTCACCTTCAGAAGCAAATGAGTTAAAGCTTGAGATATTTGAGGAGAAAGCTGAGGCATGGCACGGACAACAGTATCCTGAGAGATTGACGGCTCTGAGAGGGGTTCCTTGTCCCTAGCTAATAACATCTTATTTAAGCATGTGGAACAAAACAATTAGCAAAAGAAACTTCCAGATTAGTATCAGAGTACATAATGAGATTGTAGTCCACAAAAACTTAAAAAATATCTTAGAGGTGTAAGATAAAACTAACTTACAGAAAACAATGTTCAGTACCGTAGACTCAGATTAGTACCTGCGGTAGCTTCATTCTCAAAGCAGTCTCCAGATCCACTATAGACAAATACTCCACTCCCTGATCGGAAAAGTCATCATCGGCACTGCGAAGATCTGTCATGTGTCCAAAAGAGGCAGAAAAAAAAAATGTGCCACAAGGAAAGTGCACGAGTCTCTGCACAGGAAAATTTGAACAGCCGTTTAATTTAAATCCAGCTGCATAGATTACAATCTCCAATAGAGAGATATATACAAAGTGCACTAAACACTATCCTCTCCAGGGCAGTCATTCTTAGCATTCATTATAAATAAAAATGAATATAACTAACTTAAGCCATGTCTCTCAAGCCAGCCTTATAAAATAAGGGAATAAAATTAACCCCATATTGTCCAGGAAGCATTCCTCTTATAATTTAAGTGCCTGCATAGCTGCCCAAGAATAAATCCCTGAGTTAAGGGATTATCATGTCTCAAATGAATCCACTAGAGATATTAACTCTAGAAGGCTGTCCTTCAAACCTAGAAGGCAAGAGGACCTAGAAGACAAGAACAGCTTCTGAGGTGTGATAAATACACCACTCTCTATCAGGGACCTTCAGAAAAAAATAAAGATCAGAGCTAAACCAACCATGGCTTTCTATAGAGGGTAGCAATAATGTAAGAAAATAAAGCAAAGACAACCTTGCCGCTTTCTAATTGCTAATAGCTACCATTACTCTTAATAAAGAGATTGACATGGGCACAGCATAACCCCTAATCCTTGCTTGCAGGGAAAAGTACCCATTAAAGGATTCAATATATTCAGATTACACGCGCTAACGATCCTGCTCCAGTTTGACAATAAAATGTCTAGGAGATTAGCTAGCTTCTATGGAAAGGAATATATGTGTATCTATCTGCAATCACTTGTAAGGCTCTATGGGGTGATGATAAGTATGGACATTGTATCAATTATAAATTCATCTTGATCATAATTGCATTTCCATAGAAGCTAGCTAATCTCTAGACATTTTATTGTCAAACTGGGAGCAGATCGTAGCGGGCTTTGTAGTATGTAACTATAAATGTAGTACATAATTGTCTGGATACATATATACAACATTTTTGTGAAGTGAACTAATTTATTTTCTTACACAATTAGTCCCAACAAGGGGAGATTGTAGACACACAATCAGGAAAAGTGCCAAATTTATTTTAAAAGTTATTCATAAGTTCTTTAAAAGTCATTTAACATTACTCATTTGATAACAAGTACAGCAAAAAACCCAATTTTTGTTTATGCATTAATCATTGTATATATCCTTGCACACATATAATGTTATTTTAAACAACACTTCATTGTGATTAAGTATGATTATCACGTAGTGTCACAATATGAGTGTCAGTGGGTTGCACGTTGTAACAGATCACAGTATTGTGACACAATCAATGCTTGTTTATTATCACCATGCCTACAGTAACTATGGTGATTTGTGTATACAATAGCACTAGAATAGCTGATCGTTAATAGCACTTTGGCCACCTACGTAATATTTCTAATTAATTTTCTAAGTAGTCCTTAGTTTGTGTCATGTCTTGTTCATTATACACTTAGTTGATTAAGCAGATGTGGAATTGTAATATTTTACACTTTAATATTATGTAGCCGCGATACCGGAAGTGAGATCATAGCACTTCGGTAGGCTTTAGCACAGATGCGTTCCACACTCGATGTTTGGTGCACTTTGGAGCAACACCTGTTTGGTGAGTGGTTTGTTAAAGCACTATAAATTGTTTTGAGTTTGGCTTGTTGTTTTATGCTGATGAAGGGGTTGTGAACCCCGAAAACGTTACAATAAAGTAAATCGTGGAAGACCTGAGAGTGCAATTACCTTTGTTCATATATAATATATATATATATATATATACATATATATATATATACACATTTTAAAATATATATCGATTTATATAAATATTTAAAATAAATTATATATATATATATAAATTTTTAATATATATACAGGTGTATATTTATTTTTAAAGATGTTATATATTTATATACAATTATATATTATATAATATATATATATATATGTATATATATATATTAGGGTATTTCATTTTCTAAGGCAAAAAATAAACTGTAAAATTTTTGCAGGACTTTGCTTACGCCCCGAGTTTCAGTTATGTAAAAGATATATATGCTAAATTTCAAGAAGATTGGATAATATTTTAGAGGTTGCACACTTTAATCTGTTTTGTAAAAGTAGGCAAAAAATACGATTTTTCAATCACTCTAGATTACGAGTTTTGTCGGTAAGGCTGTGCGGTGCTAACGCACAGTTTTTCCTCATCGCTCACCACAGACACGCTGGTATTACGGGTTTTTAGAAACCGGTGTTAGCCGCAAAAAAGTGAGCGTAGAGCAAAATTTAGCTCCACATCTCACCTCAATACCAGCGCGTTTACTGGTAGCGGTGAGCTGGCAAAATGTGCCTCGTGCACGATTTCCCCATAGCAATCAATGGGGGAGAGCCGGCTGAAAAAAACCCAACACCTGCAAAAAAGCAGCGTTAAAGCTCCTAACGCAGGCCCCATTGATTCCTATGGGGAAAGAAAATGTATGTCTACACCTAACACCCTAACATGAACCCCGAGTCTAAACAGCTCTAATCTTACACTTATTAACCGCTAATCTCCCACCCCCGACAACGCCGACACCTGCATTATATTATTAACCCCTAATCTGCCGCTCTGGACACCGCCACCACCTACATTATATGAATTAACCCCTAATCTGCCACCCCCAATGTCGCTGGCAACCAACCTACACTTATTAACCCCTAATCTGCTGCCCCCAACGTCAACACCACTATATTAAAGTTATTAACCTCTAAATCTAAGTCTAACCCTAATCCTAACACCCCCCCTAACTTAAATATAAATTAAATAAATCTAAAATAAAAAACTACAATTAAATAAATGATTCCTATTTAAAACTCAAAGTTACATTGTAGCTAGCTTAGGATTATTTTTATTTTACAGGCAACTTTGTATTTATTTTAACTAAGTAGAATAATTATTAAATAGTTATTAACTATTTAATAGCTATCTAGTTAAAATAAAGATACATTTACCAGTAAACTAAAACCTAACCTATGTTATAATTACACCTAACACTACACTATAATTAAATTAATTCCCTAAACTAAATACAATTAAATACAATTAAATAAAATTATCTAAAGTACGAAAAAGAAATAACACTAAATTACAGAAAATAATAAAATAATACAAGTTTTTTAAACTAATTACACCTAATCTAATCCCACTAAAATAATAAAAAGTCCTAACCTATACTAAATTACAAATAGCCTTAAAAGGGCTTTTGCGGGACATTGCCCCAATGTAATCAGCTCTTTTACCTGAAAAAAAAGTACAATACCCCCCCAACATTAAAACCTATCTACCACACACCCACCCATCCCTTCATGTCCAAATGAAGAAAGAAGGTTCCTTTAATGACGTCATCCAAGATGGCGTCCCTTGAATTCCGAATGGCTGATAGAATTCTATCAGCCCGATCAGAATTAAGGTAGAAAAAATCCTATTGGCTGATGCAATCATCCAATAGGATTCAACTTGCATTCTATTGGCTGATCCAATCAGCCAATAGAATGCCAGCTCAATCCTATTGGCTGATTGCATCAGCCAATAGGATTTTTCTACCTTAATTCAGATTGGCTGATAGAATTTCTATCAGCCAATTGGAATTCAAGGGACGCCATCTTGGATGATGTCATTTAAAGGAACCTTCATTCTTCATTTGGACATCGATGGAGAGGATGCTCCTCATCGGATGTCTTTAAGATGGAGCCGCTCCGCGCCGGATGGATGAAGATAGAAGATGCCACCTGGATGAAGACTTCTGCCCATCTGGAGGATCTCTTCTGGCCGGCTTGGAGAAGACTTCTGCCCGTCTGGAGGACCACTTCATCCGGGTTTCGTTGGCGACTTCGACCCAGCTGGGTGAAGACATCTCAAGGTAGGGTGATCTTCAAGGGTTAGTGTTAGGTTTTATTAAGGGGGTATTGGGTGGGTTTTAGAGTAGGGTTGTGTGTGTGGGTGGTGGGTTTTTAATGTTGGGGGGGGTATTGTATTTTTTTTCAGGTAAAAGAGCTGATTACTTTGGGGCAATGCCCTGCAAAAGCCCTTTTTAAGGGCTATTTTGTAATTTAGTATAGGGTAGGGCTTTATTATTATTATTATTATTATTATTATTTTTTTTTATTATTAGTGGGATTAGATTAGGTGTAATTAGTTTAAAAAACTTGTAATTATTTTATTATTTTCTGTAATGTAGTGTTTGTTTTTTTTCGTTATTGTATTTAATTGTAGTTAGTTTAGGGAAAATAATTTAATTATAGTGTAGTGTTAGGTGTAATTTTAACATAGGTTAGGTTTTATTTTACTGGTAAATTTGTCTTTATTTTAACTAGGTAGCTATTAAATAGTTAATAACTATTTAATAACTATTTACCTAGTTAAAATAAATACAAAGTTGCCTATAAATAAAATAAAACCTAAGATAGATACAATGTAACTATTAGTTATATGGTAGCTAGCTTAGGGTTTATTTTATAGGTAAGTATTTAGCTTTAAATAGGAATAATGTATTTAATTGTAGTTTTTTATTTAATTTATTTAAATTATATTTAAGTTAGTGGGTGTTAGGGTTAGGGTTAGACTTAGATTTAAGGGTTAATAACTTTAATATAGTGGCAGCGACATTGGGGGCGGCAGATTAGGGGTTAAAAATGTAGGTAGGTGTCGGCAATGTTAGGGCAGGCAGATTAGGGGTTAATAATATTTAACTATTGTTTGTGATGCGGGAGTGCGGCGGTTTAGGGGTTAATATATTAATTATAATGGCGGCGATCTCCGGTTTGGCAGATTAGGGGTTAAAAATTTTATTTTAGTGTTTGCGATGTGGGGGGGCCCTCGGTTTAGGGGTTAATAGGTAGTTTATGGGTGTTAGTGTACTTTTTAGCACTTTAGTTAAGAGTTTTATACTACGGCGTTAGCCCATAAAACTCTTAACTACTGACTTTTAAATGCGGTATCAGTCTTGACAGGAGAGGCTGTACCGCTCACTTTTTTGAAGACTCGTAATACCGGCATTAGGCAAATCACATTGAAAAAAGAGGATACGCAATTGACGTAAGTGTATTTGCTGTATTTTCGAGTCTGGCCAAAAAAGTGAACGGTACACCTGTACCTGCAAGACTCGTAATGCCAGCGTTAGGAAAAAAGCAGCGTTGGGATCTCTCAACGCTGCTTTTAAGGCTAACGCAAGACTCGTAATCTCGCCAAATATTAATTACTTTTATTGGGAGAACTAGAAATCACAAACTTAAAATACTATTAAAACTATACACTAAGATTAATAGGTAATATGATAGGCAAAACATGTGTTATATTAATCAACTTTAAACGATGCAATCCATTGTTTTATTCGCTTGGTGATGACTTTTCTGTGATGCTCGACTACCCTCAACAAGAATTATTTTTGTTGTTCATCCCTGACCGATTCGTTATACTTTTTTATCAGAGCAATTCCTCTTTCTGCGGTATCATTGACAACCTTAAGAGCATTCACACTGTAGTATTCTGTCACGTTGTGGATCCCAAACAATTCAAAGAACGTCTTTGTTTTATTAGTAATGAAATGGCTTAGGTCTTTTCCTTTAAAAACCATGTTTTTACCCTCTAATCGTTTCACTTCCTTTTTCTTTGCAGGTTTGGTTTCAAAATTTTTAGTCATATTTTCCTTATAGCCTGAGTAATATGGTTGTCTAAAAAAACCAATCCTTTTGTTTCTGACAGATAACAAAGGTGTCTCTTAGCAACTGTGAGAGCACATTTTTTGACGTCTGCATCTGGGTAAGTGCTCAGAAGCTGTAGCATATCCAAATCATTCTTTGGAGCCCATCGACTTACAATTGCCTCATGCCAAAAACAAACATATATGAGGCTGAAAAAATGTGCAACCCGTTTCATTCCTTCCAATTGTCATTGAGGAATATTCAACTGTTTAGTGAAGAGGACAATTTTAAGTGCATATATTGCCTTTTCCATCCACCTTGCTTGATGCAGTTCACCTGGGATCCTGAATGTAATGTTTATTCTTATATGAATCTTTTTTTTCTTCTTTTGTACACTTAGTTCTTATTTTCGAGGCGAAAACCTTGTATACTCCACTCATTGATGAACTCATCCGATCTTCTCTTTGTGACCTAAGAAATTCTTTATCTTCTTGTGATACGCTATTCATGTCCATCACATTTTGCCGGGAAATGTCAAATAACTCGACGAGATCACCTTTCCAAATCTGGCGTTTCACATTTGCTTTATCCGTGTTTCTCGATTTCTCTTTACTTAGATTTTGGTATTCCATCTTTGTACACCAGCACGGATATTCTCCTCCATCTTAACAGGGAAATTTGCTTTCCTCCACACTTCCTGTAGTTTAGTACTGATAGATTTTGCAGCATTCAAAAGTGTTTCTTTCATTTCCTTGTGATGGTAAAAAAAAACTAAAAGTACTTGTTCCTTTGAAGGGAGCCGAGCTCCTAAAAACTCACCACTAGGCACCTTTTCTAGCAGCCAAATTCCTCTTTTGGTTCCCATTTTAAAGTTCAATTACCTGCAAAATATGAAAGAAATACATGAGAAGACCATTAGTGTAAAGTACTTCAATGTTAGAAATGTAACTAGTTTGTGATAAAAGTGATCAATGTGTGCAACCCCTACATATTATCCAATTATCTTGAAATTTGGCATATATATCTTTTACATCACTGAGACTCAGGGCGTAAGCAAAGTCATATGAAAAGTTATGTCCATTTATTAAAATTGTTAACATGTTCCTCAATATTGTAATGTTTGAATAAAGCAATGTTGACCTTCATATCTCAGTATTTATTCATATGACTATTTGTAGATATTGTAAATATATTATTAATCAGATCAATAATATTTAAAAATATAGCATGTAATGTGAAGTATTAGTCAATTAATTGTTCAATTTGAACAAATGTTATTTCATATCTTAAAGGGCCATCAAACTCATATATGTTATTTCATTATGCAGATAGACAAGACCTTCTCAATCAGCATTAATCATTTTCCATGCTATTATCCCTTAGATATAATATTTATTAGAAATAGCAATGCACATGTGCAGGCCAATCACATGAGTTATCCATATGCAGACATGATTCAGCAGCTATATACTTTATATACATATGCTCCCCATCAAATGATAGATCCAAAGATGGATAAAAATAAAATATATATCAAACAAAATAATAATGAACAACATTGCATACTATTTATACATAATTAAACATATATTTTATTTTCATGTCCCTTCAAGAAAATACTTAAATTAATGTAGCAAGACCATTATTTTCTTAACAATAGATTTTTTATTATTTTTAAAACTTTAGAAAAAAAAATTAATAAATTAAAAGTCACACAGAGCATCCTGGGTTTTTCTAACATCCTCAACCAGTGTTTGATGCGTCTGGGTGAGGCTTTTAAATAAACAAGGAATAAAGGGCTCCATTTGCGTCCCCTGATTTTTAGCTGTAATAAAAAACACAAAATAAAATATGTTATAACAATTCAATTCAAGATAGAATTTATAAATCATATGATAAATTCTTACTTTCTGTTGCCGCCATCTCCTCTTCAGCTCTCTCCGGCGACGTAGCTGCATACTCCAATGAATCCTCACTTTCAGCTGTCAGAGAAGAAGCACAAACAAAAAACATTGTTATGGATGTAGAATATGTGTCAAGGCCTATATTATACACAACATTGTTTTAAAACCGAAAACAAATTATGGTCTACTAATTCACAATCAATATAGAAGTGTCAAAACATGATATGATAAATTATTACATTCATTTAAAGCCACCTCCTCTTCTCGACTCTCCGGAGTACTGGCTGCTGGGTCACCATCCTCTGCATAGGATTTCTCAGTTTAAGCTCTCAGAGAAGAAGCACAAACACAAATCATTGTTAGGATGATGAATATGTGACAAGTCCTAGATTATGCTCATCATTGCTGTAGACTGTTATGACAACCTGATGATAACAAGCATATTTTTTATTTTAAAAACACAATCACTTACATTAAACTCAGTGGTGTATTTATGTTTTGTTCTAGGCACTCAAAATTCTGCGGCACTCCCCCCCAAAAAAAAATAAAAAAATGTTTTAGGACTTTTTTTGTGTTAAATTATTTTTTGTTTGTTTGTTTGTTTGTTAATAACAATTAAAAAGAAAATGGGCTAGCAAAGCACTTGCATACAGGTGGATTGAATTGCATGCATCTCATACAATTTTCTCCCTGAGAGAAGGGATAAAAAAGAAGTGGATACAGAAGGGGAATGGAGAAAAGGGAGGGAAAAGGAAAGCAGGAAGGGAGGGAGAGAGAGAGGAGAAAAGTGAGGGGAAAGAAAGGAGTGAAAGAAGGGAGCAAATGAGGGAGTTCAGAAAAAGAAGGGAGGGAGTTGAGGGAGGGCAGGGAGTTGAGGGAAGAAGGGAGAGAGAAAGGGAAAGAAGGGAGAAATGAAGGGAGGGAAAGAAGAATACACTTTGAAACAATCACTGCCCTTTACATGCAACAACATACATTAATTACCATTATTCAATTATTGAAACTTTTTAAGTGTCCATTTCCTATTTATTCCATAGGTTCATGAATGCAGAGAAAGCTAGCTATTAGTAGCTAACATACATTAGCACTGAGAGTTTTATGATTAGACATCACAAGCAGTCTAAGCAGTGCACAGATTGCATCCATTCTGTTAGCTGCTAAGACCTGCAATAAGCACTGCACCTGCAGAACCACCACAGCTGATAAGGTGAGGCAGCATACTGACACAAGGTCTTCTCCTCCAGCCTCAGCTTGGAAGCATATCCCCGGTTAAGTTTCTCACCAAGAATGCTTCAACTGAAAAAATGCCAGTAGCTCTAAATGAAGCAAAACGGTTTAAAGGGAGCACTGCCTCAAAGAGCGACCTTAATCAGCACATGTTGCCTTGTCTTCTCCGTAAAAGCCTGTACATTATCACTCCCTGTACTGTATGCTGACTTTTAGAGATAGGATAGCACAAATGTGCTGCCTATCCCAAATCTGCTGCCCTAGGCACCGAAACTTGTTTGCCTAGGCCATAATATGCCCCTGATTAACTGAATTATGAAATAACATTTTTCAAAATCTATCTTTTGAGTTAAATAATGACAACATGTTGTTGTTAATTAAATTACCTTCTGTATCGGGGACATCTGAAGATTGCCCCGGCTCCTCTCCCCCCTTAATCTGGAGTGGGGTATTCATGGAGGAAAGCGCATGAGGTCTCTGCACAGGAAAAATTGAACAGCCGTTAATTTACATCCAGCTGCATAGATTACAATCTCAATAGAGAGATATATACAAAGTGCACTAAACACTATCCTCTCAGGGCAGTCATTCTTAGCATTTATTATAAATAAAAATGAATATAACTACTTAAGCCATGTCTCTCAAGCCAGCCTTATAAAATAAGGGAATAAAATTAACCCCATATTGTCAGGAAGCATTCCTCTTATAATTTAAGTGCCTGCATAGCTGCCCAAGAATAAATCCCTGAGTTAAGGGATTATCATGTCTCAAATAAATCAACTGAGTATTAACTCTTGAAGTGCTGTCCTTCAAACCTAGAAGGCAAGAGAAACTAGAAGGCAAGAACAGCTTCTGAGGTGTGATAGACACACCACTCTCTATCAGGGACCTTCAGAAAAAAATAAGAACAGAGTAACCAACCATGGCTTTCTATAGAGGGGTAGCAATAATGTAAGAAATAAAGCAAAGATAACCTTGCCACTTTCTAACTGCTAATAGCCACCATTACTCTTACTAAAGAGATTGACATGGGCACAGCATAAACCCTAATCCTTGCTTGCAGGGAAAAGTACCCATAAAAGATTCAACCATCTTCGCACATACTCCATTGACAAAGGCAAAGAGAATGACTGGGGATTATGGCTAAGGGAAGTTACACTTTACAGCTTTGCTGGGTGCTCTTTGCCTCCTCCAGTTGGCCAGGAGTTGAATATCCCACTAGTAATTTGAATGAAGTTGTGGACTCTCCATGGTCATAGGAAAGAAATATTATAAAGTATATGTAACAATTTCTTCACACTATAGGTAATTATATAGTACTCATAATGTTTTATAATTTGTGTAATCACATACAGTATACTCCTATAAGGCCATAAAGTTCCTTATTTCTAATAAGGCATCTTATTAAATATTTATGTGATGAGGGGGTGAAAATGGTCTCTTTAGAGTAACCAGACTATTAACCCCTTATGTAAAATGGACTTAAAATAAAATACTTGTTTTAGAAATGCAAAAGCAATTATAGGCCTTCTATTTACACAATTACCCAGTGACAGCCCCTTACAAATGTGGTATTCCTGGACACAAGAGATCATAAACAGAATATTAACCATTTGTCTTATGATTGCACGCCACCTCCTCTCAGCTCTCTCTGGCGATGTAGCCGCATACTCTGATGAATCCTCACTTTCAGCTGTCAGGAAGAAGCATAAACAAACAACATTCGGCTAGATTGCGAGTTTTTGTCGATAATGGTGTGCGTGACTAACACACAGTTTTTCCTTACCGCTCACCTAAAGTAAGCAGGTATTACAGTTTTTTTTAAAACCCAGCGTTAGCCGCAAGAAGGGTGAGCGTAGAGCAGAATTTATTCCACATCTCACCTCAATACCAGCGCTGCTTATGGTAGCGGTAAGCTGGCTAAACGTGCTTGTGCATGATTTCCCAATAGGAATCAATGGGGCAGAGCCAGATGAAAAAAAACCTAACACCTGCAAAAAAGTAGCGTTCAGCTTCTAACGCAGCCCCATTGATTCCTATGGGGAAACACATTTATGTCTACAGGGAGTGCAGAATTATTAGGCAAATGAGTATTTTGACCACATCATCCTCTTATGCATGTTGTCTTACTCCAAGCTGTAGAGGCTCGAAAGCCTACTACCAATTAAGCATATAGGTGATTGTGCATCTCTGTAATGAGAAGGGGTGTGGTCTAATGACATCAACACCCTATATCAGGGTGTGCATAATTATTAGGCAACTTCCTTTCCTTTGGCAAAATGGGTCAAAAAAAGGACTTGACAGGCTCAGAAAAGTCAAAAATAGTGAGATATCTTGCAGAGGGATGCAGCACTCTTAAAATGCAAAGCTTTCTGAAGCTGATCATACGAACAATCAAGCGTTTGATTCAAAATAGTCAACAGGTCGCAAGAAGCGTGTGGAAAAACCAAGTCGCAAAATAACTGCCCATGAACTGAGAAAAGTCAAGCGTGCAGCTGCCAAGATGCACTTGCCACCAGTTTGGCCATATTTCAGAGCTGCAACATCACTGGAGTGCCCAAAAGCACAAGGTGTGCAATACTCAGAGACATGGCCAAGGTAAGAAACGGCTGAAAGACCGACCACCACTGAACAAGACACACAAGCTGAAACGTCAAGACTGGGCCAATAAATATCTCAAGATGATTTTCTAAGGTTTATGGACTGATGAAATGAGAGTGAGTCTGATGGGCCAGATGGATGGGCCCGTGGCTGGATTGGTAAAGGGCAGAGAGCTCCAGTCCGACTCAGACGCCAGCAAGGTGGAGGTGGAGTACTGGTTTGGGCTGGTATCATCAAAGATGAGCTTGTGGGGCCTTTTCGGGTTGAGGATGGAGTCCAAGCTCAACTCCAGTCCTACTGCCAGTTTCTGGAAGACACCGTCTTCAAGCAGTGGTACAGGAAGAAGTCTGCATCCTTCAAGAAAAACATGATTTTCATGCAGGACAATGCTCCATCACACGCGTCCAAGTACTCCACAGCGTGGCTGGCAAGAAAGGGTATAAAAGAAGAAAATCTAATGACATGGCCTGCTTGTTCACCCTGATCTGAACCCCATTGAGAACCTGTGGTCCAACATCAATATGTGAGATTTACAAGGAGGGAAAACAGTACACCTCTCTGAACAGTGTCTGGGAGGCTGTGGTTGCTGCATGCACGCAAATGTTGATGGTGAACAGATCAAAACACTGACAGAATCCATGGATGGCAGGCTTTTGAGTGTCCTTGCAAAGAGAGGTGGCTATATTGGTTCACTGATTTGTTTTGTTTGTTTTGTTTTTGAATGTCAGAAATGTATATTTGTGAATGTTGAGATGTTATATTGGTTTCACTGGTAAAAATAAATAATGTGAAATGGGTATATATATGTTTTTTGTTAAGTTTGCCTAATAATTATGCACAGTAATAGTCACTGCACACACAGATATCCCCCTAAAATAGCTATACCTAAAACAAACTAAAAACTACTTCCAAAACTATTCAGCTTTGATATTAAGAGTTTTTTGGGTTCATTGAGAACATGGTTGTTGTGCAATAATAAAATGAATCCTCAAAATACAACTTGCCTAATAATTCTGCACTCCCTGTACACTTAACACCCTAACTGAACCTGAGCCTAAACACCCCTAATCTTGCACTTATTAACCCCTAATCTGCCGCCCCCGACTTCGCCGACACCTGCATTTTTATTATTAACCCTAATCGACTCCCCGGACACCGCCGCCACTACATTATACTTTTGAACCCCTAATCTGCTGCCCCCAACATCGCAGACAACTACTTTTTTATTTATTAACCCCTTACTCTGCCACCCCCAATGTCGCCACCACCTAGCTACACTTATTAACCCATAATGTGTTGCCGCCATTGTCGCCGCCCACTATAATAAAGTTATTAACCACTAAAATCAAAGTCTAACCTAACCCTAACACCCACCTCACTTAAATATAATTTAAATACATCTAAATAAAATTACTACAATTAACTAAATTATTCCTTTTTAAAACTAAATACTTACCTATATAATAAACCCTAAGCTAGCTACAATATAACTAATAGTTACATTGTAGCTAGCTTAGGGTTTATTTTATTTTACCAGGCAAGTTTGTATTTATTTTAACTAGGTAGAATAGTTATTTAAATAGTTATTAACTATTTAATAACTTCCTAGTTAAAATAAATACAAATTTAACCTGTAAAATAAAACCTAACGTAAGTTACAATTACACCTAACACTACACTATAATTAATTAATTTCCTAAATTAAATACAATTAAATACAAGTAAAAACAATTATCTAAAGTTCAAAAACAAACACTAAATTATTAAATTTAAAAATGAGCGGTACACCTGTACCTGCCAGACTCGTAATACCAACGGCGTTGAAAAGCAGCTTTGGGACCTCTCAACGCTGCTTTTTAAGGCTAACGCAAGACTCGTAATCTAGGCGAAAGTAACTTACCTATATTAACCCGTAAACCTAGCACCCCTAACCCTAACTCTAACCTTAAACCTAACACCCCCTAACTTTAAAACATAATAAAAATATATCTAAATTCAAGTTACAATTATTAACTAATAATACTTATTTAAATCTAAATACAAAGTAACTTACCTATATTAAACCCTAAACCTAACACTCCCTAACTCTAACCCTAAACCTAACACCCCCTAACTTTAACATCATTAAAATATAACTAAATTAAAGTTAGAATTATTAACTAATAATTCCTATTTAATCTAAATACAAAGTAACTTACCTATATTAATCCCTAAACCTATCACCCCTAATCCTAAACCTAACACCCCCTAACTTAACATATATAAAAAATAACTAAATTATAGTTACAATTCTAACATAACTTTAACATAATTAAAAATAACTAATACAAGTTACAATTATTAACTAATAATACGTACCTGCCAGACTCGTAATACCAGCAGGCGTTGAAAAGTAGCGGTTGGACCTCTCACGCTGCTTTTTAAGGCTAACCAAGACTCGTAATCTAGGCGAAAGTAACCTACTTATATTAACCCTAAACCTAACACCCCTAACCTTAACTCTAACCCCTAAACCTAACACCCCCTAACTTTAATCATAATACAAATATATCTAAATTCAAGTTACAATTATTAACTAATAATACTTATTTAAATCTATAATATAAGTAAAGTACTTACCTATATTAACCCCTAAACCTAACACCCCCTAACTCTAACCCTAAAACCTAACACCCCTAACTTTAACATAATAAAAATATAACTAAATTAAAGTACAATTCTAATACACTTTAAAATAATTAAAATTATAACTAAATTAAAGTTACAATTATTAACTAATAATACTTATTTAAATTTAAATATACAAAGTAACTAACCTATATTAAACCCTAAACCTAACACCCCTAATCCTACCCCTAAACCTAACACCCCCTAACTTTATCATAATTTAAATATAACTAAATTAAAGTTACAATTTTAACATAACTTTAACATAATTAAAATATAACTAAATTAAAGTTACAATTATTAACTAATAATATTATTTAAATCTAAATACAAAGTAAGTTACCTATATTAACCACTAAACCTAACACCCCCTAACCCTAAACCTAACACCCCCTAACTTTAACATAATTAAAATATAACTAAATTAAAGTTACAATTATTAAATAATAATACCTATTTCAATCCAAATACAAAGCAACCTACCTATATTAACCCTTTAAGGACACAGCTTTCAGTTTGCTCAATTGTTTTATGACGGAAAAATTCCGTCATATGTCCTTAAGAGGTTAACCCCTAAACCTAACACCCCCTAACCCTAACCTTAAACCTAACACCTCCTAACTTTAACATCCTTAAAATATAACTAAATTAAAGTTACAATTATTAACTAATAATACCTATTTAAATCTAAATACAAAGTAACTTACCTATATTAACTCCTTAAGGACAAGGCCATATTTCATTTTCTTTCCCTTAAGGACCAGAGCTATTTTTACATTTCTGCGGTGTTTGTGTGTAGCTGTTTCCTCTTACTCATTTACTGTACCCACACATATTATATACCGTTTTTCTCGCCATTAAATGGACTTTCTAGAGATACCATTATTTTCATCATATCTTATAATTTACTATAAAAAATTATAAAATATGAGGAAAAATGGAAAAAACACACTTTTTCTAACTTTGACCCCCAAATCTGTTACAAATCTACAACCACCAAAAATCACGCATGCTAAATAGTTTCTAAATTTTGTCCTGAGTTTAGAAATACCCAATGTTTACATGTTCTTTGCTTTTTTTGCAAGTTATAGGGCAATAAATACAAGTAGCACTTTGCTATTTCCAAACCACTTTTTTTCAAAATTAGCGCTAGTTACATTGGGACACTGATATCTTTCAGGAATCTCTGAATATCCCTTGACATGTATATATATTTTTTTAGCAGACATCCCAAAGTATTGATCTAGGCCCATTTTGGTATATTTCATGCCACCTTCACCGCCAAATGAGATCAAATAAAAAAAATTGTCACTTTTTCACAAATTTTTTCACAAACTTTAAGTTTCTCACTGAAATTATTTGCAAACAACTTGTGCAATTATGGCATAAATGGGTTGTAAACACTTCTCTGGATCTCCTTTGTCCAGAAATAGCAGACATATATGGCTTTGGTGTTGCTTTTTGGTAATTAGAAGGCTGCTAAATACCGCTGCGCACCACACGTGTATTATGCCCAGCAGTAAAGGGGTTAATTTAGGGAGCATGTAGAGAGCTTCTAGGGTTAATTTTAGCTTTAGTGTAGTGTAGTAGACAACCCCATAGTATTGATATAGGCCCATCTTGGTATATTTCATGCCAGCCATTTCACCGCGATCAAATGAAAAAAAAAAAAACGTAAAATTTTTCACAATTTTAGGTTTCTCACTGAAATTATTTACAAACAGCTTTGTGCAATTATGGCACAAATGGTTGTAAAAGCTTCTCTGGGATCCCCTTTGTTCAGAAATAGCAGACATATATGGCTTTGGGCGTTGCTTCTTGGTAATTAGAAGACCGCTAAATGAAGCTGCGCACCACACGTGTATTATGCCCAGCAGTGAAGGGGTTAATTAGGGAGCTTGCAGGGAGCTTGCAGGGTTAATTTTAGCATTAATGTAGAGATCAGCCTCCCACCTGGACATATCACCCCCCTGATCCTCCAAATAGCTATCTTCCCTCCCCCACCTCACAAATGTCCCCGCCATCTTAAGTACAGGCAGAATGTCTGCCAATACTAAAATAAAAGGAATTTCCAAAAAAAAAAAAATATTTACATGTTTAGGATCCCCCTTACTCCCAACCTCCCTGATCCCCCCTCAAACAGCTCTCTAACCCTCCCCCTCTAACTTATTAGTAGCCATCTTGGGTACTGGCAGCTGTCTGCCAGTACCCAGTTACAATAAAATATATTTTTTATTATTTTTTTTATAATTTTTCTGTAGTGTAGCTTGCCCCCCACCTCCCTCCGTCCGAGATCCCTTAGATCACTTTTATTTTTTATTTTTTTTTCCACTTTGTGTTCAAATAATTTCTGCAGTGTAGCGGTTCCCACCCGCTCCTACCCGTGCGCGGCTCCCGGGCACGCGCCACAGAGTGGCTCTCTGCTTTGGATGGCCAAGGAGAGTTATTGCAGGATGCCTCAATGTCGAGGATCACTGCAATAACCGGAAAGCGGCTGGTCCGCTTCCAGCCGCTTTTAAACCCTAATGTCATACAGGGTACGTCGCTGGTCTTTAGAAGACCAGGTTGTGTGCGACGTACCCTGTACTACATGCGTCATTAAGGGGTTAACCCCTAACCCTAACACCCCTAACCCTAACTCCAACCCTAAACCTAACACCCCCTAACTTTAACTAATAAAAATATAACTAAATTAAAGTTACAATTTTAACATAATTAAAATATAACTACATTAAAGTTACAATTATTAACTACTAATACTGATTTAAATCTAATACAAAGTAAATTACCTATAATTAACCCCTAAACCTAACACCCCCTAACCCTAAACCACCTAACACCCCCTTACCTTAACATAATATAATATAACTAAATTATAGTTATTTTTTTAACTAATAATTACCTATTTAATCTAAATACAAAGTAACCTACCTATATTAACCCCTAAATCCTAACACCCTATCACCTACGTTATCATAATTAAAATATAAACTACATTCAAGTTACAAATATTAACTAATAATACCTATTTAATCTAAATACAAAGTAACCTACCTATATTAACACCCCTTAACCTAACACCCCCTAACTCTAACCCTACCCTATACCTACAGAACTATATAACCCCCTAAACCTAATACCTAATTTTACACCCTAACCCTAAACCTAACACTCCCTAACTTTAACATAATTAAAATATAATTAAAGTTACAAATATTAACTAATAATAAAATTTAAATCTAAATACAAACTTACCTGTGAAATAAAACCTAAGCTAGCTACAATATAACTAATAGTTATATTGTAGCTAGTTTAGGTTTTATTTTTATTTCACAGGTAAATTTGTATTTATTTTAACTAGGTAGACTAGTTAGTAAATAGTTATTAATTATTTACTAACTATCTAGTTAAAATAAATACAAACTTACCTGTGAAATAAAAAAAAAACTAAGCTGCCTTACACTAAATCATACCATTACAAAATAAAAAAACTTACTATTACAAAAAATAAAAAACCACTAAAATTGCAAAAAATAAAAAACCTACCATTACAAAAAATAACAAATGAAATTATCCAAAACAATAAAAAATATTCCTATTCTAATACCATTAAAAAAACACCCCAAAATAAAAAAAACTAATCTATACTAAACTACCAAGGGCCCTTAAAAGGGCCTTTTGGTGGCCCTTAAAGGGGCCTTTTGTAGAGCATTGCCCTAAAGTTAACAGTTTTTTTGCTACAAAACAAAACAAACACCCCCTAACAGTATACAAACCCCCACCCCCCAACCCACAAAATAAAAATAAAGTAAAACCTAATCTACTCATTGCCCTGAAAAGGGCATTTGTATGGGCATTGCCCTTAAAAGGGCATTTAGCTCTTTTGCTGCACAAGCCCTAATCTAAAAATAAAAACTCACCCCTAAAACGAAAAAAAAACATTACACAAAATAACAAACAAATTATCAGAAATGATTAAAATTATTCCTATTCTAATACCCATCTAGAATAAACTACCAATGGCCCGAAAAAGGGCCTTTTGTATGGCATTGCCCTAAAGATATCAGCTCTTTTTCTGAAAAAATAAAAATAAAAATAAAATACAAATACCCACTAACATTACAAACCCCCACCCCTCCAAACCCACAAATTAAAAAAATTATCTAAAAAACCTAATCTACCCATTGCCCTTAGAATAGGAATAATTTTTATTGTTTTGGATAATTTAGTTTGTTATTTTTTGTTATGGTAGTTTTTTTTTTTTTTTTTTTTGTAATGGTAGGTTTTTTTTTTGTAATGGTATGATTTAGTGTAAGGAAGCTTAGGTTGTATTTTTATTTCACAGGTAAGTTTGTATTTATTTTAACTAGGTAGTTAGTAAATTGTTAATAACGATTTACTAACTAGTCTACCTAGTTAAAATAAATACAAACTTACCTGTGAAAAAAACCCTAAGCTAGCTACAATATAACTATTAGTTATATTGTAGCTAGCTTAGGTTTTATTTCACAGGTACGTTACTTTGTATTTATATTTAAATAGGTATTATTAGTTAATAATTGTAACTTGAATTTAGTTATATTTTAATTATGTTAAAGTTAGGGGGTGTTAGTTTTAGGGTTAGGGGGTATTAGGTTTAGGGGTTAATATAGGTAAGTTACTTAGTATTTAGATTTAAATAAGTATTATTTGTTAATAATTGTAACTTGAATTTAGTTATATTTGTATTATGTTAAAGTTAAGGGGTGTTAGGTTTAGGGTTAGGGTAAGGGTTAGGGGGTGTAAAGTTTAGGGGTTAATATAGGTAAGTTACTTTGTATTTAGATTTAAATAGGTATTATTAGTTAATAATTGTAACTTTAATTTAGCTATATTTTTATTATGTTAAAGTTATGGGTGTTAGGGTTAGGTTTAGGGTTAGGTTTAGGGTTAGGTTTAGGGTTAGGGGGTGTTAGGTTTAGGGGTTAATATAGGTAAGTTACTTAGTATTTAGATTTAAATAAGTATTATTAGTTAATAATTGTAACTTGAATTTAGTTATATTTGTATTATGTTAAAGTTAAGGGGTGTTAGGTTTAGGGTTAGGGTAAGGGTTAGGGGGTGTAAAGTTTAGGGGTTAATATAGGTAAGTTACTTTGTATTTAGATTTAAATAGGTATTATTAGTTAATAATTGTAACTTTAATTTAGCTATATTTTTATTTTGTTAAAGTTATGGGTGTTAGGGTTAGGTTTAGGGTTAGGTTTAGGGTTAGGGGGTGTTAGGTTTAGGGGTTAATATAGGTAAGTTACTTTGTATTTAGATTTAAATAGGTATTATTAGCTAAAAATTGTAACTTTAATTTAGTTATATTTTAATTATGTTAAAGTTAGGGGGTGTTAGGTTTAGGGTTAGGTTTAGGGTTAGGGGGTGTTAGGTTTAGGGGTTAATATAGGTAAGTTACTTTGTATTAAGATTTAATAAGCTATTATTAGTTAATAATTGTAACTTTAATTTGGTTATACTTTAATTATATTATTATATTTTAATTACGTTAAAGTTAGGGGGTGTTAGGTTTAGGGTTAGGGGGTGTTAGGTTTAGGGGTCAATATAGGTAAGTTACTTTGTATTTAGATTTAAATAGTAATTATTAGTTAATTGTAACTTTCATTAAGTTATATTTTAATTACGTTAAAGTCTGGGGGTGTTAGGTTTAGGGTTAGGGGGTGTTAGGTTTAGGGGTTAATATAGTTTAAATTAGGTTGTTGCGATGTGTGGGCCGGCGGTTTAGGGGTTGATATGTTTAGTTAGTATTGGTGAAGTTTGTGAACGGCGGTTTAGGGGTTAATAGGTTTAGTTAGTATTAGCGATGTTTGTGAAATAAAAATAAAACCTAAGCTGCCTTACACCTATTTGAGGTTAATAAGTTTAGCTTGTGTTGGCGATTTGGGGTGGTGCGGTTTAGGGGTTAATAGGTTTAGTTTGTGTCGATGATGTGTGGGGGTGCGGTTTAGGGGTTAAAACATTTAGTTTGTGTTGGCGATGTGCAGGGGGTGCGGTTTAGGGGTTAATAAGTTTATTTTGTGTTGGCGATGTTATGGAACGGCGATTTAGGGTTAATAGGTTTAGTTAGTGTCTTCGATGTGGGGGGTGCGGTTTAGGGGTAAAAAGGTTTAGTTTTTTTCAGCAATGTCGGGGAATGGTGGTTTAAGGGTTCTTCTTAGTGTCGGGGAACTGCGGTTTAGGAAGCTACATTTAAAAATTCCGAATATGAATAATGGATCCGAAAATTCGGAAACATATTTATTAATTTTCGGAATGTTTCTGAATTTTTCGGGATGTGCCGAATCGGCAATTCGGATGCATCCGAATCATTGAATCGGCCAAAATTCGCTCGAATTCTGAATTTGTCCGAAAAGAAACACACATATCTAATTGCTATATCTACTTCATCTAGTTATAATGGACTATTTAATTGCTGCAGTTTGTCTGTCCCTAATTAGGGGAGAAAGCATTCATCCCAAAACCTTTTCTTTTTTTGTTTATCAATTTTGTTTTCTTTATATATGTTTTTAAAATAGTCTACAAATTCGAGTATTTCTTAATTTTTTGTACATCTTACCCCTTTATTGATAATAGCTTCTAATATATTAGCTCCTCTCACTTGCTTAATCGTGTTTGTTAGGTATTTGCCTAATTTGCCTCCACATCTGTAGAATTTAGCGCTAGCCTTTACTGCCTCTTGCTTACAATTGGTGTTAAAAGGACACTGAACCCAATTTTTTTCTGTTGTGATTCAAATAGAGCATGCAATTTTAAGCAACTTTATAATTTACTCCTATTATCAAATTGTCTTCATTCTCTTGGTATGTTTATATGAAAAGAAAGAATGTAAGTTTAGATGTCGGCTATTTTTGGTGAACAACCTGGGTTGTCCTTGCTGATTGAACAGCACCAGTAAACAAGTGCTGTCCAGGGTCTGAACCAAAAATTTCCTGGCTTCTTATCTCCATATTTTTCAAATACAGATAGCAAGAGAACAAAGTAACATTGATAATAGAACATTAGAAAGTGGCTTAAAATTGCATGCTCTATCTGAATCATGAAATAAAAAATTTGGGTTCAGAATCCCTTTAAGTGAATTTCCCTTTCCTTTTTTGCCTGAACATATTTGTCCCAGTTCTTTTTTTCAGGATTTAATAGATATATATTATATGAATTGCGTAATTGATTTGCTAATTGAATATTTCTTGCGTTTATTTTTTTTTCTCTATTGACATAAATAGGCTTTAAATTCTCCTCTTAGCACAGCTTTTGAGGCTTCCCAGTATTTTTCTGGATTCGATACAGAATTCTCATTAAAGGGACAGTCTAGTCTGTGATGATCTTTATAATTTATTAGCAAACAGCAAGGAGAGAGAACAAGAATACAGACTTTATTCAGCAGCATCCATCTTAACAATAACTGCCCGCCCCCTCCAATCACATGACTAAAATGTTAACTGTTTTTAGTGCACAGAGTGAACTAAGCATAACTATTGAACTTAAACTATAACATCAAGCATACACATCATTACATCTTCCCCTTCAAATATGAAACACTTAATATGAGACAAAGTCTTCCCATATTTTTGGTTTGATAGCTCGACCATAACGAGAGAAAGTAACTGCTGGCTCACTAGCAGTACAATCAGTGTCAGGTTGAGAGTCATTCCCAGCATTATCGCAAGCTGATACACTTATGTTGTCCTCAAAGTCCTCAGTAGACTTTACATCCATGTTAGGGAATTCTGTGCATTCATTGCTTTGCTCTTTATTGTCATTGCTGCTTGGTTCCCCGAGTAGAGTATCAGCTGCAGTGTCTGGTCGAAGATGACGCCTGTTGCATCTCAGTTTCTGTCCACACTTGGTTTTGATTATATATGACCTTGGTGAATTAGCTTCACTGACAATTCGAGCAGGTTCCCATGTATCTCCAGTGACTCTGTGTCTCACAGCTTGCCCAGCCCTGAGTGGACCAAGTAACTTGGTAGATTTGTCAAAATACAGCTTTTGCTTTTTCCTGTTTATGTTCCTCTGACCTGTTACCTGATCCTGTGGGATAGTCTGAGGCTGCAATTTCTGTGGTGCAATAGGCACTGTGGTCCTCAGTGCTCTACCCATGAGCAGCTGTGCAGGTGAACATAAACCCTCCATGGGTGTTGCACAATAGTTTAACAGGCCTAGGTACACATCCTGCCCTGATGATTGTGCTTTTCGGATAATGGATTTGGCTATGTTGTTCTCAGCTAAACCATTGGCCTGTGAGTGATACAGACTTACTGGTTTGTGCCTGACTCCCCATTCACGCAGAAAGCACTGGAATTCAGCACTTGAGAATTGCGGGCCATTATCAGACACAAGTTCTTCACACACTCCATGTCTCGAGAGTATTGTTTTGAAAGCCCATATGATTGCTGATGCTTTTAGATTTCTCAGCTGTACTAACTCAAAGAATTTGCTGTAGTAATCTACTACTATCAGGTAGTGGTTGTCCTCAAAATGAAAAATATCTGTGGCCAGTCTCTGCCATGCCCATGAAGGAGTGTTCCATGGTGTGAGAGGTTCTTTTGCATTGTTTTTTTGAAATGTCTGGCAGGTTTCACATGTCTTCACAAGTGTCTCAATATCAAGGTCCAAATTAGGCCAGTAAACCACATCCCGTGCTCTGCGTTTACAAAGAGTAATGCCCAAATGTCCCTGGTGAATTTGCTCCAATATTTCTGCCTGTTGTGATTTAGGAATAACAATACGGTCACCCATGAATATGATATCCGTATGAAAGGATAGTTCATTTCTCACAGGCCAGAATCCCTGCAACTCAGGAGAAAGTTTCTTTCGTTTTTCTGGCCAGCCATTGCACATGACACAAATTAGTTTTTCTAGTACTTTAACTTGTTTGGTATCTTGTCTAATTTTTTCCAGCTGTACATCAGCTATTGGAATATTTACTAGTACTGTATGTACCTGTTCTTCCAATTCAGGTTCATCCCGTGCTTCATGTCCTTCTGGAAACACCCTAGACAGTGTATCTGCCATCGGAATTTCCTCTCCTGGTTTATATTTCACTGTGAGATCATACTGTTGTAGTTTCATAACCATCCTCTGCAGGCGTGGAGGTATAGCAGATAGTGGTTTTTGCATGATGTACTCCAATGGTTTGTGATCAGTTTCCACAACCACTGGGCGACCATAGATATACTGGTGAAATTTCTCACATCCATTTACAATGGCCAACATCTCCTTCTCAATTTGAGCATAATTGGCTTGTGTTGTTGTCAGAGCTCGTGAAGCATATGCAACAGGATGTCCTTGTTGCATTAGCACAGCACCTAACCCAAACTGGGATGCATCCACTTGAAGCACAGTGTTGCAGTTTACATCAAAATATTTCAGTATTGGCCCCGGATGTTTAGTGATCAGTTTTTTTACTTTCTCAAATGTCTTTTCCATGTTTGCGTCCCAAGACCAAATAGCATCCCTTTGTAGCAATGCATGTAGTGGGGCTGTCAGCTGAGCGAGGCCCTGAGAAAACTTGGATAGATAATTAAAAATGCCTAATGATGTCTCTAGTTCCTTCCTGGAGGATGGGGCCTTCATGCTAATAACTGCTGTTATCTTCTTTGGATCAGGCTTCAAATCCTCTTTGGTTAGAAGGTGTCCAAAATATGTAACCTCTTCTACCCCAATTTGCATTTTGTTTGGATTGAGTTTAAGATTTTTCTCCCGACACCGCTTGAGTAAGGCAATAAGGTTTTCGTCATGTTCTGTATGATCCTTTCCATAAACCAGCAAATCATCAATTATTACTTCAACACCATGTAGACCAGCAATCAACTCATGTGATTTCTTTTGAAATATCTCCTGAGCAGAAGCAATGCCGAAAGGTACCCTTGTGAAACGCCATCGTCCAAAGGGGGAGTTGAAAGTGGTCAGGTGACTGCTGGGTTCATCAAGACGCAATTGCCAGTAACCAGATTGTGAATCTAGTACACTAAACACTGTTGCTCCTACTAGCTTGTGAGCTATATCATCTATGGTGGGGAGTTTGTAGTGTTCTCTCATTATTACTTTGTTCAAATCACGTGGGTCAATGTAAATACGAATTGCGCCTGTGTTTTTCTTCTCTACCACAACCATAGAACTGACCCATTCTGATGGTTCTGTGACCTTTTTTACTACCCCCAACTTCTCCATCCTAGTTAGTTCTTGTTTGACTTTAGCTTCAAGGGATAAAGGTATTTTCCTTGGGGCATGAATGACAGGCTGTGCACCCTCTTTTATACGTATGCGGCTAATCTCCGGGAGGCACCCTAGGCCTTTGAATAGATCACTGTACTCATGCTTAATGTTGTCCTTTGACAGTTCGCTGCACCCACCATCCACAGCCATAATGATCTTTACAAGTCCAATATCTTTACTTGTTTTTAGACCTAATACTGCTGGGGCTTTTGTTTCTATCACAAACAATTGTAATACCTTTTCAGATCCCTTGTAAAAACATTTTGCATGGCAGCGACCCATCACTTTCAGCTTTTCACCACCATATCCCAACAGTTTTGGTAGGTCTTGAGTCTCTAAGGGGAATTCATTTCTAAGGAGTTTCAGGTATGTGTGGCTTGGCACACAGTTTACTTGTGCCCCTGTATCTATTTTGAATGTGACTGGAGTTTTGTGAGCCCCTATCTGTAGGGTTACATTTGCTTCATCTGCAGACTTGTGTGATTTCTGTACTGCTGCAAGATATATTGGGGTGCAATCTGAATCTGACCATGCATTGTCATCATTGTCCTCTATGGCGTGTACAGCCTGTGTTTTTGTCCTTGCAATATGGGAAAACAGTTTATACACCCTGGCAAAATGTCCTCTTTTCTTGCATTTATTACATATCTGCCACCTTGCAGGACAGGCAGCATTTTTGTTGTGCATGTTTCCACAGTAGCCACAGGTTGCTTGTGTGTTACTTGTCCCAGTGTCCCACTTGCCTTTTATCCCCTTGTGTCCTCTTTCTTGCCAGTATCTGCTGCTTTGGTTTTCTATAGCACTGATCTGGTGTTGTGTTCCTTCCAGTACCTGCATGTCCTTTCTTGACATTTCATATGCTCTAGCAATCCTGATGGCTTTCTCAAGATTTAAATCTTCTTCCTGCAGCAGCTTTTCCTGAACTTCTTTAAACTTACTGCCCATCAGAATACTGTCTTTTATCATATCACCTGCATCATAAAAAGCACAGTCTTTGGCAAGCAAGTGCAGCTGTGTCACCCATTCATCCACAGATTCACCTCCACACTGATTCCTCTCATAAAACATTTTCCTCTGCACTGTGATGTTTTTCCTTGGATTGCAGTATGCTTCAAACTTTCCAAACAATACCTCTGTTTTTTTTTTTTTTTGTCATCTGCAGTGATATCCCCACTTGCCTGCCAGGCTCTGCATACATCACGTCCCTTTTGTCCCACACATATCAGAAAGTGTGCTGCCTTCTGTTGATCAGTCCATCTGTCTGCATCTGGGCCTGCAAACACAAGTTCAATCAGCTCCCTCCACTTTGACCAATTATCAGAAATGTTCCCTGACTCTAAATCCAGAGAAGGAATGTTCTTTGTGTTGCTGTTTGCTGCCATGTAACTTTTCACCCCACTTCTGGTACCATGTGATGATCTTTATAATGTATTAGCAAACAGCAAGGAGAGAGAACAAAAATACAGACTTTATTCAGCAGCATCCATCTTAACAATAACTGCCCGCCCCCTCCAATCACATGACTAAAATGTTAACTGTTTGTAGTGCACAGAGTGAACTAAGCATAACTATTGAACTTAAACTATAACATAAAGCATACACATCATTACATAGTCCAAAATAAACTTTCATGATTCAGATAGAGAATGTCATTTTAAACATTTTTCCAATTTACTTTTATCACCAATTTTGCTTTGTTCTCTTGGTATTCTTAGTTGAAAGCTAAACCTAGTAGGTTCATATGCTAATTTCTAAGACCTTAAAGGCTGCCTCTTCTCTCAGGACATTTTGACTGTTTTTCACCACTAGAGAGTGTTAGTTCATGTGTGTCATATAGATAACACTGTGCTCATGAACGTGGAGTTCAGGTGAGCTAGCAATGATTGGCTAAAATGGATTTCTATCAAAAGAACTGAAATAAGCAGTTTGCAGAGGCTTAGATACAAGGTAATCGCAGAGGTAAAAAGTGTATTTATATAACCGTGTTGGTTGTGCAAAACTAGAGAATGAGTAATAAAGGGATTATCTATCTTTTTAAACAATAAAAATTCTGGTGTAGACTGTCCCTTTAAAGATTCTATATTGTAAACAAGCATTCTGTAACCAATTAGTAAATTTAATATTTGAGAATAGATATATGGGGAAAAAGAACAAATTGGATTGAGCTATCAAGGGCCTCAATTGAATATTTAGAGATATTGGGGAGTGATCAAATATTAATATTGGATTAATAGTGGCTTTTAAATTCAGACCCCACATTTTTTTATTTATCAGGAACATATCGATCCAAGAAAAGGACTTGTGAGTTTTCGACTTGCAATTGTATTCTCTCTGACCTGGATTCTGAATCCTCCAAAAGTCTTTTAAATTTATTCACAACCTGAATTTCTTAAAAATTGTAATTCCCCTATAATGTATTCCATGTTTTTTTTTTATTTTATTTCTTTTATCAACTGGTAGCTGTGAAATTAAGTTAAAATCTCCCCGTACAATGAGTTTGTTATTTGTGTATTCTATTAATTTTTTTTGTAATTTTATCCCAGAATGATTTATCTGGGGAATTAGGACCATAAATATTACTAAGTATTAGTCTCTTGCTTCCTATTTGTATTTGAATTACTATATACCTACCCTGTAAATCTATATCCTTACTAATTATTTAGTAATTAAGCTCTTTATGTAATAGTATAGCTACCCCTTTTTTCCTGTTTTGGCTAGACATGGCAATAATTTGCTTTTTATTTCGCTATCTCTTTAGCTCAAAGGTGTGTTTCTTGCAGAAATGCTATTTGGGCTTTAAAACTTCTAATATGTTTCAGAATCAGTTTCCTTTTAATTGGGGTCACCAAGCCTCTAATATTCCAAGAAACCAAATGTATTGAGGTCATATTCTATCTATACATCAGGATCTTAAATAAGGAAGGGAGTTTGATACAATACTTGAAGGGGGAGGGAGAAAAAAAAAAGAAAAATGGAAGGAAACAACCATAATAACACAATCTATCGACAATAACATGTCAATTAAATCAACCATATTTAGACTTATAGACTTTTTTTTGCTTCATCAACTGTGGTGAACATTAGTGTCTCTCCCTCTTTTTTGACTTTTCAATATGGCAGGATAAATTATAAAAGCTGTTATACCAGTTTGTATTATGCTAGAACATATGCCTGCCATTTTGTTTCTACATAAGGTAGTCTCATATGCAAGTCCTTAAATATAAGTATATGATTTTCACCCACTTTTACTTCTTTTTTCTTTTTTTATAATGAAATAAAAAATCAAGCTTGTCCTGAAAACTTCATATTTTCACAATTGCTGGTCTTGTAGTAACTTTTATTGTTTGATCTTTAAACAACTAGCCAATCCTGTGGACTCTTTCCACAATTATTGGGGTTTTACGTTTGGGCAAATCTAGTAGTGAGGGAAGTTTCTCAGCTATAAAATAGTTGAGACTTAATGTTTCTATTGATTCTGGGATACCAATGATACGTAAATTGTTTCAAAGTGCAAATGAACGAAAAGAGCAGAACCAGCAAGTAAGATAAAACGTAGCGTTTATTCCAAAGCTTTAAAAACAGGATCAAAGAGACATCCTATGAGAGTAATAAACACCTCGGGACTGGCAGGCTTACGCGTTTCGGCATTGCGCCGTAGTCATAGCATAGTTTGCCAGTCCCAGGTGTGTAATTTATACACAATTCTATTCAATTCTATTGGCTAAAAGATAGAAGGACATGTGATTAAAACAAAACACGCCCACAAGTGTAGCTATCAAATTACAGAGAAAGAACAAAGTGATTGATATTTTGTAGAACAGAAATAACATGTTGCAAATAAATAAATGAATAGATAAATGCATACCGGAATACATGTTAAGTACATAGACAAATTCAAAAAATAGTAGTCTACAAGGTATATATATACACATATGTAAATGGTGATATAAATATAAATATATACAAAAGACATAATAGGTGTTGAAACATTATGTGTACACTGTTTAAATGAGGTTAATAATAATAACTCGACATACATATACAGAACCTTGTTATTGTATGGTATTCATACTGCATACATTCAAAATAATCAAGATACATAATAGTTCCTAAAGTAGTATGTGTGGAGATATCAATATATATAACCTATGGCTGTAAAGACTAAGATAGACCACATATTGCAAGTACCCAGATTAAAATGATGGATTGTAGGTAAACTGGGATAACCACTAATTAGGGGATGAAAATTAGTCAATATTAGCCTAGTACTATTGGGCAAGACAAGTTGTGTATGTATGTAATAGTATGCACGTGTTAGTGTCAAATATTAGGAATATATAAGAGTATATATATGACATCCTCATAGAAGCATAACCATATGCAAATTAATGGAATAGGTTGTAGTCACAAATATATAAATAGATAAAGAGACAACCATACACATCCATATATATACACGTATGTGTATGCTAGCATATAATTAAAGGATTTAACTTATAGATAAGTGAGGATTCAATTGGAAACCTATGATGAACTAGGATTAACTATACACAAGCAATAAGCCAAAAAACTATACAACATATCTGATAACTACTTGATCATTCCCAGTAATTAATGAGATCAAATTCAGAATTTAAACCTTTAGGTACTTTAATTTCCAGTTTAAAAATCCATAGCATTTCTCTTTTATTTAGCAAGGTCTCTCTATCACCCCCTCTGCGTGGTCGGGGTATCATGTCAATGGGCTGCCATGAAAAGCAATCCTCCTTATTAGCAAAACCAACTTGCATAGCTGATATACCACTATTATCTATACTGCTATTATCTATATACATTAATATACGCTTATTCCTCAACTTGAGTGACTCTAAGAGGCTAGATTAGCTTAAAGGGACAGTCAACACCAATTTTTGTTGTTTTAAAAGATAGATAATACCTTAATTACCCATTCCCCAGTTTTGCATAACCAACACAGTTATAATTATACACGTTTTACATCTTTAATTACCTTGTATCTAAGCCTTAGCAAACTGCCCCCTTATTTCAGTTCTTTTGACAGACTTGAATTTTAGCCAATCAGAGCTGTCTCCATGGTAAATTCACGTGCATGAGTTCAATGTTATCTATATGAAACACATGAACTAATGCCCTCTAGTGGTGAAAAACTATCTAAATGCATTTAGATTAGAGGTGGCCTTCAAGGTCTAAGAAATTAGCATATGAACCTCCTAGGTTTAGCTTTCAACTAAGAATACCAAGAGAACAAAGCCAAATTGGTGATAAAAGTAAATTGGAAAGTTGTTTAAAATGACATGCCTTATTTGAATCATGAAAGTTTTTTTGGACTTGACTATCCCTTTAATCGTATCTTATTTTGTAAGACTTTATATCAAAGCTATATTCTTTCTTCACATTTTGCTCAGCGATGTTCAAAGATAATAAGGCAGTCTGTGCTCTCAGGTTTATGCTTCTGCTTACTCTCTTGTAAATAATGCAGTTGTGATAAATTATATATAGTTATTTCTAGCTTGGTACCTTAATTTTCAATACAATTTAGACTTTAAGCAGACCTACTACTAAGTCCAGTAATTTACTTTTGTACATATGCTCATCTCACCAGCCTCTGAAATAATTATGTGATAGTTTTCTCAGAAATAATAAAACCAGCAAACAATAATATACAACAAGGATTTGTTTTTTTATGAAAAAGAGTATTTCACAAGAGTTGGCTTCACTGATATCATACAGGGGTTGAGAGAATATATCTATGTGTGAGAAAGTCCAGAAAAGTAGCTAAGGACATATAGGTATCACAGCTAGCCAGACATGCCTTTGTTCTGTGTAATACCATAGGGCGAGACCCTCCGAATATAGTCTGGGTCACTAAATTTCTCGATCTCTTGATGTTACTGAGATCCAGTCTCAAAATCAGCCTCTTGTTAAGCCGCACAATTATAGTTTATTGCATATAATCCAAATTTATTGTAACTCTTTCCCTCTACCTCCTGCAGATTCAGACTTGATAAACTCTCTATTTTGATATGGTTGAAGAAAAAACCCCAAAGCAGAATAGAAGATTTAGAGCAGGCAAAAAACAGAAAAAAGAGCCTTTGGCTATCCAGGCTTATGAAGGCCAGGGTATGGGCTTCCCACTTGGAGGCAAACTTTTCAACCCAATTCCAGGGGCTCTTTACTTGAGCTGGACTTCCCCCAATGACACCTTAAAATGAGTGCCACTACGAAGCGACCTGGATTAGCTTCCGGTTTCCGAGACTGCGGGGGGCGATGGTGTCGCTGACTCGGTAAGATATTGTAGCTTAGGGCCGTGGCCCCCCTTGCTACCGTGTGTGTTTTTAAAAAAAAAAAAAAAAAAAAAAAGCAGTTCAGTACTGTTAAATAAATGTCTTTATTTTGTAAGCTGAACCCCAAAGGATATAACACATTTTAGCATAACATTGATTCCTCAGTTACCATATCTATGTGAAATGTTCAGACTATTCCAGATGACCAATGACCCCTTAATAATATTGAGCTAGTAGTATAATAATAATAATGGTAGAAACAGCTTGCTGATTTTTTTTTCTATAACAACGAGGGATTCTAATGTTATAGAATGTAGTAAAATCAGTAAAAATCGGCTGTGAAAATGATTCAATTGTTTGCAATAAAATGAGATGCTTTATGCCAGTTACACCTACTATTTCTCTTCTGCTAAATACACTAACATTTTGTAAAGATAAAACAATTTACTTTCAGTTTATACTGACATACTTAAATCAGAAAAATGCAGCAGTGCTTGCAAGCTGATTGTTCATAAATGTAAGCATGACAGAATGGCTATTGTTTTATAATGCTGTGAATACTCAGGTTTATAAGACTTTAGGTTGGCTACAGATTAACACTTACTGTCTGAAACATTAATGGAAATGAATCTTCGTATTTGCAGGTATTTAGGTGCTTATATTATTTAAGATCATATTTGCTTGTTAGCAAACAATATATCTTGATTAATATGAATGAAATATATTAAAAGTAACTTGAGGTCAAGCTGGGATTATATAAAAAAGGTTTTTAGATTAAACCAGTGACTCTAATTCCACTTATTTACAATAAAGCTGTTTCAATGGATTCTGCACTAACAAAAAATACATGTGGTTAAAGAGACATGTTGCCCAAACACTGTATCACTTGAAAGTAATGCAGCTTATTTGAAAATAGCTAGTTAGAAAATATAACATTAACATTTGTAAATAAGAAAATATTTTCCCTCAAAATGTCGTCATTAGCCACATCCCATTGTGAAGGGACTTTAAGTACTGAGGGGTCAAACACAATTATTTATAAAAATATTATCAAATGATTTATTAAAAAAAAAAAATCTCCATAGACTATTGGTGTATTTTTGTTGATAATTATTAGATACATTTTCTAAAGGATTATAATAAACCCTTAACCAGAATGCAAGGGAAGGTTCATTTAGGTGTGTGCATGTACAGCCACTGTATTTTCCTCCTCAATATACGGAAGTTTACTATTAAATCTCTCTAAATCATGGTGAAATCATACAAGATCACAGTAAAGCAAAGTGTGATCTCAGCACTGATGATGCAGATTGGCTGTTTTTTTCTTCACCATAAATAATCATTTGTAAATCTGGAGACAAGCATCTAGAATGGATGTTTACAATTCTTCTACAGTGAGATAGGTCTACTGAGGAAATTTTGAGACAAAATATCTCATATTTTTCCACATAGAGATGTTCATGAAATATTTTCTAGTCCGTGTTTTTACAAAGAAAGCGGCATCTCTTTCAAAAGATTCAGTGTTTATTTAACATAGCCCTTTACAAACCAACTCCCTCAGCCCTATAGGTGAACAGTGACACACAAACAAAACATATATAACAAATCAATAAATGTTTATTTATTATTTAAATTATGTAAAACACAAGGATGTTACTTAAAGCAAAGTACATCTGGTTTAGATTGATAAAACAGTAACAATTCCTTTAAGTATATGGAGGTACTCTACACGTGATAAAATGGTACTTTATTGGTTTACAAAAAGAAAACAATTAGAATGACTTTATCATAACTCTATGCAATAAATAAATACTTAAATAAATACTGTTAAAATTGTTTTGAAATATCTGATGACAATTATATACATTATTTCTCAAATAACTTAAATTACCTTGTTTGGAAAAATGTTAAAATATCCTAAACCTTGTAATGAAAAGGTGTTTTCTTTTATATTAAACAATATGTTCACATCAGTGTTTTCAATTTTCTTGTTATTGTCTGATTGATGACAGGGCCTTAACTACAGCATATGGCAAGACAGTTATCAAATGTATACCTGGAAGATTTATGAGATTGTTACTGAAAGACTGATAAAAGTGATCTACTGCTTAAGAGTTTGAAGTAACCACTTTTGACAAACTGGTGTGCTTTACCAATGTTGTGAAATACACATTAATCAAGTGTAACCTATGCAGAGGTGCTGTTTTGTTCTTGCTCATCAAGTTTTCCTCTGATTGAAAATATCTTATTTCAAGATACAGAAAATTACCTATACTTACTTTGATATATACTAGGCTGCAAGTAAGACCAAGCTATACAGTAAATCATTAAAGAATAGACACAGACTACTTTAAGCCTATTAACTAGAGTGTTAGGGATTTTTTTATACAATTTATTTTAGGACTATACGTGTTTCTACACAATATTTATATATATTTAAAGTTGAAAAAACATATATTTATGAAAATTGGAACTGGGATGACAGTACATTTTTTGTTGCTATTATGGTATCTATATAAATGTTCTTGTGCAATGATAGCTGCAGGAAGCAGAGTACAGTGTCCACTGCCAGCTCGCAACACAGATGGAAAGACAGACTCCCTACCTAAGAGCTATGTCTTATGTATCTGCCTTATGATAACTTGAGCTTTGGCAGTATCATTAAACTATACCGGACTAGAAATTATCGCCTAGATTTAGAGTTTGGCGTTAGCCATCAAAACCAGCGTTAGGGGCTCCTAACGCTGGTTTTGGGCTACCGCTGGTATTTAGAGTCAGTCAGGAAAGGGTCTAACGCTCACTTTCCAGCCGCGACTTTTCCATACCGCAGATCCCCCTACGCCATTTGCGTATCCTATCTTTTCAATGGGATCTTCCTAACGCTGGTATTTAGAGTCTTGGCTGAAGTGAGCGTTAGAAATCTAACGATAAAACTCCAGCCGCAGCAAAAAGCTAGGAGTTAAGAGCTCTCTGGGCTAACGCCGGTTCATAAAGCTCTTAACTACTGTGCTCTAAAGTACACTAACACCCATAAACTACCTATGTACCGATGTACCTATGTATCGATGCCACTCTATTAAAAAAAAAAATTTCCGATCAGCCAATAGAATGCGAGCTCAATCTGATTAGGTGATTGGATCAGCCAGTCGGATTGAACTTGAATCTGATTGGCTGATTCCATCAGCCAATCAGAATTTTCCTACCTTAATTCCGATTGGCTGATAGAATCCTATCAGCCAATCGGAATACGAGGGACGCCATCTTGGATGACGTCATTTAAAGGAACCGTCATTCGGCGATTAGGCGTCGGTAGAAGAGGATGGATCCGCGTCGGCTGGAAGAAGATGGCTCCGGAAGAAAGAAGATTGAAGATGCCGATTGATAGAAGACTTCAGCCCGATGATGGACCTCTTCAGCGCCCGCTTGGATCAAGACTTCAGCCCGATGATGGACTTCTTCAGCGCCCGCTTGGATCAAGACTTCAGCCCGATGATGGACTTCTTCAGCCCCCGCTTGGGCTTGGATGAAGACTTCGGAGGCTCTTCTGGACCGATCGGTGATACCCGGCGTGGTGAAGATAAGGTAGGAAGATCTTCAGGGGCTTAGTGTTAGGTTTATTTAAGGGGGGTTTGGGTTAGATTAGGGGTATGTGGGTGGTGGGTTGTAATGTTGGAGGGGTGGTATTGTATGGTTTTTTTTCAGGCAAAAGAGCAGAATTCTTTGGGGCATGCCCCGCAAAAGGCCCTTTTAAGGGCTGGTAAGGTAAAAGAGCTTTTCTATTTTTTATTTTAGAATAGGGTAGGAATTTTTTTTATTTTGGGGGGCTTTGTTATTTTATTAGGGGGCTTAGAGTAGGTGTAATTAGCTTAAAATTGTTGTAATATTTTTCTAATGTTTGTAAATTATTTTTTGTATTTTTTGTAACTTAGTTCTTTTTTATTTTTTGTACTTTAGTTAGTTTATTTAATTGTATTTATTTGTAGGTATTTTATGTAATTAATTTATTGATAGTGTAGTGTTAGGTTTAATTGTAGATAATTGTAGGTATTTTATTTAATTAATTTATTGATAGTGTAGTGTTAGGTTTAATTGTAACTTAGGTTAGGATTTATTTTACAGGTAATTTTGTAATTATTTTAACTAGGTAGCTATTAAATAGTAAATAACTATTTAATAGCTATTGTACCTGGTTAAAATAAATACAAAGTTGCCTGTAAAATAAAAATAAATCCTAAAATAGCTACAATATAATTATAATTTATATTGTAGCTATATTAGGGTTTATTTTACAGGTAAGTATTTAGCTTTAAATAGGAATGATTTATTTAATAAGAGTTAATTTATTTCGTTAGATAAAAATTATATTTAACTTAGGGGGTGTTAGTGTTAGGGTTAGACTTAGCTTTAGGGGTTAATACATTTATTAGAGTAGCGGTGGGGTGCGGTCGGCAGATTAGGGGTTAATACTTGAAGTTAGGTGTCAGCGATCTTAGGGAGGGCAGATTAGGGGTTAATAATATTTATTATAGGGTTATTGAGGCAGGAGTGAGGCGGATTAGGGGTTAATAACTTTATTATAGTAGCGGTGAGGTCCGGTCGGCAGATTAGGGGTTAATAATTGTAGGTAGGTGGAGGCGACGTTGGGGGCGGCAGATTAGGGGTTAATAAATATAATATATGGGTCGGCGGTGTTAGGGGCAGCAGATTAGGGGTACATAGGGATAACGTAGGTGGCGGCGGTGTACGGAGCGGCAGATTAGGGTTTAAAAATATATGCAGGTGTCAGCGATAGCGGGGGCGGCAGATTAGGGGTCAATAAGTGTAAGGTTAGGGGTGTTTAGACTCGGGGTTCATGTTAGGGTGTTAGGTGCAGACATAGGAAGTGTTTCCCCATAGGAAACAATGGGGCTGCGTTAGGAGCTGAACGCTGCTTTTTTGCAGGTGTTTGGTTTTTTTTCAGCTCAAACTGCCCCATTGTCTCCTATGGGGATATCGTGCACGAGCACGTTTTTTAAGCTGGCCGCGTCCGTAAGCACCGCTGGTATTGAGAGTTGCAGTGGCGGTAAATTATGCTCTACACTCCCTTTTTGGAGCCTAACGCATCCCTTCTGTGAACTCTCAATACCAGCGGTATTTAAAAGGTGCGGGGGGAAAAAAGCCAGCGTTAGCTACGCAGGTCGTTACTGACAAAACTCTAAATCTAGCGGTTAGTCTTTAACCCTTTGAGTGCTATGCACTTTCCCACCTGGGTTCTAAGATTTTTTAATGTTTTTTTTATTTTTTTATTTTTTGAACAAGTTTTTTTTTTACTTATTTTATTTTTTTCAGACCCAAGACTTACACTGTTGGTTAGGCGATTGCCTTTCCAATGGTGGGTCTTGGGGGTCTGTAGCTGATTAGATGCCTGAGATACAGGCTTCTAAGCAGCATGCCCCCGGCGCATATACTTAACATTGTTAAGCATAAATAAAGTTGTGCAGTGACGTCATCACGTTATTGCGCGTGACATCACCTCACAAAATGGGAAGCCCCAGCGATGCCTGTCACTCTACAGGCACGATTGCCGGGGTAGGAGCGGGTGGGAGCCCCCAGATCTCCCTCAAGTTGGGAGAGTGCTAGTGACGGCTCTGAGCTGTCATTAGCATCAGAGTGGGAAACTCTGTGATGGCTCAGAGCCGTCATTAGCGCTCAAAGGGTTAATTCCCCACATTAAAGGGACAGAATTAAACCTTTATAATGCAGATATAGCATGCAGTTCTAAGAGACCTTTCAATTTATTCCTTTATTAAACTGGGCAAAGTATTTTCATATGTACACTTTCTGGGGCACCAGCACCTACTGAGCATGTGCATGACTAAGGTAGGTCTGAAACATTGTTTGTTTTGTGGACCATGGCACAATAAAGGTCATTTTACTTTAAACTGCAAAGGCTGGAGCACCCTTTCTTTTGGAGCATGTACAAGTGATCAAGGTGTATACATATGTGAGTCTGTGATTGGCTGATATTTGGCACATGATACAAGGGGCTGGCAAATTGAAGGACATTTTTAAATTTGTCAAAAAAATCTACTGCTCATTTAAAATTCAAAGCAAGTGCTATTGAATTGTCTTTTTTCTATGTACTTGTCAGTTTTGCAATTGTACTTTATTTAAAGGCACATGAAACCCACTTTTTTTGTTTTATGATTCATATATAACAGTGATGGCGAACCTTGACACTCCAGATTTTTCCCATGATGCTTAGGCACTCTGAAGTCCATTTGTGCATCATAGGAAATGTAGTTCGGAAACATCTGGAGTGCAAAGGTTCACCATCACTGATATAGAAAATACGTTTTTAAACAACTATTTAATTTACTTCTATTATCAATTTTAAGGTAGGAACCTGTGTGAACAGAGAAGGAGAGAGGCGCCTCATGGGACAGTATCGTACAAGCAAATGAAATCACACTCGATATAGCATCTCGTGAACAGGGGTACTCACAAGAGCGGCGGCATATGAGAATGCCTAGCAGTGCAGGATGGGACTTTCAGTCGCCCGACAGACAATCACTCCGGTGCTTGGGCGTAAGATCACAGGGCCAATCGGCATCTGCCTAGCAGTTAGCGTCAGTAGTGGGAGCTGTTCCGGGAGTAGCCAACCACCGAACTCGGCAGTGAGAATGACACGTCCGCAGACCAATCAAAGGCAGCAAACGTAGAGCAAGTTAAAACATAAAAACTCGTAATTTATTGAGTTGTAATATTAAAACATTAGCACACAGCAACGCGTTTCTCGACCTACGGGTCGTTTCATCAGGCTGATGATCTTACGCCCAAGCACCGGAGTGATTGTCTGTCGGGCAACTGAAAGTCCTGTCCTGCACTGCTAGGCATTCTCATATGCCGCCGCTCTTGTGAGTACCCCTGTTCACAAGATGCTATATCAAGTGTGATTTCATTTGCTTGTACGATACTGTCCCATGAGGCGCCTCTCTCCTTCTCTGTTCACACAGGTTCCTACCTTAATGCATATTTCCTAAGAGTGCTGCCTGTCCCCCTGAGAGATACTGGATTTCTTCACTACCTGAATTGTTTGGAATTTTGCGCACCTCACATAGAGACTCTTATGCTCTATTATCTATCTTATTATCAATTTTGCTTTATTCTCTCACTAAAGCAGCAGCAATGCATTACTGGGAGCAAGCTGAACACATCAGTAAGCCAATAGCAATAGACATATATGTGCAGCTACCAATCAGCAGCTAGTTCCCAGCTCCTGAGCCTACCTAGGTATCCTTTTCAGCAAAGATACCAAGAGAACTAAGCAAGTTGGATAATGGAAGTAAATTGGAAAGTTGTTTAAACTGTTATGCTCCATTTGAATTATGAAAGAAACATTTTGGGTTTCATATCCGTTTAATGGTCCGCTAAAGCAATGCTAAACCCAAATTTTTTCTTTCATGATTCAGATAGAGCATGCAATTTTAAGCAACTTTTTAATTTATTCCTATTATCAATTTGTATTCATTCTCTTGGTATCTTTATTTGAAAAAGCAGGAATTAAAGCTTAGAAGCTGGCCTATTTTTGGTTCAGCACCTGGGTAGCACTTGTTAATTGGTAACTAAATGTAGCCACCAATCAGCAAGATCTAACCAGGTGCTGAACTAAAAATGGGCCGGGTTCTAAGCTTTAATTCCTGCTTTTTCAAATAAATATAGCAAGAGAACAAAGGAAATTGACAATAGGAGTAAATTAGAAAGTTGTTTAAAATTGCATGTTCTGGGGCATATTTATCAATGTACGAGCGAACATGATACGAAGTAGCGTATCATGTCCGCTGCACATTGATAAATGCTGACAGCATACACTGTCGGCATTTATCATTGCACCAGCAATTCTTGTGAACTGTTAGGGCAATGCCGCCTCTGCAGATTCGCTAGCAGATGGTATCAATCAACCCGATCATATTCGATCGGGTTGATTTCTGTCAGCGGCCTCAGGTGGACAAGTTATGGAGCAGGGGTCTCCATACGGAGCTTGATAAATATGCCCCTCTATCTAAATCATGAAAGAAAAAATGTGGGTTTAGTATCCCTTTAAGTACAATGTAGCAGCAGGTTTCAGCAGCACTGTAGTTTTTACATGTATACATGATTAATAGGATATAAAACAGTCTGTTTCATTGTTGTAACAACAAAGCACTAGGCAGTGGGTTGTACTTAATAGAAAGCATTGCAATATGCAGGGTTCATCATTTTAAAAGAATTTGCCTTTAATTCCTTTTTTTTACTTTATTTGTGCAGTGCCCATTACGTCCTATCACAGCCAGGCTAGGAGGCTGGGGTCTCTACAGGAAGGCAAAGGAAGCAGGGGCTACAATGAGAATATCCAAGTTCTCATTTTGCAAGAAAACAAGTAAGTTGTTTGCTTTATTTTTTAACACAATCTGTTTCTTTTTATGTTTACTTTGATTTAAAGGGACACGAAACAAAAACAAATATTTTATGGTTCAGATAGAGCTTACATTTTTTAAACAAAGTTACAATTTACTTTTATTATCAATTTTGCTTCATTCTCTTGGTAACATTTACTGAAGGAGCAGCAATGCACCATTGGCAGCTAGCTGAGCACATTGGTAAGCCAGCAGTTAGCTCCCAGATATTGAGCCTACCTAGGTATACTTTTCAACAAAGGATACCAACAGAACCAAGCAAATTAGATGAAAGAACTAAATTGGAAAGTTGTTATATATAAATATATATTGTTTTTACTAAAGAAGCACTGTTTTGTTTCCCTTTAAGGGTGACACATGAAATGTTTTAATTTGCATGACCCAAATGATGATGGAATAAAGGTCTTTAAAAATAAAAAAAAAAGAGTGCTGCTTAAATCTGCTGCTACTTTGGATCACAATAGAGAGTTGGGCATGAACCCTTTAGCTACATGCTTAAGGAAGGATGTGCTGTACATCATCTTGATTACATGTCATAGTGATTACATGCCATGTTGTAACCTGATAAATACAAATCAATTGCTCTATATCTTACACTTCCTGACCTGTGCATTTGTATGCAAATTTAGGATAGAAAAAAACTTTTAAACATACACATAAAGCAAAAAGCTATTTAACTAATACTTGTTTTTCGGGAACCCCTGGGAGTTTGAAGTAACGGGAAGGGGACTTGACCGTTGGAGGAATTAGGCCTTGGGTGTGATTGGTTGGTACCTGTAAGGGGGCGGGCTTAGCACGCGCTGTTACACATTTAAGGAAAGAGCGGGAGAATCTGTCATCAGATTATTTTTTAAACCTTTCTGGAAAGTGCTTGTCAGTTGGTAATTCTGTGATGGCGCATTTTGATGCGATTTTCGACCAACTTAAGTTGGAAGCTGCTAAAATGGGCCCTACCTGGCTCGAAGATAAATTACGTCCTTTGCTTAGCCCGGTTGTTGAACCCAGGGAGGATATCGTGGATGTGGCTTCGAGACCAGCGAGGCGTTCGAGGCCCCCAGTTCGTTCGGATCCGGATCCTGAAGGGGGTAATAGCGGTCGGAGAAAATCCAGCCCCAGTCCGGGGTTAAAGGCGTCTGTGAGGAAGAAGTCAAGTTCTAGTTCCGGAAGTCGGCAGACCGGAGCGGAGGTTGCTGATAATGTGATGCAGTCCGGGAGCACCTGTTCCATTACGGAACAATTCATTGAGCCTGTAATTTAGGGTGATTCTTTGCCTAAGGGTAAGATGGTCAATTTAGGCCAAAAAGTAGTAATTAGAGGAAAAAGGCAAGCTAGTAAAAGTGACGGCCCGCCGAGGCCTAGTTTTCCGTGTGGGGGTAATGAACAAGTGAGTATATGTAGTTTAGGTAGTGCCTTAGTGAAAAAGAAAGGTGAGGGTTTGAATGTATCGGGGCCGATTGAACTACCTCAGGCAGTTTCAGAACAGTTACATAATGTTTCAAAGACGGCACAGATTTTAAGACCTTGCAGTAATATTGAGGATCAGGCTTATCGAGTGTTAGACGAGAGGGTGGAAGGGCCTGAAGTCAGTGAAAGTCAGCATGATACCGAGGTTGATAACGGTGTGGTAGAATTAGATTTATATTTAGATTCTTCTGAGGAGGATTTTATTCCACCTTCTCCCAGTGTAGTTAACCCTATTCGCCAGTTTAAACCGTCAGTCAGGGTCCCGAGTGATTCGGTTTTAAAGGGTGAGTTAAGAAATTTGAGGGATAGGAACGTTGAAGTAATTAAAAATTTACCTGACACTAATGATGTTTTTCTTTTAGAAGGGAATGAGACTGGGTCACGGCCTGAGAATTCCCAGGGTTTTTTAATGGTGGGAAATGACGGCCTAAGTGGGGATGCTTATGGTCTGCAGGAATCCTGGACGGAAAATATCAGGCTGGATATTAAGGACGGCGTTCCGGGGGTGGAACGTTTTAATGCAAGGGGAGAAGAAACAAGCGTGAGTACGGCCAACAATCTTAATTTTGGTCTTAAGGGCATGATGGGTCAGAGTATTAATAATACATTTCATAGCTCGGTTAACTCTGTTCAACGTCCAAACAGGTCTGGGATTGGGAGAATACAAGGTAGAGGTAGACAACGCAAGAGGTATGGGGATTTAAAGGGAGAAGGGTTTGAGGTTCCATCAGCTAAGAAGGGTAAGGGTGTTTTAGTGGATAGTAGGTTGGGTATGTCTACAGCTAGTAGGGGCATTGGAATTTGGGCACCTTCTGGGAGTTTGTCACATGTTTCATTTTTACAGACGGAAAAAGGGCAGCAATTAATGACTAATATGGATCCCAGGGCTACTGGTTTCCAGAATACAGAGAAGGTTACGGCTGCATCTCAAGGGGTTCAGTCTGCAGTGACTCAGGATCCGAGTACAGGTAATGAAGGATCCGGGGTGGTGAATCTGAATGTGGGGGTTGATACAGTTGGTGTGCATGCTGAGCCTTTATCTATAACTGTTGTAGCGGGTTTAATGGACTTGTTAGCCAAATTAGAAGGAGCCAAAGTCACGGGGGGAGTCGCCAATTCATGGGTTCCCCCTGAATTGGCTATCCAAAATAGGGTATTAGGGATTGTTGGTGAGGGAATAAAAGAGGTAGGGTCAGTACCTCAATCTCAAATGGTCGGTTTATCCCAGCAAAAGGTGGCTAATGTTGATAATAAAGCGGCTGGGGGTCCCGAGCTGAAGATTGCTGACACGGCTTTGGCCAGGTCTTGTTTGTGTTCTATCGGGCCTTTGGGCATGCATTTGACGGTCGAGTTAAGAGAAAAGATATACAAGAGAGATTTTATTGAATTATTTTCCCTCCTTCCTCTTGATCAGTCTTTTGAGATACCTGAAGACTCAAAAAAGGATTCGGCCAAGAAGGAGGAGGAGGAAAGGAAAAGACGTTACAGAAAATTACCGAAAACATTTACTAACTGGTTCCAGGCTTTTGTTATTTATGCTAGTGTATTTTCTGTTAAGTTCCCTGATCAAGGCGCAGCCCTCTTTTGTTATTTAGATGAAATTGCTGCTGCTCAGAGAACATACGGTGGTATGGCTTGGTGGTATTATGATGAACAATTTAGACAACGTTTGTCGGTTAAGCCTGAGATGAAATGGGACGATCGTGATATGGGTCTATGGTTAAAAGTGATGACCCCGTTAAGGTCTTCGCAGCCCTTTCGCGGGAGTGCCGGCGGATCTCTTCAAAACGGTTCGTTGGCAACAGTCAAAAAAGGTTTCTGTTTTGCTTTCAATGAAAAGTTCTGTAAATGGGGAGCATCATGTAAATTCAGACACGAATGCTCTGGATGTGGTGGATCCCACCCTTCCATTAAGTGTTTCAAAAAGAACAAATTGGGAGGAACCCAGGAGCTTCCTGAAAAAGGGATTAACTCCGGTGAGGCTAAGCGGGATGGAGCTGTGGCTCGTACTTTACGCTAAACAGAAGGGTTGTGGTGATAAGGCCTTGTTATTGCTACATGGTTTTGAGTTTGGTTTCAGAATTCCATCTTCAGGGGGTGTTGTTCATTATAGGGGTAACCTTAAGTCTGCTAGAGAATGGCCTGAGGTTGTCAGGATTAAACTTGAGAAAGAGGTTACTTTGGGTCGAATGGCAGGTCCTTTTAAAATCTCTCCTATCCCCCATTTGCATATTTCTCCTTTAGGAGTGGTTCCTAAGAAAGAGCCTGGTAAATTTCGTCTAATTCACCACTTATCATTCCCAAAAGGTGGATCTGTTAATGATGATATTCCGGATGAATTATTGTCTGTGTCTTATACATCATTTGACATGGCAGTTAATTTGGTTAGAGAGGCTGGTCAATTTGCTTTAATGGCTAAAGTGGATATTGAGGCGGCTTTTCGGTTACTTCCAGTTCATCCTTCTTCACATTATCTGTTGGGTTGTTGTTTTGAGGGGTTTTTCTACATCGACCTCTGCCTCCCGATGGGCTGTTCTATTTCTTGTTCTTTGTTTGAATGCTTTAGTTCCTTTTTGGAATGGGTTGTTAAATTCAAGTCTGGATTCTCGTCAGTAGTTCATTATTTGGATGATTTTCTTTTTGTTGGTCCCCCTGATTCGGACGTTTGTTTGAAATTAAGGGATTGTTTTTATTCAATGGCATCTGATTTTGGGGTTCTTATTGCAATGGAAAAATCTGAGGGTCCAGTTACGGCCCTTAAATTTTTGGGTATTACGATAGATTCTGAAAGTATGGAATGTAGGCTACCTGCGGAAAAGATTGTGGATTTGTCAGAAATGATTCAGCAATTTTTGGCGGTCCGTAAGGTGACTTTGAGAAAAATGCAATCTTTGCTGGGAAAATTGAATTTTGCTTGCAGAATCATTCCTATTGGTAGAGTTTTTTCTAGAAGAATGTCATTGGCTACGTCTGGTGTTAGTAAGCCTCATCATTTTGTAAGGATTAAAAAAGGTCACAAGGATGATTTGAAAGTTTGGTTGGAATTCCTTAAAAATTTTAATGGTGTTGCAATATTTATGGAAGCTAGGATCTCTAATGTTGATTTGGATTTGATAACTGATGCAGCTGGGGGTGTTGGTTTCGGGGCTTATTTTCAAGGGCATTGGTGTGCAGAAGTGTGGCCTCAAGAGTGGGTCAATTTGGGTTTAACTAAGAACCTAGTTTTCCTTGAGCTATTTCCTATTCTGGTGGCTCTGTTTGTGTGGGAAGTTGATTTGATGAATAAATCCATATTGTTCCATACGGATAATATGGGTGTTGTTTCTGCTATTAATTCTTTATCTGCATCATCATTACCAGTTTTGCGTTTATTAAGAGTACTAGTCCTGAAATGTTTAAGTATGAATGTATTTGTCAGGGCAAAGCATATCCCTGGTAAGCTTAATTTGATAGCAGATTCTTTATCTCGTTCACAGTGGTCTCGCTTTCGAGAGTTGGCTCCTCAGGCAGATGTAGTTGGAGCGATGTTTCCTGTCCAACTTTGGAAGCTTGGGACGGAGGATTGGCTGAATTAATTAAAAAATATTTGTCTCCAGGTACTTGGACGTCCTATATATCAGTTTGGAAGGAATGGGAAATGTGGTTATGTCAATCTGAAATTAAAGAAGGGTCTGATGATGTCACGGGTTGCTTATTGGAATGGATGTGGCATTGGGGAAATGTGGGTTTGTCACCATATAATATGGAAAGAAGATTGGCGGCCCTTGCTTTTAGATTTCGTTTATTAGGTTTGTCTGATGTTACAAAGGTTTTTTGGGTCCGTCAAGTTCTTAAAGGCTTGAAGAAAAAGACAAAGGTTAGAGATAAGAGAAGGCCTATTACATTTTCTTTACTTAAAAAAATTTGGGTGGTATTAGCAGAGATTTGTGCATCAAGATTTGAATTAATATTGTTTAGAACGGCCTTTGTATTGGCCTTTTTTGGGGCATTTAGAGTTTCGGAATTGGTAAGCCCTAGCAAAAAAGTTTCAGGAGGTTTACAAAAAGAAGATGTAATATGGAATGATAGCAGAGTAGAAATATTACTGAGAAGTAGTAAAACGGACATATATGGGAAAGGCAAGAACATAGTGCTATTCCCTAGTGGTGGAGAGATATGTCCATGTCAGGTAATGATGCTTTATGGGTCCATACGGCCTTTGCAGGATGGCCCTTTGTTGGTTCACTCAGATGGTTCTTTTTTATCACAGTATCAATTTAGAGCCATTTTAAAAGGTTCAATTGTTTTATTGGGTCTTAATCCTTTAGAGTTCGGATCTCATTCTTTCCGGATTGGAGCTGCTACTGAAGCCGCTATGTTAGGTCTCAGAGAGGATATAGTTAAAAAGATTGGTAGATGGGGTTCAAGTCGTTATAAATCCTATGTTAGGCCTGATTTAAGGATTAAAAAAAAAACAACAAAAAAAAAAAAACCTTGAATAGAGCGTATGTTTTGGAATGTTTGAACTGTAATCATCCTGAATACTCTCTTTATTTCTTTTATTTTAGGTGTAAGGATCGTATGGGTGATGGGGCATTCGTTTATATACTGGGCCAATGCTGAGGCCAGTAAGAAAATGGGCGGCCTTCAGCTTGGGTGTCCTGTTGATCAATGGGAGGTCAAATGGTTTGGGATTAGGGGCATGTGCTGGGAACTCTTGTTTCCGTTGTTTCTAGACTATGGCAGAATGTTTCCTCGTCCTCATGTTTTGATAGTGCATTTGGGGGGAAATGATTTAGGTATGATTCCTCAAAAAGAATTAGTGAGAAGAATCAAAAGGGATCTGGGCAATATAAAGGAACTTTATCCCGGAATTAAAATAATCTGGTCACAGATTACTCCTAGGCTGGTTTGGAGATCAGCGAGGGATTATGATAGGCTAGAAAAGAGCCGCAAAAAAATTAACAAAATAGTTAGCTCTTTTGTTAAGAGGTTGGGGGGAGGTGTAGTTTTCCACCCAGATTTCGAAGTAGATGGGGCTGAGGAATTTTACTTAAAAGATGGTGTTCATTTTAACCAATTTGGGCTGCAGCTATTTCTTTTTGATATAAAAGAAGCGTTGGGAAAAATATTGGGTTTGGCGGGACTGGGCTGTTCGGTCAGTCCAGTCGGTGGCGGGGGTGCTAGTTCCCAGACAAATATGGTATGCAATATGGCCAAGTGATTTGGAGGATTTTAAGTAGTTGCCTCTCCATGGGGTGAGTGGACAACTGGTTTTATAGGGGCAAGGGGTTCCCTATTAAAGTTTAGGTGTCCTTGGACGGACTCAACAGGGATATAGTTGAGTCCAGTTGTTGAATAACGGCCATCTTGTTTTGTGGGTTTGGGAACTAGCACCGCTGTGGGTAATTGACAGTTTTATTTGACAGTAATGTTATTTATGAACATCAGGTATGTTCTGTGAAAAAATGTTTGAAAATGTTTGAAAATATTTATTACTCAATATTTAACTTGTGATGTTAATAAAATGGCTGCGGCCAAATTTTATACCAAAGCTGTGTGTAACTCTTTTATTTATGTTATTATGTTAGCTTATAATGGTTATAAGGTTAAGGCCGGGGATTGACGACTTTAAAAGGTCAGGGAACCCCTGGGAGTTCGAAGTAACGGGAAGGGGACTTGACCGTTGGAGGAATTAGGCCTTGGGTGTGATTGGTTGGTACCTGTAAGGGGGCGGGCTTAGCACGCGCTGTTACACATTTAAGGAAAGAGCGGGAGAATCTGTCATCAGATTATTTTTCAAACCTTTCTGGAAAGTGCTCCCTCCCTCCCTAATCTTTGTTTTCCTTCCTTGTTTCGTGTTCGTCGCAGCAAGGCGGGGGTGCTAGTTCCCAGATAAATATGGTATGCAATATGGCCAAGTGATTTGGAGGATTTTAAGTAGTTGCCTCTCCATGGGGTGAGTGGACAACTGGTTTTATAGGGGCAAGGGGTTCCCTATTAAAGTTTAGGTGTCCTTGGACGGACTCAACAGGGATATAGTTGAGTCCAGTTGTTGAATAACGGCCATCTTGTTTTGTGGGTTTGGGAACTAGCACCGCTGTGGGTAATTGACAGTTTTATTTGACAGTAATGTTATTTATGAACATCAGGTATGTTCTGTGAAAAAATGTTTGAAAATGTTTGAAAATATTTATTACTCAATATTTAACTTGTGATGTTAATAAAATGGCTGCGGCCAAATTTTATACCAAAGCTGTGTGTAACTCTTTTATTTATGTTATTATGTTAGCTTATAATGGTTATAAGGTTAATGCCGGGGATTGACGACTTTAAAAGGTCATGTCTTGCAATAAACTATTAATCATTAAACTGACCTTGATCATTAAAGCATTTTTGAGTCCTAGAAAGTAGACTTCATATTTGAAAAGGGAAATTGGTGCAGATCTTTAGATTTTCAGTGCTGCGGAATCTGTTGGCGCTTTATAAATAAATAATAATAATAATAATAATAATAGTTTTTTGTTTTTTAATTTGATGAATACGCTTGTTTCTACATGTGTGTTTGAATGTAAGTGTGTGCTGAGGTTAGATAATTGCATGTCTATGTTGTATTAATGGCATAATACACCAGGTAAGTGTTTTAATGTTTGTCATCAGCACCTGAGCTTGTTTCCAAAGCAACAAGTACAATTAAAATACTGTAAATAAGTTAATATTGACTTATACATGTACTTTTTACACTCAAAGCAGTATTTAGGAACATGCAGAATATACTGCCTTGTGCCTTCTAGTATAGGTAAAAAAATGTCATAATTTTTTAGGGTGTCTCCCCTTCATATATCATTCATTTGCCTTCAAGCCAGATAAAGCCAACTTTGGGAGGGAAATGAGATACCTAAATGGAGTCTTTAAAAATGAAGCACCGGAGGTGCAAGAAATACTGTATATAGCAAGTGGGCATTTATACACCATCACCAAAATACATTAAGATATTTAAATATTTAAAGGATAATTAAACCCAGATTCTTTATTTCATGAATTCATGGTTACATAATAGAGTAGTACATAGTACTACATAGTAGTAGTAGAGGAGTTTGAAAGAAGTCTATCGAGTACAACCTATACAGAGACTACCAGATTTACATTAAAGAAGTTGACAATTGAACCTTAATTGTTAACAATTAGAAAGGTGACCTATTTAATACAAACAATCATATCCCTGAATTTTGTTTTTAGCCAGAAATGTATCCAAGTAGTTTTAGATTTAACTAATGTATTGACAATCACTACCTCCATAGGCTGATGTTCCACAATTTTATTGCTCTTGCCATAAAATAGTTTTTTAATATTGTTAGAGAATAAAGGGCCGATTTAACATGCTCCGATTGGTGCCTAATGCATCTGTTTCTGCGCGAGCCTTCAGGCTCGCAGGAAACAAGAGTTAAGAAGCAGCGGTCTTAAGACCACTGCTCCTTAACTCGTCCGCTGCCTCTGAGGCTGCAGACATCAATCCGCCCAATCGAATACGATCGTGTGGATTGACCCCCTCTGCTAGCAAATCTGAAGGGAGTGGCATTGCACAAGAAGTTCACCAGAACTGCTGATGCAATGTTAAATACCGACAGCGTATGCTGTTGGCATTTAGCGATGCAGGGAGGTGTCAGGGCGAATTATGTCTGCCCAGGGTATGATAAATCCACCCCTAAGTCTCCTTTCCTCTAGGCTTAAATTGTGACCTTGTGTCATAAACAACTGCCTTGAAATAAACAGCTCTTATGCCAACTATGTATATGGGCTTTATACATGTTTATATAAAGTAGTTATATCACCTCTCAAGTACCTTTTTTCTAGAGTAAACAGAATCAATTTGGCTAAACTCTCTTCATAGATTAAATCCTCCATTCTTCTTATTAGTTATGTTGCCCTTCTCTGAACTTTTTCAGATAGAGCATACAATTTTAAACAGTTTTACTTTTTTCCCCCAAATAAAATGTGTTTCATTCTCTTTGTATTCTTTGTTGAAGTATAAACAATGTACTACTGGGACCCAGCTTAACACATCAGATGAGCCAATGACAAGAGGAATATATGTGCAGCAACCAATCAGCAGCTAGCTACCAGAAGTGCTTTGCTAATCCTAAACCTAACTAGGTACCCTTTAAAACAAAGATTCCAAGATAATGAAAAAAAAATGAAAGAGAAAGACTCTACTTGTAAGAGAGCCAGAGCTGTATCTAAATTTTAAAAACCCTATTTAAAAGTTACTATTTAGTCACATTAGCTCACCAGTTAAACATTTTTCAGAAGATATGTTTTGCTTACTATAAAAATAGTAAACTTATTTTACTTTGCTTATTTATTTATTTTTGTTATCCTGATAAAGGGGCAAATAACTTGGTGTGAAGAAACATCTTTATCTGTAAAATAAAAGCTTGTAAAACATATCAGGTCTCTGCTATCCTGACTATCCTGCAGAAATGTCCTGACAGCTGCCTTGTCATTGTGAAGTTAAAGGGACAGTATACACTCATTTTCATATAACTGCATGTAATAGACACTACTATAAAGAATAAGATGCACAGATACTGATATAAAAATCCAGTATAAAATGGCTTAAAAACGTGCTTAGAAGCTTTCAGGTTAGCTGTGTTGAAAAGGCACTGCAAGTGGGAAATAAGACACTCCCCCCTCCCCCTTCTTTTGCATATGAAAAGACCCTTTACACAAACAGGAGCAAGCTGGAGTAGGTAGCTGACGGTATTCAAATAAAACTTTGGGGCTTGGTTAGGAGTCTGAAAATCAGAGCAATGTTATTTAAAAATAAGCAAAATTATACATAAAAAAACCCCAAAAAACTTTATGGGCTTTATAAATAGATCATCTACAAAACATTTATGCAAAGAAAAAATGAGTATATAATGGCCCTTTAAGAGTTCACAAACTGTATATTATGATCACCCTACTCATCCAAACTCAGCCTATGGTAACATAACTCAAGAGAATAGACACATACTAATTTCCTTATCACTACCTGGTAAACAATAGGTTTTCAGCATTTGCCAGCAATTATAAATCCCTCTTTGCTGTATGATACCCTAGAAGTATTTCTTATCTATATTTAATGATAATTACTACATTTCCATAAATATGGTTAGGAATTATTTATTATCTTGTAAATTATTATCCTTCTAATCAGTTAATGCTAACACTGTTCAGATTTATAACATGATCATTCAGTACATTTTATTGCACAACAGATTTAACCCTGTACACAAGGTATAAACATCAGCTATAACTAGGAGACAGTTTGATGAAATCACAGTGTTTTCTTGTTACATTGTCAGATATAATTTCATAGCATTATTCATTTGATAAATGTGGAATGTCTTATGTTTCTCCAGAATATTTCTGTATAAAGGAGGAATGTTATATAGCTCATAATGAAGCATATTTATTCTGCTGTAATTCAAATAAGTAATTATAGATGTAGCAAAGTAAAAAATAAATTTGGCAATATGTAAAAGATTCAATAATAAAAATAACTGGTACAATAATTACTCAGTGATCCATGTACAAACTACTCATTTGTTCAGTCATTGTACACTAATAACTGTGGGCAAAGAGGAACAGTTAAAAGCAGCAAGGGGAGCCATATAGCATAATATTGTAACTGTAATAGAAGGTACACACATTGGGAACTTACACTTAAGGTTCTGATACCATTTCCTCTTGAGAAAGTCGTGTCGGTATCCAGATGAAATGTGCAGTGGTGTACACATGTCTGGTGTGTATATATATATATATATAGTCCAGAACATGGAAAGCACTCAGCCAGATTTATGAACACATTCTTTTAATATATGAACGTTTTCGGGCTCTCCCCCGTCCTTAGATAACAACAAATAAATTTTACTTACCCCAATTTAAATACACCACACACTGAGTGAAATCAGCTTTGCTCTGCTGCGTGCAGAGCCGCAGCGTCCAAGCCATGCTACTGTGCATGCATGGATGGAAGTACGGATGCCCACAGTGGCCAACTGAAAAAATCAAAATACAAATTAAAAACAATTCATAATATGGTAATATAAGTAAGCACATCGGGCAGCAAATACTGCAAACCCCTTTGACACTACACATGACTACATGCTACTCAAATCAAACTGTTGCATTGTCCAACATGCTACATTCCCTGCATAGATTAACAACTTCTACCATACGCCTAACTGCAACATCCATATTGATCCATAGAGGTAGCTGATTATAATATCAATATATGCTTATATCCTAGTATGTAGCAAGATATTACACTAACGGTACAATTTGATCAAATTAATCCTTACCACTATGTCCCTTGGACAACTATATTGTTACTCCATATGTTACCTAGTATTGCCATCTTATTTACCTAACAAGAACCTGATATAAGGCTATGCTCTCGATTAATCCTGAGTATTCTATCTTGGTTACCTAGTTCAAGCAGTCTGTATGTCCCTGTTCTACTCTGTGATGTATGTACCACCTATGACTGAGTAATTATCCCCCTTCTCATAGTACATAGACTTAACAGTTATAGCTGCCTTCTAGTGTGCTTTACCCATTTCATGTTACAACACATCTGCAATTTTGTATGCCCCATATATACAATATCAATACCTACTTGCACAGAGGCACAATATGACACATACACTAGACTTTATTTACAACAAAAGGGCTATCTCTGCTATGAGAGCAGGATAGTCCAAAAAGAATGCTTGTTTGCACTTGAATTAAATTATTTAGTTTAGTTCGGTCGGTTACTGGAACTTGAGACAAAAAAATGTGCCCAATTTTAAAATATAACCTTTATTAGTTGATTTCATAAAAAAGACAGCATGAAGTATGTGTGTATGCTGCCCTTCGAAATGTTAAAAACACTCTCTCTGTTGCAATTATTTAATGCTTAGCCATCACAGTATCTAATATATAGGATACTTAGTAATTCAATTATAAGACCTTGGTAGTGTTACGGGTGTAAATAACGGTTAATCTTCCCTGTGGCTATATAGCCTTATATATGGCCAATCTATTAGATTACCACAAAAGGATATTGGTATTTTATATACCCAATACAATTGAATACTGAGGTCTTAGTAGGTAAATTTGCTCTCAAGTTATGACAAATTGAAATATGTGTATCACAACTCAGGAATTTGGATTATTTATTGCTTAAATCAAGGTTCTAGTAAGATGTGTCTAAACAAGAAAACTGAACCCACTACTCATGAGTTTAAGCTTCACATAACTGAATATTGATCTATGTATATATCACTTATTCATATGAGTTATCACTTAGTGGGTTACTGCAGTATACAACTAAAACTATGTTACTTAGTTGTCTTGTAATTCGGTCAAGTTTGTATTAGTTTCTATGTAATAATCCATCTACAATTATGAGGGGGGTCACCCAGCATGTACTAGTTTTGATTGGCTATAGTCTGTATAGTTGTATACTGCAGTAACCCACTAAGTGATAACTCATATGAATAAGTGATATATACATAGATCAATATTCAGTTATGTGAAGCTTAAACTCATGAGTAGTGGGTTCAGTTTTCTTGTTTAGACACATCTTACTAGAACCTTGATTTAAGCAATAAATAATCCAAATTCCTGAGTTGTGATACACATATTTCAATTTGTCATAACTTGAGAGCAAATTTACCTACTAAGACCTCAGTATTCAATTGTATTGGGTATATAAAATACCAATATCCTTTTGTGGTAATCTAATAGATTGGCCATATATAAGGCTATATAGCCACAGGGAAGATTAACCGTTATTTACACCCGTAACACTACCAAGGTCTTATAATTGAATTACTAAGTATCCTATATATTAGATACTGTGATGGCTAAGCATTAAATAATTGCAACAGAGAGAGTGTTTTTAACATTTCGAAGGGCAGCATACACACATACTTCATGCTGTCTTTTTTATGAAATCAACTAATAAAGGTTATATTTTAAAATTGGGCACATTTTTTTGTCTCAAGTTCCAGTAACCGACCGAACTAAACTAAATAATTTAATTCAAGTGCAAACAAGCATTCTTTTTGGACTATCCTGCTCTCATAGCAGAGATAGCCCTTTTGTTGTAAATAAAGTTTTCCCTATGCTTATGCACTGCTTCCTAAGTGTTCAGATATTAATCTAAAACTGCATTACTGAAAGCAAAAATTAAAAGTTAAGAAACAAAACACTTAGGCAGAATACTCTTTGAAACCTCACAAATAAAGGTTCAAACTTTTCCTTATCACATACACTAGACTAGCATAGATAACCATCTTTATAAGAAGCACTGGAAGTCCAATTTGGTGTACAAGCCTTTAGGTGCCAAGGTATCTAGATTGAAGTTCCATGTACTCTCCTTTTGGAGGAGGATCCTTCCCCTGTCCCCTCCCCTTGTCAGGGGGTACATGATCAATTATATTGTATCTTAGATTGGCCACCAAATAATTCATTTTGGCAAAATGCCTCGCCACCAGTTGATCAGATCCGCCTGCATCCAATGCAGCTCTTATTGCAGACCGGTGGTTGGCCATCCTTGTACGCAAGTCATCTTGATGGCGTCCCTTAAAGGAGCCTTCATTCGTCGGTAGTCCGTCGGGAAAGAAGGATGTTCCGCGTCGGCGGGATGAAGATTCAAGACCCGGCTTCGAAGATGACCTCGCCCGGATAGAAGACTTCTTCAGCGCCTCTTGGAAGATGACATCGCCCGGATCGAAGATTTCTTCAGCGCCGCATGAAGGATCACTTCATCGGATGGAAGATTTCTTCAGCGCCCCTTGGATGATCACTTCTGGATGTCCTCTTCAGTTCCATCGGTGGCTCGGCTGAGTGAAGACGACTCAAGGTAGGATGATCTTCAGGGGATTAGTGTAAGGTTATTTTAAGGGGGGTTTGGGTTAGATTAGGGGTATGTGGGTGGTGGGTTTTAATGTTGGGGGGGTTGTATTTTTCTTTTACAGGCAAAAGAGCTGAACTTTTTGGGGCATGCCCCCACAAAATACCCTTTAAAGGGCTGGTAAGGTAAAAGAGCTTTGAACTTTTTTAATGTAGAATAGGGTAGGGCATTTTTTTTATTTTGGGGGTGTTTGTTATTTTATTAGGGGGCTTAGATTAGGTGTAAGTAGCTTAAAATTGTTGTAATATTTTTTTAAATGTTTGTAACTTATTTTTTTTATTTTTTGTAACTTAGCTTTTTTATTTTTTGTACTTTAGTTAGTTTATGTAATTGTATTTAATTGTAGTTATTTGTAGGTAATTTATTTAATTAATTTAATGATAGTGTAGTGTTAGGTTTAATTGTAACTTAGGTTAGGATTTATTTTACAGGTAATTTTGTATTTCTTTTAGCTAGGTAGTTATTAAATAGTTAATAACTATTTAATAACTATTCTAACTAGCTAAAATAAATACAAAGTTACCTGTAAAATAAATATAAATCCTAAGATAGCTACAATGTAATTATTAATTATATTGTAGCTATCTTAGGGTTTATTTTACAGGTAAGTATTTAGTTTTAAATAGGAATAATTTATTAAAGTATAGTGTAGTGTTAGGTGTAATTGTAACTTAGGTTAGTTTTTAGTTTACAGGTACATTTCTCTTTATTTTAGCTAGGTAAGCTATTAAATAGTTAATAACTATTTAATAGCTATTGTACCTAGTTAAAATAAATTGAAAGTTGCCTGTAAAATAAAAATAAATCCTAAGATAGCTACAATATAATTATTATTTATATTGTAGCTATATTAGGGTTTATTTTAAAGGTAAGTATTTAGTTTTAAATAGGATTAATTTAGTTCATAATAGAAATATGATTTAGATTTATTTAATTAATATTTAAGTTAGGGGGGTGTTAGGGTTAGTGTTAGACTTAGGTTTAGGGGTTAATAAATTTATTACAGTGGTGGCGGTGTAGTGGGGGGCAGGATAGGGGTTAATAAATGTATTATAGGTGGTGACGGTGTAGGGGGGCATATTAGGGGTTAATACATTTAATATAGGTTGCGGCAGGGTCAGGGAGCGGCGGTTTAGGGGTTAAACTATTTATTTATTTGCGGCGAGGTGTGGGATCGGCAGGATAGGGGTTAATAACTTTATTATGGGGGGGCAGGATAAGGGGTTACTAGGTATCATGTAGGTGGCGGTGGGCTCCGGAGCGGCGGTTTAGGAGTTAATATGTATAGAGTAGATTGTGGTGGGCTCCGTGAGCGGCGGTTTAGGGGTTAATAGGTATTATGTAGCTTGCGGTGGGCTCCGGGAGCGGCGGTTTAGGGGGTAATAACTTTATTTAGTTGCGGCGGTGTAGGGGGGACAGATTAGAGGTGTTTAGACTCAGGGTACATGTTAGGGTGTTAGGTGCAGACATCTCCCATAGAAATCAATGAAAACCAGGTACGCTGGGCCGTAAAAGTGCCGAGCGTACCTGCTAGTTTTTTGATAACTAGCAAAAGTAGTCAGATTGTGCCGCACTTGTGTGTGGAACATCTGTAGTGACATAAGAATCGATCTGTGTCGGACTGAGTCAGGCGGATCGAAGTTTACGTCACAAAATTCTACTTTTGCCGGTCTCTAGCCTTTGATAACTAAGGCAAATCAGCCTTGCCACAAATACGCTGCGGAATTCCAGCGTATTTGAGGTTGACGGCTTGATAACTAGGCCCCATAGTGGTAAGGATTACTTTGATCAAAATGTACTGTTAGTGTGATATCTTGCTACATACTAGGATATAAGCGTATATTGATATTATAATCAGTTACCTCTATGGGTTAATATGGGTGTTGCAGTTAGGCATATGGTAGAAGTTGTTAATCTATACAAGGAACATAACATGTTTGGCAATGCGACAGTTTGATTTGAGTAGCATGTAGTCATGTGCATTGTCAGATGGGTTTGCATTGACATTATGCCAGTATTTCCTGCCCGATGTGCTAACTTGTATTACCGTATTATGGATTGTTTTTAATTTGTATTTTGTTTTTTTCAGTTGGCCACTGTGGGCATCCGTACTCCCATCCACGTGTGCGCAGTTGCGTGGCTTGGACTCTGTGGCTCTGCACGCAGCAAAGCAAAGCTGATTTCACTCAGTGTGTGGTGTATTTAAAGGGGGGTAAGTAAAGTTTATTTGTTGTTATCTGAGGATGGGGGAGACTCCGAAAACGTTCATATATTAAAAAGAATGTGTTCATAAATCCGGCTGAGTGATCTCCATAATCTGGAGTATATGCTGTGTTTTGAAATTGCACCCCGGTAGCTGAAGATTGTTATGGGGTGCTGGACTCTAGTGGAATATGTATATATATATATATATATATATATATATATATATATATATATTCAGTCATATAAAAAAGTTTAGGCACCAAAAGTTTAGGCACCCATGACAATTGCCATGATTTTAATTATTTATAAATAATTGGGTGTTTGGATCAGCAATTTCATTTTAATCTATCAAATTACTGAAGGACACAGTAATGTTTCAGTAGTGAAATGAGGTTTATTGGATTAACAGAAAATGAGCAATATGCATCAAAACAAAATTAGACAGGTGCATAAATTTGGGCACCCCAACAGAAATATTGCATCAATATTTAGTAGAGCCTCCTTTAGCAGAAATAACAGCCTCTAGATTCTTCCTATAGCCTGTAATGAGTGTCTGGATTCTGAATGAAGGTATTTTGGACCATCTCCAGTTCAGTTATGGTTGCCGAGCATGGACAGCCCGCTTCAAATCGCCCCACAGATTTTCAATGATATTCAGGTCTGGGGACTGGGATGGCCATTCCAGAACATTGTACTTGTTCCTCTGCATAAATGCCAGAGTAGATTTTGAGCAGTGTTTTGGGTCATTGTCTTGTTGTAATATCCAGCCCCAGCATAACTTCAACTTTCTCAAGTATCTGCTGATATTGAATGGAATCCATGCGACCCTCAACTTTAACAAGATTCGCAGTACCTGCACTGGCCACACAGGCCAACAGCATAATGGAATATCCACCAAGTTTTACTGTGGGTAGCAACTGTTTTTCTTGGAACGCTGTGTTCTTTTGCCGCCATGCATAACGCCCCTTGTTATGACCAAATAACTCAAACTTTGTTTCATCAGTCCACAGCACCTTCTTCCAAAATGAAGCTGGCTTGTCCAAATGTGCATTTGCATACCTCAAGCGACTCTGTTTGTCGTGTGGCATCACTCTCCCATTAAGCTGCTCCTTGTGCAAACTGTGCTGAATTGTTGAATGATGCACAGTGACACCATCTGCAGCAAGATGATGTTGTAGCTCTTTGGAGGTGGTCTGTGGGCTGTTTTTGACCGTTCTCACCATCCTTTGCCTTTGCATCTCTGATATTTTACTTGGCCTGCCACATCTGGCCTTAACAAGAACTGTACCTGTGGTCTTCCATTTCCACACTATGTTCCTCACAGTGGACACTGACTGCTTAAATCTCTGTGATAGCTTTTTGTAGCCTTCCCCTAAACCATAATGTTGAACAATCTTTGTTTTCAGGTCATTTGAGGGTTGTTATGAGGCCCCCATGTTGCCAATCTTCAGAGGAGAGTCAAAGAGAAAAACAACTTGCAATTGGCCACCTTAAACACCTTTTCTCTTGATTGGATGCACCTGTCTATGAAGTTCAAGGCTTAATGGGCTCACCAAACCAATTGTGTGTTCCAATTAATCAGTGCTAGGTAGTTACAGGTATTCAAATGAACAAAATGACAATGGTGTCCAAGTGTATGCACCTGTCTAATTTCGTTTTGATGCACATTTTCTGCTAATCCAATAAACCTCATTTCACTACTGAAATATTACTATGTCCTTCAGTTATTTGATAGATCAAAATGAAATTGCTGATTCAAAAACCCAATTATTTATAGATGAAAATCATGGAAATTGTCAGGGGTGCCTAAACTTTTGCATACGACTGTATATATATATATATATATATATATATATATATATACACATGATTATATATAGGTATAGATATATACATATATATATAGGAATATCTATTTAAAAAACTATTTGTACAGAACATTGTAATGTGAAATATTTACAGTAAGTACACACTACCTGAATATTGCATAAATGTGTTTTCATATTTTTATCTACATAATTGCAAAGGGCTCTAATGCATATATATATATATATATATATATATATATATATATATATATATATATCATATGTATTTATGTGTTTATATGTGTATATATGTCTGTATATATATGTATGTCTAAGTTAAAGTACTTTGCCAACAAAGTCAAATGTATATTCCAGCACTCAAAGTCCCAAATAATGCATGCCTCTGGGGGGTCACTGCTGGGACCCAATACAACTCGCAAGCACAAACAAATCCAGAGAAGGCAGCATATATAAAATAAATGTATTCCAGCAGAAAGTGTCAATAGACAAAACAACATTTCGGGAGTGTTCCCTTAATCATGCCAATGATTAAGGGAACACTTCCGAAATGTTGCTTTGTCTATTGACACTTTCTGCTAGAATAAAGTCCTTTGCCTGACATTTTTTTCAAACACATGAAATCTCATATCTTTGAGCCTTTATAACTTTTAGTGCAATATTTTTTGTGAATATTTTTTATTAGACTGAGTTAATATGAGTGTAACTGTACTTTGTAATGTATTTTTGATGTGTTTTGTGCAACTTTTTATTTTTGAGAAACAGTTAACCACAGCTCTAAGATTGCGGTAATGATTCTAGCACAAATCGCGATTGCACTCACAAATTCTCGATTGCGCTCAACTTGTAAAATGAGTGCAATTTAACCTGTGCACAAACAAAAACCCTCGCACAAATGTTTGCGCACCAGTTGTAGTCAAGTAGTGTTGTTAAGGGGCCGAAGTTCATCTTGAGACCCTTATGTTAGACGGCTATTTATTCTTTTTTCCTTTTTTCTGATTCCATATTGGAGTTTATTTAAAGCTCCAAGTTTTTGAGTGTTTTTAATTATACAATTCAAATAATTTATAAAAAGAAATAGTTCAACAAAACCAAGTAAAGTTTTCAAGTATGTCAAATATATATTAATATGATAAAAAAATATTAATGACCTATGATATCAGAAAAGTTAGCAGTACTTTTTCTTCATTCAATGGCCTCCATTACATATGGAGCGTTGCCCGCAAAAGCCGGCGACGCCAGATTTTACGCGATTTTGGTATTACATATACGGCGTAGCATACAAGTTATGTGCATATTTTTCACCCATCGGACGTATTTTTTTTTATCAATAGACTAACATAGAACAGACGTGCAATTTGGTATCCAATATACAGCGTAAGGACTTACGCGCGCAGAATTCAGAAAATTTTCTCCATTCTCATCTCGCCACAAATAGCAGGCGCAGCAACCCTTGCACTGACTAAAAAAACAATGTAACTCCCTGGAAGCCTTAACAAACACATACATTTAAGCAGCATCTCAAGGTTAAAGGGACAGTATACTATGATATTGTTTTTTTAAGGTTTAGTTGTGTATTTGAAATAGTTTGAAGCCACAACATAATCAAATGGATTGAGCTTGTAGGTACTTTATCACATTGTGGACATATACTTGCTTATTTACTTTAAATTTCTACTCAAAACAATCTACAATACTTGGAGGAGAGAACAATAGGAAATCATAATTGTATTACCTTCATCTCTTTATATATGGGTTTATATATGAATTTTGAATAGCATAATTACGTGTCGCATTTATTTGAAATCGCGGTTCATTTTTATGAGTGTTAGCCTAATTTGCATAAAACAACTCTTTTTTGACACTTTCCGTGGACAAAATACTGGCGTAAGTTATCTGCTACGATTAAAATGTTTATTTGTGCATATTTCAGAAGATTGCCAGTTTTTCCTACTTACGCCAGTTTAGCATCTGACGGCGCAGTATATGTAATACCCTGATGTGCGGGGTGAAATTACGGGCGGCGCAGGTTCCCTCGCTTGCGCCGAAACCTGTGCCGTATATTTGATCGCGCCCAATGTGCCTTAGACATAGGTCCACCTGAACTAGTAAGGGAAGGGGAAATAAATAAAAAAAGTAGTATATAAAGGAATGATTTTTTCAACACATTTTAGGTAGTGAATAAAATATCAAATTTTGTTGGTCATCTGGTAATCAGATCAAAAGTTTGTTATTAATATATGTAATAATTTTATGCCATAAAGACCACATTTTTTAGAATCATGAAATAACTATTTATTATTATTGGTTATTTGTAGAGCGCCAACAGATTCTGCAGCGCTATAAACAAAGGGTGAGTACAACAAAACAATTATATGGTAGAGGGCCCTGCCAAGAGTTGCACTGTTGTAGTCAGCTCTTAAGAAGGTGATCTACAAACAGCTGGACTTTTAGGCTTACATGCTAAGGGGGTTCAGGGGATAGCAATGGAGGAGAGGAACTGGTATTAGGAAAGGTACTATTTGGGGTTTCATGTACCTTTAAATCATGATATTCCAAATATCATGGCATTTTATCCATCTAAAAATGTCTAATGATCTATTTTTAGATACAAAAAAACAAAAAATAATGCATGTTTTATCAAAAAAATATTATTTCCTCTAGAAGGTCTTGGGTCTCTGCTTATTTTTTTCTGATTGTGGCTTTTTTTTGTCAGAAACATTGTTGCCTAGATACATAATAAACTACCTCCAATACAAATGCACAGTACGAACACACTTAACACAGGTATGAACACACTAAATTTAAATAACTGTTAAGGCCATTTGATTTAAGCAAAAGTTAAATGCATAACAAAATATGCCTAAATCAAGCTTATCCTCTCAGCCTGTCATTAATGTTTTGTTGTTTTAACACTGGGTCTGATGAGAACTCCAATCAAATTTCTTTACACGTTATAGTTAAAAACCTATAAAATGAGTGACACTTTTCTCAGCCTATTAAAAACATAATTTATGTAAGAATTTACATGATAAATTCATTTCTTTCATATTGGCAAGAGTCCATGAGCTAGTGACGTATGGGATATACATTCCTACCAGAAGGGGCAAAGTTTCCCAAACCTCAAAATACCTATAAATACACCCCCCATTACACCCACAATTCAGTTTAACTAATAGCCAAGAAGTGGGGTGATAAGAAAGGAGTGAAAGCATCAACAAGGAATTGAAATAATTGTGCTTTATAACAAAAAAATCATAACCATCATAAAAAAGGTGGGTCTCATGGACTCTTGCCAATATGAGAAATGAATTTATCAGGTAAATTCTTACATAAATTATGTTTTCTTTCATGTAATTGGCAAGAGTCCATGAGCTAGTGACGAATGGGATAGCAAATACCCAAGATGTGGAACTCCACACAAGAGTCACTAGAGAAGGAGGGATAAAAATAAAGACAGCCAATTCCGCTGAAAAATGAATCCACAACCCAAATCAAAAGTTTTAATCTTAATAATGAAAAAAACTGAAATTATAAGCAGAAGAGTCAAACTGAAACAGCTGGCTGAAGTACTTTTCTACCAAAAACTGCTACTGAAGAAGAAAAAAACATCAAAATGGTAGAATTTAGTAAAAGTATGCAAAGAAGACCAAGTTGCTGCTTTGCAAATCTGATCAACAGAAGCTTCATTCTTAAAAGCCCAGGAAGTAGAAACTGACCTAGTAGAATGAGCCGTATTCCTCTGAGGCGGGGATTTACCCGACTCCAAATAAGCATGATGAATCAAAAGCTTTAACCAAGAAGCCAAGGAAATAGCAGAGGCCTTCTGACCTTTCCTAGAACCAGTGAAAATAACAAATAGACTAGAAGTCTTCCTGAAATCTTTAGTAGCTTCAACATAAAATTTCAAAGCTCTTACCACATCCAAAGAATGTAAAGATCTCTCCAGAAAATTCTTAGGATTAGGACACAAAGAAGGGACAACAAATTCTCGACTAATGTTGTTGGAGTTCACAACTTTAGGTAAAAATGAAGTCCGCAAGACCGCACTATCCTTATGAAAAAATCAGAAAAGGAGACTCTCAAGAAAAAGCAGATAATTCAGAAACTCTTCTAGCAGAAGAGATGGCCAAAAAGAACAATACTTTCCAAGAAAGTAATTTAATGTCCAGAGAATGCATAGGCTCAAACGGAGGAGCCTGTGAAGCCTTCAAAACCAAATTAAGACTCCAAGGAGGAGAGATTGATTTAATGATAGGCCAGATACGAACCAAAGCCTGAACAAAACAATGAATACCAGGAAGATTAGCAATTTTTATGTGGAACAGAACAGAAAGAGCAGAGATTTGTCCTTTCAAGAACTTGCAGACAAACCCTTATCTAAACCATTCTGAAGAAACTGTAAAATTCTAGGAATTCTAAAAGAATGCCAAGAGAATTTATGAAAAGAGCACCACGAAATGTAAGTCTTCCAAACTCGATAATAAATCTTTCTAGACACAGATTTACGAGCCTGCAACATAGTATTAATCACTGAGTCAGAGAAACCTCTATGACTAAGCACTAAGCGTTCAATCTCCATACCTTCAAATTTAATGATTTGAGATCCTGATGGAAAAACGGGCCTTGAGATAGAAGGTCTGGCCTTAACGGAAGTGGCCAAGGTTGGCAAGTGGACATCCGAATAAGATCTGCATATCAAAACCTGTGTGGCCATGCTGGAGCCACCAGCAGTACAAACGAACGCTCCATTATGATTTTGGAAATCACTCTTGGAAGAAGAACTAGAAGTGCAAAAATATAAGCAGGTTGATAATTCCAAGGAAGTGTTAAAGCATCACCTGCTTCCGCCTGAGGATACCTGGACCTGGACAGATATTGGTAAGTTTCCTGTTTAGATGAGAAGCCACTCAGATCTATTTCTGGAAGCCCCCCACATCTGAACAATCCTAAAAGAAAAACACCATCTGGGTGATGAGACCACTCCCTCCCGGATATAAAGTCTGACAACTGAGATAATCCGCTTCCCAATTGTCGTATACCTGGGAATATGGACCCACAGTGATTATACAGGAGCTGGATTCCGCCAAGCAAGTATCTGAAATACTTCTTTCATAGCCTGAGGACTGTGAGTCCCACCCTGATGATTGACATACGCCACGGTTCAGTAGAGGCCAAGACTGAAGAGCTCTGAGAATCAGACAGAGTTCCCAAAATATTGATTGGTAATCTCCCACCTCCATAGGAGGCAAAGTTTGTAAAACTGAATTGTGGGTGTGGTGGGGTGATGTATTCTATAGGCATTTTGAGGTTTGGGAAACTTCGCCCCTCCTGGTCACTAGCTCATGGACTCTTGCCAATCACATGAAAGAAATGACTGTTTCCTTAGGCTATTTAATCAGTTATTTATTCCATTGCTTGTGCAATGCCACCCCTCCTCATGTTCTGAAAGCCCCCCAAAGCTGCAATCCAATTCATGGGGCCCTACAGCTTAAATTATGAGCATTTTGATTAGGGTGATCTTTTTCCAATAAACAGTTTCTGAACAGTTTGGGATTTTGCACCTGTTTTCTTTTCTCCCGTTGTTTTATACATAATTCTGAAATTAAATCCCTGGTGATGAATTATGTTTGCTGGGACAAAATAACATCAAATGAAATGTAAAGCTGGTAGATTTCTTATGTTTTACAGGAAGAATTGAACGTTTTCAACTGATAAGATACTGGAAACGTGGCTTTATGAGGCTTAAAAAGGGGGATATTCTTTAAGGAATGATTGCTATCTACCAAAACTATTGTTCACACAAATGCAAAAGATCTCAGATACACAAAGGTTTTTTTACTGTAGACTATGAAAGTACATTTTTCAAGAACATTTCAACCTTATTTTTGTTGTCAAGGTCACAGAGACATTATTTTTCATGCTTAAACATTATATGCTCACTTTCAGCTGGAAACTTTTTATGGAAATTGTAATTGTGAGCAAAGCCTTCTTATTTTAAAAAAAAGTGTCAATTTTTATTTTTCTAATCTGTCATTTGTATAAAAATATTCACTAAATCATAAATTAACATTAATCCATTATATTGTGTTGCTTATTTTAACTTTTTAAATGTTAGCTTAATTGCCTAGATTGCAAGTGAAGCACTATGGATAACGCAGGTTTGTAATATGGATAGCGCAACACTTGTAAGAATAACACACAATCTGATATTACAAGCAAATGGTTAAATATACACAGCATATAACTTATTTTTAGCACACATTATACTTTCAATGAATAGCGTGGGCCACGCTAAAATCAATACACACATTCTATGGGGCATATGTAATCAAGCTCCGAATGGAGCTTGATGCCCCCGTGTTTCTGGCGAGTCATCAGACTCGCCAGAAACAGCAGTTATGAAGCAGCGGTCACAAAGACCGCTTCTCCATAACCTGTCCGCCTGCTCTGAGCAGGCGGACAGACATCGCCACAATACACCCGATCGAATACGATCGGGTTTATTGACACCCCCTGCTGGCATCGGCGTTGCACCAGCAGCTCTTGTGAGCTGCTGGTGCAATGTATGAATACGGCGAGCGTATTGCTTGTCGTATTCATCGCACTGTCGGATCAGGTCTGCCAGACTTTCATAACTAGAGGGCCTATGTGTGTTTGTATTATGTATATTGCATGTGTATGTTAGTATGTATGTATGTGTGCAACTGCACATACATACAGTGGATATAAAAGTCTACACACCCCTGTTAAAATGTCAGGTTTCTGTGATGTAAAAAATGAGACAAAGATAAATCATTTCAGAAATGTTTCCACCTTTAATGTGACCTATAAACTGTACAACTCAATTGAAAAACACACTGAAATCTTTTAGGTAAAGGGAAATAAAAATAAAAAACTAAAATAATATGGTTGCATAAGTGTAAACACCCTTTATAACTGGGGATGTAGCTGTGTTCAGAATTAAGCAATCACATTCGAAATCATGTTAAATAGGAGTCAGTACACACCTGTCATCATTTAAAGTGCCTCTGATTTACCCCAAATAAAGTTCAGCTGTTCTAGTAGGTCTTTCCTAACATTTTGTTAGTCGCATCCTACAGCAAAAGCCATGGTCCGCAGAGAGCTTATAAAGCATTCAGAGGGATCTCATTGTTAAAAGGTATCAGTCAGGAGAGAAGGGTACAAAAGAATTTCCAAGGCATTAGATATACCATGGAACACAGTGAAGACAGTCATCATCAAGTGAAGAAAATATGGTGCAACAGTGGACATTACCAAGAACTGGATGTCCCTCCAAAATTGATGGAAAAGACGAGAAGGAACTGGTCTGGGAGGTTGCCAAGAGGCCCTACAGCAACATTAAAGAGCTGCAGGAATATCTGGCAAGTACTGGCTGTGTGGTACATGTGACAACAATCGCCCGTATTCTTCATATGTCTGGGCTATGGGGTAGAGTGGCAAGACGGAAGCCTTTTCTTACAAAAAAAAACATCCAAGCCTGGCTAAATTTTGCAAAAACACATCTGAAGTTTCCCAAAAGCATGTTGCAAAATGTGTTCTGGTCTGATGAAATCCAATGTTGAACTTTTTTGGCCATAATTCCAAAAGATATGTTTGGGGCAAAAACACACTGCATATCACCAAAAGAACACCATACCCACAGTGAAGCATGGTGGTGTCAGCATCATTCTTTGGGGCTGTTTTTTCTTCAGCTGGAACTGGGGCCTTAGTCAAGGTAGAGGGCATAATGAACAGTTCCAAATACCAGACAATAATTGGCACAAAACCTTCAGGCTTCTGCTTAGAAATCTGAACATGAAGAGGAACCTTCATCTTTCAGCATGACAACGACCCAAAGCATACATTCAAATCAACAAAGGAATGGCTTCACCAGAAGAAGATTAAAGTTTTGGGATGGCCCAGCCAGAGCCCAGACCTGAATGAATTCAAATCTGTGGGGTGATCTGAAGAGGGCTGTGCACAGGAGATGCCCTCACATTTGACAGATTTAGAGTGTTTTTGCAAAGGATGAGTGGGCAAATCTTGCCAAGTCAAGATGTGCCATGCTGAAAAACTCATACCCAAAAAGGACAGTACTGTAATAAAATCAAAAGGTGCTTCAATAAAGTATTAGTTTAAGGGTGTTCACACTTATGTAACCATATTATTTTAGTTTTTTCTTTTTATTTCCCTTTACTTTAAAAGATTTCAGTTTGTTTTTCAATTGAGGTTGTACAGTTTATAGGTCACATTAAAGGTGGAAAAAGTTCTGAAATTATTCATCTTAGTCTCATGTTTTTACATCACAGAATCCTGACATTTTAACAGGGGTGTGTAGACTTCTTTATATCACTGTATATACACATACAAATACATACACACACATATATACATACACTTTTGAACCCTTACCAATCCAACACCTTGTCATATACCAGAGAGAGAGAGAGAGAATACAATTAATAAAAAGTATTATAGTTTAGGACTTTGTAAAAAACTTTGTTATTATTTTTTTTAGTGCACCTTTGGCTTAGCACACCTTGGGGTTCACACTGGAGTGAAAGCAAGGACCTAAATTTTGTAGGGCTCCCCATAGAAGTCTATTAACAGAGGGATTTAGCGTGTTGGTGTAAGTGATGTCGTGAATTGTTCGCCGGCGAACATAGCTTGTTCGCATTCGCAGCGGCGGGTGAACATATGCGATGTTCGATCCGCCCCCTATTCGTCATCATTGAGTAAACTTTGACCCTGTATCTCCACAGTCTGCAGACACAATTACAGCCACATCAGCAGCAAGACCCTCCCCTCCAGACCCTCCCACCTCCTGGGAAGCAGCCATTTTAGATTCATTTCTTATCCTGCATTGTTAGTGAGAGGAGGGTCAGTGTAGTGCTGATGATTTTTTAGGGAAATTGATAGCTAGGCTAGTGTATTCAAGTGTTCCACTACGTCCTGAAGGTCTCATCTGATCTCTGCTGTAAGCACAGCACCACCAAAAGCCCTTTTTAGGGCCAGAACATCTTTTTTTTTTTTTTTTGCCTGTGTTAATTTTGACTGTGAAACATCAGTCTGCTAGTGTAATCTAATTGCAGTTGCCTGCCTGCCAGCGTGTGTGCAGGCCCACTTGCAACTAGTGCCACCACTCATATCTGTTGTAACAGTAGTGTCAATATTTAAAAAAAAACTTTTTTGACTGTGAAAACATCAGTCCTGCTAGTGTAATCTAATTGCAGTTGCCTGCTTGCCAGCGTAGTGTGCCAGGCCCATTTGCCAACTAGTGCCACCACTCATATTTGTTTGTAACAGTAGTGTAAATATTTTTTTTTTTTTTTTAATTTTGACTGTGAAACATCAGTCTGCTAGTGTAATCTAATTGCAGTTGCCTGCCTGCCAGCGTGTGTGCCAGGCCCACTTGCCAACTAGTGCCACCACTCATATTTGTTGTAACAGTAGTGTAAATATTTAAAAAAAAAAAAAAAACTTTTTTGACTGTGAAAAATCAGTTTGCTAGTTTAATCTAATTGCAGTTGCCTGCCTGCCAGCATGTGTGCTAGGCCCACTTGCCAACTAGTGCCACCACTCATATTGTGTTGTAACAGTAGTGTAAAATCTTTTAAAAAAAAATTTGACTGTGAAACATCAGTCTGCTAGTGTAATCTAATAGCAGTTGCATGCCTGCCAGCGTGTGTGCCAGGCCCACTTGCCAACTAGTACCACCACTCATATCTGTTGTAACAGTAGTGTAAATATTTAAAAAAAAAGAAACTTTTTTGACTGTGAAACATCAGTCTGCTAGTGTAATCTAATTGCAGTTGCCTGCCCTGCCAGCGTGTGTGCCAGACCCACTTGCCAACTAGTGCCACACTCTTATTTGTTGTAACAGTAGTGTAAATATTTAAAAACACAAACTTTTTTTGACTATGAAACATCAGTTTGCTAGTGTAATCTAATTGCAGTTGCCTGCCCTGCCTGCCAGCATGTGTGCCAGGCCCACTTGCCAACTAGTGCCACCACTCATATTTGTTGTAACAGTAGTTGTAAATATTTAAAAAAAAAAAACTTTTTTGACTGTGAAACATCAAGTCTGCTAGTGTAATCTAATTGCAGTTGCCTGCCTGCCAGCGTGTGTGCCAGGCCCATTTGCCAACTAGTGCCACCACTCATATTTTGTTGTAACAGTAGTGTAAATATTTTAAAAAAAAAAACTTTTTTGACTGTGAAAACATCAGTCTGCTAGTGTAATCTAATTGCAGTTGTCTGCCTGCCTGCCTGCCTGCCAGCGTGTGTGCCAGGCCCACTTGCCAACTAGTGCCACCTCTCATATTTGTTGTAACAGTAGTGTAAATATTTAAAAAAAAAAACTTTTTTGACTGTGAAACATCAGTCTGCTAGTGTAATCTAATTGCATTTGCCTGCCCGCCAGTGTGTGTGCCAGGCTTACTTGCCAACTAGTGCCACCACTCATAATTGTTGTAACAGTAGTGTAAATATTTTAAAAAAAAACTTTTTTGACTGTGAAACATCAGTCTGCTAGTGTAATCTAATAGCAGTTGCATGCCTGCCAGCATGTGTGCCAGGCCCACTTGCCAACTAGTGCCACCTCTCATATTTGTTGTAACAGTAGTGTAAATATTTTAAAAAAAAACTTTTTTGACTGTGAAACATCAGTCAGCTAGTGTAATCTAATTGCAGTTGCCTGCCTGCCAGTGTGTGTGCCAGGCCCACTTGCCAACTAGTGCCACCTCTCATATTTGTTGTAACAGTAGTGTAAAAAAAAACTTTTTTGACTGTGAAACATCAGTCTGCTAGTGTAATCTAGTGTATCTAGTGTAATTTTAAATTATTTTCCAATTTACTTTTATCACCAATTTTGCTTTGTTCTCTTGGTATTCTTAGTTGAAAGCTTAACCTAGGAGGTTCATATGCTAATTTCTTAGACCTTGAAGCCCACCTCTTTCAGATTGCATTTTTAACAGTTTTTCACCACTAGAGGGTGTTAGTTCACGTATTTCATATAGATAAACACTGTGCTTGTGCACGAGAAGTTATCTGGGAGCAGGCACTGATTGGCTACACTGCAAGTCTGTCAAAAGAACTGAAAAAAAGGGGCAGTTTGCAGAGGCTTAGATACAAGATAATCACAGAGGTTAAAAGTATAATATTATAAATGTGTTAGTTATGCAAAACTGGGAAATGTGGTAAATAAAGGGATTATCTATCTTTTAAAACAATAAAAATTCTGGTGTAGACTGTCCCTTTAAACAGGGAGTTTGGTCTGTCACTGGTGAAGCGGGCGTACCCTTACACTACTGATCGATACAACATCATACCTGATGTTTTTAAAGCACGTTATTCCAAAACAATTTAGGAATGTTAGGTGATTTATGCCCTTTGTGGCTTAAAACCAGACTCTACATCAACTATGTAATTTTCCATGGGAGTTTTTGCCATGGATTCCCCTCCGGCATGCCACAGTCAGGTGTTAGTCCCCTTTGAAACAACTTTTCCATCACTATTGTGGCCAGAAAGAGTCCCCTGTGGTTTTAAAAATTCCGCCTGCCCATTGAAGTCAATGGGGTTCGCCCCGGTTTGCCGGTTCGCAAATCTTTGGCGAAGTTCACGTTCGCTGTTCACGAACCCAAATTTTTTAGGTTCGCGACATCACTAGTTGGTGCTATCTGACCTCCAGATGCTTGAAATATTGAAGCCTTATTGATTGTTCTCTAGCAATGTTTGTACACCATAATGCTAACATTTTTACCCTCCATTTGTAATCTAGTATTATTAATTTGTATTTTATGAGAAGAACAGACTTTATAGTTTGATTATCTTTTAATTACTACTTACTGCAGTGGGACATCTTAATACAGAAAACATAAGTTAGCAAAGCTGTAATGACTTTAACTTTGTTAAAATCTTTTTTTTTCAATCAGATGACAAATATAATCCCAATTCATCTTCATTGTACACATCTTAAAACATTAGAGACATGTGGATTACTATATCCATAATCCTCACCCTATAGTCAGTTGTGAAAATTTGAGAGCACAATGCTCTGTTAATCCCTTCCCAGTATTTAGAAACCAATTACTACAGAGATAGAGCCAAACATTAAAAAATTATTTATTCCTCTAGGAAGTAAAATAAAAGGGGAGGCTGATTCCTGAAACCATCCGCTCCATAAGAATAATTTTGGAATTAGCCAAATGCTGTTAAAATGATTTACTTAAAGGAACAGTCTACTTTTTTATTGTATTGTTTCATTGTTTAAAAAGATAACACCTTTACTACCTATGCCCCAGCTTTGAAGAACCAACATTGTTAATATATTTATAATCTCTAAACCTCTGTCTGTTTCTAAACCATTGTAGGCCGCCTCTTCTCAGAGCATTTTATAAGCTTTTTTACAGTCAGACAGTGCTAGTTCATGGGTGGCATATAGATAGCATTGTGCTCACTTCTGTGGAGTTATGCATGAACCAGCACTAATTGACTAAAATGCAAGTTTGTAAAAAGCACTGAAATAAGGAGTCATTCTGCAGAGGCTTGTATACAAGGTACTTACATAGGTAAAAAGTATATTAAGATAACAGTGTTGATTAAGCAAAACTAGGGAAAGGATAATAAAGGGATTATCTATCTTTTTAAACAATAACAATTTTCAAGTAGACTGTCCCTTTAAGATTCAAGACTTGATACAATATGCTATATGTTTCCTAGGCAATGATAGTACTTTTCATGACAATTGTACAAAGGATGTTTTGCTCAAAGACACATTCACAATCTAGTAGCAGATTACAACACAACTGAATTAGGCATACATGTCAACAGCCTCCTTAATGGAGAATATTATGTAAAAAAGTTAAGTACATATTTAAAAATGTACCTCTCTATCCAAAATAATTTAATCAGTCAAAAATCTTTATCATGAACAACGTCTTTTCTAAAGACGAGGGAAGTGTAACAAACAGCAAACCACTTTCCTGTATTAGCATGCTGTTTCTCAGTGTCAGGTGGAATGCTGTTGTTTTTGAAAGGAACAAACTGGAATCAATGGCTAAGTGGCTCAGCTCATAACAAGCATAACTGATGTTTCAACAGAGGTCAGGGATAAGAGAGCAATGAGACTAAACTTAGTAGCTAAACAATCTCCAGTAGTTTAATCAGCTCCTATTATTATTCTTTATTTATAAAGTGCCAACAGATTCTGCAGCACTGCCCATGGGTACAAGGATAACAGTACAATGGAGAAACAATACAATAAGACAAAATTTTACAGACAAAAACAGTGGGAACTTACAATCTAGATGCTCCTACAAAACAAACAACAATTAAGTACTAGGAAGTAACTGTAAGTTTATAAATTTAAATATAAAGGAAATACATACCTTTGTAAAAGTTTAGTCTTACATTCCAGATGAATATAAACTTGCATAAGTTACTTAACGGAATACTTAACAGCCCTCTTTTAGTAAAAACAAATATGTTAAATCAAAGTAAACATAACAGGAAAATATTTTGCAAAAGAAACAACTAACAACTTACTTGATTTCTTGAAGAAGTAGCACTTAGAGATTCACAGTGTAGCTGTGCCCCCAATGTGATGAGTAGAGAATTTTCAAAACCTAAGTTTTTACTCCATCAGTTGTGGGCATAAGCAAATCTGACTCCCTGTTATTTAGTGTATCCAGTAAAGTAGAAGATTTATGGCATCATTCTAAGATAAACTTCCTGCAAAGGCTTTCTCCTCCTTGTAGGGCTATGACAGGAAGTAAAAGACACTGCATAAATGTAGTGTAAAAAATCAATTTAAATAGTTAAATAATACATATTAATGCTTTCTATTAAGTATAAGCAACTGCTTAGGGCTCCATGTACTAAGCCGTCAATTCATCCGTCATTTTAGACGCGGCTAAACTCGCCGTTACTCGCCGCGGGCGAAATGGTGTCCGCTGTAGCTATGTACTAATAATCCCACAACAAATAGACACCTCTAGCCCGCCGCGAGCAGTGGCGGAATATTGATAAATTTGACGCCTCGCTCGCCGCGAATAAGCTGATGTACTTAACTTTCAGTTCAATTGTCTGGCCAATTGTTAACACGTGACATGTAAGGTGTCATGAACGTCATAGTAGACGCGGGGAATAGAATTTTGCTCCTATAAATGGACAAGTTTTCTAAACAACTTTATTATTGTTCCAAAATTTTTGGAGAGTAATTACAGAGCGCTCGTTTTTGAGATCTTTATTTACTATTTCGATATGGCTTTCATCTGGATCTGAAACCGCTTCAAAATCCAAGAATCCTCACTTTTCTCATCAGCAAAACGTCGTTTTGATTGATATGATTATTGACGTCTTATGATTATTTGTTTGGATGTCGTGTCAAACAGACAAATTTTTCTAGAAGGAAGCAGATCTGGCAAAGGATCAGCGACGCTGTTAGTGCCCAGGGTCCAGGAAAAAAGGATGTCGATCAGCTGAAGAAGCGTTACAACGACATTAAACGCTTCGCCAAAGCTAAATTGGCCAGAGAGAAAAATTCGGCACGTGCTACCGGAGGTGGACCAGCATATGTGGCAGACCTCAATGACTATGAGCAGAAGCTTGTTCAGCGTCTGGGACCGGAGATCATCACTGGCATAACGGATGATTGTGACAGTGATTTAAGAGGTAAATGTACAACATAGTTGACGTAAATGTTCTTTTTAAAGTTATGATAGGTTATTGTCTCCAATATATATTTCTTTAAAATAACATTATCTGACTTCTTACGCTTCAGTATCCTATATGCCATCTAGGCCCTGAATACTGTAATCATTTATGTCGCATATATGTATAAGGGATTGTACAAGCCATTTAGGCCCCAAATACTGTAATCATTTATGTCGCATATATGTATAAGGGATTGTACAAGCCATTTAGGCCCGAAATACTGTAATAATTTATCTCGCATATATGTATAAGGGATTGTACAAGCCATTTAGGCCCCAAATACTGTAATCATTTATGTCTCATATATGTATAAGGGATTGTACAATAATAGTATTGTTATACTGCCTTTTTTTTAATGGTCTAACGGAACTAAAGATTTGTTGATTATTAATATAGTGATCCCTAAAGATAACACCCATGTGTTTATTTTCAAACCAGTATTGCATAGAAACCTTAAAGAGATAATGACAATAGAAATAATGTAATTTGAAACTATTAAAATAATATTGTATGTCCAACATTAATCATGAGACTAACCCCCAGATCACATGCCTTCTTAAATTTCTGATCTATTGACTTCCATGTTGCGTTATTTCACTATAGAATATTATTGTTAGCATCTTTCAAAATTGTTCTCCGCTTTATAAACATACATTTTTCAGATATAGCTATGCACATAGTTGACGCAGTCACATGAACCATCTATGTGCATCAACCAATGATCATTTACTGTGCCTGTATAGATTTGCTTTTCCTCAAAGTATAAAAATCCAATGAATGCAAAAACATAATACATTTTAAATATTTTTAAAAATGCATTTTCTTATGCAAATTTGTAAAGGTAATTATTTTTATTTTAAGGGCCACTAAACCCAAAATCTTTTATTAATGATTCGGATAGAGAATTGAAATTTAAACAACATATTACTTCAATTTTCTAGATATTCTTAGTTGAAGAAAAATAAATACACATGTTGAGCCAATCACACGAGGCTTCTTTGTGCATCAATCAAATGCTTTTCAACAAAGAATATCTATAGAATAAAACAAATTAGATAATATAAGTAAATTATAAAGATGTTATAACTGCATTCTCTTTCCAAATCATAAAAAAGGTGGTTGGCATGTCCCTTTAATGATTGAGCCTGCATTCACTGCTGTAATTATTATTATTAACAGTTTTAACTTTCAGTTTCAAATATAAATAAAAATAAACCTAATTTTTTTTTAATTTTTTTTTTTTTAAGCAATGCCAACAACAGCAGAGCCTGTGAGGAGTAACGAGGTGCCCACTTGTTCTACTTCTTCTTCTGCGGTTTCGAGACCACCCGGTGCAGCTGTTTCAAGACCTTCGGACAGTTTTACACATGGACAATTTATACGCTCATCATCTAATGTTACACACACAACTTCCTCGGCGGACACACTTCCGGATCTAAGGACCAGCACTCCACAAACTGGTGTTGGTAGAGCAACTGGTAAGTACTTTACAAATGAATAATTTCAATGTTGTGTGTTTTATCTCTTTTATCTCTCAATTTTTTTTTTGTAATTTTTTTTTTAAATGTCAAATGTCATTATTGACATATTCTATTTCGAGATCTTGTACATATTTTTTTAAATGAGGATTCTTGTAGAGCATGCATGCTATTTTAATCAACTTTCTAATTTTTTTAAAATTTATCATTATTTTCTTTTTGAGAATTGATCATAGTATTACATAAGAAAGCTGATAGAAATTCCATGCAATATATCTTATTCTCAAAAAGATTATTTTTGCTTCAGTGTCCAGTTAATTGCAAAATACATTTCCATTAATAATTTCGAATATATCGTTACATTGACAAAAAAGCATTTTATTTATTTATTTTTATGTTATTTATTTTTTTATAGGTGATTTGGGACGTCTTTTCCAGAGATTGACTGGACATTCATCTCCATTATTTGATGGTATGTATCATATATGTATATATATATATATAATGTAACTTAAATTGTTGTATGACGGTTGTATCTGCTCTCCTCCTATTCTATTTCTGCAAGTGTTTTTATAACATTTTATTTTTATTTACTAACAATTTGTTATGTCTTGATTCTAGAAGAAGAAAACTCATCAAGGGAGATCACTATCAATCTCATGCCGATAGTGGAAAATCCCATTCAAGATGAACCACCAGGAGGGCATGATGGAAGTGAGACTCCGGATATTCTTGAAGATTTGGGAGATGCGCAACCGGATGAAATTCACACACCAGAAAACATTGAGGAACCTGTTGAAACACAGGCACCACCAATTGAACTGCAAACAGGTGGTGTAAATATTGACAATACACCGGCAGAAGGACAATTTGGCGATGTTGCATTGAGGGAAATGTTGACACTGGCAAGGCAATACAGAGAGGACCACAGAGAAATGCAGAATATTATTAACACTAATATTGAACGCTGGGCTGCTCTGTCAGAAAAAAATGTGGAAATCGAAAGGCAAAGGAATGAGATAGAGATGCAGAAATTACAGCTGCAAAGAGAGATGTTCCAGTGGCAGAGGCAGATGGATGAAGAGAAAAACCATCAAATTAACAGAGCTTTGAGCATCAGCGAAAGGACATTACAATCTCTGTTGGCTATTGTCAGTGAAAGGGAGGCCGACAACAGACCCAAAGAGGCAACGTCTGGAGTGAACATTTTTTATTATCTAGTCACTGTTAATTTTTTTACTCTGTATATTGTGTACAAAGTTATTGTTTGTGTATTTTTAAGGGACACTGTACTCAAATTTTTTCTTTTGTGATTCAGATAGAGCATGCAAATTTGATCATAGGAGTACATTTGAAAGTTGCTTAAAATTGCATGCTCTATCTGAATCACAAAAGATAAAATTTGGATACAGTGTCCCTTTAAGTTTAAAATGTTAGTCACTGTTAATTTTATTACTCTGTATATTGTGTTTAAAGTTATTGTTTGTGTATTTTTAAGGGACACTGTACTCAAATTTTTTCTTTTGTGATTCAGATAGAGCATGCAAATTTGATCATAGGAGTACATTTGAAAGTTGCTTAAAATTGCATGCTCTATCTGAATCACAAAAGATAAAATTTGGATACAGTGTCCCTTTAAGTTTAAAATGTTAGTCACTGTTAATTTTATTACTCTGTATATTGTGTTTAAAGTTATTGTTTGTGTATTTTTAAGGGACACTGTACTCAAATTTTTTCTTTTGTGATTCAGATAGAGCATGCAAATTTGATCATAGGAGTACATTTGAAAGTTGCTTAAAATTGCATGCTCTATCTGAATCACAAAAGATAAAATTTGGATACAGTGTCCCTTTAAGTTTAAAATGTTATTATTTAATAAAGACAAATTTTTTTATGGCCAAAAAAAAAGTTTATTTACATAAATTCAAACTCACTTTTGATTCTTCAACACAAAACTTTTCTCAGTTATTAATCATGACAAAACAAAAAATGAAATCAATTACATATTTACGGTATAAAAAATCTACTTGCTCCATTAACATTGCCAAAGTTGCCCTAATTTTAGAATTTTTTTGTTTGACATGATCTTCTAGACAACTCTGAGTACTTTTGTCTGCAGTCTCAATAGTTGATGTTGAAGATAAATCTGTAGAAAAATAAATGAAAAGCAAAATTTAATTCAATTGTCATATACATATTCAATGTATGATAGGGTTTTTCATCACAAATATTACCTCCTGATGTGCTGTTATCTACGTTATCTACTATATTTAGCTTCTACACTTATGTCCACTCCTTTAAAGCTTTCATCTGAGCCAACTCCTATTTGAAATATACAATATATTTATTAGTTAAAACTTGTATTTTCTTAGATTTAAGATTACTGAGTATGAAACATACCTTTATCTACCATCATTGTTGGTAAAACTTCTATCCTTGGTTGAGTATCATCTGAAGTTAATGCTTCAAATATTGTCACACTATCAGGATTTTGAAATTCTTCCATTTCCATACTAGTTTCCATTTCTTCCATGGTAATATCTATGAACGAAATTACAAAGATAGAAAACTATTAAATCAAAAACCTTGTATATATTATTTAAAACAATAATAATAATAATCATTACAAGTGACATAGAAACCAATTTCTAAGTTTCATGATTCAGATAGTGCATGCAATTTAAATAAACTTTATATTTTACTTCATTCTTTTTGTATCTTTATTTGAAAAGCAAGAATCTAAGTTTAGATGCCAGCCCATTTTTGGTGAACCAACTGTGTTGTACTTGATAATTGGACAGAACCAATCAAAGAGTGCTGTCCATGGTGCTCAACCAAAAATTGTCTGGCTCCTTAGCTTAGATGCCCTCTTTTTCAAATAAAAATAGAAAGTAAATGAGGAAAAAAATGATAATAGAAGTAAATTAGCAACTTGATTAATATTGCATGATAAAACTTTTTAAGCCAAAACCTAAAATATATGATTTAAAATTTAAATAATAAGTCATTACCTGTCTGTGTCTCTTTATGACAAATTGCATATGGATTTGGAGATAATTCAATATCCAATAGTGTTATTGGCAAAGGTGGAGAAAGAGCTTCACTTCTGGGTGTTTGCACCAACATTGACCTTAAGTAGCGTGGTGGGTGTGCACACTTCATTCTCCTACTTCTCATATCTATAAACATATATATAATAAAAAAAATTTAATAAAAAAAAATTGAAATAATTATGCTGCATGCTTACTTTTCTAACATGTTTCAATGTTATATAGTAATATATTTATATTTTATTCTACTAACTCAGTTCTGCATGTTTCAATGTTATATACTAATATAGTTATATTTTACTCTACTAACTCATTTTTGTATGCTAAGTTTTCTAACCTTTTAAGTGTATATAGTTATATAGTTAAATTTTAATCTACTAACTCAGTTCTGCATGCTAACTTTTGTAACTTTTTGCAATTGTATATACTAATATAGTCAAAGTAACAGTCAGGAAATATTATTTTACTGGATTCGTCAATGATGACGCAGTTCAAAAATAAACCCTTTTTTTATATTATTAAAATTATTTCATATATAATTTTGAAACTTACATGTCCTTATCAATCTTCGAATCGATTTATAGTACTTCGGTTCTCTTCTCTTCAAATCACTATATTTTCTAAGACACTGTCGTCTTGTTCTTTTAATTTTTGAAATACGATGCATTCTTCTCAGCATCTCGTATATAATTTTGTCTCGGCATTCCTGTCTCACTCCCCTCACACCACCAATCCGTTTAGGGAAATATTTATCCATGGCATAAACTAATATCACCAATTCTCCAGCACCAAAAGGTTCAGGACGCGACATGTTTGACGATGACGTGATTAATCGTTATGTCAATCATTAGCGCATTGATCCAGATATGTATCCCCGAAAAATAGAGAAAAAATATAATGTATATGTAGATTAATGTATTTTATGAAGGTTTGTAAATATCGATGTTTATAGTTATTACAAATGATATTTGTTTCATATACATTTTCTTTGTTTCAGATGTGTTGATATGTATTAACATTTATACTTTGGTTTACAATAGTTATTGTTTCTAAACATTTTTTTATTTGTTTCAGATGTGTTTTTATGTATTAAAATTTAATTTGGTTTACAATTTTTATTTTGTTTATAAACATTTAATTATTTAAAGATGTGTTTATATGTATTAAAATGTTGTTTGGTTTACAATTTTTATTTTGTTTATAAACATTTAATTATTTAAAGATGTGTTTATATGTATTAAAATGTTGTTTGGTTTACAATTGTTATTTTGTTTATAAACATTTTCTTTGTTTCATATGTGTTTATATGTATTAGAATTTATTTTGGTTTACAATTGTTATTTGGTTTCTAAACATTTCCTTTTTTTTCATATGTGTTTATATGTTTAACAAGTTACTTTGGTTTGCAATTGTTAATATATAATGTTTAAAGATTATAATTTTGTAATAAAATAATTTATTTTGCCATTATTTTCTATATGCCACTATTCTTTTAACAAATCTTGAATGCAAAAATATATCATAAAGGTTAAGAAAATAAGTGCTAAGAGTAATCCCTTAAGGTATTTATTTGAATATGGGAAAACCTAGTAGCTGTTAAAAATAGAGGTTAGAATAAAACAAATAAAATTAGCAAGTCTTTTTTAACTCAAAAATCCAATCTGATAACATAAAGCACTGTTGAATATACTGTCGCTTGTTACAGCTACAATTCAATGACACAATACAATGAATTAGCATCAGCTATGGAGGGATTACATTACAATAATCACATATGTAAAAGAGTGAGAGCAGCTGTAGACACTAGTGTGATGTCACAAAGACAATGTATTACCTATAATATATTGTCTGTAATAACTTTGATCATAAACTTTATTTATTTGAAACCTTTGATAATTGAAGAGCAACAACTGTTATGTATTTAACTGTTTATCATGAGTGATTTTTAATAACCTTAACTCTTAAAAAAAAATGGAGACAAGTTAATAAAGAAAGTTTTTTATTGATCAACTGAAACTTTAATCCTCAAACACAAAATATTGTTCTGAAACCATGTCCCTTGTTGCATTTCCACGCCTATTAGCTTGTTCGACACATATTTCTTCTGGTAAATCATCAGTATCTATTGGATCTTCATCTTCTAATGGACAGCCTCTTTTAATTGCAATATTGTGCAGTATGCAGCAAACCAATATAATTTTGGCAACTTTCTCTGGTGCATACTGCATAGCACCACCAGAACGATCAAGACATCGAAACCGCATTTTCAAAAGACCGAAAGTCCTCTCAATAATCCCCCTGGTAGATCGGTGAGCTTCATTGAAACGTACTTGACTTCTGGTCTGTGGGTTGTTATAGGGAGTCAACAGCCATTCTGTACATGAGTACCCTCCATCTCCTAATAGAAGATATAATAAATATAAATATTAATATAAGAATAATTATAAAGATTCAGAACTATACAATACAATTAAACTATACAGATTACAGTCGACAAATTGGGCGCAATTTTGGTACATTGAAATGAGAGACATATTAGACGCCAGTTATGCTTACCTAGAAGCCATCCGTCAGGCATATTTCCCTCCTCGAACTTCCGGTATAACCCAGTCTGCCTTAAAATGTAAGAATCATGACAGGATCCAGGAAAGTTAGAACGGACACTGATAATCCTCATGTGGGGGTCACAGACCATCTGGACATTCAAGGAATGGAAATGCTTTCGATTCCTATAGATCTCCTCACGAGCTTGAAGTGGTCTTACAGCAACATGGGTACAGTCTATGGCACCTAGGACATTGGGCATCCCAGCCATCCTATAGAAATTTGACTTGATAGATTGCCATTCTTCAGGGGTAGATGGCAAACAAACATATCAATGAAAAATAACCATCATAGCCCCTATTACTTTGGATAAGTGGCGTGAAAAAGCAGATTGACTCATTCCAATAATGACGCTAGAAACTGCCTGAAAGGAGCCTGTTGCAAAAAAATGCAATGCCGCTAATAGTTTGAGAAGTCCCGGAATAGCTTGTGAACGAGCAGTCATCGGCTCCAAATGATCTTCAATCTCTCGATACAGGTGTAATATCGATTCACGATCAAGCCGGAATCTTTGTATGATCTCTCGGTCAGAAAGGCCGTGCAAACCAACCCGTGGAAGGAATACACGGGGACACGAACTCTCCTTCTTCTAACCAATCGATTAGCTACATTTCCAGTATTCTGTCTTCTAGCCCGGATTTGCATCAAATGGAGAATAAACAAAAACAGAATTCTCTCCATAGCTGCTGAAATGAACAATGTAAGTACAATGCTGATATTACTGCCTTTTATATATGTCTAGACTGGCGTCTAGAGTGACTTTCCTATTGTTTTGTACCTTGCCCGCCACCTAAAAGGTGGCGAGGCAAAAAATAACGAGGTGGGAGCGGAAATTGACGCGAGCGGACAAATAGATTTTTTAGTACATTCGTTTTTGGCGAGTTGGTGGTCAAATGTGTCTAATTACAGTAAAAAATGGAGAGGTAGCGAGGTATGGCGGATAAGTACGCTCGCAATTTTAAAGATGCGAGTTTTTACATAATTGACGGCTTTGTACATATCAGTTTGCGAGTTTGGGCGCGAGATTTGTTGCGGGTAGCTCGCTGACTGCTTAGTACATGGAGCCCTTAGTGTTTTTTTAATACAACATTGAAACTAACTGTTTAACAACCCTTTAATGCAGATCTCCTGATAGCAGAGGTATCCAGGGTAAAAGCAATCTAAGTCAGACAGTTAAGGTCTTGCAGGGAAAATGCAGTACAAATAATTAAACAAATGCAGAGTCAACAAACAAATTTGTCATAAACCAAGTCAGTCCAAACAAAGGGTTAATACAGAAGCAGAAACAGGGAAAGCAGAACTCAAACCAGAATATCCAAGTAGTAACTGCCAGAGCAGAGGTAAACTTGATACACATGTAACCACATACTACAAACAAAGCACTTATATACCACATACTTTAATACTTTACACACCAGATGGTGTATGTCATGTTTGGTTCTCTTATTGGACACAAATTGTTACTTTAAGTTTCTTGCATATTTAAAATCCATATTAATATCACAACATTTGCACCAGTTGCAACATATATGATACTAGTATCCAGAATTTGCAGTAATTGTCTGGGGTGTTACTGTTTCAATTGTGTAAATGATACACTCTATATTTATACTGTGTACTCCATTTCACTGTTATAACATGCTAATCCAGCAATTAAGCAAATATTTGTCTCTATTTAAATACATGGAACTACCTACGTATAGTACCTTATATAAATAACTCTATCAGTTGCTTTTTGAGATGGATACTCTCTATACATTAAAGTTGAATAACCCATAGTGTTCTATTTTTGCAACTATACATCTTCTTATGAACAACTATATCTTTACATATTCCTGCATGGTGAGAGTACTATTAATTATCATATGTAGGACTTAGGGCTCAATGGTTAAAAGCTCTCTGGGCTGGTGAGATTATTAAAGAATGCCCACCAGTCCTTCTATTTACCTGGTGGAAAGATCTAAAGCCACTTTTTACCCTGTCGCGCTAAGGGGCATATACTGCATTTCCATATGAAATGTGCACAATAAGATTTGTATTTTAAACATCATACAAAACAAATATGTGACCCAATAACACAAAAATAAACAGTGCAAAATTGTATTGTTAAGGTGCATCAAAAATCGTAACAAAATTCTTCACCAAAAATCGTTTTTTAACAAAAAACGTAAAATTTGTGTGTAATTTACACAGGAATAAATCTAATTAAATATGCACAGCATAAATCATAATTTTAGTGCACTGGATGTGCAAAACTCACAAATAAATTTGTACTTATAAATACAAAATGCAAAGCGTAATTGTTGTTTTTTTCATAAAATGGGCTGAACATGGGTGTATATGAAAATGTCTCACTAATCCCAGCGTAATTCTATGAAGATTTTCGCATTGCAGATCTCACTGTTTTTTCTCGCCAACTAAAAGGTGGAAAACGTTTCTCAAAACACTCAATATACTTATAATCCTAATAGAAAAACACATATATACAAAATATAGGCGAATGTAAGATGCTCTATGCAGAAAGCAGCATAATGTGAGTTATATTGGCTGCAGGATTTTAATTTTAAAGTGCTCCCCCTGCTCCCTGATAACTTCACTCTAAGGAGCAAAGTGTCCCTATCCAGTGAGCTCCATTACTTTCAATAGGAGGCCTCTCGCCACTCGCAGGGCCTGCCCCTTTTTTAACGATCATTCCACCAGGACAGCCCTGCGAGAGTTTCCCTATGATCACATTTGAAGAACTATCCTAAGTAGTACTAATAGGGATATCTTGTATAACTTAATTTGACAGGTACCTCGCCCCTTTATATGCAAAACCACACCCCTTTATATGCCGCCCACCCCTTTATATGCAGATCCCGCCCACTCTGTGATATTTCACACACTCTTTTTGGCTTATTGCCTTCTTTTAAGAGCTTTTTAAAATGTATTTTAATGTTATAATAATAAACAATTTAACTTTATTTTAAATTGTGTTGTGTTAATGTTTTATGTATTGTTTAACGGCTATTTTGTAAGATTTCATTGCGATTAAATTAAACGCAGAATTTATTTTCTTTTTTTTTTAATTTTTTTATTTGAGTCATAAAGCAGCAAAAAAATGTTAAGTTTTATACAGAAAATAACAGTTTACAAATTTTACAAAGTCAACCACATTGAAGGATTAAAAAGTGATTTAGGTATTTTCTTTAGTGTCAGGTAACCTTGAGGTGTAGTTAGCCCCATGATAGGTGTTAAAGGGGAAGGTAAAATATCATGTTGCAGTAATGTCTCTGGTAAATGAGTAATATCCCTAATTTCCATTTTTAGATGTTCAAAATTATCCCTTTTTCTAGCATTACCAACAACTGACTATGGAATATTTAGTTCAGCCATAGCTTTCATAAAAGACTCCCAACCTTGCTGTGTTTTGCGCATGGTCACATTGTGACTTTGTGTAAGTCTAGTATGTTTGAACCAATAATTGTTTGTTTTTTGTAAACAAATGCCCCATTATCATTTCAACTAGTTAAATTTTCGGATTGTGCCATTTTAGAAAGAAGTAATTCAGCATTTGTCTTAAACCGGTCATGCACATTGTTAACAACTTCATGAAATATTCTATCACCTTTTTCAATAGATACACCACTTGTGTTATTATCAGTGTGAAGAGGACCTCCTGGGAGAATTAAAGTCATAAAGCAGTATTCTCTCTAGAATTTTGTTTAGAAAACACCAGATATTTTTGCAATGCAGCATTGTACCTTTTAATTTTTACATCTTCAGGCAAATTAGAATTATTTAAGATATCAGCAATTTCATCATTCAAGCATGTTGTAACTGTGTGACGAATATCTGTATCATCCTGTTGACTATGTTTCAAGTGGTCCACGTCCTGTTTTGGTACCAGGTACAATTTTTGAGTATGGTCCATTAACGGTTAGTTAAGAGACTTGTCAGTAGAGGTATAGCAAATCCTAAAAGCGGTGCTAAAAATCCACCAGATTGATTTACCAGCTTCTTTTTTTTGCCAATGCATATTGTCCTATTACTAAGACTTTTTTATAATTTTGCTCCACTTTTTAAGATGTCCTTTCTGCTTTGCTGTCAAGGGCAATCTACCTTTTAGAATGTTGAGTGCTATTTCACATATAGCAGATATTAAGTCTGTAGAAGCACCACGTAATATAGTCTTTCTCTGTGTTGGTGAAGCACAACTTAACATTTTTAAAGCTTCCCAATTGCGGAATAGCCTGCTAGACATGTTTACACAGTCCTAATGTTTTAAGTTGAATGATGGATAAACCAAAAAACTTTACTTTTTAGAGGGCAACCTTTTAAAAATATATGCAACAGGTGTATCTGGTGGAAATAGGCATGTTCTTAACCTGAACTCAAGCATAAGGGATATGTGTGGCATCTTCAAAAGCTTCTAAAAGTAATTAGATTTCCCAGGGTACATCTGTCATGCTAAAGTAGTAATTTGTAACTTATCTCTTGGATTTTTAAAAAGTACCATATATTTTGAGTTTAAAGTGATAGTTCTGTTTTTTTTACCCTTACAAAAAACATTTTATACAAGATACATGATACTCAGATTCCTGTGGTGTACATATTTTCTAAACGCCTTCTCAAGTTCAGAGCTGCCACTGGCAGCTTCCATCAAATCATCAACAATTGTTAGATTAATTTTATCAGGTGGAAATAAATCATCATCAACAAATGTGTTTGGAAGATCTTCTATAAATTTAATATATGGGAAAGTATACAATAATTCATCATACAATTTTTGCCAACATGCATAAAACCACACAATATTATCAGGTTTGTGGGACAGAAGTGTGTCAGAATGTTATAAAATTTGTTTTACAAAATAGCTTTTGCCTGAATTTGAAGGACCTGCTAAAATACAAGAAAAAGCGTGTTGCAAACACTTGTCCATTGTTAGTGCTATATTAGTAGCCAAATGGTAGTGTCGTAAAATCGTGTGATAACTTTCTTTTTGTATAAACATACTTTTGTGTTTTCCTTAATGGACGTGTCTCAATCTGCCAGCAGCGTTTGTTTCTGGTAATACACTGTTGCTCTACCACAAGTCTTTTTTGATTGTCTATGTAAGAATTTAAAGGGTAGTCCAACACCAAGTCTTTTAAGCTTACAAAATTGATTATATCTGTGTTAGCAGCGTTCAAGGATATGCCATTTACTTTAAGATTTGTTTTTCTATTGCTCAGTTTGTACCCATACGTCTTGGGACCTGCAGAAACAAACTCTGTGATGTGTTCTCCGGTCGGTAGTTCACTAGTTAACTCCCCTCGATAATCACCCAGAGGAGGATTCTCTAGTCACCGTCCTTGCTCACAATTATTACAGTGTCATGATAGGGTCACCTCTCTTGCAGACTGTCCAGTACTCTGTACAATTCAAGTCTGGCATATGCTGTAGTAAAACAAGCTATAAATATGTTAACATTTTTACTGGTTGTGTACCTCTCTTTTGCATATTTCCAACTAAGCATTGCTGTTTCTTCATCTATGAAATCAAAAGAAGACACCTCATAGCATGGTAAAAAAAAGCATACCTGAAAATCTAATCAGGGTCTGTCAGAATGCATGTGCTGGGTAAATTAGTTCATTGACCAAATTTACCCCACAGAGAATTTAGAAATAATTTAGAAATGTGTCTTTTTGCAGAGTTTACTGTTATATGATATGGTCTTAATTCTACATCCTCTTTTTTTTTGTAATCTTGGATGTACTGTGTCTTTTTTTCATCATCAATACACCATGCAGGATATCCAGAAGCTTCTTGTTTATCCATGAGATATAGTTTAATGTAGTTTTCAAACAGATTTTTTTTTATAGTTTTTAAAATGCCAAATCTCATAGATTTTAGAAATGTTATATCCTTTTTCCACAGCTAATTGTATTTCAATTGTACACCATGTGCCAGTCAGAGCACGTTGTTCATCGCATGACCGGTTTAAGAAAAATGCTGAATTACTTCTTTTTAAAATGGCACAATCCAAACATATAACTATTTAGAATGATAATGGGGAGTTTGTTTACAAAAACCAAATAATTATTGGTTCAAACATACTAGACTTAGTACGTTGCGCTACACAAAGTCACAATGTGACCATGCGCAAAACACTGCAAGGTTGGGAGTCTTTTATAAAAGCTATGGCTGAACTGAATATTCCATTGTCAGTTGTTGGTAATGCAAGAAAAAGGGATAATTTTGAACATCTAAAAATGAAAATTAGGGATATTACTCATTTACCAGAGACATTACTGCAACATGATATTTCACCATCACCTTCAACACCTATCATGGGGCTAACTACACTGACACCAAAGAAAATAACTAAATCACTTTTTAATCCTTCAACGTGGTTGACTTTGTAAATTGTATCACTGTTGTTTTCTGTATAAAACTTTTTTTTTTTTGCTGCTTTATGACTCAAATAAAGATTTTTAAAAAAAGAAAGTAAATTCTGCGTTTAATTTAATCACATTGAAATCTTACAAAATAGCAGTTAAACAACACATAAAACATTAACACAACACAATTTAAAATATATTTTATTATTATTATAACATTAAATAAATGTTTAAAAGCTCTTAAAAGAAGACAATAAGCCAAAAAGGGTGTGTGAAATATGGAAAAGAGCGGGTGGGGATCTGCATATAAAGGGGTGGGGATCTGCATTTAAAGGGGTGGGGAGCTGCATCTAAAGGGGCGTGGTTTTGCATATAAAATGGCGTGGTACCTGTCAAAGTAAGTTTGACAAGATATCCCTATTATTACTACCATCCTATCCTTAATACAAGCCAGGGTGACTTTCATTCCACAGTACTTGCACTGAGCCACTAGTTGGGTTATTACCTATTTTTATAACATTCCCAATTACCCCACTAGTACTAGTACCCCAACAATTACTAGTACTTACTCTCTCCTTATTACTGTGTTTCCACTATTTTTTTTTTCATTTTTAAAAAGCTTTATTAAGTAATATAGAGTACAAGATAAATGCAAAACATAACACATAGATCAATTCACTTAAGATCAAGCTATCAAACAATTCTCAAATATGCAATACAGGATAATTCATTGTACATATCTAGAATGTGAATTTTCTATAAAGGAACCAATTCTATCTTGTGATGTGACTCACACTCCTACATGTATGAGGTGAAAAATCAAAAGAGTCATAGTATCATCCCATATGTGATTACTGATAGGGAAATATAATTTCTGTAACGCAGCTGAGGAATGTGAAAATGTATATTCCCTATGTTGCGATCTACAGTCATGATGTAGTGTAAGAACACATATCTCCTAGCAGAATCAACTCTGCAAAAACATCACAGAGATTTAATGCAAGAGTGGAAGAAGAAGAGGAAGAAAAGGAAGAAGAGGAAGAGAAGAAAGGAGAAGAATAAAAAAAGGAGGGAGTAGGGTAAGGGGTATGGGGGTACCTGAGGAAGATGGGAAGGGAACCAGTATATAGATCTGAGTGGCAGTTGAGCATATGTGGACATCTAAGGGGGCTTAAGGAACCACTTGCTCCAAATCATCCAGTACTTATCCATGTGTTCAGTCACATTATAATAGCCCCTTTCCATAGAAGCTAGGTAATCTATGAGTTGGGTTATCTGAACTAGGGTTGGAGACTCTGTCTTTTTCCATGTCCTAGCAATACAGACCTTAGTAGCGATTAGGATTGCAGCTCCCAGTATTTGTTGAGATTTCTGCAAATCTTGAATACCTATATGCAAAAGAGCTAGAGCTGGGGACATAGGAAGTGACATACCTAGGTCTGAGAGTAAAGAAAATGTCTCACTCCACAAAGGAGCGATTTTTGGACAGGTCCACCATATATGTATATCAGGAGAACTTTAAAATATGTCTCCAAATGTGATATGCAGTGTATGGCTGATTTAGTAATCATTGTCGCATGTTCTACTTCTTCCGGGGTGATCTGGACATTCATCTCATGACCTCAAGCCTTTATCTGCCATGGTAGTGCCTCACTAAAATTGTTAAGAAGGAGTAGGTGATGATTTGTAAGAAGTTTTATGAGTTTGTTCCCTGATTCCCACCTTTTTTCCCAATTAGTGCATTCTCTCAGATTTGTCCTGGGAAATCCCCAAGCCTGACAGTAGCCTAGTATTCTATTACTTTCAAACATGAGCCACCTAGGGGCCTCATCTACTTGCTCCACTGTTTGCCTAGATGTTAGTAACCTCTTTTGACTGTAAAGGTCTCCTATACAAGTAATGTTCCACGAGGACCATTCCTGTATATGAATATCCGGGAGGCCCATCAGCAGTCCCTGAAAACTGTGAATGGGTGAGGGGTGTGGAGCTATTCCCTTGTGATGTCTGAGTCTATGCCAGGTCTGGAAATTGTCAAGGATCTTGCAATTCATGAGCAGCAGATCTGGGAGCCTGTGTTTGGGAATCCAAATCAGGTCTTTTAAGCGGTTTCTCTTCCTCATTGCTCCATCCAGCGATATGAGTCAACCTGGTTGCATCGTGATATAAATATATATTGGGGAAAGCGATACCGCCTTTGCATATTGCTAATTGGAGAATATGATTCGCCACTCTCAGTTGCTTTCCTCTCCACACATAGGTAATAAATAAGGACTGGATCTGAGAGAGGTAGGTTTTCGGGATCGTGAAAGGTATGCACCTGAAAAGGTAAAGGATTTTGGGTAAAATAGCCATTTGTAGGGTAGAGATACGTCCCATCCAGGAAATCTCTTTGTAGTCCCACCTCTTTAGAAGTTTTTTAATTTCAGCGATCAGTGGCTCAAAATTATGTTTAATGACCTTAGTCATGTCAGGACCAAGTAATACACCTAGATGTTTTATGAGTTCCGAGTAGGGGGGTGTTAGTGTTAGATTATCTTTAGGGGTTAATACATTTATTAGAGTAGCGGCGAGGTCCGGTCGGCAGATTAGGGGTTAATACTTGAAGTTAGGTGTCGGTAGGGTTTTTGAGGCGGGAGTGAGGCGGTTTAGGTGGTTAATAAATTTATTATAGTTGCGGCGAGGTCCGGTCGGCAGATTAGGGGTTAATAAGTGTAGGTAGGTAGCGGCGACATTGGGGGGGGCAGATTAGGGGTTAATAAATATGATATAGGGGTCGGCGATGTTAGGGGCAGCAGATTAGGGGTACATAGGGATAATGTAGGTTGCGGCGGTGTGCGTTTGGCAGATTAGGGGTTAAAAAAATTTATTAGAGTGGTGGCGATGTGGGGGGATGTCGGTTTAGGGGTACATAGGTAGTTTATGGGTGTTAGTGTACTTTAGAGCACAGTAGTTAAGAGCTTTATGAACCGGCGTTAGCCCATAAAGCTCTTAACTCCTGACTTTTTTCTGCGGCTGGAGTCTTGTCGTTGGAGTTCTAACGCTCACTTCAGTCAAAACTCTAAATACCAGCGTTAGAAAGATCCCATTGAAAAGATAGGATACGCAATTGACGTAAGGGGATCTGCGGTATGGAAAAGTCGTGGCTGGAAAGTGAGCATTAGACCCTTACCTACAAGACTCTAAATACCAGAGGGTGGCCAAAACCAGCATTAGGACCCCCTAATGCTGGTTTGGACAGCTAACGCAGAACTCTAAATCTAGGCGTTAGAGTCCCAAAAAATTCCAAGGTAATAAAGACTTCTGGTATTGAGGAGCTTGGATTAGTTAACAGGATGGTTAGGTCATCCGCAAAAAGGGCAATCTTCTCATAGCGCTCACCTATCATGACCCCCTCTATTCTCTGGGATTGTCTAATCTCTTGGGCTAGAGGTTCCATAGCCATCACAAATATCAGAGGCGAAAGAGGGCAGCCCTGGAGGGTGCCATTTATTATGGAGAAAGGTTTAGATCTAAAGTCCACTCCTCTAATAGTTGCAAAAGGCGCAGAATATAATGCTTGGACCATTTTAATGAATTGTGGGGGAAAGCCAAATGACCCTAGGACCTGCCAAATATAATCCCATCGGACCCTGTCAAATGCTTTTTCAGCGTCTAAAGACAGGGCCACAATGGGAAGTCCTAGCTTAGCGGATTCTGAAAAAAACGGTAATAGTTTACGGGTATTGTCAGGCCCTTGCCTACCAAAAGTGAAGCCAACTTGATCTATCTGAATAATATCAGGCAACAAATGAACAATCCTGTTAGCCAATAACTTAGAATAAAGCTTGACATCCAAATTTATCAGTGAGATAGGCCTGTAGCTGGTACAATAAAGGGGGTCTTTCCCTGGCTTGGGAAGCGCAATTATAGATGCTTCCAGGAACTCTCTCTCGAGAAACTACCCGAATTAGCCACTTCAGTAAATAGGAACCATAAAAGGGGTGCTAAGTGCTGTCTGAATTCTTTATAAAAGGAACCTGTAAAACCATCAGGTCCAGGAGACTTATTCGGTTTGAGCTGGATAATGACCTTAAAAATTTCCTTAGTAGAAAACGGGTGCAGAAGTGAGCATCTCGCTTCTTCTGAAAGCACAGGGAGTTCGAGGGTATCAAGAAACCCCTGTATCGTGTCTGCAGAGGGTGCAGCTAAATGTTCCATGCCTCAGAGATTATAAAGCTTATAATAGTAATCAGCAAAGGCATTGCCGATAACTTCGGGCGCTAAAATTTTTGAACCATTGACCTCTAGGGCCTGAATCCTGGAGTGGGCAGTTCTAGCGTTAAGTTTCCGTGCAAGAAGCTTGTTCACCTTATTATCTTTATAATTCTTTATTTGTTTAAATATTGCTAGATTGGCTTTGACTTTATCATGTTCTAACTGGAGAATTTGCTGTCTAAGAATACCAATTTCATCAGACGTGGAAACACAGAACCCCCTAATGAATGCCTTTAGCACCCCCCATAAAGTTTGAAAAGAAGTCTGACCTGGTTTGTTAAATTGAATAAATTCAGTGAGCACTTTTGTGAGGGAGTACTGGAACCCTGGCTCTTCCCATAGAATTTGGAAATCTCCAGGTGTGTCCTCCTTTATTGGCAGCTGAAGGGAAAATATCCAAGGATACTGCAACATGGTCTGACCATGTACAGATATGTATACAGGAGTTGGTGACCTCATTAAGAAGTCTGGAATCCATAAGAAAATAATCAAGCCTGGAATAAGATCTATGCGGATTGAAAAAAAGTCCCTGTCTTCAGGGTGACATGACCTCCAGACATTGTATAGGATACAGACAGAGATCTACATTTGGCTGCTGTAGAGCTAGTGTAGGAATCAATGGATTTACAAGAAATTAGTTTCTTATCCAGCTTCGGGTCCCATATAACATTAAAATCGCCCCCTATAACGATGTGTCCTTGTCTTACTAATTTCGCCTTGTTTAAGACTTTTGTAAGAAATTGTAACTGTTGCTGGTTTGGGGCATATAAGTTAACTAGGGTGTATACATTGCTGTTAAGTTTACAATTACGAAGAAGTTTCGGCACTTATACTGCGCTCTCACCTCACTACCTGTCCCCTTGACCCTATCCCCTCACAGCTACTCCCCTCCCTCTCTGCTACCCTTACCCCTATACTAACACACATTTTAAAACTCTCCCTCAGCACTGGTACATTTCCCTCATCGATGAAACATGCACTGGTCACACCTATCCTCAAAAAACCTTCCCTTGATCCTACCTCCCCATCCAACTACCGCCCTATTTCCCTCCTCCCTCTTGCCTCAAAGCTTCTCAAAAAACTAGTATATGCACTCCTATCCCATTTCCCATTTCCTTACGTTAAACTCCCTTCTTGACCCGCTGCAATCTGGATTGCGTCCCTATCACTCCACAGAGACAGCTATTGTTAAGGTCACCAACGACCTACTTACAGCAAAATCAAAAGACCACTTCTCTCTGCTTATCCTCCTTGATCTGTCCGCAGCCTTTGACACTGTCGACCACCCTCTTTTGCTCCAAACCCTCCAATCCTTCTGCATCTGTGACACAGCCCTGTCGTGGCTCTCTTCCTACCTGTCAAACCGTACCTTTAGTGTAGCCTTCTCTGGGGCCTCCTCTGCCCCGTCACCACTTATAGATTGAGAAGTGAAGGGGACCGAGGACAGAGTACCACAAGGCTCTGTCCTCGGTCCCCTTCACTTCTCAATCTATAAGTCATCACTAGGTTCTCTAATTAAGTCCTACGGTTTCCAATATCATTTGTATGCCGATGACACCCAAATCTACTTCTCTGCACCAGACCTATCTCCTTCCTTGCTAACTCATGTCTTTCTCACATCTCTTCCTGGATGTCCTCTCACTACCTCAAGCTAAATCTCTCCAAAACTGAGCTCCTCATTTTCCCCCCTTCTTCCAAAATCTCCACCCCCAATATCTCTATAACTGTCGACAACTCCATCATTACCCCTACTCCACATGCCCGATGTCTCGGGGTCACATTTGACTCAGATCTTTCTTTCACTCCTCACATTCAGTCCTTGGCTAAAGCCTGCCACTTCCACCTTAAAAACATCTCCAAAATTAGACACTTCCTTACACAAAACACAACTAAAATTTTAATCCATTCTCTCATTCTTTCCCACCTTAATTACTGCAACTCTGTCCTCTCTGGTCTCCCCACCTGCCACCTAGCTCCTTTACAATCCATAATGAATGCCTTTGCCAGACTCATCTTCCTTACACGTTGCTCTTCATCTGCTGCTCCTCTCTGACAATCCCTTCACTGGCTTCCTCTTGCCTCTAGGATCAAACACAAAATTCTCACTCTGACATACAAAGCCCTCAACTGCACTGCTCCCCCCTACATTTCAGACCTTTTCTCCAGATACTCTCCCTTCCGTCCCCTTCGCTCTGCTCATGACCTCCTACTCTCCTCCTCTCTGGTTACCTCATCGCACTCCCATTTACAGGACTTCTCCAGACTGGCTCCCATCTTGTGGAACTCTCTGCCTCGCCTCAAAAGACTCTCCCCTAGTTTTGAAAGCTTCAAGTGCTCCCTAAAGACTCTAATGTTCAGGGATGCATACAACCTATCCTAACCTTAATTTATACCAGTTCCACTCCTCCATTGCTATCCCTTGAACCCCCTTAAGTCCAGCTGTCTGTAGATCACCTTCTTAAGAGCTAATTGCAACAGTGCAACTCTTGGCAGGGCCCTCTACCCATTTGATCCCTTAAATTGTTTTGTTGTACTACCCTCTGTTTACAGCGCTGCAGAATCTGTTGGCGCTCTACAAATAACCGATAATAATACACAGATGATGAATCTACCCTCAGGGTCCCTTTCCAAGTATATTTGATCAAATTGGAGATTCTTATGTAGGAGTATCGCAACTCCTCTAGTTTTGTCAGTGTATAAAGCTGTGATAAGGTCTGGATACAGAGACGATTTATAGAGATGAGGTTGATCTATAGTCCAATGAGTCTCCTGGAGAAACAGAACATCAACTTTAAGTCTCTTTCCATAAGCCGTCAGCAAGCTACGCTTACCGAGTGAGTTCAGACCCTTAGTATTTAAGGTAAGAAACCTCAAGGAGGTCTCCATAATTGAAGATGGGGTAGATGGAAGAAGAAAAAAAAAAAAAAAGAAAGGGGGGGGGGGGAATGGAAGGGAAAGATATAAGGGGACGAAATATAAGAATAAAGAGAAGACTAAAGTTGAGGAATCATAGAAGATAAAAGTGTGATGAGTTTATCTCTAGGAGTCAAATGTACTGAGAGTTAACAGTATTAGGAAGAATATAGGGATTCTTAGTGATCCACAAGTTTACGTCCGTAAACTTTGAATATTATTGAGGGGGGAAGACAAGGCTAGATAGATAAGGCCTCAGTTTGAAATGACAGATAGCGCGGAGATAGAGAATTGAAGATATAAATTGATATTGATGAATAAGTGATTGCTAGTAGTGTATTGGGTGTATATAAGGAAGTAGAGCTAGTGACCTCCCCTAATTAATATGTATTTGAGATCCGAGGGGGAGGGGTAGGAAAAGGGGAGATTCAGGGTGCAATGGGAAATATAAGAAAGTGTCTGTTGTTGATCTGCATGTTTATTTCAGAAAACCAGTGAGTCAGGGCCCACGAACATTAGGGGCAATTGCCAACTAGGTACTAGCTACCTATAACATCCTTGAACATATATATATACTAACGGTCTGCACATGATAACCTTGTAAAATATCACATCAATGAATTAATTTCAGAGCTAAGAACGACAACTCTCCCTTGGTCATCCATTGGCCTAAGGGAAACTAATTTTATCTCTAAGTGTTGTCTAAACTAGCAGAGGACAAGACATGGATTTTGTCAATGCAGAGCAGAAATATTTTGTGAAGTAAGCATTAGATAAAGAAACATGAAGACATAATTCTAAGCATATCTAAACAATAATTTAGCACATCAGCAAGACCCTGGTTATTCAAGAAAGTCATATCCTTTGTGAAGTATTGTGGGTATGATTATAGCAATGAGTGTCTTTTCCGCTTTTACCTGGGGCAATAGTGACAGTTTACAATAATGGGTAAATTCAATAGCAGGTGAGCACAAATGGAACAATATAAAAGTAAAGGTGTCACATGCTTTTAATTTGGTTTCCGAGTGGGACACGACAACATCACCTCTAAATCTTAACAGTTAATGGAAAGTGTGCTTAAACAGCAACATGTTGCCCTGTCCCACGTGGAAAACAAACAAAGGAAACATAACGATTTGGAGAAGGTCTAAGACGGAAGATATAAAACATTACAGCATTACCATATAGTGCAAAGTGGAATGCCCCTAGGATATTTAAATATAAACAACCCATATCAATCAATCATAATATAAATAAGCCTAAGTAATAGCCCTATGATGGGATAAATCTAGGATAGAACTAACTGTACCCATTAATTAGTAAGGCAATTAAAAGAACATCCTATAGCACTTTCAATGCTACCTAAGCAAGTAATATGGGACCTCAAGGGTATCATGCCATTGATTCCTCTCCCATGCCGACACAGCAACGCCTCCCAGAAAACAAATCAACTTAGGTGAGGCCAGTTAAACAGCAACAAGTGGCTATGTCCCACATCGCAGGCGGAACCAAGACCACAACTTTTTAAATGTATAAACAGTTACAAGTAACCAGTATGATAAGGCTTAGAAAACTATCTCTAGGCTAGGTACATTAAAGACACTTAATGAGTTTAGTGGTACCCTAATATAATTATAACTATAAACAAAAAGATACAGCATAGACCTCACAATATATTTTTCCTATGGGTTACTTTCAAAGCCATGATTAACAACTCTCTCCAGGCCATCAATGGGCCAAAGGGAGACTAATTCTATCTCAATTCGCTGTCGAGACTGGCAAGGAAAGTAAGACATGGGTTTTGTCATTGCATAACAGTAAATACATAGAAAAAAGCATACCTAACATAACAGACATTGTATAAGCAAACTTGAATATAGCATATGAAAGCTCTCTGAGCAGTAGTTGAGCTCAACATGAGTGGAGTAATGAGCGGTATCAATAAAGTCTTTCTTATAGTCCCATGATTCAAGTGTTAAGTGGTCATTTTACATAGAAGACCTGCAACAGATATTGCAGGGTAACTCCTAGGGTATGTATAATAAGAAAGGCCTATAAATGAAACAGACCTAGAAAAAAAGGATAACATCAACAAAGTTCAACATTTGGAGTCCATACTTATCAGTTAATCCTGGAGAAGAGTCCCTGGAAGCCGAATTCCTTTTACTTGGATGAAGGCATTGTGGGAGAGGGTTCCATTGATTTTCTGTTGGTCTAAGCTGCAAGGACCTGGAAGGAGAGTGAGCAGCATGACTATCTGACTGATCCCATTTCTTTAGAAGATCTTCACCTCTCGCTGGGGAATCAACTGTAAATAGAGATCCCTCTTTATGGATAATCAACTTGGTGGGATATCCCCATCTGTATTTCAATCCCCTCGCATGTAGAGATTGGGTAAGCTGGGTGAACTGAGAAAGATCCGGGAATACTTGGATATGGCACAAATTCTCAGGAAGCTGAGGTTTGGCAAATGCTGCCCTCATAAGTTGTTCTTTATAAGTAAAAAAGTGAAACCTCGCTATGACATCTCTGTGTTTGTCTTTGGGAGCATTTCTACCCCTTGGAATCCGATGGACCCTGTCTATCAGCATGTCATTTGAATCTGAAGGAGGAGGTAGTGAGACACATAATTTCTTGACAAATTTCTCTAATTCAGCCTGCTAAATTTCTTCAGAGATGCCCCTAAATCTAACATTATTGCGGCATGACCGGTCCTCCAGGTCCGCCACTTTCTGTTCTATTTCTGAGACATAGCCTGCAAGGTTATGAGAATGAGCAATTATGTTTTGTTGTTCAATCGCCATGTCTTCCTGTTTGCACTCAAGCGCTTCGGTCCTTTCTCGCCTTTCTGCTAGGTCCTTTTTAAGGTCTGCCACTGAGGATTTAATAGTAGATGTCAAATTATCCTGAAGGTCATTTAACCTCTTGGTCAGTATATCAACTATGTCTGACCTAGTAAAAGGCTCCATCTCCTCTTCCCTTTGCTGGGACATGGGTGATTTGGGACTTTCAGATCCCTCTTGACAGGAGTGGGGTGACACAGTACCATTAGGAACAGTCGGGTCCTTAGGTTTAAAATGATCAGATACAGAATTCCTAGACCTGGCTAATGACTTACTTTTATTCTTAAAGGATTGAGACATTGCTTGTTAAAAAATAGGAAGTCCCATGTTTGACCAGAGCAAGATAATGAGGAAAGAAGTGGGGGAAACACTTAATTACTGGATCTCATCTTCCAACAGAGTAAGAGTGTCTAACTAGGGGAGGGCACCCAAACTCAGGCCTTTCTAGCCCTGCATATTCGTTATATCTTTATCTTTGAGTAATGGAGGAGGTAAACACAATAATGCTGCAAGGGCTATATAGTTATATGATGAGGTGTTATTCACCCTCAAGGACTGTAGTGGTAGAAAAAGAAAATTTTTACAGGCCTATGTATGGTAAGACAGACAAAAGGTAACACACAGCAGTGTCTTCTGTTTACCCCGCTTAGGACTATAGGTCTGATGCAGGGAAAGCAATATAAGATAGTCACTGTCACTTTATCCAAGAAGTGACCTGCATAAGGCTCAAGAATTATTGTTAGGCAAAGTCTGGCAATCCAGATCTGTGTGTCTCCTAAAACTGATAAAAGCAGCTTGTTACTTACAGCCTGCCACGTGGGGTGTTTCTGAGATTTACTCCCTGTAAACTCTGTCTGGGGGTTGATACAGCCTGCTCTGCTCTCTCTTTCAAGGCTGATGATGATCAGGTATCTCCGGTAAAAGAATCCTGCAGTTGCTGATTATGCAAACTCCGGTCCCAGCCAGTTGTGAGTTCCGCCACAGGCCGCAGCCACAGCCTTTCCTGAGGGTGCCTCCGGTTCTCCCAAGAGACCTATCGCGACACTCGCAAATTCCACTCAAATCGGATAGAGTATGGCTCCAGGTGTCTCCTCCAACTACCCCAGGATCTTTGTGCTCAACATTACCAGTATACAACACCCACTCCCTCACCAAATTCTATTTATTTCATTAATTGGGTCACTATTTAGTAGGGTCATTCCCCTCTTTCCCTCTCCCATTTTCACAAGGTACTTATATAGACTACTGCAATTAAGACCTAACTGATCTTCTAGGCCTCCTGAAAAGTACAATTTGTCTAACTGCCACACATACAGAAATGATCTTTTAACCAAGTGCTTGTTATGAAATAAAGTCAAGTGACACTGACTCTCCTTTTCAAAACGTCAAATTATTACCAGTTCCAATATCAGAAAACTCAAATATATCTTAATACCTTCAGCTTCTTACCCTCCTGATGGAGAATATGGAATTCCAGCATTTCCAGATCCAAAGTTTCAGGAACACCTTTTTCAAGTAATTCCTTTACACTTTCTCCCCATTTTCCAAAAGGTGGGTCAAAAACTAGCAAAATGTTATCAAATCCGGTCATTGATAACAGCAGATCCATGAGTTCTTCAATCTATCAAAGAGGTCCTTCAAATTTGTATCTCCCCCCTGTTCGGTTCCACCCCCTTCCTCCATTAAAATGAATTTACCAAGATCAAAAAACTATAAAGTAAGAAATGTGTACCCTTCTAAAGCAAGCATATAAAAGATATTGGAAACATGTATCTTTAAGACCCCTCTTTAGGGCAACAGTTTTATAAGCAATGCTCTCCTGGTGATAAAGACAATGGACAGTCTAAACAAATTTAACACCTACTTTGCCTATCAACATTTAAAAAAAACTAAGGGATACGCTTATTAAGATAAAGGGAAGGGATTGGTTTGTTTCATCTCACAGTCTCCATCCATTCTAATCACATATGTTTCTTTCATTTACTTTCGAATGACAACCTTTGGCAATTCACATCTTTCTTATTCAGCCACTTACCTTGAAGCTTTAAAAAGATCCACAATTTATGGTGGCTTTTTTAAGATTAAGATGAATGTACCTAATTATTTACTTCGATAACATTCTCCTTATAAGAGCTTGATAAAGAGTGGTGCGCTAACTGTTGCGTGTAAGCAATATCGGGTATATCACGGGTGCTTGCGCGCATCTCAAGTAGCATGTGTATTACAAGTTGAAAGTATATATATATATATATATATATAACTGCATTGGAGTCATTTGCAGTAAAGTAGCTGAAAACATGAAATATTATGTTTATGTAATATTCATATTTAATAACGTGTTTAACTGTGCATTTACTGTAAATATTTTCTATTTTGCTATTTTCAGGGCTCTTCAGGCTTGGCCTCTACTAAAGAGAGAATCATTCATTCGCTTTCAGACAGACAATATCAAAACTGTGGCATATGTCAATCATCAGGGTAGGACTTGCAGTCCTTTAGCAATGAAAGAAATATCTTGAATACTTTCTTGGGCAGAATTCAACTCCTGTCTAATTTCTGCAATACATAACCCGGGTGTAGACAAATGGGAAGCGGATTGTCTCAGCCGTCAAACTTTACACCCAGGGGAGTGGTCTCTCCATCTAGATGTCTTTTGTCAGATTGTACAGATGCGGTATCTTCCAGAAATAAATCTCATGGCGTCACATCTAAACAAGAGACTTCCCAGGTATCTTTCCAGGTCCAGGGATCCTCAGGCGGAGATGGTAGATGCGTTAGCAGTTCCTTGGCCATACCAATCTGCTTACATCTTTCCGCCTCTAGTTCTTCTTCCAAGGGTGATCTCCAAGATCATAATGGAACAATTGCATGTGTTTCTGATAGCACCAGCATTACCTCACAGATTTAGGTTTGCGGATCTTGTCCGGATGTCAAGTTGCCAACCTTGGCCACTTCCTGTAAGACCAGACCTTCTGTCTCAAGGGTCGTTTTTCCATTAGGATCTCAAATCGCTAAATTTGAAGGTATGGAAAATGAACGCTTAGTGCTTAGTCATAGAGGTTTCTCTGACTCAGTGATTAATACTATGCTACAGGCTCGTAAGTCTCTTTCAAGGAAGATTTATTATCGGGTTTGGAAAACCTATATTATATGGTGTTCTCATAAATTCTCTTGGCATTCTTTTACAATTCCTAGAATTTTACAGTTTCTTCAGGATGGTTTGGATAAAGGTTTGTCTGCAAGTACTTTGAAAGGACAAATATCTGCTTTTTCTGTTTTATTTCATAGAAAGATTGCTAAGGTTCCTGATATTCATTGTTTTGTTCAGGCTTTGATTCGTATCAAGTCTGTTATTAAATCAGTCTCTCCTCCTTGGAGTCTTAATTTGGTTTTGAAGGCTTTGCAGGCTCCTCCTTTTGAGCCTATGTATTCTTTGGATATTAAACTACTTTCTTGGAAAGTGCTGTTCCTTTTGGCTATCTCTTCAGCTAGAAGAGTTTCTGAATTGTCTGCTTTCTTTTGTGAGTCTCCTTTTCTGATTTTCCATCAGGATAATGCTGTTTTGCGGACTTTGTTTAAATTTCTTCCTAAGGTTGTGAATTCTAATAACATTAGTAGGGAAATTGTTGTTCCTTCCTTGTGTCTTAGGAAAGGTCAGAACGCCTCTTTCATTTCTTTGGCATCTTGGTTAAAGCTTTTGATTCACAAGACTTATTTGGAGGTGGTGCAATTTCTGCCTCAGAGAATTACAGCTCATTCTACTCGATCAGTCGCCATTTCTTGGGCTTTTAAGAATAAAGCTTCGGTTGATAAGATTTGCAAAGCAGCAACTTGGTCTTCTTTGCATACATTTACAAAATTTTACCATTTTGATGTATTTGCTTCTTCTGAAGCAGTCTTTCGTAGAAAAGTTCTTCAGGCAGCTGTCTCAGTTTGATTCTTCTGTGTAAGATTTAAGTTTTTTTCTTGTAATTTATGTGAAATTTATGAGAAAGATTTATTTTTTTGTGTGGATTTAATTTTTTTTCAGCGGAAATAGCTGAAAAAACTCTTGCCAATTACATGAAAAATAAACATAATTTATGTAAGAACTTACCTGATAAATTCATTTCTTTCATAGAGTCCACGAGGCCCACCCTTTTTATGGTGGTTATGATTTTTATATAAAAGCACAATTATATTTCCAGTTCCTTTTTTTGAATTATTTTTTTCTCCTTATTTTATCACTCCACTACTTGGCTATTCGTTAAACTGAAATGTGGGTGTGGTGAGGCGTGTATTTATACACATTTTGAGGTTTGGGAAACTTTGCCCCTCCTGGTAGGATTGTATATCACATATGTCACTAGCTCATGGACTCTTGCCAATATGAAATAAATGAATTTATCAGGTAAGTTCTTACATAAATTATGATATATACTTTATATATATATTAGTTACCGCATCTGGCCAAATGGGAAAGCTCAGGCACCACGTCAAGGTCCTTTCCACTGCCTGAGTCCCTAACACAGCCACACCATCATGCGAGCTCACAAAGCCAAACAGACTGAGGACAAAGAAGGGGTGCACAGGTGGATGTAATCACCCAGTGAAAATACAAAACATGAAAGGGAACTGCACTCCAAAACCGGACCAAGTACACATCCTGTGACTCAGCAACATCCAGCCCTGGGTGCTAAATAGCACTCCAAAAAAGCTGTGATGTCACCAGAGCCACAGGCAGTTAACCCCAGTCTGGAATGGGTGCAAGAAACAAGGGGGATTACAAACAAAAAGTAAGTTTTGGAGTGCAGTTCCTTCCATGTTTTGTATTTTCTCTGGGTGATTACATCCACCTGTGCACCCCTTCTTTGTTCTCAGTCTGTTTGGCTTTGTGAGCTCGCATGATGGTGTGGCTGTGTTAGGGACTCAGGCAGGGGTTTTTATCTTAGCTGTTAGCTAGCTGGTGGGTGCTGAGTGTTTCTATGTGTTGTATTTCTTTTTGTTTGTTATCCCCCTTGTTTCTTGCACCCATTCCGGACTGGGGTTAACTGCCTGTGGCTCTGGTGACATCACAGCTTTTTTGGAGTGCTATTTAGCACCCATGGCTGGATGTTGCTGAGTCACAGGATGTGTACTTGGTCCGGTTTTGGAGTGCAGTTCCCTTCCATGTTTTGTATTTTTTCTGGGTGATTACATCCACCTGTGCACCCCTTCTTTGTTCTCAGTCTGTTTGGCTTTGTGAGCTCGCATGATGGTGTGGCTGTGTTAGGGACTCAGGCAGTGAAAAGGACCTTGACATGGTGCCTGAGCTTTCCCATTTGGTCAGATGCGGTAACTAACCTTTCCAGTTGTGATTTTATCTTAGCTGTGAGCTAGCTGGTGAGTGCTGGGTGTTTCTATGTGTTGTATTACTTTTTGTTTGTAATCCCCCTTGTTTCTTGCACCCATTCTGGACTGAGGTTAACTACCTGTGCCTCTGGTGACATCACAGCTTTTTTGGAGTGCTATTTAGCACCCAGGGCTGGATGTTGCTGAGTCACAGGATGTGTACTTGGTCCGGTTTTGGAGTGCAGTTCCCTTTCATGTTTTGTATTTTCTCTGGGTGATTACATCCACCTGTGCACCCCTTCTTTGTTCTCAGTCTGTTTGGCTTTGTGAGCTCGCATGATGGTGTGGCTGTGTTAGGGACTCATTCAGTGGAAAGGACCTTGACGTGGTGCCTGATCTTTCCTATTTGGCCAGATGCGGTAACTAACCTTTCCAGTTGTGATTTTATCTTAGCTGTGAGCTAGCTGGTGAGTGCTGGGTGTTTCTATGTGCTGTATTACTTTTTGTTTGTAATCCCCCTTGTTTCTTGCACCCATTCCGGATTGGGGTTAACTGCCTGTGGCTCTGGTGACATCACAGCTTTTTTGGAGTGCTATTTAGCACCCAGGGCTGGATGTTGCTGAGTCACAGGATGTGTACTTGGTCTGGTTTTGGAGTGCAGTTCCCTTCCATATTTTGTTTTTTCTCTGGGTGATTACATCCACCTGTGCACCCCTTCTTTGTTCTCAGTCTGTTTGGCTTTGTGAGCTCGCATGATGGTGTGGCTGTGTTAGGGACTCAGGCAGTGGAAAGGACCTTGACGTGGTGCCTGAGCTTTCCCAATTGGCCAGATGTGGTAACTAACCTTTCCAGTTGTGATTTTATCTTAGCTGTGAGCTAGCTGGTGAGTGCTGGGTATTTCTATGTGTTGTATTACTTTTTGTTTGTAATTCCCCTTGTTTCTTGCACCCATTCCGGACTGGGGTTGACTGCCTGTGGCTCTGGTGACATCACAGCTTTTTTGGAGTGCTATTTAGCACCCAGGGCTGGATGTTGCTGAGTCACAGGATGTGTACTTGATCTGGTTTTGGAGTGCAGTTCCCTTCCATGTTTTATATATATATATATATATATATATATATATATATACAGGGAGTGCAGAATTATTAGGCAAATGAGTATTTTGACCACATCATCCTCTTTATGCATGTTGTCTTACTCCAAGCTGTATAGGCTCGAAAGCCTACTACCAATTAAGCATATTAGGTGATGTGCATTTCTGTAATGAGAAGGGGTGTGGTCTAATGACATCAACACCCTATATCAGGTGTGCATAATTATTAGGCAACTTCCTTTCCTTTGGCAAAATGGGTCAAAAGAAGCACTTGACAGGCTCAGAAAAGTAAAAAATAGTGAGATATCTTGCAGAGGGATGCAGCACTCTTAAAATTGCAAAGATTCTGAAGAGTGATCATCGAACAATCAAGCGTTTCATTCAAAATAGTCAACAGGGTCGCAAGAAGCATGTGGAAAAACCAAGGCGCAAAATAACTGCCCATGAACTGAGAAAAGTCAAGCGTGCAGCTGCCAAGATGCCACTTGCCACCAGTTTGGCCATATTTCAGAGCTGCAACATCACTGGAGTGCCCAAAAGCACAAGGTGTGCAATACTCAGAGATATGGCTAAGGTAAGAAAGGCTGAAAGACGACCACCACTGAACAAGACACACAAGCTGAAATGTCAAGACTGGGCCAAGAAATATCTCAAGACTGATTTTTCTAAGGTTTTATGGACTGATGAAATGAGAGTGAGTCTTGATGAGCCAGATGGATGGGCCCGTAGCTGGATTGGTAAAGGGCAGAGAGCTCCAGTCCGACTCAGATGCCAGCAAGGTGGAGGTGGAGTACTGGTTTGGGCTGGTATCATCAAAGATGAGCTTGTGGGGCCTTTTCGGGTTGAGGATGGAGTCAAGCTCAACTCCCAGTCCTACTGCCAGTTTCTGGAAGACACCTTCTTCAAGCAGTGGTACAGGAAGAAGTCTGCATCCTTCAAGAAAAACATGATTTTCATGCAGGACAATGCTCCATCACACGCGTCCAAGTACTCCACAGCGTGGCTGGCAAGAAAGGGTATAAAAGAAGAAAATCTAATGACATGGCCTCCTTGTTCACCTGATCTGAACCCCATTGAGGACCTGTGGTCCATCATCAAATGTGAGATTTACAAGGAGGGAAAACAATACACCTCTCTGAACAGTGTCTGGGAGGCTGTGGTTGCTGCTGCACGCAATGTTGATGGTGAACAGATCAAAACACTGACAGAATCCATGGATGGCAGGCTTTTGAGTGTCCTTGCAAAGAAAGGTGGCTATATTGGTCACTGATTTGTTTTTGTTTTGTTTTTGAATGTCTGAAATGTATATTTGTGAATGTTGAGATGTTATATTGGTTTCACTGGTAAAAATAAATAATTGAAATGGGTATATATTTGTTTTTTGTTAAGTTGCCTAATAATTATGCACAGTAATAGTCACCTGCACACACAGATATCCCCCTAAAATAGCTAAAACTAAAAACAAACTAAAAACTACTTCCAAAAATATTCAGCTTTGATATTAATGAGTTTTTTGGGTTCATTGAGAACATGGTTGTTGTTCAATAATAAAATGAATCCTCAAAAATACAACTTGCCTAATAATTCTGCACTCCCTGTATATATATATATATATATATATATATATATATACACATGAGTAGATATAGGTATAAATATATACAGATATATTTAAGAATATCTATTTAGAAATATTTAGAACACATTCTGCTATGTACAAAACAATGGAATATCAAATATAGTTATAGTAAATACAAAGATAAAACTTTTGCTAAAAATGAATATTGCATAAATATGTTTTTTTATGTTTTCATCTACAAAACATCAAAGGGCTCCATGCACACACACACACACACACATATATATATATATATATATATATATATATATATATATATATATATATATATATATATATATTAACCAGCAAATAAGGCACTCTCCGTTTTTCACAATACCATTTATTCAATACGGTATGACCGTATTGAATAAATGGTATTGTGAAAAACGGAGAGTGCCTTCTTTGCTGGTTAAAATATTAAGACAAGAAGAAACAGAAGCGCCACATGGCCCAATATTGTTTCGTCCAGAAGATAGATATGTGTATATATACAATGAAAACTCACATTTGAGAAAGCACCTCAAGTAGTGCTATAGCAGCAGTCTGGGATTTCTAATAGTCACCCAGGGGACCAAATTCCGGTATAGATGTGGTGTCTAGATGAACAACATAAAAGGACATAGGTGCCTATATGGCCTAGTATTGTCTTGACACAGGTGAGTCAGTAAGTTACTGAAAAAGGTACTCACATTTGTTGTAGCATCTCCTTTGATGCTATAGAGGCAGGATGGGATCAATATGGTCACCCACCAGACTCAATCAAGGGCCTGCTGGATACCAGGAAATTCAGATACCACCAGTGATTCAGAGAGAGGCCCAGTGCAAGGGGGCTCCTCTCAGCAAAAGGATATGTAGCAGCAAAGAGATAATAGCAAGTGTCCCAATATAAAATAGTTTTATTTAAAATGATAAAAACAAAGCTACGCGTTTCTCAGCTCAAGGCTGTTTCATCAGGCTTCATTGAATGAATTTCCTGGTCAAGACAATACTAGGCCATATAGGCACCTATGTCCTTTTATGTTGTTCATCTAGACACCACATCTATACCGGAATTTGGTCCCCTGGGTGACTATTAGAAATCCCAGACTGCTGCTATAGCACTATTTGAGGTGCTTTCTCAAATGTGAGTTTTCATTGTATATATACACATATATCTATCTTCTGGACCAGACAATATAGGGCCATGTGGCGCTTCTGTTTCTTCTTGTCTTTGTAGATTGCTGCTTTGGATCCCGGCCTGGATCTCCACAGATAGCTGCCTGTATTTCATCTCAGTGACTTTCCATCACCACTACTAGAGATTATACTACTACCTATTTAGGACTGATTGTCCTCCACAAGCTTTCTACACAGTGTATTGGACTTATTAGTTCACACTCCATTGTGAACCCTATATTAGAGACTGAACTATCTGTGTAATACTGTATTCTGGTTGTGATATTTTTATCTTGTTTTTCTTTCTCTTAGGAGGTACATAGGCATTTTGCTACCTATCACCATTGTGTGTTTTATATATTACCATATCTTTCTCTTAGGAGGTATATATTTTATGTTGCTAATATATAGACTATTTAGTCTTTAACTAGTATAGTTATATTATCTTTCTCTATTGAGGCTTGTATACCAATTGGCTATTTAATATTACCCTGACAGGATATTTGCTATATCCCCTGATAGGGCGCCCCCTCCCATTTATTGGTTAAAATATTACTCTGATTGGGAGTGCACCCCAGAGGTTGTCTTGTATACTGAGTGCTGGTTTCCTACTTTGCATTTGTATATATATATATATATATATATATATATATATATATATATATATATATATATATACAATTTCTTCAGGTTTAGCACTCACAACTCAGTCCGGGGTGCTCAACAACAAACAAATATTTCAAATAAAGTAGGCACTCTCTGTTTATCTTCACAAACTTCACAAGTGGTAAGTCTGAGGACGGGGGTGAAACCCCGAAACGTCACTTATTGCACAGTAAAAAGTTTGTGAAGATAAATGGAGAGTGCCTACTTTATTTGAAATATATATATGTCTAAATATCTGTACATATGTATTTATGTGATTTAATGTGTATATATGTCTGTATATATGTATATATGTCTGTAAATACATATAAACACATATAAATACAAAAATACATATGTACACATATATAGACACATATATACATACATACATATCCATATATAGACATGTATATGTATGTATCTTAATGTTAAAGCCTGAGACCTTATATATTTGAGCCCTTATAACTTTTGTGTGTAACTGTACTCTGTAATGTATTTTTATGTTTTTTTAAAACTTTTTGGGAGTTAACCATACTCTGAAGTTGCAGTAATCATTCTAACGTAAATCATGATTGCGCTCAAGTGATGATGTTTACTTTAAACTTAAAATATGAGCAGTAAGCTCGGCAAACACAAACCCCAATGATAAACCCCTTATCGCCTGTGTGTAAACATTTCCACTTCACTCGTAAACTTACCTTTGGCTGGTTGCAACTTCCTTCAGTTAAAGCACAGAAAACTCCTTAAACCCCTTAATGACCAAGGATGTGCCAGGCACATCCTACAAAAACCGGTCGTTAACGATCAAGGATGTACCTGGCATGTCCTCTGGGGTTCCAAGCGCTTGAAGCGATCGTGATCACTTCCAGACGCTTTCAGGGTATTGCAGCGATGCCTCAATATTGAGGCATTGTGCAATATCCTTTTTTAAGCAAACGATGCAGTGAGAGCCATTCTGTCATCCTCTCTGCATCAGCCAGCGATGGTGCTAATCGTTGGTGGTGTGTGAGGGATAGCAGGGAGGCGGGTGGGTGGCCTATCGTTGGAGGAGTTCCGGTTTGCGATGAAGAGTGGTCAGGAGAGGGTGGGACCGCTACATTATGGAACATTTTTTGTGAAAGGGAACGAGGTAGAGGGGGGATAAGTGTTGGGAAAGGGATCTGGGAGGGGGATAGGGTATTGAGGAGGGGCAGCTACACTACAGAATAAATTGGGGTTTTATTTTTTTATGAAAAAAGCATAACATTTAGCAAACTGGGCACTTGCAGACAGCTGCCAGTTCCCAATATGGCGGAAAATAGGTAGAAGGGGGAGGGTACACTGCAGAATATATATTTTAAAAAAAAAATCCTTTATTTTAGTACTTGTAGACTTTCTGCCAGTACTTATGATGGGGTGACAATTGTGGGGTGAGGGAGGGAAGAGAGCTGTTTAAAAGGGGTCAGGGAGGAATCAGGGGGTGGGATGTGTCAGGTGGAAGGCTGATCGCTACACTAAAGTTAAAATTAACCCTACAAGCTATCTAATTAACCACTTCACGGCTGGGCATAATACAAGTGTGGTGCGCAGCGGCATTTCTAATTGCCAAAAAGCAATGCCAAAGTCATATATGTCTGCTATTTCTGAACAAAGGGGATCACAGAAACCCTGAGTCTTGAGAAAGTCCCGATCAATGAGGACGAAACGCGTAGACTACACAAAGGGACACTGTTGAAAGACATTAATGCCGATTGCTTTTACAAGTACTTTTTTACTGTTTACTATTGAGGTATTGATTGCTAAGCCTGCGGACTTCCCGGAGACGCCATATCCGATTCCGGCGTGGAAGGTTAACTTGGAGGAGAGTGGTCCAGTGGATTATTAAACCTAAAGGCTTAAATATTGCTAACTTCTTGTAAGTGCAATTTGTTTTTAGCGCTCAAATAAGTAATAAAACTTTTACCTTGAGTCGTGGTTGCGCTCTGTTCTTTTCTTGTGTTCAGAGAAGCATTTACAACCATTTTTGCCATAATTGCACAAGCTGTTTGTATTTTATCGCATTTGGCGGTGAAATGATGCCATGAAATATACCAAAATGGGCCTAGATCAATACTTTGGGTTGTCCTTTACATATATGATTTTGAATATCGTCTTACACTGAAGCAAAACTTAGAACATTAGATGCATATTGTGAAGTACGGTATTTATAATTGTATTTGCATATTTTTAAATAAACTAGCGATAGTGCTTTTCTCTAGATATCTCTTCTACATATTTTATTTGCTCATGTTTTTCTTGTTTTGATTTTGGGTGTCATAAAAAGCTTGATATTATGATTATAGATACAATTTAACTAAAATAAACATTTATAAAACTGATTATGTGTTTTTACATAAAAGGCAAATGAAAGAACTACATGACACATGAATACTTACACAAAGAATAATATGAGTCATTTTGCATTGCATTTTTTGTTTAATCAACAAATTTTATTAAACAAGCTGAACATACCAATTTCAATGTTTCCTCAGTTTAGGCTCAGTATTGAAATGTGATTACAGATGTTTTGTAAACTTCACAGTTTAGCACTGGTTCTGCTTCTAAAGAACAAATACTACAGAATTTCCAATTTAGTTTATGACAAATGAAAATACAGAAAATGAGCAGTATCATTTTAGTCAGTGTATTCAAAGAAAGTAAAAATCCTTTTGCAAGAAAATAACAAAAGCAATGTATAGGTGACACCTTCAATAGCTAACTACTAGTAGATACAATTGAAAACCTTCAACACACTGAGGTCCCTTCATCGGGCATTATGATCTACAAATAAAGTTCAGTCATATGTATATACAGTATAAAGGATAAGGTAAATGCATTTAAAATTGACATATGTGAAGCATGAATATTTTTGCGTTTTAGTTGTATTGTCAGAGCTTTAGTGAAGGTGATCGTGAATTGTTGTAGGTTCATACTCTTTTTGAGTTGTTGTCCTGTTTCTCTAATGTAATGTCCCCCATTTCTGCATTTGTTACATGTTATGAAGTATAGCATGTTTGATGAGGAGCAAGTAAAAAAGCCCTGGATTTGTATTCCTGTCCTTCACTGGGTAGTGAGATTGATTTTGTTGTTAAGATGTGAAGGCAAATTTTGCATCATTTTTGGTTGCAGGGAAATTTACCGTTTTTTTTGGGTGGGTGATAGTGGGCTTTTTAATTAACTTTATTAAGGTTTGGGGGTTGCCTGTATGAGAAGAAAGGTGGGTCTAGAGATATTTCTTTTAGTTGCCTGTCCTTGTGGAGAGTTGGATGTCTCTAGCAATGTTTCTTAAAATATCTAATTGTGGGTTATAGGTTACGACAAAGGTACCCTGTTATTCTCCAGTGTTAGCCTATATTGCAAGAGTTTGTCCCTTGGTATTTTGGTGGCTCTGTTAACTTACACCTAGGTAACGAGTTTTGCATTACGGTTTTAACGCTGAAAAAATGTCCATTTCATCGTAAAAACCGTAACACAGCCATTATTAGTCTTGTTGGTATAACTGTACCGCAAGCATTTTAGCTTGTAACACAACATCAATCCCACACTCAAAAAAATAACGTTTTTGCATTGGATTTCCATAGCGCCGGTATTACACGTTGTGCGGCGAGGGCTAAAATGCTTGCATTCCAGCATATACTGACATGATCCGTTCCGCTGTCTGAGACCAGTAGTTATGAGTATTGCGCAATAAAACTGTTACAAAAAACTCATAACTAAACTGTTAAAAAGTACACTAACACCCATAAACTACCTATTAACCCCTATTCCGCTACCCTCCCCGCAATGCAAATACTAAATTAAACTTATTCACCCCTAATCTGCCACTCCCGACATTGCTGCCACTAAGAAAAGTTATTAACCCCTTTTCCGCCACTCCCCGACATCGTCACCACTATAATAAAGTTATTAACCCCTATACCCCTGCACACCAACATTGTCCACACTATATTAAAGCTATTAACCCCTATTCTGCCACTCCCCGACATCACCACCACTAAATAAACCTATTAACCCCTAAACCACCAGCCCTCCACATCGCAAAAAACGAAATTAAACTATTAACCCCTACACCTAACAACCCCCTAACTTTAAATTAAAATTACAATATCCCTATATTAAAATAAATAAAAACCTGTGAAATTTAAAAAAACTAAGTTTAAACTACCAATTAACCTAACATAATGATTATACTAAAATAAAATAACTACCATTTAAAAAAAAAAAAAATACACATTTAAAAAAACTAACACTACTGAAAAAAAAAATTCTAAAATTACAAAAAATAAAAAATACTAAGATACAAAAAAATAACAAACACTAAATTATGAAAAATAACAAACAAAATTATCCAAAATAAAAACAATTAACCTAATCTAATAGCCCTATAAAAAAAAGCCCCACAAAATAAAAAAACCCTAGCCTACAATAAACTACCAATAGCCCTTTAAAGGGCTTTTTGTACGGCATTGCGCTAAAGAAATCAGCTCTTTTCCCTGTAAACAATAGCCAATAGAATTTCAGTAGATCTCATCCTATTTTTTTATTTGAACAGCCAATATGATTTCAGTAGCTTTTGTCCTATATGCTGATTTGAATTTCAAAAATCAAATCAGCCAATAGGAATTCAATGGACACCATTTTAGAAAAGGCTCTCTTGCATTGAAGATTCAGTGTACGGCGGCGAAGAGGATGCTCTGCGCTGGATGTCTTGAAGGATGGACTCTCTCTGCGCCACCGCAATGAAGATAGAAGATGCCACCAGGATGAAGATAGAAGATGCAGTCTAGATGAAGATAGAAGATGCCAGCTTGATGGATGAAGACCTCACCGCCTGGATGAAGACTTCTCGCCGCTTGGATGTACGGACTTCAAAAACTGTGGATCATCGGCGGTTAGTGTTAGTTTTTTTTTTTTTACTTTTTTTGGGTGTTTTAGATTAGGGTTTGGACTTTCTTAAAAGAGCTAAATGCCCTTTTAAGGGCAATACAAAGAGCTAAATGCCCTTTTAAGCGCAATGCCCATACAAATGCTCTTTTCAGGGCAATAGGTAGCTTAGGTTTTTGTTAAGAAAAAGCAACAAGAAAGAGGCGCCAATGGTGCAGGTCAATGGAGATTTTTGGTATGACAAACATGTGCGAACACTAGGTACTCACAGTATGAGAAGGCACTCAGTTGTGCCAGTGGACACAGGCTGGGTTTTAACAGCAATCCAGCTGGCTGAACTTGGAGGCAGCTCTCTATCAGCATCCAGTGGAAGGAAATCTAAAAAGTAAAAGCAGGAATAGAGGCGCCAATGGTGCAGGTAAATGGTGGTACAGGTATCACTAATAGCCCAGTGTACACAGGGTACTCACATTTATGGAAGGCACTCACTTGTACCTATAGAGGCAGGCTGGATTTTAGCAGCAATCCAGCTAGCTGATCCAGGGTGAGCTGGCTGGTTCGTGGGTGTTTAGAGTGTTGGTACTCTAAAGTAGCATAGCAGGGCGGTACCATATATAACACTGAGAGTGGATTTATATAAAATAAATGAATTTATTTAAAACATATAAAAAGGTTTACCACTCAAAGAATATAATTGGTACATCAGGAATACATGCGACACGTTTCTAAGTTAAAAACTGTTTCCTCAGGCATGTTTTTACACAGATATTTACTCCTTATATAGGGCTATGCTACTAAACAACACCCACAGCCCACCCCCAACAATTGACATGACACAGACCAATCAGTGTCCCTCATTCAAAATGTTTCCACCCCTGGGGTGATATGAGCACCTAAATACTTGGAGAGGGATGTATTTACTTGTAAAATATATAGACGCCCTTGCTGCTTCTTAAATTTTGTATATATGTGTGTAAATATTTCGTAGTGGCATGGTATTTTAGTGGCCGATATTTGATGGTAACTAATGTTCATCAATACTGTGTTCTAATTGGATGTCCCAGCCGTCAATCATCCTGTATTAGTCGGACCTGTGCTACTCGCTTCTGATTCGTCTATTTAGCCGTCAATACTGTGTTCTAATTGGATGTCCCAGCCGTCAATCATCATGTATTAGTCGAACCTGTGCTACTCGCTTATGATTCGTCTATGTAGCCGTCAGTCAAAGATTCTGGTCAATTGTTGCTAGTAAGTGTAGTGTCCAATGGATAGGCTAATTTCAGGCGTGCCCCCATTTTGCTGTCCTCAATAGTACACTACAGTGTGCGCCCATCGAGGGAATCTTATTGGTTACTGCGTAATGTTTGTAACCGGTGTATCCCATTGGTTCTAATGCAGGTTGTTGTATTGAACAGGGATCATTATTGGTCAGCGGGTAATGTCAACAAAGAGCCCTATTGGTCAGCGGGTAATGTCCACAAAGAGCCCTATTGGTTAGTGCCCCGGAAAATATCAGTATCTATAAAATGATATTGTTAGATCTGTGAATGGATCTGAATATATATAAATGCAAATAGAGTGAATAATCTAATGATCAACGTTATTTAAGCAGTGATCGTATAAATAAATAGCGCAATAAATTTGCTGAAATTAAGTTAATTTAATAAGTGATATGTGTGTGAAAAAAAAAAAAAAAAAAAAAAAAGATGAAAAGATTAAGTGAAAATATTTTTTGGCACATTATTTGTGCATCCATAACATCGATGAATACCGATGGCTGTAATTGAGGTATAAGTGATACGTGAACCTCATAATCATATATGTATAGTCACCATTTAATTCATAAAACGCCTACAATCAGATTAGAATCTATGTGATGTAAAGACCCATAGTGGGTTGTGCTAGTGTAATTAAATCTTACATATGAAGATGCTAGTGTTCTATTAAAAGGTAATAATGTGTAAATGAAAGTGATCATTTTTGTATAAATATAGTGCACCAATACGAGCCTATTGTTTGTTCAGTAAAACATAAACACTGTAAGTGTAAATTATATTAATATGATGCATTTATCAGATCACACGTATCCAGTCTATGAGTCATGAGGTATATTAATATGATACATTTATCCAATCTAAACAGGGGCTACACCAAATATCTCAGGTGTCAAGTCTGTGGGTCAGAGGGCTCTAAGTCTACTGAGATGACCCCCTATCTCGGGCGATCTCCCCTACAGCAGGGTGGAAAAACTGGTTGTTGGTACTACACTATTTCTATCTTTATTATGATAGATGTAAAATGACCCTCTACCATAATATTAAACAAATGCCATAGAATCTATAACTTCATTTAGCCCTGTGGGGAAGAGTGTTTGGAATTTAAAAATCCAGTATGTTTCCCTTTGTCTCAGACGCGTGAATCTATTATAATGATGGCTGTTGGGGATACTCTCCAAAGGTGTAATGCTGAATTGGCATTTGCCTATCCTACTTTTAATGCAATAGTGCCTTGATACACTATGTTTGGGTGAACGTTTGATTATGTTCCGTTTGTGTTCCCCCCACCTTAGTCGTATCTTCCTAGAGGTGCGTCCAATATACTGGACCCCACATGCACAAGTGAGTGCATAGATTACATACCCAGAGTTACATGTCAAATGTTCTCTGATCTGGTGTTCTTCCCCTGTTGCATGTGATATTATGGATTTTCTTCCGTGTGTGATGGACTTACACATATGGCACTGTGTGTGTCCACATCTATAAGTTCCAATATTGTTATTAGTATTCCCATTTATGTGATCGTCGCTTCTAGGCCCTTTTCTATTGCATTTAAAGTGTTTCTTTGTCATAACTACCTTACTAGGTGCTAATTTTTGTTTCAAGGTTGGCGCCCTCCTATACACTATCTTAGGTAAGGGGGCTAGCACTTTTTTTAGTACGGGGTCTCTAAGCAAAATGTGCCAATGTTTCTTTATAATTCTATTAACTGCTTTAAAGTTGGAATTATATTGTTTTACTGTTGGGGGTCTTTTTATTTTATTACAGGAAAAAGAGCTGATTTCTTTAGGGCAAGTGCCCTATAAAAGGCCCTTTTAAGGGCTATTGGTAGTTTATTGTAGGCTAGGGTTTTTTATTTTGTGTTTTTTTTTTAAAAGGCTATTAAATAAGGTGTAATTGTTTTTATTTTGGATAATTTCGTTTGTTATTTTTCGTATTTTTTTTTTTTTTTCGTATTTTTTTTTTTTAGTAATGTTAGTTTTTTTAATGTATAATTTAGTTTATTTAATTGATAGTTATTTTAATTTTGGTATAATAGTTATGTTAGGTTAATTGTAAGTTTAAACTTAGGTTTTTTTAATTTCCCAGATAAGTTTTTATTTATTTTAAGATAGGGATATTGTAATTTTAATTTAAAGTTAGGGGGTAACTAGGTTTAGGGGATGTGAGGGGCTGGCAGTTTAGGGGTTAAAAGGTTTATTTAGTGGTGGTGATGTGGGAGGCCACAGGTTTAGGGGTTAATAACTTTATTTAGTAGCGGCAATGTTGGGGAGCAGCAGAATAGGGGTTAATATCTTTATTATAGTGTCAGCGATGTTGGGGTGTGGGGAAATAAGGGTTAATACATTTATTATAGTGATGGCAATGTCGGGGAGCGGTGGAATAGGGGTTAATAACTTTTATTAGTGGCAGCAATGTCGGGAGCAGCAGATTAGGGGTTAATAACTTTATTTTCCCCATAGACATCAATGGGGTTGTGTTAAGGAACTTGCCATTCCGCGCTTTAGGTGTTAGTTTTTTTCTAACACGCTCTTCCCATTGATGTCAATGGGGAAAGTTTGCACGAGCATATATTCTCAGTCTTTGGATTTTGTGCGGTATGGAGCTCATCGCCATCATATCACACGCACAAGGCGGCTTTTCAAAAACTTGTAATGGTAGCGCTATTGGGGGTGAAATATTGCAACTTTTGGTGCGTTCGTTTCACTCCCTCTATAGTGCAAAACTTGTATTCTAGGTGTTAGTTTTCTATTAGCCTTGGGTGGTAGCCTTGGTTCCTGAATACAGTTTGAAGTGATATGAGATGTGAATTCCTGTCAGTTTTGTTTGAGCAGATACAATTTTATCTTATAGCTTGGCTCTGAATGATTGAATGTTTAGTGTGTTTTCGATAGAAGCTGTCATATTTTAGATATGAGGGTCAGTCTGTGGATTTGTGATAGATATAAGTATGCATGGTATTGTCCTTAAAGTAAATGGTGGTGTCCAGAACATTGATGTGTGTGGTGGAGTAGTTTAGAGAGAATTAGATAGTGGAATTGAATTTATTAACCCCTTCACTACTGTGCATTTAAGGGAAGAACTACCGGAGAATGTTTAGCATTTTTGCTATTACTCCATTTAAACAGAAATAAAGCCGTATTTCTTTTTTATTTACTTGTCAAAATTATATATATATATATATATATATATATATATATATATATATGTACACACAGTGCACCGAGGGTAACTCACAATTTGGGTAAATGAGTGTGTGCTGGACTAATGGTATTTTCTGTATCTCGTTTCTTTCTAAATTACATTTTGTATTACCCCCTTCCACCACAGTGGCTAATGATATTTTTTGCTTCTGTGTTACTCAACCATCTTCATAATTTCCCAACCACAGCTGGTATATTTTTCTCAATATATACAAACGTAGAAACACACGTGGTAGGAACACACTCAGTATTGTTGATAGCAGTGGGGGGGATTCATCTGGCAATGAGAGTTCAGGGGCCAATACAAAAGGGACCTCACAACAGCAGTCTTTTTCCGGGGTGGCTACGAGATCCGCGGCAAAGCCGCCGTTACCCGGCCAGAGGGATATAAAAGAAAGAGAAGACCACACAATAGGCAAGGGAGACACACGCAAAAAAGGAACAAAGAAAAAATAAATATCATCTTTAACCTTAGCTCAAGGGAATTGAGTAAAAGTGAAATATCCGTCCTTAATCAAGGTCTCTCCTTTATACCTACCCCTAAGTGTGACACTTTTAACACTATGGTAGATATTCATAAGTTTCAGAGACAACTAAAACTAAAAGAATTTTTTAAGAATGAGACCATGGAGCCATTGTCCACATTCAGGAAACCATCTTCTTTTGAACCTCCTGGAACCCATCACTCTATCAGGGGATTCACAAGAATGATATGCCATGACATCAATAACTCTAAAACAGACACAATATATCCCAATCTAAATGCTGAGGAAAGATTAGCAATTAAATCACTGAGAGATGATAATTCAATTATCATCCGCCCAGCGGATAAAGGTGGCTCTATAGTCATACAGGATTATACTAACTATAGGGCATAAGCTCTACGTCAGCTTTCGGATACAGGGGTATACTTGAAACTTAAAGGTAATCCAACAGCCACTTATAAAAGAATCATAGACCAACAGATACATATGGGTCTGGAATCAGGGATACTCTCTGAACAGGAAACTGTTTTTTTAATTACTAACCATCCTAAGATTCCAGTGCTATACTTGTTGCCAAAAGTGCACAAGACTCTAGAAAATCCTTCTGGCAGACCGATTGTGTCTGCCAGGGATTCTCTACTATCCAGTCTATCTATGTTCATTGATTTCCATCTACAACCTGTAGTTAAAGGAATCCCTGCATATTTACAGGATTCAGCAAGTTTGATACAAACTCTTAGGAGTTACACTGATCTAAATGCAGATGATTTGCTGGTCACCATGGATGTTGACAGTCTATACACTTCCATCCCTCATGAGGGGGGAGTGGGGGCTGTCAGATCCATGGTGACTAACAATCCTCTTTATGAAGGGCCACCTGTTGAATTTCTGTGTGAACTGATTATGTTATGTTTAGACAAGAATTACTTCAGGTTTGAACGTGACTACTACTTACAGATCTCTGGGACAGCCATGGGTTCAAACATGGCACCCTCATATGCAAATTTGTACATGGCATGGTATGAACAGCAGGCCATGAAACCACATGCCCATCCCCGCATCAGGTACTATGTACGTTACATTGATGACGTGTTCCTGGTGTGGAGAGGGGATGCAATTGAGTTAGAGCAATGGGTGTCAGGTTTGAACTCCATGGACTGTCCCATCAGATTTAAACTTGAGTACAGTGATACGGAGGTGCATTTCTTGGACCTTAATATAATTAAGGTATTAAATGATGAGCAGTGTATATTTGGTACTTCTTTATATACTAAGGAAACTGACCGTAATTCTTTATTGGAAGCCAATAGCTTTCACCCCAGGCACCAGAAAACAGGGCTTATTAAATCACAACTCACTAGGGTCATCCGCAACAACAGTGATGTACCCACGATGTTAAAACAACTGGATGATATGGAGGAGAAGTTGGTAAAGAGGGGTTATGACAGTAGAGTGGTCCATAACACAAGAGTGGAGTTATTGGAGGGCACGGCCACCAATGTTAATAAACCAAAACACATTACCACAACTCAACAGAACTTCATCAGCACTTATACTCCTATGAGTACAAAATTGACCAGATCAGTACGTCAACACTGGTCAATCCTGGAAACGGACACGACGCTCCCTTTCTATGGCACCAGGCCACCACATATGGTGCACAGACGGGCTGAGAATTTACGGGATCTGTTAGTGAAGACTGATCCGGTCAGCTGTTACCAGAAAGACACATGGCTGAAGCCCTCAAGCAAGGGCTGTTACACCTGCGGAGGCTGTACGACGTGTAATGGCATGATAAGAGGGAAGACCTTTCAACATCCACACACGAACAAACGTTACACTATCCGCCATCGGCTGACCTGCACCAGTACACACGTCATTTACATGTTGATTTGCCCATGTTCCCTGGTGTACATTGGGAAAACTGTCACAAGCTTCAGAGATAGGATGGCAAACCATCGATGTGCCATCCGCGAAGCCTTAAAATCGGGTGATTCGGATCAACCTGTAGCACGCCATTTCGAACAACACAGACATGGTGTCTCAAGTATGAAAACGATGGTCATAGACCATATTCCACCATTACCAAGAGGTGGCAACAGAGCAAATCGATTGCTCCAGAGAGAAACCAAATGGATTCAGATGCTGGACACGGTCATACCAAAGGGATTGAACACTAATCTGGACTTTGGACCATTCTACACTAAATAACCCATAAATTAAACATGGACATACATTTTGATCTACCATCCCTATATGTAGGAATATATTCCAGGAATCCACATGAATCTTCATTCTAGTGGGTACACACTGGTTTCTATCTATTCCAATCAGGCATGAAGGCGATGGCTTTTTATGTATCAAAAAATTATACAGATATGGAGTTAAGTGTACATACCAAAGGTAATGTTCTATCAGGGAATATAGTGTTAACTATGTCAGTCAGGGATTGTAAACTATTAGCATGGGCGACATTTGCCAAACAGTTACATTGTTTTTAATTTTGTATATATTTGATGTGTCCCTTTATTTTTAGGCTGTTATGTGTGGGGATAGTATCGATCACGGCTAATCCACTTGTGGATCTGTAATTGAAAGGCACAGTTGTGCTTCATATGAGGTTTACCTTCATCCGCAAGTTGTCAGATCGTTTGATACCTATCTTAACACATACGCATTATATTGGGACTAACACAGTTTGTTGGTGCTTATGTTTTTTCTTCCTGGCTGTAGGTTTCCATGACAGCCGCCTGATGATCGGCCTATACGATAGGGCTATAGTCATGTAGTCACATGATGACAACAGTGGGAGCGGCTACGAAAAACACTGTGCAGTGTGTTTACAAGCGGTTGCCATGGAGACACATGGTCAATTGGAAATTAATGACATCCCACGCTCACGCCTGCGTCTGAGCGTGATGACGTCAGGGGGTAGATGGAAGATCTGCAGGAGCGGGAAGATGTGAATGTGAATGGGTATATAAGGTTGTGTTTAAATGTATGTTGTTAGCGATTTTCTACTTTGGGAACATGTTTGTCCTATATTGGTGATGTTAGCAGAACATTTGACAAAGATGTCATAACGACATCGAAACGTTATGGATGTAATTGCTTTTTAAATCTATGAATTAAAAGTTGTTTTTTACTAAAAGACCAGTGAGTGCCTTCTTGCAAACGAGGAATATATATATATATATATATATATATATATATTCTAAGTAGACAACCAAGATATTAATCATGTCCCATTTTGGTGTATTTCATGCCACCATTTCACCTTCAAATGTGATTATATATTTAAAAAAAAAACTTTTTCACAAACTTGGGGGTTCTCACTTAAATTATTTACATACTGCATGTGCAATCATGGTGCAAATGATTGTGAAAGCTTCTCTGGGATCCCCTTTGTTCAGAAATAGCAGACATACATGGCTTTGCTACTGGTTTTTGGTAATAAGAATGCCTCTAATTGCAGCTGTGTATGATACTTCTATTCCCATAAGTGAAGGGGGTTAATCAAGTAACGTGTAAGGTTAATTTTACCTGCAGTATAATTTTTTTAAAACAAATTTTTGCAGTAGTGGTCCCCCCACCTTGCCCCCTTGAACAATAGTTAGTAATGGAACCCCCACCACATCTCCCCACATTTGGTTCTGTAGTGTAGCTCCCTCTCCCTTCGTTTTATTTTCTGCAGTGGGCTATCCCATTCCTTTCCCCTCCCTCCTCCTTCCCCCTATATTGCTGAACCACCCAAATGCCTCCCGGTTTCCCTCCCACATCTCCCACCGGCATCAGCAGCTGATCATTACAGACAGTGACACATACAGTGTCACCGCCTGTAATGATCTGGCATCTTCCTTCATAGGAACCGGAGCACCAATTGTTCTCCAGTTCCATATGCAGGGAGATGCCTGGAGCTCAGGCACTCCAAAAGCTCCTGCAGCTCAGATGTATGTATACGTCATGTGGTACGATAGGCAAAGTACTGCATGACGTATATATACAGTATATATATATATATATATATATATATATATATATATATATATATATATATATATATATATATATATATATATACATGTATATATATATATATCCCATTGGGTTAAGAGGTTAAACCTTTTGTGGAAACAAATTTATTATTGCTCAATAGCTGTCCATATTATTAGAATGTCATCAATGTAGTGAATGTATTTTGAGGTTTGCCATGAATAGTTTAGCATACCAGTGAGTAATTCTTGTTCCCATAGCTATATTTTGGAGGTAAATATCCTCCCCAAATATAAAATATTTATACATCAGTATGAATTTTACCAGATGTGTGACACTTTGTGGGTAGGTCATTTTTATGTAAAAATTCCTGGCATGGTGCTAGGCCATCTTGGTGAAGGATATTGGTGTATGGTTGCAAAAATGATACCTTCTGGTAGTTCATAAATGTTAGCCAGTTTATTTAGCAGTTCTGTGGTATCTTTGTGTATTTTCTAAAGTGTACTTTCTAAAGCACTTGATTTCAACCCCACAAACCCAAAGACAAAGCATAACTCTACTGTGACATTTTTTAGGAAACAGAATCTTAAGGAATACTTCCATAAGTCTAAAATGGAATCTAATAACTTCACACAACATTTACATACCCCACACAAAAAGGAATCATACTGGACACCCTCTCTGGGATGAAGAGACCTCTGTGCCCTGAAAGTTTGCAATTGTATCTACTGTTAGTTATTAATGCAATTACAAGTAAAAAAAATACAAAAAATACAAAAATAAATTATATGTAGTGTACACAGAAAAAAATCTATTACTATGCATGAATACAATAAATCTGATGAATTTAATATTCAAAAAGTTTCAAAATCTTTATTAAAATATTTAACATTTCCCATGTGTTTATTATTGTTTCAAAACGATGTTAGTATGAATTTAGGTCAGTATCAAGTGCTTTTTTTTAATTTACTTTAGATTTCTTTTTTTTACTTTGTAACCTGGTCTTTATTTCTGTGGAATCATATATGACAGAAACAAAACAGTCCAACAGTGAATTGGGATGAGAACAATTAAAGAATTAATTGTTATTATTTTTTTAATAATACATCTTTACATATTTAGTCCTGCATATAATGCTAGAGACATTTAACCCCTTAATGCTGTTAGGATGTTTCATGCCATCATCACAGTGCTGTGCTTTAACGCCGTTAGGACGACATGGCATGTCCTAACCAATCTGGTGTCTTACAGCCTCTTGCGTTTTCAGAATGGGAACTCTGAGGGGCATGCCTACCATTGTAGGCAGTCCCACATGAGCCGATCCAACCAATGGCATAATTAGGTTTTGTGCTGCCCTAGGCACTCAAAATTCTGCTGCCCCCCACCCCCTAAGTTTTAGGCTGTTTTGTGGCCATAATATTTTTTGGTGAGGGTATAATGTGACTTTACATAAACGTGCATGCACCCAGGTCATATATCTATATATGTGTCTGTCTGTCTATCTATCTATCTATCTAAATATATATATATATATATATATATATATATGGCTGAACCTCACTGACGAGGGCCACAATAGGCTGAAACGTACGACTGGGGTTTTGCTGTTTCTCTCGTTCAGAAAGGGATTTCCTGGTATTTTGGGGCTGCACTGTACTGTGAAGTCAGGATCAGACTGATATGCTTCAGCAAAGTTCTTCTCTGTGAAAGGCACATGTTGAGCAAAAAGAGGCTGATTCTTGGGTGGTAACATGCCATAGAACAAGCTATTATGCTATTGTTCGTTCCCAGGTTGAGCACTTCTCTCTTTTTATTTATTTCAATAAAAAATTATCACTGCATACTGCTCAACTCAATTTCTAGATCATTTTGCTTCCTGGCTACCTTATTTTCTCTCTTCAGACACCCTGCTGTCTAGGGGACTTCAACCTCCCTGTTGACAATCCTGCTTCCTCCTCTGTAAAACAACTTATGCAAATCACTTCCTCTTCTAGTCAGTCACTTCATAAACTGCCCTTTTCCTCTTTCTGACTATCATCTCCTCACTTGCAACATCACATCAGTCCCTGCAACTCTCCATCCTTCTACCTTCACACCAAACTCCACAGAAGTATTGTCAATAGATCAGCAACAGCTCTAAAACTCTCTCAAACCTCAGCTCTCTTCCATCTCCTTCTTTTCCTGCCCTGACCAATCTATCTGCCACTACAACTCCACTTACATTATTCCTTGACAATTTGGCCCCTCCTACCATAGCTCAGAAGTCACACACTCATTATCAGTCCTGGCATTCTCCTCTGACATGCAACCTACACAGATGTTCCCGTACTGCTGAGTAACACTGAAGAAAATCTCAGAGTTCAGCTAACTTTCTTCACTACAAGTTCATCTTAAACTACTTCTATTCTGTGCTTAACCTTTCTAAACAATATTACTTCTCTACTCTTATCTCTATTCTTTCTTCAAACACAAAACATCTGTTCTCCACGTTCAATACTCTTTTTCGCCCAACTCCATGCACTTCAATAACAAAATGTATTCCGTCAGAAACTAAATCATCTCTCAACATACTACCAGTCTTCAACCCCCTCAAAAGCTTGCAAACACCTAAAACCCATCAATCCCTTCCCCTCACAGCTACTCCCCTCGCTCTCTTCTAACCTTACCCGTATACACACACATTTTCAACCTCTCCCTGAGCACCAGTATATTTCCCTCATATTTAAAATATGCATTTGTCACACCTATCCTCAAAAAACCTCTCTATCCAACCTCCCCATCCAACTACCGCCCCTCCCTTGCCTCTAATTTTCTTGAAAAGTTAGTATATACTTGTCTATCACAATTACATTAAACTCCCTCCTTGACCTACTGCAATCTGGAATGTGTACCCAGTCCAGTGAGCAGTCCCCTTCCGTGTTTTGTATATGTCTAGGGTGATTACAAAAGCAGGTGCACCCTTGACCTGTTCCCAGTTTGTTAGATTGAGAGCTTGCATTGCTTGGCAGTTTTAAGGACCTGGGTTTTGGGAGAGACCTTGACGTGGTACATGGACTTGTTCCATTTGGCCAGATGCAGTAACTAACTCTTCAAGTTTTGCTTTTAATCTTAGCTGAGAGCTTGTAAGTGAGTGCTGAACTTCCTCTGTTTGCTGTATTAATTTGTTTTGCAATGTTCTCTATGGGCCTTGCACCCAGACCTGTCTGGGGTTAACTGCCTGGGACTCTGGGAACAGTGCAGCTGCCTGGGAGTTCAATGTTTTGTATATGTCTAGGGTGATTACATAAGCCGGTGCACCCTTGTCTCATTCCCAGTTTGTGTGATTGAGATCTTGCATTGTTTGTCTGTTTTAGGGACCTAGGTTTTGGGAGAGACCGTGACGTGGTATCTGGGCTTGTCCCATTTGTCCAGATGCAGTAACTAACCCTTCCATTTTTGCTTTTAATCTTAGCTGAGAACTTGCAAGTAAGTGCTGGACTTCCTCTGTGTGCTGTATTAATTTGTTTTGTAATTTTCCCTATGGGCTTTGCACCCAGACCTGTCTGGGGTTAACTGCCTGGGACTCTGGGGATTGTGCAGCTGCCTGAGAGTGCTATTGAGCACCCAGGCCTGTGCATGTTGCAGGGTAATAGGATGTGTACCCAGTCCAGTCTGAGAGCGCAGTGCCCTCTTGCATTTTGTATACATTACGCTTTTGTTTCTCTTCCCCCCTGTATCATGAGACAGCCATCACCCAATAACAAACACATTTATTTATATATATATATATATATATATATATATATATATATATATATATATATAGTGTGTGAACTCTTGCACTAGCAAAGTAGGAGTTGGTGCTTCAGAAATTGTTCATATAAAAAGACGGCTAACCCACCCAGTGAGGCTAGCGAAATTCCTCCTCTCCAGAATAAATACTTTGCAAACAAGCCATGCTAGGATATGTACGTAATACCATGGTGCAATTATATAATCCTTTAGTTACAAAAGGGGCCTTTCATATGAAATTACAAAGACCTACTTATGTCATGTTGGTCATGTCCGGTCCTAACATTACTGTATTTACCACACAACATTACGGATGCATTCCCGTAATTCTGTATTTCAGCGAACTCGCTCCAATGCGTTAAAGGGACATGAAACTCGAAATGTTTATTTTTATGATTCATTTAGATCATGCATTTATTAACATCTTTCCAATGTACTTCTATTATCAATTTTGCTTTGTTGTATAGGTATCCATTGTTGAAAAGTATACCTAGCTAGGAAGGAGCAGCAATGCAGTACTGGAAGGTAACTTCTAATTAGTGGTTGCATGTTTATGTCTCTGTCTTTGTCTTGCATGATGTACTCCAGTAGTAAAGACAAGAAAATGGCAATCCTATTTCCATATGATAAAAAACACAAGAAACAGAGCAGCTGAACGTTCTTATGCATTTCGGCGAAAGCCGTAATCATAGACCTAAAAAGACACAGGTTAGTGCTGTTTAAAATAGACATCATGACAGCCTATTCATTGGTGCAAAAGACACCCCTATTAACCCTATAAATATTCAATCCACACAGTAATAAATCAGTAATGGGAACATAAGACCTGATCCCATAAACATCAGTGAATAAACTAGTACAATGCAATTAGTATCAAGATTATACACTGGCAACATTAACAACATGGTTGCAAAGTGTGTACATATATTTGACTCAATTCAGAGACAAAGCTCAAAAGAGTTAATATAACAAAGCCCCAATTTCTTTGCAATAATGTTGTCAAAAACAGCAATAATACAGTTACACACATAGAGAATCTGGTATCTGAAAAAATAATGAATAACAATAAATGTTCACATAAAATGTAGGAATGTATTTTTTTTCAAAATTAATTGTATTATTGAGACACAAGAATGTGACAGCGTAGTAATAAATAGTATAAATAATAGCAAAAACTGCTATTATACAGAACATGTATGTATATTTACACTGACTACATTGTAGAACAGAATTAGCTATTCAAAAATATGTTCACAAGCAATCCCAGATATTCTGTGTGCAAATGTATGTCCACTAGTATTTAGCATGCCCATATATATTCTGCTATATACATTATACTTATGTTGGACTCCCTTACTCAGATGGTACACATTCCTACTATTACATTATTTCCAACAATTAGTAATATCAAATTCAGCATTAAAACTGTGAGATTTTGTGTGTGCAATTGCATTGCATTATACAATATATCTCTTGCCTGGCTAGTATACACACGTAAACCCATTTTCCAATGAAGTTTTTAGTTTTTTATCCCAAACAGAATAGAGAAATATTTTTTTTCCAATATTGCAGACAGATAAATAGGGGCCTATTTATCATATGTCTGTCAGACCTGATCCGACACTGCGGATCAGGTCCGACAGATATCGCTGAATTCAGAGAGCAATACGCTCTCCATATTCAGCATTGCACCAACAGATCTTGTGAGCTGCTAGTGCAACGCCGCCCCCTGCAGACTCTTTAACCAGATCGTTCTCGATCGGGTTGATTTCCGGCGATTCCTGTCCACCTCATCAGAGCAGGCGGACAGGGTTATGGAGCAGCGGTCTTTAGGACCGCTGCTCCATAACTTGTGTTTCCGGCGAGTCTGAAGACTCGCCAGAAACACGGGCCCACAAGCTCCTTACAGAGCTTGATAAATGGGCCCCATAGTCTGAAGAATATTTGGTTATAAAAGAAAGTCCCCTATCATCATTTTTTCTTTTCCTAGTAGCTAGGGTCTGTTGTCTATGTAAAGTGTGTGATTGCTCAGCTAGGTGGTTAAGCATTTTAGGCGAATAACCTCTAGATATTAGGCATTCTTTTAATATTGTTACTTTCTTTAAGATAGTCTCTATTTTGGCTACAAATCCTTCTCGCTCCTATAAATTGGCTTTTGGCTATACCTTTGAACACATGTGTTAATTGAGCACTTTTACTATGAAATATCGTGTTCCCAGAAATGGGCTTCCGATATAGTTTTGTGAGAATTTTGTCACTATTTGCCTCTCCAACCAAGGTGCTATCCAAAAACACGATATGGTCATTATCCCTATCATATCTCGAATGTACTAGCGAAAGGAGACCTGAAATTCCTGTATAATGTAAGAAGGTATTTAAATACACACCAGAAATAGTTTAGAATAAAAGGTATATTTGTATGCAGAAAAAACTGGGAAGGATGTATAGGAGAAATGACTTCCACGTTTCCTCTGCAATTTAGTATAATCAAATATAGAGGAGTAGCTGGATTAGTATTATCCCTAAAGCAAAGGAATGTAGTGGACACAGCTGAGAAAGTCCCAGGTTAAGATATAGTTAAATATATATCAGCAAAAATATATATAAAGCTATACATTCATATATTCATCAGCAGTACCAGTTGGTGAGAATATTTGTAATGGCTGCACAATGTTAAGCAGAACGACAGCAGCAGCAGTTGGTAAGGAGGTTTGTAAAGGCAACACAATGTTTTGCAAGTAATCAGCAGCAGTTGGTAAGGTGGTTTGTAAAGGCAACACAATGTTTTGCAGGTAATCAGCAGCAGCTGAATAGGAGGTTTGAAAATGGCTGCACACTGAGAGTATACACATTAGAAGTGCTGGTTTAGAAGTGCTGAAATAAGTGTACCTGAATCCGGATACAAGAAGCTGGATGAAAGAGCAAAAGTGACAGCGCTACCAGATAGATGATTCTGCCGGCTTGGATGAAGACTTTGGCCCGCTTGGATGAAGACTTCTGCTGGCTTCGATGAGGACTTCTGCCACTTCGTTGAGGATTGATGTCGGTCTTCAAAAACTGTAAGTGGATCTTCGGGGGTTAGTGTTAGTTTTTTTTTTAAGGGTTTATTGGGTGTGTTTTATTTTTAGCTTAGGTTTTGGGTGGAAAAAGAGCTAAATGCCCTTTTAAGGGCAATGCCCATCCAAATGCCCTTTTCAGGGGGGGGGGGTTGGTTGTGTGGGTGGTGGGTTTTACTGTTGGGGTTTTTTTGTATTATTTTTTTTTACATGTAAAAGAGCTGATTTCTTTGGTTTTTTTTTTATTTTGGGGGGCTTTTTTATTTTGATAGGGCTATTAGATTAGGTGTAATTAGTTTAAATATTTGATCATTTCTTTCTTATTTTTGTGTGATTTAGTGTTTGTTTTTTTTTTTGTAATTTAGTTAATTGTATTTAATTAATGTAATTTATTTAATTGTAGTGTAAGGTTAAGTGTTAGTGTAATAGTGTAACTCAGGTTAGGTTTTATTTTACAGGTAAATTTGTATTTTTTTTTTAACTAGGTAGCTAGTAAATAGTTAATAACTATTTACTAACTAGTCTACCTAGTTAAAATAAATACAAACTTACCTGTAAAATAAAAATAAAACCTAAGATAGCTACAAGGTAACTATTAGTTATATTGTAGCTAGCTTAGGGTTTATTTTATAGGTAAGAATTTAGTTTTAAATAGGAATTATTTTGTTAATGATAGTAATTTTTATTTAGATTTATTTTAATTATATTAAAGTTAGTGGGTGTTAGGGTTAGGGTTAGACTTAGGGCTAGGTTTAGGGGTTTATAAATTTAGTATAGTGGCGGCGACGTTGTGGGCAGCAGATTAGGGGTTAATACATTTATGTATGTGGTGGCGGCGACATTGGGGGCAGCAGATTAGGGGTTAATAAGTGTAGGTGGGTGGCGACGACATTGGGAGCAGCAGATTAGGGATTAATAAGTGTAATGTAGGTTGCGCCGGTGGTGGGGAGCGGCAGATTAGTGGTGTTAGGTGTAAACATAACTTTTGTTTCCCCATAGGAATCAATGGGGCTGCATTACGGTGCTTTACGCTCCTTTATTGTAGGTGTTAGGCTTTTTTTTAGCCGGCGTTTCCCATTGATATCTATGGGGAAATCGTGCACGAGCACGTAAAACCAGCTCAAAGCAGCGCTGGTATTGGAGTGCGGTATGGAGTTTTGTTTTGCTCAACGCTCACATATTGCCTGCTATCGCCGGGTTTATGAAAACCTGTAATAGCAGTGTTATAGGGAGGTGAGCGGTGGAAATAACTTGCAAGTTAGTACCGATCCACTCAACGCAAAACTTGTAATCTAGCCGAATAAAAGTTATTAACCTCTAAACTGCCATCCCCCACATCATAACTAACAATAAAATTTATTAACCTCTAAACCACCATCCCCCACAACGCAATCTACCTATTTAAACTATTAATCCCTAATCCGTTATTCCCCCACAATGCAAAAAAACTATTTAACCTATTAACTCCTAAACCGCCATCCCCCCTCAAGGCAAAGTATTAATCTAATTACTAAGCCTCCAAACCTAACACCCCCTAAATTATCCCCATTACATAAAATAAAAAAGACTATTAAACTAATAAATAAATTAAGATACCAAAATTAAAAATCCTAATCTAAAATTTAAATAAAAAATCCTAACATTACATACAAAATAAAACCTAAGATTTAATTTAAAGGGACAGTCTAGTCTAAAATAAACTTTCATAATTCAGATAGGGCGTGCAATTTTAATCAACTTTCCAATTTACTTTTATCACCAATTTTGGTTTGTTCTCTTGGTATTCTTAGTTGAAAGCTAAACCTAGGAGGTTCATATACTAATGTCTAAGTCCTTGAAGGCCGCCTCTGCTCTCAGGGCATTTTGACAGTTTTTCACCACTAGAGGGTGTTAGTTCATGTGTGCTCACGCACGTGAAGTTCCAGGGAGCCAGCACTGATTGGCTAAAATGCATGTCTGTCAAAAGAACTGAAATAAGGGGACAGTTTGCAGAGGCTTAGATACAAGATAATCACAGAGGTAAAAAGTGTATTTATATAACTGTGTTGGTTATGCAACTAGGGAATGGGTAATAAAGGGATTACCTATCTTTTAAAAAAATACAAATTCTGGTGTAGACTGTCCCTTTAAATAGAAAATCATTACAAAAAATACAAAAAATCTAAAATAAAAAAAATAAAAAACTAAGATTATATAAAAAATAAACAAAATTATCCAAAAAATAAAATTTAAATCTAACCTAATACCCCTATAAAAACAAAAAAGCCACCCCAAAATAAAAACACCCCTTAATCTAAGACTAAAAGGGCCTTTTTTAGGGTATTGCCCTGAAATGACCAGCTCTTTTACCTGAAAAGAAATACAAATTAACCCCTAACAGTAAAACCCCCCACCCATGCAATCCCCCCAAAAGACCTAAATACTGTATAAAGGGGCATTTGTATGGGCATTGCTTGTTTGCTGCTTATTTAAAAATCCCTAATCTAAAAAAAATCTAAACCCCCCCCCAAAAAACCTAACACTAACCCCCCAAAAAATGTACTCTCCATTTCTGAAGCCTGGACATCCATCTTCATCCAGGCAGCGAGAAGTCTTCATCCAGCCGGCGACATCTTTATCCATTGCGAAGGCATCTTCTATTTTCATCCCAGCGGCGTGCAGAGCTGTAGCGGCGCGGAGCTGAACAGGACTGGTGTCGGCGACAACATTCAGCACGGAGCCTCCTCTTCATGTGATCTCCGCAGCACACTGATGCTTGAATGCAATGTGCCTGTTTTATATTTAGGGTACCTTGCATTCCTATTGGCTGAAATATTCAAATCAGCCAATACGATGAGAGCTGCTTAAATTCTATTGGCTGTTCAAATCAGCCAATCGGATTTTAAGCAGCTCTCATCCTATTGGCTGATTTGAATATTTCAGCCAATAGGGGTTAATACATTTATTAGGAGTATTTAGACTAGGGATTTATGTTAGGGTGTTAGGTTTTTACATAATCTTCTTGTCCCCATAAACATCAATGGTGATTGCGTATTAGCGATCGCCATTCTGCAATCACAGGTTAGTTTTTTTCTAACACTTTCTCTCCATTGATGTCTATTGGAGAAAATGTGCACGAGCATGTCAAGTCAGGCCTTGGCTTTTGTGCCGTATGGAGTTTATCGCACCATACTGCACAACGCAAGGTTTTTTTGGTAACTTGTAATGACAGCGCTATGGAAAGTGCGGTACCGCTAAATATTTAGCGTTATTTATGCACCTGGTTAAGGCACAACTTGTAATCCTGGTGATTGACAGGCTGCAAGGGACCTAATGCTGAGAAATAATGTAGTGCTGTATGTAGTTGTCACTACTCACATTGACAGGCTGCATGGGACCTGATGCTGAGGATGAATGCAGTGCTTTATGTAGTTGTCACTACTCACATTGACAGGCTGCATGATACCTGGTAATGAGGAGGAATGCCGTGCTGTGTGTAGTTGTCACTTCTCACATTGACTGGCTGCATGAGACCTGGTAATGAGGAGGAATGCCGTGCTGTGTGTAGTTGTCACTACTCACATTGACAGGCTGCATGGGACCTGATGCTGAGGATGAATGCCGTGCTGTATGTAGTTGTCACTACTCACATTGACAGGGTGCATGAGACCTGGTAATGAGGAGGAATGTCCGTGCTGTGTGTAGTTGTCACTTCTCACATTGACTGGCTGCATGAGACCTGGTAATGAGGAGGAATGCAGTGCTGTATGTAGTTGTCACTGCTCACATTGACAGGCTGCAAGGGACCTAATGCTGAGAAAGAATGCAGTGCTGTATGTAGTTGTCACTACTCACAGTGACAGGCTGCATGGGACCTGATCCTGAGGATGAATGCCGTGCTGTATGTAGTTGCCACTACTCACATTGACAGACTGCATGAGACCTGGTAATGAGGAGGAATGCAGTGCTGTATATAGTTGTCACTACTCACATTGACAAGCTGAATGAGACCTGGTAATGAGGAGGAATGCAGTGCTGTATGTAGTTGTCACTACTCACATTGACAGGCTGCATGAGACCTGGTAATGAGGAGGAATGCAGTGCTGTATGTAGTTGTCACTTCTCATATTGACAGGCTGCATGAGACCTGGTAATGAGGAGGAATGCAGTGCTGTATGTAGTTGTCACTACTCACATTGACAGGCTGCATGGAACCTGATGCTGAGGATGAATGCAGTGCTGTATGTAGTTGTCACTTCTCATATTGACAGGCTGCATGAGACCTGGTAATGAGGAGGAATGCAGTGCTGTATGTAGTTGTCACTACTCACATTGACAGGCTGCATGGAACCTGATGCTGAGGATGAATGCAGTGCTGTATGTAGTTGTCACTTCTCACATTGACAGGCTGCATGAGACCTGGTAATGAGGAGGAATGCAGTGCTGTATGTAGTTGTCACTACTCATATTGACAGGCTGCATGAGACCTGGTAATGAGGAGGAATGCCGTGCTGTATGTAGTTGTTACTACTCATATTGACAGGCTGCATTTAACCTGGTAATGAGGAGGAATGCCGTGCTGTATGTAGTTGTCACTACTCACATTGACAGGCTGCATGAGACCTGGTAATGAGGAGGAATGCCGTGCTGTATGTAGTTGTCACTACTCACATTGACAAGCTGCATGAGACCAGGTAATGAGGAGGAATGCAGTGCTGTATGTAGTTGTCACTACTCATATTGACAGGCTGCATGAGACCTGGTAATGAGGAGGAATGCCGTGCTGTATGTAGTTGTCACTACTCACATTGACAAGCTGCATGAGACCAGGTAATGAGGAGGAATGCAGTGCTGTATGTAGTTGTCACTACTCATATTGACAGGCTGCATGAGACCTGGTAATGAGGAGGAATGCCGTGCTGTATGTAGTTGTCACTACTCACATTGACAAGCTGCATGAGACCAGGTAATGAGGAGGAATGCAGTGCTGTATGT